>NC_139348.1:98316157-98976157 GCF_055883805.1 Amblyomma maculatum
CTGGTTTCAGCGAGTGTGTTGTGGCATACGCCAGCCGAACATTGACGAACGCAGTCTAATTATTCAGTCACAGAAAGGGAATGTTTGACCAGTATTTGGGCCATCGGGAAATTTCGTGCCTATGGCGAAGACTCTTGAGAGTTCCTTGGACTGCCAGAAGATCAAATCAGTCAATATTGTCGACCATAAACCCTGACTGCTCATTGGAGGGTCAAATTCTAAAGTTAAAGCTCAGCTACTTTGGTCATCTGATGAGAAGAGAGGAGTCGCTGGAGAAAGATTCGATGTTGGGGAAGATTGAGGGTTGCCGGAGAAGGGGTAGGCAGCGAACGCGATGGTTAGATGGCATCCTCGAGGCACTGCAGATGAAGTTATGTGATGTTAGGAAGATAGTGAGAGACCGGAAAGCGTGGCGTGACTTGGTCAATAGGGTCACGAAGAGTCGGACACGACTGAACTGAACTGTGTATGGCCGACCGTTTTATGTTGTGACCGATCACCACGCTTTGTGCTGGCTCGCCTGTCCGAAAGACCCATGTGGTCGCCTTGCTCGCTGGGCTGTCCGTCTCCAGGAGTATGACATTCATGTCATTTATCGGTCAAGTCTGAAGCATACGGACGCGGATGCTCTTTCCCGCTCGCCATCGCCAAGTGATACCTCGTCTGACCACGTCTGTGCTTACGATTTGTCTACTCTTGCTACTATCGACATGGCTACCGAACAGCGGAATGACCCCTGGATCAGGGCACTTTTGGATTTTCTTTCAAGTCCTACTCCCGGTCATTCATCTAAAGCGCTCGTCCGGCAAAGCCACCACTTCTCCATTCGTGACGGTCTTCTCTATCGCTGCAATTATTTGCTTGATGGACGGAAGTGACTTCTAGTAATCCCGCGTCATCTCCACGCCGAAATTTCTGCTGCGTACCATGAAGACCCCGCCCCCCCCCCCCTTCATGGATCACTGCCTTGTCGTGGCGGAGGGTCTTGCGAAACTCGATGAAGTCGTGAGCTCTGCTACGTAGGGCCACCCAAGATCGACAGGTCACGGCAGAGAGTTCTGACAAAATGTGATTCACTGGAGAAGGTAATGGCAACCCACTCCAGTATTTTCTGCCAAGAAAACCCTATGGCCAGTCACAATACCATTAATGATATGGCGCCGGACGATGAGCCCCCCCAAGTTGGAAGGCGTCCCACTTATTGTTACTGGGAATGAACAAAGGGCGATCCCTAGTAGCTCCAGGACGAATGAAGCGACTGGGCTAAAGCTAGAAGGACGCTCAGTTGTGGATGTGTCGGGAAGCGACCGGAAAGTCTGATGTTGCAATGAGATATATCACATAGCAACATGGAATGTAAGATCTACGACGCAAGGTAAACTGGATGTCGTCAAGCGAGAAATGGACAGATTGAACATTGATATCTTGGGTATCAGCGAGCTCAAGTGGACCGGAATGGGAGAATTGAACTCCGGCGACTATTATGTCTTTTATTGTGGGCACGAATCCAAGAGAAGGAATGGGGTCGCTCTCATAGTAAACAGAATAATGGGCAAAGCAGTGCTAGGGAACAACCTCAAAAACGACCGAATGATTTCACTTCGGATCCAAGGTCACCCTTTCAACATAACATTATCGAAGTCAATGCACCGACCATTACTGCTGTAGAAGCTGGCGTTGAGAGATTATATGCGGACCTACCGCAGCCCATCATGAGATCTCGTGTTTCTCATATTAGGCTGGAATGCTAAGGTCGGGAGTGAAAAAATACCCGGAATTATAGGCAAGTTCGGTTTTGGCGAGCCAAATGAAGCTGGGCAGAAACTAGTAGAATTTTGTCAAGAAAACAACCTAAATAATCATTTTCAACAGCACTATAGGCGCCTGTACACATAGACTTCACCGGACGGTCTGTACAGGAATCAGATCGATTATATTCTTTGCCGGCAGAGATAGAGAAGCGCTATACAAGCAGTAAAAACAAGGCCTGGGGCTGATTGTGGCACCGATAATCAGCTTCTTGTTGCCAAAATTAAGCTTCGATTGAGGAAAACGCAGAAAACTAGAAGGCGTTTCAGGTATGATATGGATCAAATTCTATTAGAATATGCTGTTGAAGTGAGGAATCGATTTCAAGAATTAGATCTAGAAAACAGAGAGCCCGAAGTGATGTGGACTGATGTTCGTGATATAATACAAGAAGTTGCTACCAAGGTAGTTCGCCACGGGACTCCGAAGGAGCTGCTCAGTGACCGCTGACGCGTTTTCTTGTCAGACGCTCTTGAGAGCCTAGTGAAAAAATGCCGCATCATTCATCGCACCGCTACAGCTTTCCACCCTCAGACGAATGGCCCGACAGGACGGTTCAACCATACTCTGAGTGTCATGCTGGCTATGTACGTTAACGACGCTCATTCCAACTGAGACCGGGGCCCGCTTGCACGAAACGATCTTACGACTGTCTTAGCTAAGTCCAGACTTAACTGGAGTCTAAAGGATTATGCCGCTAGCATGGCCGCTTAAGACTAAACTCAAGACTGGGCTTCAGTTCTGACTTGTACGATTACGACTCTAGGCCGTCTTAGTTAAGACAAAAGGACGCCCGGTACCCAAGTCGAAATATTTGAAAATACAGAGATGCGCTGGCCCTGTCCTCGTGGTAAGATGTAAACATTCGGTCAATCTTGCACTGTGTAAAATCCGTACCATTGCTTTTTGCGGCTTAAGATTGTGTTACGAGAAAAAATACCCCAAGTGGTTGCTGAGAGCGGTCAGGGAAGCCACTCTGGTGAACACGAGCCGAACCGAAGCGTGCGGCTTGTTTAAGTCTGGACCGTTTAAGTCTGGACTTAGCTCCAACTTTATCGTGCAAGCCGGCCCAGGTTTTTCCCTTCGTTACCTACGCGTATAACACTGCGATACAGACCACCACTGGATTTCCTCCCTTCGTTCTTCTTTACGGGTGCGAGACAAACCTGCACAATGGACGCGCTTTTGCCCTACCGCCCTGATGTTTCTGAATCAACGCCACTCTCGGACGCCGCCCAGTACGCAGAAGAATGCCGCCAGCTAGCTCACTCGCTTACAAAAGAAAACCAGTCGAAACAAAAACGCCATCGTGACACTGGCTAGGCTCTTTCTTATGCACCCAACTCCTTGGTGTGGCTTTGGGTTCCTGCCACAACCGCCGGCCTTTCAAAGAAGCTTCTTGCTCGGTATCACAGTCCATACCGAGTTCTTCAAAAAACATTCCCTGTCAACTACGTAGTTGAGCCCGTTACGACCTATGCGGACTTGCGCAGCCGTGGACGCGAAATAGTTCATGTGGACCGAATCAAGCCATACTACGAATCGTCTGCCCTTTCGGCTCCATGAGTCACCAGGATGGCTCCTTCTCTACCCTTGGGGGAAACTAGTGTGGTAATCTTCGTCGTTATTGCCACTGACATGCATCGCGTGCTGGCGCTCTCGAGGACGAAGAAATTGGTCGTTGAGTTCGTGATTCGGTATGCCTGACGCTCCGCTGCGAATTCATCCTGAGCAGCTGAATCCCTCTGCGTGGAGTGAATAAACACACCCCCTAATATATATATATATATATATATGTATATGTATATATATTGTGAGCCTTCTGTGGACCTCCTTTCATTTGTACATGCCATGATCTTCTTCTTTCATTTGTACATACCATCATCATCGTCCGGCGGCGCCGGCTCCGGCGCGCGCCTGGGTTCGTGATCGGATTAAAACGCTTGACATGGCTCGCTGTCCTTGCCGTCACGACCTCGCCGTCTCAACCTAGCCTTCTTTTACAAGTGGTGGAGGTGAAATTTGATCCCCTTGCTGCCTTGGGCCCTGCCTCTCGCTGGAGCTACGTTCCGGTCGCCGTTTGGAAACTGCCACCATCGCTATGTCTACCGACAGTACCCACGAACAAGCTGGACCCTCTACCTTGACTGCAACACCCCCTCCGACTGTGCCCACACGACAGCGCGACCCACCGCTGTTCGCTGGTCGTCGCGATGAAGACGTCGATGACTGGCTTGACACCTACGAACGCTGCAGTGCCTACAACCGGTGGGATGATGCTCTGAAATTTCTCAACATCTCTTTTTACCTTATTGAGGTCGCCAGGACTTGGTTCATCAACCGCGAGCCCCACACAACATAACTGGACCACCTTCAAACAGCAGTTCCGACAGTACTTCGCCGACCCGGCAGTTCGGACCGAGATCGCGAAGACCAAGCTCGCTTCACGCCGTCAAGGTCCTGATGAGCCATATGCGTCTTACATAGAGGCCATACTTGCACTCTGCCGGCGTATTAGTCCCACCATGGCGGAACATGAACGAGTACACCACGTCTTGAAAGGAATCAATTCTACGGCGTATAACATCCTAGTTGCTCAGACTCCTTCAACTATTGATTCCATTATTACGACCTGCCAACGCATCGACCAGCTGCAGTCCTCCCGATTGCAGCCCGCCAACGCTACTGGCCCGACCTATGCTGATCTCGAACTGCGGGCACTTATTCGGGCCATCATCCGCGAGGAGCTCCAGGCCCTCAAGCCTGTCTGTCGACACGGGTGCGATCACTCTTCCGCAACATCTGATGACGCAGGTCTCCGCAGCATCATCAAAGAAGAGCTGGCAACAATCACCGAACCTATGACATCTGGCCCTCCGGCACCCCGCTCAGTACCGACTTACGCGCACGTCGCAACATCCCCCCTCCTTTAGCTCCCCCGACTCGACCGGCACCAACCTACAATCACGTCAATGCAATAGCGACGGCTCAACCTGCACCACCCTATTACGCACCTTGGCGCCCCTCCCGACCAATTTGCTATTACTGTGGCATTAGAGGACATATATCCCGCGTCTGTCGTCGCCGCCTCCAGAACGAGCGCCGTGGTTACGATACCTTTGAAAGTGACATCCCTCCAACGTCATATTATCAACGCCGCTTTACTCCAAGCCCACCTCGAAGATCATCCCCACCTCCAGAATCCTCGTCTGAGCCTCGTGGAACCCATGCATCCCGACGTCGGTCCCTATCCCCATACCGCCGCTCAGTTTCCCCTCTTCGACCCGCAACGACTATCCCTGTCCGCCATCCGGAAAACTAAGCGTTGCAGTTTCCGGAGGTCAAACTGCACTCTGCGAACTTACCAAAAGTCGTCCAGATCGCCCGTATAATGTGATTTCTGTTTTCGCTGAAGGATTACCGGTCGAAGCATTGATTGATACAGGAGCTGCAATTTCTGTCATTCACGCTGATTTCTGCTACCGTTTGCGAAAAGTGACGACACCATATGATGGGCCTGAACTCCGTGGAGCCAATGACGTCCCATTGCACCCTTTAGCAAAGTGCACCGTACGAATTGTTATTGACGGCGTCCGCCATCATGTGCAGTTTGCTGTGCTCTCACCATGTGCGGATCTGATGATTTTAGGATGGGATTTTTTGTCAACCGCTTCGGCGTTAATTTCTCGTGGTGACAGTGTTATCCATGTGAGAGACAGCGATTTTTCATCTGAAGTTTCTGAACGACATCATCCCCTCGTTGCCGCCGCTGATACTGTTTTGCCTCCTCAGTGCGAAAAACTGCTTACCGTTGTTTCTGACCACATCACTGATGGCTACGTACTCATAGCACCATCTCATCGTCATCTTGCACGGTATCGCCTTCCCGTCTAGTCTTGTGAGGTTCTGCAACGGCTCAGCGACAGTAGCGGCCACTAACATTTCACGTGAATCCTTCGTGCTCCCAAAAGGAACTTCTCTCCCCTGCATGGTGGATGTTCAACCTTTCTCCTTGATTGTGCTCACCGCCCCTCTGCCTCAGCGCCGTGTTTCGCCAGACGTCTCTCCTTCTATTCTCACAAAGACTATTAATCCTAACCTCACGCCGCACCAACGCCAAGAACTGCTGACATTGCTTCGACACCACCAAGCCATTTTTGATGCCATTTCCCTACCACTGGGACGGACTAGTGTTGCGCACCATCGCATCATTACTGAAGGTAACTCTATCGTTCGCCGACGGCCTTATCGGGTTTCCCTCTCTGAACGAAAAGTAATTGAAGAAAATGTATATGACATGCTCCATCGCAATATTATTCGTCCCGCGACAAGCCCATGGTCCTCCCCAGTAGTGTTAGTTAAGAAAAAGGACGGCTCGGTACGCTTTTGTGTTGATTACCGGGCACTCCACAAAATTACCCGAAAAGATGTATACCCAATGCCAAGAATTGATGACGCCCTTGATTCTCTCCAAGGCGCCGAATATTTCTCGACTTTGGACCTCCGCTCAGGTTATTGGCAAATACCTATGCACGAGGACGATAAAAAAAAAGCCGCTTTCTCAACTCCCGATGGCCTTTATGAATTTAATGTTATGCCTTTCGGACTTTGTAACGCAGCAGCGACATTTGAAAGAATGATCGATACTGTGCTTCGTGGCCTAAAATGGAGAACCTGTTTATGTTACTTGGATGACATTGTCATCTTTTCGTCAACTTTTAACGACCATCTCAGGCGCCTGAATGAGGTCCTCACGTGTCTCGCTTCAGCGGGCCTTCAGCTCAACACCAAGAAGTGCCACTTTGCACAGAAAGAAATTAAAATATTGGGACATCTAGTCAGCCATTACGGCATTCGTCCAGACCCTGAAAAAATCATCGCGGTCTTGAACTCTGCTCGTCCACAACGGATTACAGAATTGCGCAGTTTTCTCGGCCTGGCGTCTTATTTCTGGCGTTTTAAAAGGCATTTTGCAAGCATTGCTGCTCCACTTCATGAACTACTTAAAACGCGCAGCCCTGTCGTGTGGACTGAACAGTGCGAAGCCGCTTTTAATAATCTGAAGCACGCCCTCACATCAGACCGTGTTCTTGGCCACTTCAGGGATAGCGCTCCAACCATCCTGCAGACTGATGCCAGTGGTCTCGGTCTTGGAGCTGTGCTTCTGCAGCGCGATGCAACTTCGCGTGAGAAAGTGACTGCCTTCGCCAGTCGGACTATTACTCCAGCTGAGCAAAACTACACCATTACCGAGCAGGAGTGCCTTGCTGTCGTCTGGGCTGTCCAAAAATTTCGCCCTTACCTATATGGTCGGCATTTCACAGTTGTGACCGATCACAATGGTCTTTGCTGATCACAATGATCAGATGGTCGGCTGACCACAGCCGACCATCTCTTTCCCCGACGCATATCACAACAGTTTCATTTGACGACTCTGAGAACAAGCACGCTCTCCGCTCACAGCAATTAACCCGATGCCTACTGCCGACACATCATCGACCGCCTTATTGGCGCTTCGGACCCACCCAGTGCTCGGCTTCGCCGACAACTTCGCAATTTTAAGCTCGAAGATGGCATTCTACTCCGCTTTGTGTATTGCCCCGATGGAACTCGCTGGATCCCAGTCGCGCCGCGTGTGCTTCGCCCACGTATACTGGCGGTTCTCCACGATGACGCTACTGCAGGTCACCTTGGTGTTGACAAAACCTAAGACCGCGTGAAAAACCGATCCTTTTGGCCTGGCCTATCTTCCTGCGTTGCCAAATACGTCGCATCCTGCCCTCTGTGCCAACGTCGCAAACGGCCGACGTCTTCGCCCGCTGGCCTTCTACAACCTGTTCCCTGTCCCGCCACGCCATTCGACGTAGTCGGCATCGACTTATATGGTCCCTTACCTCTCTCCGATGGGGGTAACCATTGGATCATAACAGCTGTCGACCATCTTACACGCTACGCTGAGACAGCACCTGTACTGACCGGTTCCGCTCATGAAGTAGCAAATTTCTTTTTGCGATCAATTGTATTGCGGCATGGCGCTCCTCGGGTGCTCCAAAGTGACCGCGGGCCGGCCTTCTTATCGGCAGTCGTTGCCGAAGTTCTTCACGCGTCATCCACCCTTCATAAGACAACCTCAAGCTACCATCCCCAGACTAACGGGCTGACTGAGCGATTTCACCGCACCTTATAGGATATGATCTCCATGTACATCACACCGGACCATCGAAATTGGGACACTATTCTACCATTCGTCACTTTCGCCTATAACACAGCACTACAGCGGACTACCGGTTATTCTCCATTTTTCCTCGTTTATGGCCGTCCTCCCACTACAATTCTCGACGCTTCCTTCTTCTCTACATCCGACTACTCCACATCAGTACCTACCCAGTTCTTATCTCGTGTGGCCAGATGCCGTCATCTTGCCCGCCTAAACACAGCCGCGTGCCAGGAAGACCGCAAGTGTCGCTACGATTCTACGCATCGCGTGGTCTCTTATCGTCCCGGTGACGAAGTACTGCTTTATACACCACTGCGCACCCTGGCCTTAGTGACAAGTTCCACCACCGCTACCTTGGTCCCTACGAGATCATCAGCCAAACCTCTCCAGTTAACTACAAAGTCACGCCTGTTGATCCCCCAGCCGATCGACGCCACTGTGGAACTGAAATTGTTCATGTTTCTCGCTTGAAACCGTTTGTGCGCCGCGGTACATCAGTTAATTAGGAGCGGCCAGGCAGGCCGCTTCCGACCCCTCGGGCAGATTGTGTGAGTCTTCTGTGGACCTCCTTTCATTTGTACATGCCATGATCTTCCTCTTTCATTTGTACACACCATCATCATCGTCCCGCGGCGCCGGCTCCGGCGCGAGCCTGGGTTCGTGATCGGATTAAAACGCTTGACAAGGCTTCGCTGTCCTTGCCGTCACGACCTCGCCGTCTCGACCTAGCCTTCTTTTACAAGATATATATATATATATATATATATATATATATATATATATATATATATATATATATATATATATATATATATATATATATATATATATATATATATATATATATATATATATATGTCAACGACAGTTGTAACTTCTAGTCACCATTACCGTTAGGCGCTCTTCATTGGAGCACGAGGGTCTATATATAGATAACAATGTTTCCATATGCCTGAGATTCCTTGCGCCTGATGAAGACAAAAAGATCAGTGTAATTGATATCAATTGCGCAGCAGCATTCTATGTTTCATTTGCATCAACAGAAAAGGCACCGGCAAGCCGTCCTCTTCGAAGTGCATATCCTGCGTGCATCTTCAATGGCGCAGCATGCACACCTGGCTGCCATAAACGTATTTCGCAAAACCTCTTAGGAATTGTTCTTTGCGTGCAACTACGGGTGGGATAGAGGCACGCCACATTATTCTGTGGCTGGCGGACCAGAATATAAGAGCTGCCAAATTGGAAGAAAAATGGCAACCTGTTTTGGCAATCATCGTAGTTGTATCTTCCTTAGATACGCCGACAACGATGGAAATTCGAGGTGCGTTGCTAAAGAAACAGCAGCATCAGGCAGGCTGAAAAAGCACTCTCAGCTGGCGCCTTGTTGAATATGCGTGGAAATTTTCAACGTGTGGTCTATACTTTCAGAATAATAAAGGTACTCCATTAGACGGCTTGCTTTGCCCAGATCGTATGCAATTATTTCGAGACCTCTGTTGATAGGCGGCAGCTTCACGAGATGGGCATGTGCTTGCCTGGCACTCCAGGTCGAAAATTATAATATGAGGCGGAGACGCGAGTCCCGCGCACCCTCATGACCTCCAAATGCTCAGATGCGCTAGGCCAACGCGAACCATTTTTAGAGGAGCCCCACATTGCGATACCATAAAACGAATCTTCACACAAGAAAGGCAGTTGCAGCCTTCATTTTTTGTCTTGTGTGAAAGAGTATATGAATTTTATAGCTGTTGTGTTCGCAGCTTGAAGTCGTCTATCAACGTCAAGTCTTCTAGAAGAAAAATACCCGTGTCATCTCAGCCGTGCACGGCTAGATCTTTCAAGGTGATGCTTCAAACAGTCAGAATAACGAACATTTTCATTGTCGTAAAAACAGTGCTCTTGTTTGCTCTGTTTTCTCCAAGCGATGCCGATAGCCTAGCGATGCTACAAAGCATCATGGCTGCGTCAAACGGCGACTCATTTCGCCCAATAGTAGTCTACTCTCCACTTGATCAACAACGAATATTCGCAAGAGTAAACGAACTTCCCATTGCTGTGAAATTTATCAGCCTCGATGCTTTAAGAACTGATTGCGAGTTTTTCTTGCTGTCTTTTGCTAAATGCAAGAAATTTAAAAGCAGAAATGATTACGTACCGACAGAAAAGATTGTGTTTGTACCGTTCTTCTTAAATATGAGCATGGCAGATAAGAAATGGATCGGGAAAATAACCGGTGAACGCATTTTCCGCATTTGCATCGCTTCTGAGTCACAACACGAAGACATTTTGCATGCATTTCCCTATGCACTTTGCGTTGTTGTAAGCGTGAACTCTACGAGTATCAACGCCCCAGAAGACCAGTTTCGGAACTGCGGAAATCGAGAGATAGTTCCCGCTTTGAAGCTTTTTAGTCACCATCTTGCATCGGGGCGAAAGTTCATTCGAGGGTACAAGTACCAGGTATGTGTGAACCCGATCCCGTGGTCAGGTTACAACTTCGGAGACTTAAAAAAAACAACCGAGGCATTGGCTTTACTTGACGCCTTCAGGGCATTGAACAACACATTTGAGTTCAATAGGTTCGACGAACTCCACGGCATTGCAGGCATATTCACTAGATCATTGGATATTACTATTATGCCGATTCCTATCACCTTGCTAAAACGTGAAGAGATTTTTAAATACGCGCAATTTTCTCCACTACGACTTTGTTTCTTTACAAACCGAAGAACGACTATTGAGACAAAGGTCTTGGACTCCTGGCAATCGCTCGTCTGGTTTTTGCCATCTTTGTTCGGTTCTGCTATTATGGTGGCCCTTTTCTTGCGTATTCGACGCAATTATGTCTTCAAGAGAACTAGAAACGCACCGCAGCCTGGGTTTTTATATCTGGTATGCACGTTCCTGGGGAGAAGCCCTGCCATCTCATCGCGGGATGCCTCCGCCTACCGTAGCCTGTCTACAGCTTTATGGTGCCTATCTATGATGTATCTGGGTTGCTTCGTGCAGACAAGCATCACCGCCATTCGATCTGTTCCATCCACGTCCAGTCCAATAAAGAGCTTTAAGGACCTTCTACCCTACATGGAGAGATGCGTCAAGGCTCCCTGTATTTCTAAGGATATGTCATTCTTTATGATAGCTACAGAGTCAAATGGGGAGCTGTTAAACTACTTTCACTCGATTAAAGAGACTATAAACAGTTGTCCTTCATCAAGTGCTATGACAGAAGACGAATCAGGGTGTTACGAGAAAGCGCGTAAAGGAACGCACGTGTTCTTCTCAGCATCTTGTACCGATGACGAAGTGGTCGCCGCAATGGAGTTGGGACTCGTGCCAAGCGATAATCTCTGCAGTATCGCCCAAGTGGCCGCCATTCATGAATTACATCCGCACAGGTGAGTACGCATAACCTATAGTATACTTGAAGTACCCGCTGAGGTCTGCTGTTAAATGAAGAGTGGAATTAATCCTGACGACAGTCAGTGTCGGTAGTGCAGAGGAATCAGACTCTTAGGGGTTGACAAAACCAGACGTGTAGAAATATTTAGAATAATGTATAGCCGATTTGCATACCTCATCTAATGCGAAGTAAATGTATACATCTTCTTACCCCTTTTATACATTTCTTAGAATTTTACAGTTTGTTATGCTTCCTTTTGCATTGATATGAAATGTCCGCATTCATTTGATTTAAGTCTTTGCACACTGTTCATTTAAATTATATTAAATTACTTTGCAAGAAACGAAGGCGCAGTATCTGTCAGTTTTTTCTTGGACGCCTGAACAAAGCCGTGAGGCAAAGAAGGTAGGAGCGAAAGCAGAAAGGGAGACAGAGGTGCCGACGTGTAGGGTGTGTGTGTGTGTGTGTGCATCTGTGAAAAATTTTACTCGGAGGAAGCTTGAGGTAGCCGGGGCAACCTCACGCAAACACTAGGTGGGCTCCTCATTACAGGAGCCCATTGGCGACCGCTGCGCTCTGTGGACCAGGGCCTTCTGGCTTGCCAGATCGGAGCAGCCGAGCAGGCCTGCCTCCCAGTCCTCCCGGGTGGGGTTGGGTTTGGGGGTGAGGTTCGGGGTTGACTGACATGCCCACACCATGTGGAAGATGTCCGAAGACTTCTCCGCAGAGTGCGGGCACTTTCCTGTACAGGCAGGATCAAAGTGTTTTAAAACTGCCGGGCACAGCAGCGTTTCGTTGTAAAGGCGAAGCAGTGTGCGTTCCTCCACCTTTGTATGTCCTTACAAGGCTTAGTATAAATTGCATGGTCAAATTGAAATAATTCAGCAATTTCTCGAAAAGTGAGATCCGGATTGGGTTCGAGATGCGTTCATAAGGCTCTGAAGGCGTTGCCCGGAGAGTGAGCCATTTCATTGCCTTCGAGGCCCATGTGAGCTGGAGCCCATACGATCGTTCGAAACGCGTAGGGTTTGAAAGTAATTTCGACAACCTGGCTATTTTTAACGTGAAGTTAAATAGCGCAGCTCGCAGACTTCTCTTCAAAAATGCGCAGTATTTGTCATACACTCACCCACAAGTGTGAGATTTTAAGGTATATCGTCGCTTCTGCCGCGTAGCGTTCCTTGGCACGCGTTCGTTGCAGTGATCATTCAGATTTTCGATGAGCAATATGGCGTCAAGCACTCGGATATTCTGCAAAATCTCAGTGCCTTAGATGTTGGAGTTCGCACGTACAACTACATACGCGACTTCCTCAGCGATAGAACGGCCACTATCAGTATAGGGGGACACACAGTAGAAGGTATCCGACTGGGAAGCAAAGCCACACCACAGGGATCGGTGTTGTTTCCGACGCTGTTTGATATCGCCATTATTGGTCTCCCCGCAAAACTAGAGGAAATCCAAGGGCTACACCATACATTATATGCAGATACCTGACTCTGTGGATGTGCAGGGGCAGTGACGGTGAAATTGAACAGGCACTCCAGCGTGCAGTAGGAGTTATAGAAAGATACTTAGAACCTGTCGGGCTCAGATGTTCGGCCGAGAAATCGGAAGCGCTCGTTCTCACGTCAATGTGATCGCCCCATCGTTGGCGTATAAAGCAGGATAACCCGGAAATAACACTCAGGGTCAACGGTAACGTTATACCAACGGTGGCAACCATTAGAGTTCTAGGATTACGAATTCAGGCCAACGGCAGGAACACGGAAACGATACAGAGGCTAGACGCTAGCACCAGTGAAACCTGTAGACTTCTGAAGCTGATCGCAAACAAACATGCGGGCATGAAAGCAGCTAACCTCCTTAGGCTGGTCCTGTCGTTTATAATCAGTAGGATATTCTACGTGGCGCCGTATTTACTGCTTCACAAGGCAGAAAAGGAGAAATTTGACGATCTCATTCGTAACGGGATAAAAACGGCACTAGGTTCACCACCCAATACTTCGACAAACAAGATTATGAGACTAGGGGTCTCCAATATCCTCGAAGAGCTCATTGAAGCTGCAAGGACTTCACAATACCAGAGACAGTTGCGCAGTCGTACTGGTCGGAGCATTTTGGAAAAACTGGGGTATGAGCCGCAAGCATGCTCCAGACGTACAGAAAAAGTAGCTAGACAGGTTAGGGACAAATTAAAAATACCTCTACTCCCCAAAAGCATGCACCCCGTTTACCATGAGAGCCGGAGGAGTGATACAGCAACAGCGCTGCAAGCCCGTTTTGAGGGAAGACAGGACGTCATATATACAGATGCCGCACAATGCGCGAACGGTAGGGGACGTGTTTCAGTAGCAACTAGAGAAGACGGGTGCTCGGTAGTTTGCTGCAGCACCCGAAATTCGACCACAACGGAGGCGGAAGAGGTGGCTATCGCGCTAGCTTTAACACAACAACAGGTCAAAATTATAGTTACAGACTCAAAATCAGCGATTAGAAACTTTGATGCGGGCCGCATTTCGGTCATAGCAGCAAGAGTGTTGGCCAGTGGTTCACCACCGGCAGAGCAGGTCGCGCTCATTCGAACCCCGGCGCACCAGGGGTTGAGGGGGAACGAGAAAGCGCACTTACTGGCACGAGGATTAGCTACATTCCGGGATCCCAGTGACGACTTATGCGCAACCCCGTACCCCTTGCGCGATGAGGAGCCCCTGCAGTTCGACGATGACCTTAACACCTACCAAGATAGCCTAAATCATTACAAATTAGGCAGATCAGTACTACCAAAAGCGTGTAAGCAACTCACCAAAAGCGAGGAGGTTATGTGGCGTAAGCTACAGACTGGAGTATTCCCAAAACCCCAGCTTTATAGCAAGTGGCACCCGGAAATTTTTAGCCCCAGGTGCAAACGTTGCGATGGCATAGCGGACATGATCTATATGATATGGACGTGTCCTAGATTAGGAGAACCTGACCGAACAGATGAGTCCTGGGTGGCACTACTTCTCAAGCAGGACGAAAACAGGCAACGAGAAGTCACCCGCCTTGCCCTGGCCGCTGCTAAGATCCAAGGGATCCAGGTCGACGGCTGAGGGTGAGGACATGGTTGGGACAGAGCTTTGCCTCGGATCCTCACTAACCTTTTGACGGGTGCAATAAATGTTATTTCTCTCTCTCTCTCTTATCGCGTGGTATTCTTATAGCCACAAGCCGGAAACGCATGAAGCGGACGTGAGACGCGTGAAATTTCTAGGGACTTTCCAAAGCGTCACCGCTCGCTCCCGACAACGTCATCACACCGATGCCCCTTCCCTTTAAAGGGACAGAACACTGGCCAAAATATATCATGATATTATGGTGGAGATGAAAAGATCTTGCCTCATACAGTACATATCGAGCACTGCAATATAAAAGAAAAGAGGCTTTACAATTTTAATTAACCATTGAAAATCGCATAAAAACAACCGAGGCGCTGTCTAGCGGAGAATCGCTAGTACTTTCAGTGTAGCCCCCCCCGTGACTACATGTAAGCAAAATATCGCTGGCTTTGTAACTGCACATTGTTCTCTTTTCTTCTAGGAGTGCTTGCCAAAATTTATTATATTTTTCGCTCTCTCCAGTGCGTCCTTAAATAAAAACCACCCCTGCTTTCGCACCGCGAGAGGTATACTTTCAGGTTTTGCCACTAGATGGCACCACAGTGTTTGCAATTTCGTGAATGAAGCAATGACAGGGCCCACTAAACCTTTCGTCGACGAGGTTGAGCGTTATTGTGCCGTAGCAGCATTGAGTGTGAAACTGAAAAGGACGTTACTCTACGCAAACAAATATCTGATTACTGTCTAGCGAGTGAAAGTTATATTTGTTTTAGGTACGTCTTTTTATGTCGACCACCAGTCGTCATCGCGGTTGCTGCTCATGGTTTACAGCATCGAACTACATAAAAACGAGCGCACGCATTGATCGAAAAATTCCCGGCAAAAATTTTCTACAGCGTTTCTAACAAAACCGTTACGGAATCGAACATTTTAGACATCAATCTTTCCACTGCGGCAAAAAAAGATCGAGACCTAAATTCCAGTGTTCTGTCTCTTTAAGTCGTATTGGTGATAAAATGCGCCCTGACATTAGCGGCGGTGGGCTCTATGGAAGCTGCGCTTGTATGGCGGCACCATAACCGCACGCAATGTTTTACCTATTTTTCAGCATTCTGTTTTAATTATAATTTTCATTCATTCGTGATAATACTCACTTTTTAATCTATTCTAACCCTTTATTCGTCTTGCTTTGGCTTCTTTTAGCCCAACATTGACGACTTCCGCTCTATATTGACGTCACTAGAGCTTTTGAACGTAACCACGCCATGTCGAGATCCGTAGATATCTAAAACTGAATTGGTGATTCTACCTGTAATTGATAACTGGTCATTATACATCGACAGAAAGTGGTATTTCGCACCATTGCTTCACCCTGTTGCTCCATACAGGCCTTTTGTTGTTCTTATTTCGCGTCCGCTTTCTGATGAAACGAAATCTCAAACACAGACAAGGAAGGCTAGCACCTTAATAATAGAACCACAATAAATAATGGTGTTAGGAAAGGAGCTGAGAAAAACTACACCATTACCGAGCAGGAGTGCCTTGAATTGAATTGCTTACTTTTCTTGTGTACGGTCACATGAAGATTTCCAGAAGGAAGGCCTCATCTCCCACAAAGAAAGAAGGCATTTTGCTATTATCATTCAAAGGTGCATCTTCTGAGATGCCTACCTGGCCTATCTACATTTTTGAAAAATGTGCCATAATTTCCAGCATCAGACTCGCTTCAATTGTGGTTCATCTCCACCAACAAGAACCTAAATAAGCAAATTAAAATTCACTTGTATCTCACTTGTATCACTTGTAATATTAGCCTGAAGGGCAGACGTTTACTTAAAAATTTCACCTGCATGCAAAAAATTTCGCCTCATTTATTCTTAGGCATGTGTAGCTTTGTCGTAATTTAGTTTACACAAGGATATCAAATGGCATTACCATTACATTAGACAACCGAGGGCTAACCATAAAAAAAAAAGCTTGCGCTTGATAGGAAATCAAATTTAAAGGTGTTCAGAGGATAGAAAGGTTATAAGAACCAGTTAACAAAGCAAATATACTTGAATACCTGTAGCAAGCATCAATGACTGCCAGCATAGACTTGCTAAACGCATTCTTGTAATTTCGGTCTACACTTCCTGAGTTAGCTGGACACTCAATATGGAGATGTTTGCCAGACTCTACGCAGTAAGGTACCTGCCAGATTTATTGAAATTCTTTGACAACCTTGGTTTGGAGCTGAATAAGACAAATACTATTTGTTGTTCTTTATATTATATTTATTATGCTTAAAACAAGCTTGTCATATAACCACATTCAAAACATTCCATTTAAAATGAAGAAACTTAGCCTATTTGTTGTTGATATGGTAACGACTGGTATGGTAACAAAAACATTTTTGACAGTTTTGTATTCTGTATATGTTGCCCTTCATATTTACTGCACTGGTGTAGGACATTCTTTCCTGAATATTTTTTTTTATTAATACTGTCACTAAGCATGCTGTGTAAAACATGTGCAAGAAGTCAAGGACTTCGCATGAGGGCTTTACATTACGCTACCGCAGGACTGCGGCAGCACAACTGTAGACAACTCAGCTCCCAAAATAACACAGCACACAAGTGGGCTGACAGACCAAAAAAAAAAGAAAACGACTTAAAATGCGCTTAATTGGTTTATAATATTAGCACTCCACAATTTATATACAGGTTACTATAACTGCTCAGGCATGACAATCGAATGCTCGACAATCTCAAAAAAATGGCAATCCAAACCAAAGTATCACGTACCAGAGTCGCTTTGGGACGTTAAACCCCATAAATCAAATAAAAATAAAAAATGAAACCAAAAATACAGAAACTTCACCTTACCTGGTAACCTGCGCCAGGCGTTGACCTGAAAGTATCGCCTTACGAAATCGCATGCCTTTTTTCTGGATACGAGGACGAAGGAACTCTACATGAGCACCGAAGCTGCTGGGTGACATATGCAGGCAGCTGCCGAGAAGAGAACAAGCCAGTGAGGTGATAGCGCTTGGCATAATAAAGTCACTAAGAAGTTCACATTAACTTACTCTCTGTAATACTCCACGTCTAGTCATGGAGCACGGCAAGAGGTTGTAGCCTTGGCCCAACCGGGCGCGTTCCTGCGAAGATCGGTGCATCCATCACCGCCTCCGCCGCGAACCTGATTTTTCATCTGCCTTTCGCAACTCTTCCAGCATGACCATTGCATAGTTGCAGAGGAGAATCGAAACCATCTCTTCGTTGTCTGAAATGGACGTCATTACTTATCCGCTACAAGCGCGCAATTGGAAAATGAACGAAAACTGCAATATAACAACGCAAGACAGTATGCAGACACGCAAGAGACGACAGAAAAGCGCGTGAACTGTCTCCGGGGCTCAAGCGCGCTCTCGCGTCATTCGCGAACTCCCAATACCGGAAAAGAAACTGCCGTGAGATCTCGCTGCTTTCGTGGAAAAGCGTGAAGCAGCCGAAGTTCCGCGTCGGTTCCGCCGCCGCGGGAGGGGTAGATGAGAACAGGCCACTTTTTTCCGGCGAAGCGAATCCGCTTCGCTCGCCGAAAATTTGGTGTAGTGTGAATGCGGCTTTAATCTCTCATTTTGGGCGATTCTCACCGCTTCAGCTAGTTCCGCCCAGCTATTATGCACTCCCATTTCTATCAGGCGTTCCGTAGAAGAGGAGATGGGTAGACCCAGCGCCCTATTTGGCTGAGGTGTCGATGTAAGTGTTGCAGTACGGTTGGAAAACCGTGGTGTGAAAGATGAGGGCAAATTGAGGAGATGAGAACGAATGTGTCTGGATTTATCGCCATTACGTGCTTTCGATGTGATGGACCATGCAGTATGACAAACAACAAAATATACCGCACCCAGAAACTAGAAGTAAGGGTTGTCTACTCAAAGTATCTACGCCAGACTAATACTACCAGTCTAGTCATTCAGGCAAATTTACACTTCCAACCTGAAGAATAATTTCTTTTATAGTTTTTGTACCAAGCATTTATGGCCATTGTAAAATAAAAAAGTCACAACACATACACCCTCCTTTCAAGCACTCATCTAAAACCAATATGATTTAAACAGTTCGTCAACCTACAAAGCACACTTCACAAAGGCACACGCTGGAATGGCAACCATGGTAGGATAGGAAGACGGCGATGGAACGAGTGCTTTTCAGTGCCGGGTGCCGTGGGAAACTATAGAGCAGCCACCGAGCCTGTGTGGTGCGTTCGCGGTTCCACCAATTTGATTATCGCTGTGACCGGGGACAGATGCAACCGAATACCACATTAGAAGTTTTAGCAAACTTCCCATGTGCTGCGTGATGTTATTGCACGTTGAAGAATCTCAGGGAGTTAAAATTGCCCTATTGTCCTCCACATTGACTCTTGTCATTACACTTTTGCTCCCACCTTAAGCATTTTACTTTGGCGCTTATCAGGAGTCCATAGAAAAGTGTGACAGATACTCATTCTTGCAAACCAATTTATTTGTTGGATACCTCTTTCATGTGGTACAGTAATAAACATGCGCAAATTAATGCCGTCGGTGGTGGTGATGGTAAGCATTTAATGCAAAAGGAGAGGCAATTGCTTGGAGAGCCACCCCTAGTGGCCCAATACTAGGTGGCGTCCCTTTTTCCGAGGCCTCCATTGGTCTGTGCCGCCACACGAGTTCGCTGGACCAGCGTTGGTGGTGCCGCTAGATCAAGGCAGCCGAGCAGGGCCGCCTCCCAGTCCTCTCGGGTAGGGGAACGGGTTATGGGTAAAAGAAAAGGATTTAGCTGGCATGCCCAGACCACGTGAAAGGTGTCAGCCACCTCTCCACCGACAAAGCAGAGGCCAGAGAAGGTAGGGTCGAAATGTTGGCAGTCGGAAACGACGCTGGTCAGGACTCCAACAAACATTACCCCCAATAGATAAAAAGAAGTGCTTTTTGTGAAGGCATCGTTATGACGCTTCGGAAGAGAAATGAATGAATTCGTTATTCATTTCTTACTGGCAGTTATTTCTGTTCGTATTGTTGTTCAGACTGTAAATTTGAACTTACCTATACAAAGGAGCTTGCGTGTACAAGAAACGAAAGGCGCTTTAAACGTCATGCACTTTCTTTTGACGCTTGAAATAATAATTGGTTTACCGGAAAGGAAAGGCGAGTATTTCACATATTTTCTGTGAAGGCCTAAACAGCTAGTTTAGGGACTAGACCAAGCTGAGAGTGGAAGCGGAAAGGAGAAGGTAGGAAAAATTTTAGCTCTATGTTGTTTCGGCAATTTTGGTGTGTATTCGGAGGCGTCTGCTTGTTTCATCCGCAAGAGGCTTCACCGTCAACCTCGGCCACATCCAACTAATGGCCGGTTCCTCTTAGTCCAGGGCTGTGCTGGCAAATGCCGCCCGTTGATTTCGCTGTACAAGACCTTGCTGCTCTTTGCAGCTGTGACTGGACAACATTCTCCCATTGTGCCGCTTCAGTGGTTCGTATTTTGAGGTCCATGTCTACGTCTTGAAAGGCCCATGTGATTTGAAATTGTTTTCGCACCATGGACATCGGTCCGCGCATATTGTAGGGTGCGTTTGTTTAAAAGGTTTAGATTTCGGTACGAAACTGTCTATAATTGTATCCAAATTACTGCTTTCTTTCTGTTGACAGGTCTCTGCGACGGAAGATATCGCATTCTTCTGCCTCTATAGTTTTCTAGTATGGCCAAGTATCCTAGGTGCTGGCGAAAGTTCTGTGGTCTTGTCGGATGCTCCGAAAGTAGTCTGTGCTTGAGCTACCCTGTCGACCTTTTGGTTCTCTGCACCCCTATGTGCTCCGGTACCCTCATAATTTTGTGTGTGGACTTGCTTTTTTCTTCGTTGTTTTCAATTCTGTCGCTCGCTTTGAGAAGTATAAGGAGTGCGTGACGTCCTATCCTGCCATTTATGTAATTTCGTCAGGCTGTAATTTCGTCAGCGTTATCATACACTCTGCGTAAGAGGGCATCCCCGTGTTTCATTTCGCTCTTGATGAGGGACTGGTAGGGTAGGCTGTAGATAATTCAGATATCTATCAGGGTTCTCACTAGTTTTAGTTAGTCCTCTTCGCGCATACTACGCCGCCTGTTGGTGATGCGGATGATCATACGAGCAACTAGTAGCGTTGTAATTTTGAGCAGGGCAAAATTGTGAGTACTGCTTTGGTTGGAGTGAAACTACATGCTCAATATTCGTTTCATTGTCTATTCCCGTATGGGCATTCCTTCAATGTAGCTCTTGAGTTTCAGATCCACACTAGTTGAGATGATTCGGTTTCATTCGCCTCTCCAGACTCGCAGCAGTTCCGAATTCTCGGTCGAGCATGCGAGCCCTCTTTCGGCGAGATTTTACAGTACACAGGAGGCCGCTTCCTGTACCTTTTCTTTCTTCTGTCAGATGGAAACGGTGTTTGTCCAGACTGTTATGTCGTGTACATACATGGCGTGCCTGAATAGTTTTTATGCTAGGCCTATTATAAGCATTTTGAAAAGGATAGGGGAGATGACTGACCCTGGGTGTGTTCCTTTGTTTGCCGCGTGAATTTTGTTCTATCGAAGTTATCCCATGCCGATGGTTGCAATTCTATCAGAGAGGAAAGCTTTGACGCATCCGTGGATTCTGCGTACGCCGTCCAGGTCGTCAAGAATTGCAAGGATCGCTTCGGTGCTGGCGTTAGTGAGTGACCGCTTGGTGTCCAGGGTCATTATGACATTTTCACTTATTTGAAATACGTGCGCAGCACGTAATTTTGTATCTTGAAAAGGGCTTCGAGGGTTTTGGTCTGAAGCCCAAGATTGTAGGGAGCACGCACTCATCATCTTGCATTTATTTTGCAGTCCGCGCGTCGCCACCGGCTGCTAAAGCATGTCAAGGCATTATGTGAGCGAGATGGACCTGAGAGGTTTCAGTTTCAGTTCAGTTTAGTCGTTCAGTCGTGTCCGACTCTTCGTGACCCTATGGACCATGTCACGCCACGCTTTCCGGTCTCTCACTATCTTCCTAACATCACATAACTTCATCTGCAGTGCCTCGAGGATGCCATCTAACCAACGCGTTCGCTGCCTACCACTTCTCCGACGACCCTCAACCTTTCCCAACATCAAATCTTTCTCCAGCGACTCCTCTCTTCTCATCAGATCACCAAAGTAGCTGAGCTTTAACTTTAAAATTTGACCCTCCAATGAGCAGTCAGGGTTTATGGTCGAGAATATCGACTGATTTGATCTTCTGGCAGTCCAAGGAACTCTCAAGGGTCTTCGCCAGCACCACAATTGAAACGCGTCAATTCTTCGGCGGTCAGCCTTTTTCACAGTCCAACTCTCGCACCCATACATCACAACTGGAAAGACCATAGCACGAGTTATACGGATCTTGGTTGGCAGACTAATGTCTCTGCTCTTTACTAGGCGGTCAAGGCTAACCATTGCTCTCTTTCCCAGAAGCAGGCGTCTCCTAATTTCATGGCTGCAGTCTCCTTCCGAGGTAATCTTGGAGCCCAAGAAGAGAAAATCTGTTACAGCTTCCACTTCTTGTCCATTGATGCTCCAGGACTTGAAAGGGCAAGACGCCATGATCTTTGTATTTTTAATGTTCAGTTTAAGCCCAAACTTCTCACTCTCTTCTTGTACGCGGATCAGAAGTCTCTTGAGTTCCACTTCACTTTCTGCCATTAAAGTGGTATCATCCGCATATCTAATGTTTCAGTTTATCAGCTTTTAATTACTTCGTCGAGTCCAATCTTCGGAAACCATCTCTGCCTCCAAATGTTTCCCAAGAAAGCTTACGAGTTCTTGCTTGAGGTGCCTGAAGCAGGTTGAGAATCAGAGCTTTGTCGATTCTGTCCGCTCCTATCGCCGTGTTTGTGTTCGTACTACTTGTGTCCGCGTAATCTTCCTCCTCAGTTGTGGGGTGGTAGAGTCTCGTTTTCGGCTCTGCGATACGTTTCTTGGTATCTAGGGCGTTTTGATAACGAAACATTTTCTCGTGCTTTCTCTAGGAGGTCGATGTCCAAACCCGCGAAGGAAGGGATGAATTTGCGGATGGCTTTATTGTACTGTAATTTCACTGTTTCCTGATCGATTAATGCTCTAAGAAGATTCCAGGTTCTGGCTGTATCTAGGATTCATTTAGGTGTGTCACTAAATTTTTTCAATTTCGTTTCGCGAGTTGCATCGCGTACTCTTTAGCTTTTGCGTACATTTTGCTATCTTTAGGTATACTTTTGTGTTGTGTTTTTGCTTCCGTCATCTTGTGGTTAGACTGTCTCACTTCCCTTAATAAGAGAAGGTGCACGTCTACTTCGGGCGTTGTTGTTTGTATAACACTTTTGTTTGCATTTTTATCACGTTTTCCTCGGGATGCAGCTCCGTTTTTCCAGTAATTACATGCCTCCTTCAGGTTTCTTGCAAGCCCGCGAAACGCGTTTCCAGTCTGTCAGTTTTGCTTATCCAATCTAGCGTCCTATCCTGTCCGGTGCTATCCTTGTCCGGAAGGTCGCTGATTAGGTTTCACATCATGTTTTTTCCACTCTGTCTCCCTGCTCTTCCTTAACAACGTGGGGCGGGGCATATGTCCGTGCTCTCGCTATTCCTGATTCTCTTTGGAGTTGCGGGATCTCTGATTTGACTTCAGCCACAATATTTGCTACCTCCTCTAATGTTCTTCTCTCGATGTTATGTTTTTGTTAACCCCAACTCGTGTCCTTGGTGTTGAAATCTCCTACGATAATGAATGCATTTTCTTTGGCCAGCTTGTGCGCTCTGTGGAGTAGTTCGAAGAATTTGGTATTTCTTTATAATGGCGGGCTGTAGGCGTTCAGCATGAATTTACTCCCTCCCTGACACTTTTTCAGAATGATTTCGACAAGCGCGTCATTGATGTCGTCAGCAATGGTATTGTGCCTGATGGTATTTCCTGACTACGACGGCCGCTTCACTTCCGTTCCGACTCTCGTAAACTTGTTGTTTGGTTCCAGTCTCTTGGAGCGCAATTGCATGGGGGTGTATGCTCTGTATTTTTATATTGCTTTATAAAACCGTGCGTTTTGCGGTAGCCTCTACAGTTCTATTGTCAAATTTATACGTATTCTTGTTCTTGCTGACGCGCCTTAGTCCTGTTTACGCGTTACTGTTGTCGCCTTATTCGACAGTGAACACCGTTAACGGTGGACGGTTGTACGCTGTTTTCCCAATATTTTATTTGTCTTCGTGTTCGAAAAGCTTTTTGATTCTCTGATCTGCCCCTCGAATTGGGCTTCCATCTGTTACATTTACGACTGAATTTGTCGCATCCTACCCTGCATCATGTGCTGCATTCGTGTTTGCAGTCGCCATTGTTGAATGCTTGTTGTTAATGTTTTGGAAGGGCTCTAGTGATTACGATTTTCCGCTGTTGTGCCTTTACTTTTTTGTTATTTCCTCAACATTACGCGAGATCACCATGTTTGAGTCGAGCGAGTTCATGCTCGCGTCTGAGCGGTTCTTTGCCACGATTATATTGGTTGATTGTGTTGCTTGTACTGTTTGTGTTATTACAGTTTCCTGCCGAGTGCGATCTATGGTAGATGCCCAGCTTACCTTGCTGGCGCCTTTTTGGAGAAGGTTCTTTTTCTTCTTCTGTTGTTTGTTTCCCTCCTGGGAATTGATGGGGAACACAGGGGGGAAGGAAGTAGACCTCGACCGGCTCAATGTCTCTCTCTTTCAGCTGAGCCATCGTTTGCGTGTTCACCCGCGTTGGTTACTGCGCCCTCTTTCTTTGCTTTGTTTTGGCCAATTTTTTTCAGTCTATACGGGTACTGTGTGGATCCAATGCGGTGTGCCACCGCGCATATTAGGCACATGAGCGCGCACACATGGTCTTGGTCCGGATTTCGAGCTCCGTACAGTCCGAACACAATATTGTCTGGTGTGAGGAACAACACATCATTGTGGTGTTCTTGCTGAAGCAGACGCAGTACACTAGCCTCGTGGGGTGGTAATGGTAGCACTGTAGTTCACTTCCGTGATATATAACGAATTTGGGCAAGATAAGGCATCAAACGTAATCACTGCCGTCTTAGAGTTTCCAAGCATTCTTGTCTGGAGAATGGTCACTCCTAAAGTCTGACTCGTAGGTTTGCTTTGAGCTGTTCCGGAGGCGTACCTGAGTCAACACCGGATATTATGCCGCTAAGGACGTCTTCCGGAGCTGCCTCGTAAGCGAATTCCTCGTAATCTTTTCCGGTTTGCGGCTAATTAGAGTCGGGTAATGTGCCGCACAAGCTGGCCCGTCTCTTAATGTGGGGTGCTAACGATATAATGACGTGGAATCTGGTACGAAGCCCTACAAGTAGGTCCTCGTCCTTGCATTTCGTGCCGCACTCCGTGACAACGGTACGCACTATTAGTTGCGCATTGAGTGATTTAATCTGAGCCCTTTCTGGAGCCGAAAAATGATTTTGATGTCCATTTTGGGGGCTGGCAGAATTCTTCGCCTAGGCCTTCTCTGCTCCATCTGTCCAGAATTATTGCAGTCGGTCGCATCACCTGGCGATTTTCCATCGTGAGGTCCGGGCCGGTTGCTGTACTTCTGTTGACCTCGTATTTGAAGTTCCTTCTGGCGGTTGGGTCGAACAAGCTCCCAACTAGCATTGTTGTTGTGCCCGACTTGCTCTGACGAGGAATCAGACGGGATACCGTCTTCGGTTTCTGAGTCGGCAGTTCCTACGTGTTATTTTATCATTCCTTGGGAAAAGTCGGTAGGGACGTTTAATGGTCGTAGCGACGCAACAATGACTTGGCTGTGCACCGCTATATGGTCCCTCATTGAAAAAGCGTCCATGATAGGCGGCGTCGTCGTCGATAGGCCTCGCGTTCCGTGCTGTCCCTTTGTCTAGTCGAGCGTCGCGTCAGTGTTAGCGGGCTGGCACCCGCTTTGCAGCCTTGAAGTCCGGCAAAAATGGAAAACTGGTCTTACCGATTGATCGTTGGCATCTAGGGGATCCAGCACTTGGTATGATTTTGTTCCAAATATGGCGACAATTAGTAGGTCCGGTTAAATCGGTCAAAGTTTGCGGACCTGAAGTGATGTTCGACGGCCTACTGCAAACACCATGGGTGACCATCAGAAAGGGGAAAAATGTGCCCTACTGGAAGGGGCGAAGAAATTTAGACTACCTGAGCATTTTTGACCTGCACTATCATATTATAACACGCGAACGCTTCTCGCTTTTGCCGCCGTCGAAATGCAACGGAAAACAGCAGTACCAAACACGCTTCACGGTAAGCGCGTGAATGGGGCTTCATGGCAAAGTAAGAAGGTGGCAAGGATCTCAAAATAGGCACCCGATTGACTGGCTAGCTGAAAATTTTATTGAGCGCAGATAAGGGAGGGGTGTGTGCAGGTGGGGTCTCTAGTCCGGGACGCGTATTGCCAAGCCATCTCCCGCAGGAGCACTAAAGCTGAAGGCGCTGTCAGTGAGTTAAACGGAAATTGTTGCTGAAAGGTGTGTCTGAACGCAACCTAAAAGTAACATACACTCACCTAAAATGGCGATTCTTGATGAAAGATGTCTGTGAATGCAACCTAAAGGTAACATACACTCACTGCAGGCAGGAAATGATTATGGTGAAGGTAATTGCTTAGTGTAATCGTTGTCATACCGATTGTTGCTGAAAGGTGTCTCTGAACGCAACATAAAGGTAACATACACTCACTGAAGGCAGGAATTAAATACGGTGAAGGCAATTATTTAGTGTAACTGTTGTCATGCCTTCACCTCGTGTCTCTGCTCACGGCTGGTTTTTTAATGAACCTAAAGGGGAACACACCCCAGGAAAGTTGTTGGTAAAATATTTCAATGTTGTGAAATAAAAGGATACAAATACTGCAATACGGGATTCGAACAGATGTTTCTGTGGCATCAGTGAGATGGGTTGTGTTAATCCAATGCGCCACGGAAATGTTTTGCTTTATTTCCTGTTAACAATGATATTTACAGTGGAGAAAAGTCAAAGTGCAACAAAGCGCTCTAGCAAAAGTAAGGGTTCACAAAGTTTCAAAAACACTTTAGGTTGGCAGTTCACCTAAAACTGGCATCCATTCAAGTTTCTCGGTGGACTGCTTGATTTGCCATTAAGCCGGAAATCATAGACCATATTTTTCTTCAGTGCTGGGATGCAGTCTTTCTGTGGGATATCTTTCAGAGGACTTTAAAAACGGTCTTGCCAATTACACCCTATGATATTCGGTTCCTGCCGGTCCATAATCAAGGGGGTGTGCCATATGACTTATTCATGTTGCTTTGCCTCCACACTGTATGGAAAACGAGAATGGCTGAAAGACAGGCGGACTTGGATGCTCGCTCAGCGAGGGAGTATTTCATTGAGAGTATCAACAACCTGACCGCCATCTATAATGCGCCACAGAAACGACGGAAAGAGTGGCCTTTAAAAACGCTTTTGTTCGTTGTGACAATATCTCCACTATTTCTCACCAGGTAACGCTGCTCAGAGGAATCACGTGGCTGTGCGTCATCTATTGCAGTACCCCTACGGGATATGAATTGGAAATACGCGTCGTGGACTTCAGCCGCTGCAGCTGCTATCCGCGCGCGTGTGACAAGGATTAGTCAGGCCTCTATTTCAATTGAAGACATCTCGTTAATTTTGATCAGAAGGTGATTTTTAATGTCAACTCACATCGTACAGCATACAAACACCTTTTAGTGTCACCGCTATCGAAAAGCGGCCTCAGAGTGAGTTTCGAAACCAGGTAGTCCATTAAAAGAAGCGAGCGTCTTAATCACTGAGGCGGGTCTCACCAATGAGCATCGTGTGGTTTCGGTCAGTGCTATGGGGTGAATGAGTGCAGCTACTTCTCTGTTGTTTTATTTCTCCGTAGCGGGCTCCTTTTCTAAAGTGGTAATAATGGTCTATAGCCTTTATGATGCAGATAACGTACCATGTCAATTTACGAAAGAGAATTTCACTATTTGCTTATGACATAAGTAGCGTGTGTTGTTAATTTCTCCTTAGAATACTAATTTGGCCTGCCAATAAAATTTTTTTTCCTCGGAAATTTTGGTACTCAGTTTTATTGTTCACATTTGATTGGATTTAGTGGATCGTGTGTCATTTTTAACACAGGTACCAACACCGGCGACTTCTCCTGGCCATCGCTGAGCATGGCTTTGCTGCTAAGTTTCGCCACCGGGCAGCAATCGTCCATCCCAGAAAACCTGACAATGTGGAAAAAGAGCAATTTACATTCTACTTTGCCATACACTTCATTGGGTGTGCTGTGTCGTGTGCAGTTATCTCATTGGAGCTCCTAATACACGTGTGGTCCAATTACCGTCTGCGACGGCGGTTGTCTGCTCACGCAAGCCGTCAAGTCGAGCCTCAACCGTAGTCCAAATGGTAATATTCTGCAAAGAAACACGGCTTAAATACGTTCAATATGGTTGCTTGCGATTGCGCCTTAAATATGTTTGCGTGCGATTCGTACTAGTTTGATATGGACAACAAGGCTAACTCAAAGCGTTGCTAAAGAGGGATTAGACCTCCCAGGTATCAAAAAGTTGACCAAAGCAGTCATGTATTATTAGTGTCTGCTTCAGTCAGAAGTAAGAGAGCAGCCAACGATCCAGAAGCATCCAGTGAAATTTCTCGCCGCCGGTGGCACGCATGGAGCCGTATCTCAAAATAACTGCCTGAAAACTATGCCGCGTATTTCTGCGCAAAAAATAAAATTTTTTTATTCAAGAGCTTTTCGAAAAGAACGCAAATATTTTATGAACACACTTTATGCCAAAGTTCAGATTGATATGAACTGTTAAATTTATATGGCCAGGTAGCAAAACTAAGCTGATAGTATTTAAGTTCGACCAGTTACGTAGCGCCACTAGGAAGTTGGGATCTCTGGAAAAGGGAAGACGTATTTGATTATAAGACATTAAAAATTAGCCGGAGCTGCACTTGGTTAAGAGAAAAATCTTTCTCTAAATCTTTGCTTTTATACTAGGTTTGTTGGCGACATCAGGTAGTTGACTCCAGCTTGAACGGTGGCTTCGGCGGCTCACTTCTCGACTGATATTAGGTACCTAACGCAAATATAGACGAAAACGAAAGAACCACTCAAACCCTATGTTCTTGCGCGTAATGCCGAAACCTCTACGTTAGCGCGTAGCGCAACTCCAATAATGGGTTTTATCCTGGTTGGGTCCAAGTCGTACCCCTTGTTTTTATTATAGTTTCCATGTCTTACTTAGCTTCTATTCGGTACGTGCTTTGCCAATTGGTTTTCCCGGTGAGGTATAACAGCTGGATAATCTTATTCCACCATTAGTTATCTAGGCTAACGTTTGTCAGTACTGCGAACACAACAATCGCACGAGCTCTGCTCTTGCTCCATGATTAGCGAGGCAAATTCTCAGCAGCCTCTTTACACAAGTGATTGTGCGAAGCAGTGAAGCGAGCAGATAGTGCTCAACAACCCTACCGTCCAAAAACCGGTCGTAAATGATCCCCCTTGATATAGCTATATTGCCCTCAATAACTAAGCCGTAAGAACATGCCGGAAATTCCCACCAGCAGCATGCTTGGTTTTATATTCAAGATGCCTCGACAGTTCCCACCGCATTCTATCGGCTCAGTTAAGCTACCTGACCTAGCAGCTCCTGCCTAATTTACTACAGCGTGTGCTACATTGCGCCACTCATACCGTCGAGTAATCACTGCTCGGCCTTTTCCCCTGTCAAATAACACCTGGTGACAGGTGGACCTCGTACTTGAGGGTAAAAGTCAAAAGTCAAGTTCAAAGGCAATGTCAGTGTCATGGGTCAGCACTGAAGTTATTGTTTTCAATGTTCCAAGGTTTCAGCCATTTCTTTTAATGTTTGAAAGTTGTGGGGAACGATCTACCGTCGTCCCCTTTAATGTTGGCTTTCCCCTCTGTGGTAGTTACTCTAGCAATGGCGAAATGGCGTCAGCATTGGTGGTTACCATTAACTATCGAGAGATGGTGCCAGAGTCGCGGCAGCACAAGCATAACCCCTGATCTTGTCACCGTGCACGCGGACAACGCCAGCTCTTTTTCGGCATCGGGAACTGGACGCGAGCGGACGTCCTCTCGCGGCACTCCGCTGTCGCGGGCGAGGTGAAGCCTCGCGGGACTAATCCCGCTTGCCCGTCTTATCCGGCCTCGGAGTTGATCCCCTGCCCTAGCGTGGGCGAACATTCGCCTGTAGCCTTGCTGGTGAGTCAGACGACCTGCATCCATTAGCCAATTTATTGCTAGCTGGCGTTGTTGTTATTGCAGCAGTAAATACCTGTTTGTTGTCAGCACGTGTTGTTCCTTTGTTCCCAAGAGCACTGCCCGCAGTGGTCAGCGTGCTCTCTGTAGCGCACGCAATCACTGGGTGGGGTCGGCGGTTTTGACTGTGAGCCGTGACAAAGCGGGGAAAACGTATTTATCCTCTATTACAACTCCACAAAGTTAGGCTAAACTTCAAAAGCCAAGTTCGAATGCCTGTCATGGGTCCGAACTACATTTATTTTAGTGACTTAACCAGGCAACATACGTCAGAAATATGTAAGGAAGTGTGAGCTTGGTTGGTCATCGAAGCTGTAAAGGTCAAATAAATATCAATAGTCTAGTGCTCTTGGATGCCAAGTACAAGAACAGGAAGAAAGAACCGCTATGGCATCACACATTTAAAAGTGGAGCATAAAATGTGTCCAAGAATTTTTGAGTTTGAGGTGGTTGGAAGCATATGGGCTGGTATGCCTTTGATAGTTTTGTTAGTCGGAGCTAGGCAAGATATATGACACCATAAGAATTAGTAGATTGTTTACGTTTGAAGGCCTATACTCTCCAGTACTAAAACTGTGGATATGAAGCATTCCACCCTTGGAATACGTAATATTATCGCTTTTGTCCACAAACCGGGCGGGTATCGCGTCACTGCAGGTTTTAAAAATTAGTTTTTATCTACTTCGGGAACCGATATGGCATCATCGTGTTTGCACCTTCGACCACATTATTCACATTAATGCCGACTTTCTATTTTCAACAGTCATTTACAAGCTTTCAGTGTTAACTACAAAGTTATAGTTACATTTGTTACGGTTGATAGTTCATTCAAGGAAGTATTAGTTTTACATATACAGAGCTTACTTGTACGCTGCATTTGCAGGAATTTGCGATTGTTCGCTTAAGTTGCTAAGCAAAGCTATAATCATCATTATAGCTTTGCTTAGCAACTGAAGAAGATTTTTATTAACCTATAATTCATTTACAGGAAAAGAAAGGTGCAGTATCTGTTACTCGCAGAATTACGGTATCATCCTCACGGTAGACTCAGTTCAGTTCAGTTCAGTTCAGTCGTGTCCGACCCTTCGTGACCCTATGGACCATATCACGCCACGTTTTCCGGTCTATAGGGTTTTCTTGGCAGGAAATACTGGAGTGGGTTGCCATTACCACGGTAGACTGCGGATCCTCTTTCTCTCTTTTCAATTTTACTCCCACCTTCCTACCTTCCCTTACGGCGCGGTTGAGGTGTCCACAGAAAACAAGACAGTTACCGCGCTTTTCCCTTCCTATAAATCAACCAAAGGGAATTATGAAGAGCGTTTCACAATCCTGTGCGTGCGCGCGGGCGTTGCCCAATTTCGTTGTTGCCACGGAAAGCATGCCAGGGCGTCTTTCTAGGTTTTTCAAAGAGGTTGTCAGCAGTGTTCAAATTTTGTCAGCTCGCTTCTTGACAGAATACTTAAGTCCAGTGAAAAAGAGGAGCCTGTATAAAGCTGTTTGTTACGACTTCTTCTCTGTTCCTGTGTGCAGAGCCTTGTATAGCGGCCGTCTAGGCCAAGACGTACTGAAGCCTGTCAAAAGAATGCCAGTTTCTCCTGGGGTAAAGACGTTTTTCTTTAAGTTATATACAGGAACATTATCGGTACAAACGTTTTTGAAAGCAAGGGCTTTTATCTGCCATGGGGTTCACTTTGCTTAATATGTAAACAGCAAGAGACAATAGACCATGTATTTCTGCACTGTTGGGAGGGCGTCTATTTTTGGGATGTGCTGCAACTAACTATTAAAAAAGAATTACCATTACACTCATACGGGATTAGATTCCTGCCAACTGAAAATAATGATGGGATTCCACTTGATACGGTTAGGCTAATAGGCCTGCACAGTCTATGGCGGTCCAGAATGGCGGGTTTTTACTGTGACCCTGAGGCCCGCCCTGCAAGGCTCTACTTTCGCGAAAATATACACGCATTGGTTGAAGTGCACAAATTGAAGACCACTGTGCCAGACTGGATTTCAAGAGTCGAAACCCTATGCGAGCTGAAGGAATTTTAAGTTGACAAAGGCAACTCGTATGAGCCTACCGGCTTCTGTATTAACAGTGTCATGCTTGTGGTAACCGCTCTGCTGTGAGCATTCTGTTTGTACCGCGTTATTGTTGGTTTTGTTTTGTGTTGGTGATGACCGGCAATAAAAAAAAAAGTGCGTGGCGCAGTGATAAAGCACTCGACTGGGGATCCAAGGGATGGAGTTTCGATTCCCGGTGGAGACAGGGTTTATTAATTCATTTTGAACTCTCGCTCTCGAGAGCGTGACACCCTCTGCCAACAGCCTCTGCCGGTAGTTCCTGCGGACGACTATAGCTAAAAGGCTTTCGCCCTTTATATTGTATGAGCAAGTACATTGTAACCTGATGAATGCTGCAGATCTGTGTTATTGTCATTAGCTGATATTCGCGCTTAATGCGAGCTCTCGCGTGTGTTTCGAAGTTTTGAGCAAAAAACAAATCTGATAATGTTTATGTCAGCACATTGTGTGTTTTTTACAGTATACTATAAGAAATGCAGTAACTTTATTTACATTTATCTTTGAATTTGCATGTGTGCAGTGCTCATTTGATGCAAGAAGTTTGTATCCCAGTAATTACAGCTCCTTCTTTACTACTGTCGTAGCGTTTGTTAGTACTGTCATGCTAACATTCGTGTGTATGACGAATTTTACATGCGAGCCAAGGGTCTAATAGATTTTCGGTCTCAAAATTGCATTATATTTTTTGATTTTTTGATATTTTTTGAATTTCAATTAGATTGGCTTTTGAATCTACTAGATGTGCAGTTATTGCATAAATGTTGCTGAGAAGTAGGTATCATCAGTTTATTGCACCTGCACACTCAGCGGTTGAAACCTCAGCAGTCATACATGTATTGCGCTATAAAGGTGCAAACTGAGCCATATGTCTATATTGGCTAAATAGGAACCATGGTTGTACGTAAAGAAAAGAATAAATTTCCTACTACGAAAGGTGAAGGGCACGAAAAAATGGTCTCCCTAGGGCTATTCACATATTTATTACAGAAAAAGTTCAGGAATTTGAAAAGAGGCCAGTTTGGGATAACGGTTGATGTAGAATACCTCAGCAATCTGCGATTCGCTGATGAATTGCCTTCCCAAGTAATCCGAGGTACTAATATGAAATATCGAGTTATAACATTGCATTATAGCGTAATCAGTAAAAGCAGAAGCGAAAGGATAACATGGTATGCAGTAGACTAAGGTGAGGTTCCAAACCCACGGAAGAGAATATCAGTTTTAACAGTTGGTAGCGAAAAACTGGAATTGTAGTCGAACATGTTTACTTAGAACAGGTAGTAATTAGACATCAGGACCACGAGAAGGAAACCACTACAGGAGTGAAATTAGGAAGAAACGCATTTGGGTTGTGCTCGCAGAATATGACCAGCAGAGTAAAGTATATAGCGGTTGCATCTTACTGGCACTCACCTACCGCCCTGAAACGTGGAGGCTAAAAATGAGTTTGCTTAATTGACGCGACACCGAGCGCTGTAGAACGCAAAATGGTAGGTTTAAAATGATGAAGTAGGAAGAGTGCAGAGTGAATATGAGAAGTAACTCGAGTTAATGACACTCTTGACGATATAAGGAAGAAGTGGTAATAGGCAAGGCGCGCAAGGCAAAAAAAAAAAAGGATACCCGATGGTCGTTTAGGGTAACTGAATTGACACCAAGGGAGGGGAACCGTAGCAGAGAGTGGCAGAAAAGTAGATGGTAGGATGATGTTTTGTCATTAGGAGCCATAATGTATGCAGATTGGACAGGAGCAGAATAAATCAAGGAATGTGGGAAGGGTTGTCGCCCTGAAGTGTGTATAGACCGGTTGTTGCTGCTAAATATTGTGCCTATGTTTTTCTGCAATGGAGGTTTCGACATATATCTGCGTATTTTCTATATTTGCCATTACTTTCGCAGCAGGCCTCTTTTTATTCACTTTGAATTGATGCAGTGCTCACATATTAGGCTGTACCTTCTTGCTTATTGCACTTTTGTACTTCTCTTGCTAGGAGTTCTTTGTGTTGTATTCTGTGTGCCTGCCTAAAAGCTGTGTAATAAAATGTTTACCAAAAAGAGCTAGTTTTGACTGATCGCCTTCTCTTTGTCAGAAATGTTTTCTGCATGGATATGGTTTGCATAAAGTACGTGGTGCTCGCAGAGAGAACAAAGGTCAAGACGGCCGGTTCAAACTATGTCTCCGTCTGAGCACCGATGGCGATAGTTCTTCTTGTTAATCTTTTTATATGCGCTTTGAGCTCTAAGTGTCGCCAGGAATATAGAGTACAGATGCCCAATATGCTTTTCGTTTTTGCATATTTATAGGCGCACCACTTGAGACCTACTCGCCGTAACCGATACCTGAGTTACGAGGTCTACGCCGAAAGTTTTGCTTTTCGCAAAGCCTTTCGACAATTTTATTTATTTATTTCTTTTTACATACTGGAACCTCGCTGAGGTTATCGCAGGACTCGGGTACAGTACAAAACAAAGAAACAAAATGAGTAAATATACAACACAATCAACAGGCTGCCGAGAATTCGTCTAACGGCAGTTAATGAATGTTGCCTGGTAACAAATGCCAGGATTCACTGGTTTGAGGAAAAAAACTGGACTTTAAAACGTTAGCCCGCACGAAAAATAGAGAAATATTTAGGAAGTTGTCGCTCCTTGTAGATGAAGGTTTTGAAAATGCTATATTTACATAGCGAAGAAAAGCGGGAGAATTGACTAAAGTGTACATCAGATTCAGGTATCGAAGATGACGATGTGCAAGAAGTGTACCAAGGCCTAGTTGTGAAAGAAATGTTTCGTTAATCTACCGCTCGGACGTCATCCCTTAAGTGGAATCTATGCGGTATTTAGGCATTACTTATGATGCTAGTATGAATTGTAGGTCTCACATCAAATCTAAGGCACAGAAAGTTGAGCGCGGACTTGGTAGGCTCATGCGCTTCACTAACAAGAAATTTGAAATGCGTCGAGATGTTCTGCTATACTTCTGTACAAAGCCTATGCGTGATTGGTTCTCGAATTTGGCTGCATTCTTTTTTCTGATTGTCCTAAAATTAAGCTGCATCCTTTACTGATTTTAGAACGACGTGCATTACGCCTCTGCTAGGTCTTCCACCGTCAGTCTCAGCCACTGTTGTGATTTGGAGGCTCGTATTCCGGACTTTAACTCTCGTTTCTGTCTTCTAACCATGATATCATTCTTGCTGTCATTTGAGGCTACTTGCAGTATGGCTACACTAATTTTTGTGTCCAACTTGGCGCTCTTTCTCACTCACTGATGGCAAAGGTTCTGCATGCCCCAGGTTGTTTTCACGCAGAGCATTTTACCATATATCGGTGTTTATCTCACTTCAATAATTCCTGTTGGTTACACAACGTTCAATGTGGATAAAAATTTGATTCTATATTTCCACCTAATGTGAAGCACTTAACTTCAAGTCTAATATCCAGTCTCCTATCTAAACACGATGTAAAGCTCCTTTATCACATTGTAATCTTTAATGATTCGTCTATGCCCGCGCGGAAGGCAGGGATTGGAATTTTTTCAGTCTCTTGAATTTTTCGGTGCCCATACCGGATTACACACGAGTCTTTTAGCAGAGCTTATGACAATTGGGCTCGCACTTTTAAAAGTTCCTAGCATTCAGTCTAAAATAACTTTCTATCAGACACTTTTTTGTTTTAATTTCACTGAAGTCAGCACGGGGTGTTCTTTTGAGCCGCTCACTACGTTATTTCATACCGGGATGGGTGAAATACGCTTCATCTGGGTCCCCGGTCACAGCGGTATTTTCCAGAATAAAGCGGTAGACTTCTTGGCTAAATCAGCTATTTATGCACCTATTCCATGTAAAATGTCTAATATCATTGCTTTTGGCATGTCTCGTTTTCAGCACTATCAATGCATAGCAGCTTTCTTGCTATCTACAGCAGAATACCAACATCTCATGTATTCATGGAAATTTCGTTCATGTGAATCACGGCAGCGTGAGGTAACGCTCACTCTCATGCGATGAAGGATCCCCTGCCTGAAGCATTGCTTGTGTAGCTGCGGGTTAAGCCCCACAAAGCTTTGGGAGGCGTGTGGTGAGATTGAAAATATTGAACATTTCCTTTTCGCATGCCAAAGGTTTGCACATCAGAGAAGGTTACATTTAGAAATTCCAATAGCACAATTGGGATTCATGATGATGGTTGCGCTTCTACTCTCCTTCACTGCGAGTGCGAAAGGATTTGCGTTGCCTCAAATATGTCAGTATTTACATAACTACATCACAACTACGGACAGACTACCTTGCTAAGTGTATTCCAAATTACAAAATTCAACATTTTTGCTACGTATTTGTTTCCTATTATTCAGTTCTCTGATCTTAAATTTTAGGTTTTTGTTTGGTCCCCCCCCTCCCCCCTTCTTGGGTAGTGCATTTGCAAGATAAAACACGAAGAGGAAGACATTGAAAAACTACCGAATGCCCTGAAAAGAAAGCGCGAAGCTTTCTTCTGTGCAGAGTCTGGTTTTTTTCATGGCACACAGTTTATAATGAATTCAAACATCATAAGAGAGTTCTAGCACAGCTTTCGCCTTTGCTCTTGATCACGTTTTACGTGACGCTGGCGGTAACACAGGACGTTCAACGTCCACCGCTATGGTTGAGGGTGGCGTTGGTGAGTGCTCTGAAGGTTCGTATACAAGCAACATTAATACCAAAGAAAGTAGCAGGTGGGACCGCGGCCGATGTAGCTCAGTTGGCAGAACACCGGATGTGATTTTCGGAGGTCGTGGGTTCGGTTCCCACCATCGGCACGTTGTTTTAGAGCGCAGCTCTTTGGCGCTCGTTCCTGGGTTTCGCGTCGGCGTCGGCCTCGTAACCAGCGCCTCCCCACTTTCATCCCACCAGTTCGAGCCGGTGCTTGGCAACCGAAGCCTCGCAGGAAGCGCGGAGCAGCCGGAGAACACATGGAAAGGAAGGGGGTTTGGGGGGGGGAGGGGTCGCCGGAGGAAGCGCTAGCAGCGACTGTCTGATGCCGCTGCCGCCGCTAGCGAGTCAAGAGAACGTGACCGCGTAGATAATCATAATAATTGGTTCACAGGAAGGGAAAGGCGCAGTATCTGTCACACGAGTTTGTGGACACCTGAACCGCGCCGTAAGGAAAGGGAGGAAGGTGGTAGTTAAAGTGTAAAGAGAGAAAGAGGAGCCGTAGTGGAGGGCTACGGAGTAATTTCGACCACTTGGGGATCTAACGTGCGCTGGCATCGCACAGCACACGGACGCCTCCTCGTTTCGCCTCCATCGAAACGCAGCCGCCGAGGTCGGGTTCGAACCCGGGTATTCCGGACAGTGGTCGGGCGTCTTACCAGTGTACCACCCCGGCGAGGCATGACCGCGTAGAAAAACTGATTTATTTTTATAAGAAGGGAAAGGCGCGGTAACTGTCTCACTTGTTTTCTGTGGACACCGCAACCAAGCCGTAAGGGAAGGGAGGAAGGCGAGAGTGAAAGTGGAAAGAGAGAAAGAGGAGTCGTAGTGGAGGGCTACAGAGTAATTTCGACCACCTGGTGATCTTTAACGTGCGCTGACATCGCACAGCACACGGGCGCCTCTTCGTATCCCGTTCCTCTCGCTCGTAACGCGTCCCACGGCTGTGACAACCTCGCGAGGCACTTGTATAGATCTCGTCTTTGAGAATCAAGCATTGGTGTACCAAGTCGAACATATATCAGTCTATTTCTCCGACCACAAAGCTTCCTTCATGACTATCAAGGACTGTTAGTGGAGTCTTTGTTAATGGAATATGTGCGAAAAATAAAAAAAAAATTCTGTGATAGCGCATACATGTGTTGCTCGATTTCTTTGCCTCAATCTATCGAAAAGGTGAAACAGCTTATTTGCTGCGCTCAAATTTCGCATTAGGAAGTAACGTAATCGTCGGTAATTTTTTTCTTCTACTTCGTGTTTATCTTTCTCATAAACAGATTACGTTACTAATCTATGTCATTAGAGAAGTAAAAATTAAAAAAAAAGTGACAAAGTATAGTCCCCAATGCTTTCCTTGGCCTTGCCGACTGTTGGCTTCTTTCATTCAAGTATTACAACGAGCACCCTCATGTCCCCTTCATTTATTTTCTCATAGCCTGAGTATTTTTGGGACGGTAAACATCAAAAACCAAACCAATGCATCAGTTTGGTTTTGTGTATATGTATGTATAAAAAAATATATATACATATAATGTAACAGTACAGAAAAAGGTGAAGTTTAGAATACAAGTGAAGGAGAAAGACGTTGAAAAGAAGAGGACTCTCGTGCCGGACGCGCTGCGGTTGACAAGCTGAGCTCCCTGCCCTATCGTCTTGTTGTTCAGCGCTCCGACGTCTTATCCCCGTCGTAACAAATGGGTGGAGGTGCGGGGTAAGACTATCCTCAAGACGCATCCTCAACCGCTGGAGCTTCATCGGAGCCGTCGCCTCGCTGGTCTCCCACCCTTTTCAACAAGAATGCAGCACACTACCGAGCAGCCCCGAACATCAACACGGGACTCTCTACCCCCATCTCGCGATGCGCCTCCGACCACCACGAAATCGACGCTACCGTTTCGCGAGCCTCGTTCTTTTGCCGGCCAAGGAGGGGAAGATGTTGATGACTGGCTCACTCATTATGAACATGTTGTGTTGGGTTTAATGGCGCATAGGCGACTGAGGCCATCATGCGCCCAACGCAAGGTATGTCATTATGAACGTGTGAGCCGCTATAACCGCTGGGATTCAGTGGCTAAACTAGCCAATGTAGTCTTTTTTTTACGCAAAAAAGGGGCCGTTTTTACGCAAAAGGCCTTGATGTGGTATGAGAACCACGAGGACTCCCTGACAGCTTGGGCATGTTTTGTCGAAGCAATCAAGGAATGTTTTGGCGACCTAGCTGCAAAGAAGAAACAGGCCGAGCAGACATTTGCTCAGAGGGCCCAGGCTGCCGGAGAAACTTACACCACCTACATAGAGGCCATACTCAAGTTGTGCAAGACCGTCCACAGCAGGATGACTGAAGAAGATAAAGTAGGCCATCTGCTCAAGGGAATTGCGGAAGATGTCTACCTTTTCCTCATTGCCAAGGAAAACTTGAGTTCAGTCTCTGACATTATCCGGCACTGCCGAACATTCGAGGCCCTGAAGACTCGCCGCATTACACCGAAATTTGGACGGCTCGCAAATGTGACTACCGTGGCTAGCATCAAAAAATCGCCATCTCAAAGCCTCCTGTGCGCCATCAGTGAAATTGTTCGAGAAGAGATGTCACGACGTGAGCAGCTTGGCCGGCCCAATGGCTTCGAAGGGGACGTATATTCTCTTCCAACCTATGGGGGTGCGTGCCCGCCCATATCCGCGAATGTCACCGAATTTGCCTGCCGCGAAGACCTATACACTCCGCGACCAACACCGGAAGAGAGTTTCCAACAATTCTGTTGCCATCAGCGTAGAGATCCTTGCCCTTACACCAGTCGTACATCGCGCCGACTGCCGGACAACTACATCGTCCCGGAACCACCATCTAGATATTTGTCGCGGCCTACCATGCAGGAACCAGCTGACACGCCACTTTTTGACCTAACTCTTCCAGTGTGCTACAGGTGTGGTGTCGTGGGTCATACTTCCCGCTACTGCAATCAGCGCGCACAGTTCAGGAATCCTCCGATGGCATCGAACCGAAGAACCGTCCAGCCCTACATCGACAACTATCGGCCAGAAGATCCATCCCGGAGGGGCCGTTTTCAAAACGAAGGGCTCCGCAGCCATTCTCCAGCAGCGTATTACCGTAGCGTGACACCGCCTCCGTCATTTCGTGTGCGCCAATCCCCGTCACCACGGCGCCAATCTCCACCACCAACGCAGGAAAACTAGCCAGCGCGGCCAATGGAGGTTCGGTCGCTGGACAATGTGCGATCCTACCTGTTATTCCTCCGTCTGTGTTCATGTTAAAGAACAAGGTTAATGTGCTCGTTGATAGTTTACCAACGATGGCGCTGGTAGACACTGGTGCCACTGTCTCAGTAATGAGTTTAGATTTTAAGAAACTTTTGAAGAACAAAGTTATGTTTGTTTGGAACAAAACTGCTAATTTTTATGGAGTAAGTGGAGAGTTATTGTATCCGGTTGCGGTATGCAGCGTTAAAGTTTCTTTGGGAGGCACAGTATGTCCGGCGGAGTTTGCGGTACTGCCTCGATCTGCACACGACATAATCTTGGGAATTGACTTCCTGCGTATGTGCGGCGCTACAGTCGATTGCCGAACTGGAGAGCTAAGTGTTAGTGGTTCTCTTCCTCGTGAACTTTTGGAAGAGACGTCAAATTATGAAGACGTTTTGTGTGTGTGTGACGAAGTCGTCATACCGCCACATTTTGCAGTGTGTGTCCAGGTGTCCTGCTCCCGTTCTATCAACGACTCTTTTGAGGCTACTGTGGCGCCTCTTAATTTACAGTGCGTAAAGAAAAACGCGTTAGTGCCGCATTGTTTGGTTCGCGTGAAAGAGGGCCGTACCGGACTGTGGACTATAAATTGCTCATCGGAACCAGTTATTTGTCCAGCAGGCTCCAAACTAGCTTCATGTAGCGCAACTCTCCCGAATTTTGTAGCTGTCGTTACTCCTTCCCTAGAAAACCTCGCTACTAACTTAACTGCTGAGGAAAAGCTTCTTCCGATGATCAGCGCATCGATGAACGACAGATATTGAAGAATCTCTTGACCGTCTTTGATTTCGCGCAGTCCAACGGCTCGCAACGTTTTCCGCTGTCGCGTGCATGCCACAGGATTGACACGGTATCTGCCCATCCGATCCGTCAGAAGGCGTACCGTGTGACGCCGTCAGAGCGTAAGATCATCCCCGAGCAAGTGCAAGACATGTTGAACAGGGGCGTAATAATAAAACCACGACCAGTTTTATTGGCCAAAGATGCGCCAGACGATTGAGCGATACGTGGCGAGCTGCACTGAGTGCCAACGCCACAAACGTCCTACATCAAAGCCACAGGGCCTGCAACATTCTGTGACTCCAGCAAGTGGCGCATTTGAGAAAATCGGAATCGACCTTATGGGTCCCTTCCCGAAGTCATCCGACGGAAATCGTTGGATCGTGGTTTGCGCCGACTACCTCACCCGCTACTGCGAAACGGAAGCTCTTCCTTCAGCCACCGCTCACCACGTGTCCCTGTTCTTGCTCCGTTCTGTGATCCTCCGCCATGGACCTCCGCGAGTGATCATCAGTGACCAAGGTCGCCCGTTTGTGGCAGATGTTGTGGAAGAGCTTCTTCGTTTGTGTGCGTCGCATTTCCGGCATTCCACACCATATCACCCTCAAACCAACGGCTTGACGGAGCGCACAAACCGCACACTCACAAACATGCTATCTATGTACATTGCATTTGACCAAAAGAATTGGGATACTATACTGCCGTTTATAACGTTTGCATTCAACACTGCATCCCATGAGACTACTGGCTACAGCCCGTTCTTCCTGCTATATGCCCGTCCTCCTCGGTATTGTCTAGACACCATTCTTCCTTTCTCCGTCCATGACGAACCGCGCATCGCGGAAACTCTTTGTCGAGCCGAAGAAGCTCGCCGTCTCGCCCGTTTGCGAATTCTCGCTTCTCAATAGCGTTCAAAAGCTCGGTACGACCGCCGGCATAACCATGTGTCTTATGCCCTTGGAGATTTAGTGTTGCTTTGGCGACCTCTGCGAAAGCGTGGGTTAGCCCAGAAAATGTTGGCGCATTACGCTGGCCCTTACGTTGTTCTTGAACGCGTCATTGAAGTCAACTACCAAATAGCACGTATGACAGAAAGTGGTCGTCGTTCAGCCAGAACCGAAGTTGCCCATGTCGCCCGGATGAAGCCGTGTCACTCTCGTGGAAACGAATAACTACCTCGCCCGGGGGGCTTCGTCTACGCAGGGGGAAAATGTAACAGTACAGGAGAAGATGAATTATAGAATACAACTGAAGGAGAAAGACGTTGGAAAAAGACTCTCGTGCCGGACGCGCTGCCGTTGACCAGCTGAGCTCCCTGCCCTATCGTCTTGTTCAGCGCTCCGACGTCGTATCCCCGTCGTAACAATACACACACACACACATATATATATATATATATATATATATATATATATATATATATATATATATATATATATATATATATATATATATATATATATATATATATATATATATATATATATATATATATATTGTAACAGATGAAATGGTTTTAATACAGATGAACGTCGTTGCAGGACGGACGCACACGGCTCAGAAAAACCCAGACCAGTCTGCGCGCGGCTCGCTTCCCCTGCTTCTTCTTCTTCTCTATCTGCTGCTTCTCATGCGCCGCTACGCGGCGTAACAATTCCCCCCGTGCAAACGATTCTCGTCCTCAAGAAAATTAGGCAGATCGAATGTGGCAGCGCTTCAGGCGAGCCACGTGAACAACTTCTCACAAATGCTGCGCTGCATAGTATTACACGGACAAAGGAACTGGACAGGCGCTGAGGTTAAGCGCAATTGCGCTAACCTCAGCGTTTGTCCAGTTCCTTTGTCCGTGTAAAACTAAGTTGCGCAGCATTTGTGAGAAGATGTTCCAACTAGCTCAATCTCAAGCACCACGTGAACAACTTGTGCCTTGCGGGAATGGCGGTTATCCGTCGTGACTGGCGATAATGTAATTCACGTCATTCAGTTGGTCCAACGCGACGAAGGAGCCATCGTACTTACAGAGAAACTTCTCATACACTCCTCACTTGCGAATGGGCGTCCAAAGCCAGACGTATTCTCCAGGGGAGTAAGTAACTGCATGATGATGCAGATCGTAGTGTTTTTTGGAGCAGCTTTGAGAAAACAGTGTGCATAAATGGGCCATGCGACGGGCTTCTTCGGCACGGCATAATATCTGGGAAACAGACGCATCCTCGTTGGGGAAAAATGGGAAGATGGTGTCAAGGAAAACGTGGGGAGTTCTTGCTTAGAGTAAATAAAAAGAAGAATAGCCGGTAACCTCATGATTTGCAGTGTTATAAGCGTACATCACATACGGTAGCACTGCATCCCAGTTGCGATGGTCAGACGAGACGCACATGGACAGCATGGTTGTCAAGGGGCGGTTGGTGCGCTCGGTGAGACCGTTGGCCTGCGGATGATACGGTATCGAGTGTTGGTAGTGTGAACTACAAAGACGGAGCATTTCTTCCACGACATCAGCAGTGAATTGCCGACCACGATCACTTATAATAACACGGGGTGCGCCATGGCGAAGAATAACGGAATGCAAAAGAAACGACGAAACATCAGCAGCCTTTGCGGTAGCGAGAGCAGCGGTCTCCGCATATCTGGTAAGATAGTAAACGCAGACGATTACCCAGCAGCAGCCCTCTACAGTCTTTGGAAATGGACCGAGCAGGTCAATTCCAATGTTTTCAAAAGATGAGGTAGGTGGCTTGACGGGTTGTAAAGGTCCGGCCAGCGTGGTGGTGCGTGCCTTAAGTCGCTGGCATTGTTGACATGTCGAAACGTATTGCTTGGTTGTCTTATAAATTTGTGGCCAATAAAAACGCTGGCGAATTCAGTGCAGAGTACGACAAAAGCCTAGATGACCAGAGGTAATGTCATCGTGCATAGAATGCAAAACTTGTGCGCAGAGGCTTTTTGGGACGACCAAAAGGAGGGCAGCACTGTGAACTGAGTAGTTCTTCTTGAACAAAACACCGTCTTCAATAGTAAACTGCTTTGACACTGCTCTTCCTTCTGCCTCTTGTATAAGAGGCCGTAGTGACCGGTCGTTGCGTTGTTCTCGCCTAAAGGTCACAATGCTAGGAAACGTCAACGCGATTCAGGCTAAATACCCGTCGAAGCCATCTTCATCGTTATCGGAAGTCGGCAATGGGTGCCGTGACAAGCAGTCTGCATCACTGTGATGTCGTCCACTCTTTTACGCGACACCAAAGGTGTATCCTTGTAGACGTAATGCCCAGCGCGCCAGACAAACAGATGGATCGCGAAGTCCGATGAGCCAGCATAGCGAATGGCGGTCAGTAACTATGGTGAAGTAGCGTCCATATAGGTATGGTCGGAACTTGTGCACAGCGAACACAACTGCGAGGCACTCCAATTCGGTAACTGTGTAGTTGCGTTCACATTTTGTCAACGTGCTGCTGGCATATGCAACAACGTGCTCAGCCTCACTATGCAGTTGCACAAGCACCGCTCCAAGACCGATGCCACTGGCGTCAGTGTGAACCTCCTTCACAGCAGAAGGTCGAAGTGGCGCAGCAGTGTTGCTGAAGTTAGGGAAGACTTGAGCAGATTGAAAGAGGATTCGCACTCTTAGGTCCACAGAAATTGCGAATCCTTGTGCAGTAGAGAAGTAAGGGGGTGGGCAAGTTGCTCAAAACCAGCAATGAAGCGACGAAAATAAGAAGAGAGGGCAAGAAAGCTGAGAAGACTTTTCAGGGTATGTAGAGCTTCGAAGTCGCGTACTGCAGCAATCTTCTGTGGATTCGGTCTGATACCATCCTCGTTGACGAGGAACCCAAGAACTAAAGTTTGTCGCTCTCCAAAATAGCACTTCTTCGAATTCAAAATGAGGCCCGCTTTGCCAGTGCATTCAAGAACGTTATGGAGCCTCTCATAGTGCTCTTGGAAAGTTGTTCCATAAATGATAACATCATCAAGGTAACACATGCATATTTCGCATTTGAGGCCACGAAGGCTAGTGTCGATAAATCGCTCGAACGTCGTGGGAGCGTTGCATAATCCAAAGAGCATTACATTAAATTCGTATAAACCATCTGGTGTTACAACAGCAGTCTTCTCATGGTCGGATGGATGTAGAGGAATTTGCCAATAGCCAGACCGCAAATCAACAGAGGAGAAATATGACGCCGATTGCAGACAATCGACAGCGTCATCAATGCGAGGTAATGGGTATACGTCTTTCTGTGTTACCGCATTCAAATGACAATAGTCTACCAAAATCGCCAAGAATTGTCTTTTTCTCGCACTAGGAATCACAGGCGCGGCCCACGGACTGGAAGATTCTCGGATGATTCCTTTCTACAGCATTTCGCCCACCTGTTCTTGAATTATCTTGCGCTCTGCCGGGGAGACTGTAAGGTTTTTAGCGAATAGGGGGTGCGTTTCCTGTGTTAATTTTGTGCTGTAGCCGAGAAGCTGGGAAATGGCTACCCGATCCGTTTGAGGCAAAGTCGAACACTTGGGCATGCGTTGTCAAAATATCTTGCAGAATACGACGTTCACTAGATAGGAGAGATTTGTTGATCATGCCCTCAAACTCAGCACAATATTCAGTCTTGTCTTTCGGGGCTCCTGTGCAATCGGAAATAATTCCAACGGTATGAGTCACATAATTCACAAATCTCGCGAGTGTCAAACCAGAAGGAAGACGGACAAGCTCTTCTGACACGTTCACAGCCCAGAAGTATGCGCGACCGTCCTCCGCCCCTACGACGGAGCGTGGCACTAAAATATTTTTTTTTGCTCCATTCGAGCGATCTGGCTCAACAACTATTCAATGTTTACCCATGAAAGATTCAGAGGATTCAGATGACTTCACGGGGAGAAACGTCGCCGTCATCGCAGGCAGCAGTACATCTTCATTCAGGGCGAGAACTCCTTAATGACTCTGAGACATGAACATGTTATCTACTAATGCGGGGATAATGTTCGGCTGCAAATAAATTTCACCGACACTAAAATTTAAAGTCGCACCACACTCGCGCAAAAAGTCAACACCCAAGATAACGTCATGCGTGGCACGTCTCAATACAACGAATTCTGTCCTATAGCACTCGTCACCAATGACAACTAAAACAGGGCACCGGCCAACCGGAACTAACGTTTCACCCCCAACTCCACAAAACGTAGCGTTTTGTCCCAAACAAACATAACTTTCTGTCGAAGGCGATTCTTAAATGAAAGGCTCATAACTGAGACAGCGGCATCAGTGTCAACCAAAGCATCCGATTTAACATTGTTTACCCACACTGAAACGTTGTTATTTAGCACGACGATAGGCAGAGGTATGCGTGAAATTGACCGCCCGGCGACCTTACGCCCATCGGTCGCACCACCTAGTTTCCCAGCGGTGGAGAAACAAAGCGGCGACGTGGGGATGGCGAACGGGGTTGTCGCTGCGGCGGGGGAGTGATGCTGCGATCGGACACAGGGGAGTCATTCCGTGCATGGCGTTGAGGCGAAGAGGGCCGATAGAAGGTAGCGGGTGGCTGCTGCTCCCAATGGGCACCATTCGTGAAGCGTGGTGCTCGTTGGACAGGGGGTCGGGTAATTTGACGACGCAGGCAAAAGCGGAAGATATGTCCGCTGCCCCAACCGCCATAACATACAGGTGGCTGGCGGCTCTGGTAGTTCACTTCAGGTTCCCTTGGAGGCCGAGATGGGGCGACAGAAGCGCGACGAGGAGCACCACGAGGCACTTCATCCGGATGGGCTGGACGCTGCTGGAAATAAGGGTGCGATGTTGGTTGCAGGGTCCGCTCCACGCCGTTGTTGTAAGCTGGTTCGCAGTTACTTTGTGCAGCCCATGGCGTGCGCTGTTCTCATGATGATACGGACTTCGATGTCGGGTGGTAAGGCACATCGAAATTTATACGTTGCCACTCAGTATTCAGCTCTTCGGGTATAATCCACCTTATCGCTTCTGGGTATAATCCACCTTACCATAGAAGCGATGTCTTCAGCCTCCGGAATGCCGATACCGGCAACAGTTGTGACATTAGAAAGACGGCCAAATTTGGGTACTATCCGACGTGCCTTTGACGCCTCAAATTCCCGGCACTGCTTGATGACATCTGCTACTGTGGCAAGGGAGTCCCGCGAAATAAGGAAGTTGTACACATCATCAGCAATCCCCTTGAGAAGGTGCCCTACCTTTTCTTCTGACATCTGCGGTTTACAATGCGACAAAGTTTCAATATTTCCTCGATGTAACGTGTGCATGTATCACCGGGCAGCTGGGCTCTCTGGGAAAGTTGATGCTCAGCGCGTTACTTCTTCGCAAGGGTATCCCCGAAGGACTTTGTAATTTCTTCAACGAATCGGTCCCAGGTCATCAGGATTTCTTCGTGGTTATCAAACCACGTCAGAGCGGTGCCAGCGAGGAAGAAAAAAACATTGTACAGACGTGCGATCGAATTCCAGCGGTTGTACTTGCTGCACCTTTCATAATGTCGGAGCCATTCCTCAACGTCATCTTCGAGCTCACCGTGGAACGTACGCGGCTCTCGCTAGCGGGGAAAGGTCGTCGTCTCTTCAGGTCGCTGTTCATGTGTCTGCGTTGTGCGGGTGGTAGCCATTGAAAGGTACTGTTGAGGAGATAAAGGTGGCAAACCTGCTACACGACGGCTGCGACGAGGTACTGGCGGATCCTGAACGTTTTTACCCAGCGCCTAGCACCAAATGTAACGGGTGAAATGGTTTTAACGCAGGTGAACATCGTATGAAGGACGGACGCACACTGCTCACAAAAACCCAGATCAGTCTGCGCGCGGCTCGCTTCCCCTGCTTTTTCTTCTCTTTGTGCTGCTTCTCATGCGCCGCTACGCGGCGTAACAATATATGTATAGTCACAAGCTGCCTCACGTATAAGCGGACGTTGAGGTAACGCCTGCCTCACATATCGCCGCTCCTCTGAGAAGGCTTCGACTTGAAGTTCGGGGCAGTGACCGCGCGTCCTTGATGCCAGCACTGAGCAGCTAACCGGGAATACAAAAACGCATACCGCAGCACGTCGGCAGCAGTGCTCTCTCGGAAGATTTAGTCTTCCAGGCTTCTCGCGCGGCTTCTCTGGGAAAGCGTCTTGTGTTTCACCGAGCCTGCGATCGAGGCATTGTTCTCGCATTCTGTACGGCCGGCGATAGCGATTAACTCAGCCTTCGACACCTCATGTAACAAGGAAGTCGTGAGATTTCCTTCTTGCCACAGACTGTTGCTTAATCGTGATTGTTTTCGCCTGTGTGAAAAATTGAAATGACTTAGTATTTTACGCTGTTTTCTACGTAGCCCTTGTCCGTACTTACTATATCTGGAATACTTGCTTTGTTATCCTTTTAGCCTTCGTTTATCGCAGTGTTTTGCACATTGTCGGGTTTCCCTGTTGTAATTTACCCAGTCGTTTTCATCACTATCGTTTCGTGGCGTTTTAGTTTTTTTAATTTACTCTATTATTATGCAGTGTAATTTGGACTGCTGTCTATAAAAAAATTTGATACTTTTCAAAAGAAAGACAGCTTCTTCAACTTATTCTGCAATCATTCACCGACTACTTAACAGGTTGACCAGCCAAACATTTAAATGTGTTCTCAAACCTGACAGAGGGACGACGGGTAACCATGAAGGGGATCCCGCACGTCTGTTGACCGTACAGGCAGGGGTTTGTCACAGAACTGGCGTTCGCGAACAGGACTGGTCAACAAGTGTCGGTGATAGAGAGAGGATTAGGTGCAATTAGTTTAGTGTTGTATTCTAGCACTACTTAACGCTTCCCACCTAACATGGGCGAAGCAGAGTTAGAACAATGTTTTGAGTATGGCCGAACTGTTTGCTTTGAGGGTCAAGGTTTGCTCAAGTGAGAAGACCAGGAGTGAGCTCGGCGCAGAGAGGAACGCGATGAGGAACGTGCGCAACGGCAAGAGGAGTCTGATTTACGGATGGAGTAGATGGAAAAAAGAAAAGGTACTAAGGTCGCAGAAGGCTCAACTCCTGGTGGCGGAGATGAAGAAAGAAAAGCAGTTGCTGATGATCGGACGATACCTACCAAATCGTCCGGCAACTGCGCCAGTAACACCGGAGAGACAAGGTCAGAAACGGGGGAAGGTCATGTTGCTCGGCCTGAACGCATACGCCGGCACAATCTGATGACGGTTTTAAATGAGGGCAGGGACGACCTTGACATTTACCTCATGCGTTTTAAACGTGTCGCTGAGAGTCATTTTGCCTCGCATCTGTGTTTAAGCGGCAAAGCGCTCAGCGTTTTAGTCGCATGTCTGCATCCGAGTTCTTGGACTACAACAAGCTCCGCCAAGCACTCATGATTCGCTTCCGTATGAAAGAGGAATGGCTTAAAACAAATTCAGGTCTGCTAGTCCCCGGAACGAGTAAACGTGTTCACTGTTCCTGACGCGTCTACAAAACTTCTCAGACAAATGGATAGAGCTCTCTGACAGAAAGAGGACAAGAGTAATGGCCCAAGAGCTGACGTTATTACTTAGATCTTTTTGATCTGATTCTAAGGGAACAGTTCCTGTCGAACTGCACCACTCCGCTACAAATGTTTTTTTTAAAGAAAAGAAGGGCGCATCTTTCGCGGAAACCGTAGCAAGGGCAGACAAGTGTATGGAGGCCCATGACTGGTCAAATTTCGGGAAGTGAAGCAATGCGAAAGAGAAGGCAGACAACGACACTTCCAAGACTATCGAGAGAAAGGAAACTCTGCTTCAATCGTCGGATGTGTAAAGCAGCAATGAAAATAAGTGATTTCATTGTGCGCGCCCGGGACAACGCCCTGAACATTGCTGGGTGCCACCTGCGACGAATCAGGACCGCCCAAGTGATGCAACAAATGCGGCAAGCCAGGTCATCCAAGCTGGAGATGCTGGGCAATTGGGACCCCAAAACAGAGAAAAGAAAATCGGGAGTCCGCTTCGATATGCATTGAGAATGGATACCTAGAACTTAAGGACGGAGAGAAGATCCCCGTTATCAACGCTGGTTTCACCAGCAATGAAAACGCAGCCGGGGAATGCTTACCTGTCGTCGCCGACATGATTGGGGGCCGTCCAAGATACTTTCTGGGCGAGTTGGTAAACATCCATTACTAATTTAAACAGCCCTTGTACTGTGGCTTCCTTTTATCTTGTCCTGCGTCTTCTTGTTCGCGCTGTTTAAATTAATAATGGATTGGGGGCCGTGCAGTTCGAGTCCTGAGAGACAGGCTTTAACACGTTGGTGGTAAGGAAGGACCTGATACGGAAGGAAGATATCAATGATACAGTCTCTAGTTTACTCGACAGCTCAGTTCTAATGCTCCCAGAAACTTGGGTCGATGCCTACACCTCGTACTTTAAGGGACGACTTCACGCTAATTGCGAGGAGAATCCCCAATATTATTTGCTGCTGGGAAACGTGGAAGGTGCTAACCCAGCAGATGCCCCCGATCTAAACTGGCACATGACTACAGCAAGCGAGACTACGAAGTCCACTGAAGCAAAAGTTGAAGAGGTAGTGCCTGACACCGAGAGCACAGCACCAATTTCGGATGCCTCTGAAGCTTGTCCGGTAGTAACTAGAATGCAGGCATGCAAGGGTAAAACGCTGAAAAAAAGCTTATTTCTGCAAGGCCTCCCTGGTGTATGCCGCGAAGAGTTGGTTTAAGAGCAAACGACAGATGACGTCATTGCGGCAGCTGTCGGTGCAGTATTGTCGGCAGAAGACAGACGCTGGAGAGCTAGAGCTTCCTAAGCCCTCTATCGGGGATGTACACAGTTCCAAGAGACTGAGCAGCTTACAGAGCATAACGAAACCAAGAATCTTCTACAACATTACGAAGGTATATTTTCGGACCTTCCGGGAAAGACCAAGCTGATCGAGTGCCGACTGAAGTTACAGAGCGACAGGCCGATAAATATAAAACAATATCCGCTACCGTACGCTTTGAGACAGGCATTTGCATCAGACGTGGGTGACTTGCTCCGATTAGATATCATTGAGCCTTCAGAGTTTGCCTACTCCCCTGTGATCACCGTACGCAAGCCTGACGGGACGCATCGAACATGAATTGACGTCCGGAAACTAAGCGAAATCAGCGTAGACGATGCCGAGCCTTTACTCCGTGAGGACGACCTTATCACCTCAGTAGGGCGCAGGAAATTTTATTTCAAGGTGGACGTACCGAAGGGGTATTGGCAGGTACCGATGAAATCCTACCCCCAGTTGCCCACGCGAGCCTCAAGGTGCTCCCTCGAGAGGTTGCCTATTCAACCATTCAGAAAGAAGATTTAGCACTGGTTTGGGGAATCAAGAAATTTCAAGTTTCCTTTTACGGGAGAAGGTTCTCGCTTGCTTGATTGTTATCAGTGCTCAGTGACTTGTGACGTGCTCAGGACATGATTGATGAACTAGAATGTTGTGGTGCTTTGCTGGTTCTGATCAGTAGGCATGTGGTTCGCGTCATGAACCGTAGTGAGTGACGAACCATCTTCAGTGCATCAAACAGACCCAATCTACTGAACCCCTCTGCGGGGCACAATAACGTCGTTCACGGGGCTTGTGGATGTCTAGAATATTTCAAGACAATATTCTTCAGTAGGAGGCAGTATCACAAGCTTCCTCACCTATAAGCGGAAGTCGCGGGATCTTCTTCCTCACATATAGAGCAGAACTCACGGCATTTCCCAGCTCCTCTGAGCAGGCTTCGACATGATGTTTGAGGCAGCGACCGCGCATCCTTGATGCGGGCACAGCGCAGACAGCCGAGGGTATAAAACAGCATACCGCAGCACGCCCGCCACCGTGCGCTCTCGCAAGATTCATTCTTCCGGGCCTCCCTCGCGGTCGCTCCTGGAAAACGTCTTGTGTTTCACCGAGCCCGCGATCAACGCATTTTTCTCATCTGTGCGGCCCCCGCTACCGATAAACGCAGCATTCGACGCCTCATCTGACAAGAAAGCCGTGAGAATTCCTTTTTGCCACAGTCTGTTGGTTAATCGAATACTGTTTTCGCCTTTAAGTCATCTTGATCTGACTCAGTATTTTATGCTGTGTTTTCTATGTAACCATTGCTTATACTTATTATATCTGGAATACTTTGTTATCTTTATAGCCATCTTTTATCGACGTGTTTTGTTCATTGTCGGCTTTTCCTCTTGTCATTTAGCCAGTCGTCTTTTATCACTATCGTGTAGAGTTTTTTTTTCGTACTTTATGCTGTGTATAGTTTAAACCACAGGCTATAAATAATGAATTGTTTGTAATAGAAAGTGACCTTCTTGAACATATTCCTCAATCACACACTGACACACGTACTTCACGGGTTGACCAGTCTAACTTTTAAATGAGGTCTCAAACCTCAAACCTCCTAGATTGACGGCGGGTACCCGTAAAGGCGGGATTATATATATGTATATATATATATATATATATATATATATATATATATATATATATATATACCTACCTATTTATACATCTATCTATATATTGTAAATAGTACAAGGTAGCAAACACTGAACGAATCAGTTCCACTTACTGCATTCAGCTTTGTCCTCTTTTACCGCGGTTCAGAAAGGCACGCGGCAACATATGCATATATCTATATACCTATCTATATATATACCTACCTATCCATCGATCTATATCTATGCATCTATACGTCCGTCTTTGTATCAATATATGTATATATATATATATATATATATATATATATATATTTAGTTATTGTATGCCTGTTCGGTGCCTTGGTGGTGTCGTTGCAAATGGAAACATTAAATGCTGTGCCCTTCTCCCGACGTCGCTTATGCTGTTGCTTGTTTCTTAAATGCACACAAAGAATTTAAAGCACTGGCGTTATACAGCGCGTTGCACAATTAGAGGCGCGATGTAGAATGCTTCTCCCAGCTTAACCGTGGAATCCTCACCGTTAAAATTTTGCACAGAAAGGGCATTTTGTCGCTAGTATTTTTTAATACCAAATTTGTTTGGGGTACTTGCTTAATTCGATCAAAAGAAGTCAGATGTTATTATCTTATGCGGCGGCGACGACGCCAGACGAGCCGCTGCCCCAGCGATGGTGCTGGTGGCGCCACCTATAGTTGCTTACAACAACTCTGTAGCAGAAAAAGAGCGGGCGAATGTTTTGGCAGAAGGTTTGAGTTCTAAGCAGCATGAGGTGGCGCCACCAGCACCATTGCTGGGTCAGCGGCTAGTCTGGCGTTGTCGCCGCCGCATAAGATGAGAACATCTGACTTCTTTTGATTGAATCAGGCAAGTACCCCAAACAAATTTGGTATTAAAAAATACTAGCTCTAATTGTGCGACACCCTATATATATATATATATATATATATATATATATATATATATATATATATATATATATATATATATATATATATATATATATATATATATGAGACCTGTTTGCACGACCACCTTCGATGTATCGCACGGGCTAAGTAAAAATACAAAGCATTACGCAAAGAAAGTTCTCTAAGTTAGAAACCTCGGTGTCGCTCTGTATGAATATGTGCGACATTGTGGCGTAAAGGTTCTGCATTAATGGTGCCCAGTAACACTTCATGCCTAGTGTAGTTCGAGTACAGGTATTCCAAAAAATGTCTTTACGGATGACACCTAACGATCGACGAGTGCGTACAGGCCGTATGCAGACATAATTTTATCGTGAGGCGGAGCAGGAGCGCCCAACACTAGTATAAATGCTCACACACGCGAGGCCAATAATGCGATCCAATAATGCGAACGATACCAACAATTGAATAGCGGAGCTAATTTTATTATTGGTAAAAATGACTCTCAAAGCAAGCAATAGAGTCGGGGCGTTTATCGTTTTGTCTTGTATGAACAGGCGAGCTAATAGATCGTATATGATGTTATTTGCTTTCGCTGATTAGAGTAGCGCGTGCAATTTATGCCTTCCAAGAAAAAAGTACAGTGGTGTCATCGGCTTCATCTTTCATGGTTCTGTCTCCAGCAAACTATAATGATGTCCTTAATTAAATGGAAAGAGTGCACTTGTTTGATTTGTTTACACCCAGCGTAGCGATGTATTAACCGTCATGGCTGCGTCAAGGTCAGATTTATTCTGGCCAATTGTGTTCGGCTGCTCTATGGATAAATAATAAATTACAATAGTTGTCTACTGTTTGCCTGCAATTTGCTTATTGTGAGAAATTTTAAACAAAAGACGAACACGTACCGACAAGAAATTGTATTCATACCCCACTTCTCCAAAACGACCTTCGAAGATAACAAGCGGATCGGTGCCTATTTACCGGTGAACCAATGTGCCACATTTTATTGCTTATGTATTGCAGCATGAAGAATATTGCTTGCGTAGCCGCACGCGCTTTGTTGTTGCAAGCGTTAGCTTTACGAATATATTGGATCAAGTGACAGGTTTTGGAATTGCGGAAAATTGGAGAAATTTTCTGTTTCTAAGCTTATTTTTCATCATTCTGCCTTGAAGTGAACTTTCTCTCGTGAGCACGTGTGTCATGTATCTTTAAACCCTTGCCTATGACCAGCGTTCACCTTCGGATACCTCAACAATACAATGGAGGCTTTAGCGGCACTTAATGCTTACGGGTTTTTGAACACATTTGAGTTCAATGGTCCTACAGCCTTGGAGAATAATCTCTAAATCTTTGGATCTCATTAGTATGTAAATTTTAATAGGATAAACATTAGATGTAGTTTTCAAAATGGGCAGTTTTCCCCGTCACGCCTTTCCTTTCTTTGCGCGAACAAGTATAACATGCTTTATGCAGACGAGCATAGCCGCGATCAGACCCGTTTAATAAAAGTTCGGTCAAATAAAAAACATTACTGCATTTGCACCCAACATTGAGGGATGCTTCAAGGTTCCCTCTGTATATCTAACGACATGTCAATTCTATTCATTGCCCAACAATCAATCGAGGAGCGCTTAGCAAGTTTTACTCGATTGAAGAGAGTGCAAATCGATGGCCATCACCAAGTCTTATGAATGGAAAACAATCCCTGTGCTGTCGAAACAAAGTATCGGCTTTGTAGTATCGGGCATTCTTCAATGTTATGAGCTTTATAAGCACATTTGTCAAATCATGCATGTAATTATTTCATTTTATATCATTTCTCCACAAAGCACTTTAACACGTATATAATGGCCGTGCTTTATCTGCCCAATGAATTCTATTATTTCTCTCTCAATTCTTTTTCAATCTTTCCCTCCCGAATTCCCCTTCTTACACAGAGCAGATTGCCAGCGAAATCTAAAAGCCGGAAAAGTTATCCGTTTTTCCATTAAAGAGTCTCTTTCTCTCTGTGCTATGAAAAGCGTGTAAAAGGACGCACGTGTTCTCAGCAGCCTGCACCGAAGACGAGGTAGTCTCCGCCTCACAGCTGGGACTCGCGTCAAGCGATAACCTCTGCAGAATCACCCAAGTGCCCACCATTCATACATACCATCCGCAGAGGGGAGTATGCATAGTTTATGTTACATTTATAGTACCCGTTCGGCTGTGTTGTTAATGATCCAAATGATTATGTAATCATGATGACAGTGAGAATGTCAGCAGAAAGCAGTGTAGAGGAATAACACGACCGTCTTTGTCATGGCGTAATCTAAAGAGTGCGTTAGGATAAAAAAGGGTGTAACAAGCATTAGGTTCTTGAACTGGCGTATATGATCGCGTATAAAACATGGCAATCACTTTCACTTTCACTTTATTTCACTGCACATGAACAGAAAAAAAAAAACTATATGTGGCGAGGAAAGCGGGAAAAATGCTGCGTGCTATGCAGCTTGACCTTAAAGTTGGCAAGCAGGAAAGTAAAAAGTAAGACTTGGGGAAGACTAGAAACAAAGAAAGGCTAAACAATACCATTATGAAGATTGATAAAACGGAACAGACTTTTTCTTCAACTAAACATAGCGTGCAAACCATTCTACGATAATAGACGAAATTGTTCTAATGTGAGGTTAAACTTATTAAGCGCACGCGGAAGGCTAGACTGCAGGATCTGTAGACCATAATTAGTACTGGGAGAGGTATACCGGTCAGATTTCACGAAACCTTGTGGAGCGGGACGAATTGCTCGCCTTCAAATTGGCAGTGTTCATTAAGTTGGTATTGTGCTTGAGTAATTCATGATTAAATGACGAAAGAAGCTGATATTCAATGAGCTCTTCTATTTTCATAACCTTGTATTTTTAAATAAGATGCCACTGTGAGAATTATATGGCAAATTTGCAACTGCGCACAGGACACTCTTGTGCAAAATCTGCAACTTATGCAGCGATTGCTTTGTACCATTACCCCAAATTGGATCATAATATTGGACTTGTTATTGAAATAGTGAATTGTACAACATGCGCATTAGTGACATCTTCGCAAAATCCCTAGATCCCTGCAGTGTTTAGTAAATATATAAACGGTATGAGAATCCGAAAACATTCATTCATGAAAGAGAACACCGATTGTTTTTATTACCGAACATATTTGGTTTAAAAACCATTTAACATCAAAGCGCTATTTAAAAAATATCTTGTCGTTTTGTAACGGAAAAGAACAGCCTTACAGTTTATTACTAAGGAATTGTTCAACGACAATGAATGTTTTTTTTTTTGCTCAAAGTTATACAGGCTTCCTTTAAAATGTCGTTGGCGTCTGTTCCTGAGAAGAATAAAATTGTGTCATCTGTGTAAATAATGTAATGGATTGTATTGTCAATGTTCACAATATCATTATATCATTTATGTAAACTTTAAATGTAAACTTTAATCATTGCAGCAGTGGTTGCGGTCATCGAATCTACCGCTAAGCATCTTTTACTGTTCACCCAGGTTTCCAAGCCCCTGCACGTCCCAAGTACCTGTACTTCATTCCGTTTTCCTGCAAGTTGGTCTGCGCCCCGCCACGTGTCAACGAGCGCGTACTGAATAGTCATCTTCGAGACGTCACCTTCCGGAATTGTGCCTTCGCTGAAGCGCCTGCGCGAACTTCCTGCTTGCAGCCTTAAAAGCCATCGCCTCTTGTACCCCAGCTTCATTGCAGCAGTGGTTGCGGTCATCGAATCTACCGCTAAGCATCTTTTACTGTTCACCCAGGTTTCCAAGCCCCTGCACGTCCCAAGTACCTGTACTTCATTCCGTTTTCCTGCAAGTTGGTCTGCGCCCCGCCACGTGTCAACGAGCGCGTACTGAATAGTCATCTTCGAGACGTCACCTTCCGGAATTGTGCCTTCGCTGAAGCGCCTGCGCGAACTTCCTGCTTGCAGCCTTAAAAGCCATCGCCTCTTGTACCCCAGCTTCATTGCAGCAGTGGTTGCGGTCATCGAATCTACCGCTAAGCATCTTTTACTGTTCACCCAGGTTGGTGCCTTTACTCTCTTGTTCTTTAGTCAACCTAGACTTGCAACCACTGCTGCTGCTAACTCTGTTTGCGTCGCTGTGTACTTTATGCACCTTTTTTCACGATGCCAACCAATGCCGAACTAGCAAAAAAAATAGAGAACTTGGAAGCTATGTTTGAGGCCAGGATGAGTGAACTAGTTAATCAACTGGTTGCAAAGGTAACTATTAAGCTTCAGGAATCTGGAGTTGACATGAGTGGATTGAATAAGGAAGTTTCTAACATGGATTCTAGCCTCGCGCTCTTGAATGATATGGTGGAAAAAGTTCAGGACACTCAAGCTGAACTTCGGGCTGCTAACAAAGCTCTCAAACTCGAAAACGAAATGCTTAAAAATCGCATCGCTAATCAAGATCAGTATTCCAGAATCAATAACATAGAAATCAAAGGTGTCCCGTGCACACAGGGCGAAGACTGCGCTACAATTGTGGCGACAATTGGAGAGATAATTAGCTGCCCTGTTGACACTTCTGACTTGGATATCGTTCACCGGGTCCCTGCACAGTCAGGGCAGAACATTATTGCTAGATTCATTTCCCGCTCCAAAAGAAATGACTTCTTGGAAAGGGCTCGCAAGGCACGGCTTGACACTGGTAGCATTGGTTTCTCAGGGGAAGTAAAGGATCCAATATACGTAAATGACCACCTCACCATGGAAAACAAAAAACTTCTCACTAAGGCACGCGCACTCAAGAAAGAAAAGGGATGGCTGTATCTCTGGACGAAAAACTGTCAAATTTTGGCACGTAAGTCAGAGAATAGCCATGTCTTCCGTATTAAATCCGAGTCCGATCTGTCGATCTTCACCTAAGATTGTGTACTTTTTTTCTGCCCATCTCGTTCATTAGGATGGCCTCGTACTTCACGCCTTCAAACCTAAAATCTTACCTTTCCCCTTCTTGTAGATCTTTAATTCATTTTAATGCACGAAGTCTAAGAAAACATTCGGACGACATTGCTAACTTTTTATCAGCTACTCAACACCAGTTCTCCGTTATCTGCGTCAGCGAGACTTGGCTGTCCGAAACTGATAAAGAACTATACTCGTTACCTTCTTACAGCGCAGAATACTGCCATCGTAACGACAACGCTCATGGTGGCACAGCAATCTTTATTTCCTCTAGCTATCATTATCGCCGCCGACTTGATCTAGCTCTTGCAGTGATAAACTGTGAATCTGTATGGATTGAACCGGATGAATCTTTCTTTTCACGAGATAAAAAAAAATTTTATCATTGGTTGCGTATACCGATCACCCTCATCTCCTGTCAAAGATTTCTGTTCAGCTTTACACTCAGTCTTAAGCGCGTTATCTATGGAACGCAAAAATGTAATTATAATGGGTGACATCAACATTAACACATTAGACCCCAACTGCCCTTCACATAAAGATTACTTGGATGTTTTAAACATTCATGGTTTTGAAAATCTTATTACCATTCCGACTCGCGTTTCGGCGAGTGGTTCAAGCTCACTTATAGATCACGCCTTATCCAACCTAATAACCGCCCCCGACGCAGGTGTCATAGAGGCTGATTTAACTGATCACTGCCCTATTTTCATTCAGCTGGATGTTACCCAGGCTAGGCATACACTCCGCATTAAAAAAACACTGAGTGCTGCATTATTCCTTGAACGGATTGCCAGTGTTGACTGGTCAGTAATCAAGGCCATTGAAGACGCTGATAATGCATTTAACCAGTTCTTTCTTAATATCTCTAATGCTGTTAATCAAAGCTCCACTGTATCTACGCGCAATAAAAAATATTCAGCTCCGATTAATCCCTGGATGTCTTCCAGCCTATTAAACAGTTTAAGGAAAAAAGATAACCTCTACAAAAAGAGCAAAAAACAACCATTCAACTTGAGACTTCTAGCACGCTATAAGAATTATTCTAATATATTAAGCATGCTCCTCACAACAGCTAAGAAAAAATACTATGAAAGAGAGTTAAATCTAGCCGGAAATGACGTTAACAAGAAGTGGAAAATTATTAAAGCATTCCTAAATAGAACCACCACAAAAGTTCCCATATCTGCAATTTCTTCAGGCGAGATAACATTTAGCAACCCGGTAGACATTGCTGAAGCGTTTAGTGACTCATTTGATTTACCATCAGGTAATTCTAACATTGCTACAAGTTATACATTACAACGATCTCCCCATAGCATTTTCCTTTTTCCTGTGTCACCTGACGAGATCTGCAAAATAATACACAATCTGAAGGACACCAGTCCAGGTCTGGATAATATACATTCTTCTCACATAAAGATGATTGCTCATCTCATTTGCGATGTCCTCGCTCACATTATTAACCTGGTGTTCAAATCCGGAATTTTTCCTACTGCGCTGAAAAAGACTAAGCTCATTCCTATCTTCAAAAAGGGAGATAAGCATAACATTTCAAATTACCGCCCTATAGCTATTCTGTCATTTTTCAGTAAAATCATCGAAAAAGCCATTGTTGTCCGACTAAATAGCTATTTATCGAAATTTGACATTCTCTCGCCTAACCAATTTGGTTTTAGATTAGGATTCTCTACTGAATTAGCTGTGATCGCTCTCACTGATCAAATTAAATCCGTCATTGATGCGGGTAACATCGCTGGTGCATTATTCATCGATCTCTCCAAAGCATTTGATTCCCTTAACCATACTATTTTATTCAATAAGCTTGACGCTATCGGAATAACTGGGCCTGCCCTTACTCTAATCAAAAGCTATTTATTCGAAAGAAAACAAGCGGTATTCATATCGGAGACATATTCAAAATACAAGACCACAAACATTGGAGTTCCGCAAGGTTCACTTCTTGGTCCTCTCTTATTTTTATTGTACATTAATGACCTCCCTGTGCGCCTTAATAATTCTAACTGTTTTCTTTATGCAGATGACACCACCATCTTAACATCGGGTTCACACATAAACACTGTGGTTGAAAATCTGAATGCTGATGCAGACACTGTATTAAGCTGGTGCCGGGATAATATGCTGTCCATTAATGCATCCAAATCTAGTTTTATAGTTTTCAGCTCATCTCATAAAATTATCTGCGAAACCCCGTTTGTTAACATCGGCTCTAATTCTATCTTTGCTTCTGATCATGTGTCATTTTTAGGTGTGGAACTTGATAAACATCTAAAATTTCGGACTCACATCACATCTATTTCTCGTAAAATGGCTTATGGCATTAGAGTGCTAATTAAAGTTCGGCCGTATTTTGATATTCCCACGCTCATTTCTCTATATTACTCGTTCATCCACACTCACATCCAGTACTGCATTTCATCTTGGGGAAACACGTACCCTTCGCACTTATCTTCCCTGCAAATTATCCAAAATCAAGCTATACGCATTATTACTTGTAGTCACCGATCAGAAAATGCCCTTCGTTTGCTCCAATCACACAATATTCTTTCTGTAATGAAAATAATCGACTACAGTTTATGTATCCTAATGTACAAATCTGTTAGAGAGCTACTTCCATTCTCACTAACCACCAATGATCAAATTCCGCGTCGTACGGACACACGTTTCGCCATCAACAACAACTTCTTGCTGCCTAAACCAAACACTAATTATGGGAAACAATCAGTCCGATTCTCTGCTACCACTCTTTGGAATTCATTACCTACAACTATCAAACAATCATTAACTATTTTTGCCTTTAAATCCGCTCTTCGTCAGTTTTTGTTATCACTCTTATCGTAATTTTCAAGGTAATCTGTTCATGTGTTATCCTTTATATCTTTTTTATGAATTGTTTCCTATTTTTCTTTATGTGATTAGGTGTTTATTCTTTGTTATTACATCAATAGCGTCTGTACTAATTCATGTTTCATTCGCCCCAACCCACTGATGCGAAATATTGTATAATTTCTGCAACTGCTCAATATGTATTTCTTTTCATTAATCATCATAGGAGGTCCCGTTCCGCAGTCCTTGACTTTGGGACCTCCTTCTGTATTCATGTTTTGTTAACCTTTGAAATACAATAAACTTCAAACTTCAAACTTCAAAAACGGCCCTAAAGGACCTCCCTGGGGTACACCATGCCGGATCTTTTTTTAATGAAGATAATTCTCTATTGATGCTAACGCCTTGGTATCTGTCAGTTAAGTAGCTTTTTATTAGGTCTAGTGCGACGCTTCTACATCCAGAATAGAATAATGTTAAGGCAATATTTTGTGATTTATTCTATCGAAAGCTTTTGACAGGTCTATGAAGATTCCTAGTGTTATTTTCTTTACTTCCTGCATTATGTGATATTAGCTCTTTTTGTTGTAGTAAGGCTCTGTCTGCAAATAGAGGTGCTCTAAAGCCATACTGCAAAGGCGTGATTACTGAATGAGCATCGAAGGTACTGGACATGCTTACGATTATAATTTGTTCTAGGGGTTTCGAGAAAAAGGGTAAAATATATATCGGCTTGCAATTTCTGGGTTCGTCTTTATTGCCACTTTTGTATAAAACCTTCGCATTCTTCATTCTCTGTGGAAATACTCCAGTGGCTAAAATAGTGATGCATGGGAGAATAAGATCGATATCATAAGTAACTGGTTCAACATTTCGGGCATTATTATCCTCACATTTGCTTTTTTTTCAAGCTTCATACAAGCATTAGCTAAGTTGCACTTATCGGTCGGAGCAAGAAATACAGAATGTGAGACAGGATTTTGCAGCTAGCTGATAGTATCATGGTTATAAAGACTGTTGACAAGCTTAGCAAAATTCAAGTTAAACTTATCGGTCAGTAACTTTCTCTTTTATAGATCACTACCTATTTGAAGCTCTTGTATGTCGAATGCAAGTTTACGAGGAGTTCTAAGAGGCTCAGTTTCTTCCAAGTTTGTTTTGTATTCGTTAAATCATTAAACGTTTTAAAAATATAGTTACCTATACCTTGTTTCAATGTTTTGTTCGGCTGGTTTTTGTAATGTTTGAAAGCATACAAGTGCAAGCGTATCACAACTATCTAAATAAACTTGGTACAGCCTGCTTTTTTCATTTATCATTTTGATTAGGTCGGGTACTATCCATGGCTATCGCGCATGTTTCAATTTTTCTTTTATTTTTTGCATAGAAAGTTACTTTGATAAATGCAGCAAAATAAGTTTAATTTCTTATATGCTCTATCGGCTGAGGAAAATGATAACGCTTCTTCCCACTCCACACTGCCCATTTCATCTCGATATTGTTACAATGTGCGGGAATTTATATCCTGGAATAGAACATCAGGGGTGATCTCAATATTAAACTGCAATTTTCTAGCAGCAACAACATTTATTGGCAAATAGTCACTGATAACACCCGAACATGCACAGTCACAGGGTAAATGAGCTATAAAAGGTCACCCAGAGTAGCACTGTCTGCAGTAATTCGTGTCGGGGCAGTAACAGCATTGCGCAAAACATGGGGGTCCAGAGGAGCGGAAAAATTATGCTCAGTAAAAAACGAAAACAGGGCATCAAGAGGCAATATCCATCCATCAAAATTTTCATCACATGGTCTGTATGCTGCAACAAACATTGAACTATTAGATGTTACACAGAGAACTTCAATATCTGGGGTTGATTTCGACATTTCATTAACACATTCCTATATAATGCCTGTTTTTAAACACACACAGGCACCACCTTCTTTCTTTAAGTGTCTATTTAGGGAAATTAATTTGTATCCATCAATAGGCATTGCAGTGTCAATTGTAAACCATGTTTCAATAAGCATTGTTATTGAGAAATGAAAGTTGAAATTTTCAAGGAAAACAGAGAATTCATCATATTTATTTCGTGCTGATTGCATATTTCAATGCAAAAATGTCAAAGCGGACGCATGCAATCCTAACATTAGTGACCTCAGCTGAGATTGGCTTGTATACGAGTCTATAGTAGTGCCGAAAAAGTACTAAAAAACACAAATTACACAATGTAGGATGCTGCAGTAGTCCAGCCAAATCTTTGACACATTTGACATGAGCCGATTTGCATCTGCTTGCCGCACAAAACCTTTCCCATCTTAGTGCCCTACATACTTATAACCAGCCTCCTTAGCCAACATTTTTTTTGTAACATAGAGCAATTCCTTGTTAGCATGGGTAAAGTTTTCTGCATTCATGACCGACGATTGCTCGCCTTGGAGTCTGTTCTTTTTAAGCAGCCATTAATCACGATCATGTTGTCGTAGGAATCTGATTATAATGCCTAATTCTTTCCCGTCTTTCGAGGGCAGCCTATGCAGAGCACCAACCGGATTCGTGGTCAACTCAGGCCCACTAATTGCTTTTGTAGGTTCGTTCACGTTCATCAGTAGGTCATCACCGTCGATCTTAGGGAGCCCACAGATTTCTATGTTCTGACGTCGCGTTCGCCATTCCAGATCATTGAGAGAGGCTCGAAGCTCTACAACCTCTTCAGTGTTCATCTTTTTTAGACATTCTCAACCTGTTCATTTGCTTCAATTCCTCATCCTGCCTTTTTAGAGGGCTTAAAATTTCAGCGTATTTATCTGACATGAGTGCAATAGATTTACCTTCTTGGACAGAAGGCCTAGTGACTGCACTTTCTCATTGATGCTCATAAGGACAGCTTGAATATCAAAATCATAGTCGCTAACAGGCTTTCGACTACTACCACTCTTGAGGTATAGCATGTAGGAGATTTCCATGTAGCAAATCATTCCTTCTTAGTTTTAAATACGTTCTCATTTACACCAGAGCACTTACCAGCATGGTAATCTTGATTGCACTCCGTATAGTTTAATTAACCACTTGAGGAGAGCACTTCCTTACAAGCTAAACAGAACGGCTCGTTATTGCCTGTGATTTCTGGGAATTCATAGTACTCATGTAGAACATAGAGTAATAAACACAGACACGGCATAAAATAATAACACAGGCAGCAGCTAGTAGTAGTACAAAATGTGGTATAGGATCCCAAAGTCGACCGTGAGTAAAAGTTGACCAACATTCACAGAGGAACATTTCAGGGGTTGTTATGCATGTTCATTTGCCGCAGCTGCTGCTGTCAAACTGAACGATGCCTCGGTCCATGTTATCTTCACACCTCGGCATTTATCACGCAGAAGGGGGGGGGGGGCGTAGAAGGCACTGCAGCGCAGTCGCACTGGTAGCCTGGATGTCGTCCACGTCTATCGCAATAAGAAAGCAGAGTTTACGGTGGCGAATGCAAAATACGAGCGGTGTCCGTTTCCCGTCTGCATATAGGAAACTTTCTTGAGTTGTTATGCATGTCCATCTGTCGCCGCTGCTGCTGCCAAACTGAACATTGTCTCTGCTCACGTTATCTTCACACCTTGGTGATTTCACGGCTGGGTGGGGGCGTAGAGAGCACTGCAGCGCAGTTGCACTGGGAGCCTGGATGTCGTCTACGCCTACCGCAAGAAGGAAGCAAAAAGCTGTCGATGGCAGATGCCAAACACGAGCGGTGTCCGGTCTCCGTTTGCGGAGAGGAAAATTTCAGGGGTCGTTATGCATGTCCATTTTCCGCCGCTGCTGCTGCCATACTGAAAGGCGCATGACCAGGAAAAAAAACCAGGTAAAAGAAACAAAGCTAGTAATATCATTATTCCTAAAAATGTAACTTCCCGCCCGTGGAATATCATTACCGATCGATTTCTTTTCATCTCTTATGCGGTAGCAAATAAAACAGAATCAGCGCAAACTAAACTTCAATTAACCAAAGGATCATAGAGGTTTTATAAATACCAAAAACCCCGTCGGGGTGCGCAGTGGTTAGGGCGCACAACTACTGTGCCCAAAGACGTGGGATCGAATCCCGTCCTCGGTGGCAGCTTTACGATGGAGACGAAAAGCTAGGCACCCATGTGTTCTGCGATGTCAGTGCACATTAAAGAACCCCAGGTGGTCGAACTTTCCGGAGTCCTCAACTACGGCGTCTATCATAGCCTGCGTCGCTTCAGGAAGTTAAACTCCAAAATCAAATCAAATCAAAATAAAGCCCAAAAAGAAATACAGCGCTCGTCTTTACTCGATACAACAAGAGACACAGGTTCTGTAAACTACTCCCAAAGAGAACTTATTAAAGTATCCGATATGTCAACTAATTAATCCCTATCTTTCTAAATCCCGCCCCCCATCCTTCATACATATCAAGCAGCAGTTTAGATCATCTAGAAGCTGTAAAGGCGTGGGCACAGCTTTGAAACTGCCCCTTCTGTGACTCGTGTACTTTCACATTTCATTCCAAAATGCATGCATGTCCAAAACGTTCTTGATGTGTTGTCGGCGTTTTCAGTACTGCTTATTTATATTTGCACGTATATTTGTACAAGGTCTCAACTCGTCAATTGCATCGCCCAACATGTCTATGGATTACAGGGTCCTCGTCAGGCTGAGTACCTGCTTTTGGCCCCGTTATTTAAGGCCTTTTTGTTTTATACCGATGTTCGAAATAAATGAAATAAATGTACACATCATATTCAAGCTGTCAACCACGTAATAACCCATACCTTAAAATAGAAACGACACCTATACATATCATTCGTAGATTAGGCGGAAGCATCTCATTCAGTCGATATCTCTAGCATTCATGCATTTGTGATAATCTGCATATAATTTGGGAAATATCTGCAATAGCTGCACAGCACTGACAGAGGCACATAAAAAAATAATACAACTACAGCAAGAAAGGCTTTAGAAAAGGAGACAGGATGTCAACCTCACAATTGGCTGGCGGCAGGGATCCATCCAGACAGCTGGATTGGGAGCAGATAGGGGCAAGCCTGAAAGCAGAAAGCCCCAGTAAGTCGCTATTCGCAGGCGGTATCGCCTTGCTAACCGCTTAGGAGGGGAATTGCATAGGACGCATAGAGACCAATGCAGGCTACCCAGAAAGCTACGTCTAAGTATTTATGCAGAACAAAAAATGTCAAATTACATCGAACCTAACAGAATGTCGAGATAGGTAACAAGGCCCTGAAATTGATATGCGTATGCCGGCACCTAAGCTGGTAATACTGATGGTTCTGATCGCAAAAGGGGAATTTCTAAAAGAATCATAACAGTCTGGAGTGTATTACGCAGCAGTTACCGGTTAATCAATAGCAGGCTACCAGAATTGCAAAAGGCGAATGTATATGAAAGGTGTATCCTATCGTTTTCTCTCTGTATGGGGCAAGCATGTGGACGCTAACAAAAAAGGTTTAAATTATGTTCAGCTTAATGCTACAAAATGAAACAGGATTGTCCTATCAAGAGAGCGCCCCACGGTGAAGGTGCAGGGGTTAACATCCCCGACTTCTGTGCCGCAGTATCGAGTGCACACTAAAGATCTCCAGATGATTGATTGATAAACTTTATTGGGGAAATTTGGGGTTAGGGTTTGTGGGTTATGAAAGAGCAGTAGTCGGCAGTCCTCTGTCCAAGAGTCCGTTGGCCTCCGCAGCGGCTCTGGACCGCTGCACCAGCATGAGCTGAGGCTGTGCGTCCGAGTGGGCTAGAAGGTCCCCCCACTGCTCAGGAAGGGCTATCTATTTTAAGAATTGTGGGGCTTGCCCTATATCCCATGTTGTGTGGTATAGTGTAGCAATGTCTCCGCACCAGACACATTCGCTTTTGTATTGTGTTGGTCATATCGTGCGGTACAGGGCTCTGTTTGTATATGCGTTTGTTTGTAGGCCCCTAGTGTAGTGGCTTGTCATCGGCTTAGTGTGTCATGTGGAAGTGCGTACATTCAACGCCTCTCCCTACACGCTCGTATTGTTTCCCCGTATGTTTCTGCTGTTGTGAACGGCTCTACGGATGGCTCTGCCAGCCGGATAGTGAACCCTCGGACGACGGCATCTGCTCTAATGCTACCCTCCACCCCAGCGTCGGCGACCCAAAAATCGTGAGTTGGTCGAAATTCCTTCGCAGCCTTCATCTACGACTCCTCTTTCTCTCCTCCTGCTTTCACGCCCATTCCTCCCTTTCCTTGAGCTATAGTTCAAGCGTCCACAGAAACAAGTGTGACAGATATTGCATGTTTCGCTTAATGTGAACCAATTATTATACCATGGCGAGACTGGAAGCATGCAGCATGAATCAGGGAACAAACGTGAATTATTAACTTTCTTATTGACATTAACAAAAAGTTACTATAACCTATGCAGCTAAAACGTGCTGTGATCCAGGCATGTAGGACCTGTTGCGCTGAAGTAGTGGTTATGCACGACTCTGGAGTACACGAGTTCAAACCCCATCGCCGGTGGCTGCGTTTCAGTGAAGGTGCAAGGAAGGCAATCCATGTACTGTGGTACACGTGTGCATGCTGGCGTTTTCCATGTGGTCGAAATTACTACGTAGTTCTGAACTACTGCACTGTTGGAGCGAAAGGTTCACTAGGGCAACTTTTCAAGCCCAGCATGGAAGGAGGATCCGCCAGGGGGCCAAAGGAGTGTGAATGCAACTCATATGAGCTCTGTATAAAAAGCAAGGCGTGATGCAAATTTTCGACAATAGGTTTGCGATGTACTAGGATCGACTGCAGAAGTCGCCCGGACTCCACAAGCACTAGGATACAGCAAGTGATCCGATTGTGGCCGTTTTTTCAGACATTTTGTTCCAGCACTCCGGTGGTCGCCCCAAACCTAACGCCCACCGGGGGCCACCTATGGGTGACCGTGGTCGAATTAGTCCCCGCCCGGCCATATCTCACCCTGGGATGAATATAGTCGAAATCGAGGGCGAGAATATTACGTCAGAAGAGCTAGCATCACAGCAGGGACGGTCGCGAGCCCAGGGACATCGAGGAAGCAAACAGAATCACTACGTCAACGGAGTCAAACCAGGAAGATAACATGGTGGTGGGGCAGGCAGTGAGGAAGCCAAGATGGCTCTCCGAGTTGGGGGGAGAACAGCATATCGCTCGGTGATATCGGAACAGCTGCGTCTGCGTGCTACGACCACAGAATTGTCGTACGTTCGAAAGATAGACTACATCTCGAACTCCTTAGAGGAATGCTAATTGAAGATGCCAAATGGAGCGCCGCTGCGCTCAAAGCCGAAGAAATGCTGGTGGACAATATTTCCAGGGATGAGAACACCACCATTTTGGTTAGCAAATCCAGTAGGAAAAGAGCAGACCAGCATTTGCTAATCATAAAGAATGAGATTTGAAAGAGCTATAAGGTGTCATCGTGTCTCACAGCTCCAGAGAATCGCGGAAAAGGGGTCATCCACGTTGTTCTGTTAGACTACAGAAGGACCCTTTCAACACGCCGAAGATTTTGTGCGCCAGACGCATGGGCAAGAAAGACTGTAATCGTACTTTTTCCGACGGAGAGGGTGCCGCGGTACGTCATTTACTCATGCATGAAGCACCTATGCGTACAATGTAAAAAGAAATATCAATTGTGGCGTACCGGCGGAAGCTTCAGCCACCGAGCAGACGTCTGTAGATCCTAAGAACCCAGGATACCTAGGATGAGCCCAACAGAACCCCCTCCCCCCCCCCCCCCCCACCGAGGAACACCAGTGCGACCCAAAGTGCCAGCTGCGTGGCAAGGGCATCTCGTCGTTCCCAGATATTCTAGGAACACTACCGAACCCCCAACGTCGTCAAGAAACGACAGCGGGATGCGAAAGTTGAAGCGGAGAAGAAAAATGTAGGCAGACACGAAAGACAGCGACGAGCCGACGTAGGAGATGGAGAATCCAGAGGTGCAGCACCAGTCATTCTGGCGCTAGCTCTTTCCCGCGCCTGGAGGAGAAGGCATTCCAATTCTAGATGCCGTTTCGGCTACTGGACCAACCAATCCAGGAGCTGGTCGCGTTCCAGGGGCTGATTATAAGGTCGCAAAAGTTCTAGGACCAAATCCAGGGGCCGGAAGTCATCGGAGGCGTCAAAGGATAACGAGGTGAACAGGGCATATAGCGTCCCAAAAGAATAGGCAGAATACCGAAGAGCTAACAAAATTTAGGCAGTTAGTAGACAGGCTACACAGAGAAAAATGAGACTCATAAAAAGAAGGGTGAAAACTAGAAAATCCTAATGCATCACAGCAACAGAGCGCCGTTGGAACACTTTTTAGCCCGGACGCTAAATCAAACCGGGATAGAAGAGAGGATTTCCCACCTCCAGCAAAGAGGAAGATGAATGAACCAAAGAATCAACATATAACTTTAAAGGAGATCAGTAAAATTGTCAGCCAGAAGCTGGAGCCGAACCTAGAGGTCTTCATTAAGAAGACAGTAGCAGAATTGCCGACAAAGAGGGCGCCACTAAGTGGGTTCACTCTCATGTTCAATGAGATAGATGCGCGCTTCGTCGCACTAGTTTCGGCAAGGACGCCAACAAATGGAGACTTTAATAATCTTGGCTGTCAAAACAAACTGGCATACTATTTGGCACTAAAATTATTATCGTGGGCACTGCCGCAAAAAACCAGTTCTGCAGCAACTCCTTAGCGACAAGTACAGTCATGAAGAAATCCGGTTGCAAGAAGTAGGCGTGCAAGCAAAGGTAACGGGATATCGAGCTTTCTGTACAGAAGAGGAGGAACTGCGGGTAGCTATACTAATTAGAGAAACAATACAGCAGTCAAGTATGGCACGGAGGTTCAAAGCATTAACTATTTTCTTTTTCGACCTGATAACGAACAAGAAAAACGGGACGAAAGATCGATTGTAAACAGCAGTCCGAATGTACACAGCAGTCTGCGGATAGAAAGGCGAAATTCGGCCCACGTTTCCAAATTACAAACAATTTCCTATAACCAAGCCGTGATCTTAGTACGCGAATTTAACGCTCTACACCCAGCGTGGGCCTACAGGCTATACGGTATAAAGGGATGTGTCCTCCAGCAATTAGGACGCACAACAAGCAGGTAAAATGCTGTTAACGATCCACAGAATCCAACACAAAGCCGACACAACGTGACTGGAGAGATGTCTCCAGATTTGACTTTCTCAGCATTGTAAAAGAATCCATATGGTGTAATACTCACGAAAACCTAGGCAGCGACCACAACATCATCGAAACGGTGGTGAAAGGAAGGCTGCGAAGAATCAAAGGCAAGAAGGCTTTCCTAATGGAGTATGATAGCTTCATGGAAATCAGAAGGCAAATAGTAAGTGGGGAAATTTCAACTATAGAGGAGTAGTTAACATCGTTTTCTGCGAATGTTAAAGAAGGACCCAGGAGTACCCGAAGAAGCAGGTCTGAACGAGGTAGGTAGCCCTGTTCTGAATTTATGGCAGGCCAAAACGTAATTGGAGAAGAAGCTAGGTCAACCAAGATGGAACGGAACGTAAGGTGCAGACTAGCCCTAATTACAAAGAAATAGATTATTATGCACTTCAGCTACGTAGACGACATTGGGAATCTACATGTATTAGTGTGGAGAGATCAATTAGACCAGTGAAAACCTGGCAGCTACTACACTGTCTCTTGGAGCAGGAAGGGTGCAAGTCAGCGCAGAAGCAAAACAACCAAAAGATTGTCCATTCCTACGATGGGACGGGAAAGTAACTCCTTCAAGAAACACAGGCAGCACTCCCAGAATACCGCGGACCGCCAAGCCAGGACTTGGATAGACCCATAGAAGCAAGAAAAGTCAGGGATAAAATTGCTGGCCTTAACACATAGTCAGCAGAGGGGCCAGATGGAGTGAGCAGCAAGATGTTGGAAATAGGAAAGGCGACTCCATAGTTACCGTGGCAAAACACGTGCAAGACTGCTGGCAACGAGGACGACGTCCAACCATCTGGAAAACAGCGGTGAGCATCATGATCCCCAAACCAGGCAAAAACCTTTAGAATGAAAATCTAAGACCCATTTCGTAAACATCCTGTGTGGAAAAACTAATGAAACACGTAATCTAGACAAAACCTAACAGGTACATAGAACCCTACAGACTACCAAAATGCTTTGATTGGCTTATATTAGACTGTGGAAAAGAGCTGCTATTCTAAGGAGGATTAAAAATTGCCAAATGAAGAAGAAGAAGCAGCATGTTAGGCTCGTTAACAAGCAGAGGCAAATACAAGACAAAACAAGGAATAAAACATGGCCACATATTGGTTTAACATATAATTCATTAAAATTTACTTCGCTAGTGCGTGCAGTGTCTGCGAGGAATTGTGGGTAGCCAATGATTTGACGTTCTACAGAGTTCGATCTAAAGTACTGGGTCTTAAATTCTGTACATGGAAGAGGTAGTTCTCAATATTTATTTAGCATCACCATGCAAGGACTGCCCGAAATATCATTATCAAATAGTTTGTGGCATAAAGAAATTCATTACAAAATTTCAGCATAATGATTTTTTCCGTAGAATTTCTATCACAACATTCAATAATTTGCTGTAAGAGTTTTGCAATACCAAACGTCCTGAGGAGCGAATTTTGCACTCTTACAATAGGCGCTACCAACCCTGCAAGACGCGCTCGCAGTCCATCTTTCGCTATCAATGGTAACATGCCCAATTATGCCTGTGGTTTGTTGTGTAAAAGCAAAGTTAGCAAATCTGGATGAGTACAGCAAAGAAGAAATCCATTATCCATTTGCACCCACATTGCTAAAAAGACGATGGAGCCGCCCGGTAGGCTGTCTGATAACAATGTATGCATATTTATGTAAGGTAAAGTTCAACATCCTAAGGAAGGAACAGCAGTTTAACTTAGCGAAGCACTGGGAGTAGTAAGCGAATATGTCTACTTGGAAGTAATCGCGAATCCGCAACATGAAGGGGAAATAGCAAAGAGAATAATATTGGGATGGATTGCATTTGACAAGCGCTCGCAGATTATGTCTAGCAGCTTATCGGTATCGCTAAAGAGGAAAGTATACAACTGTTGCATATTACCTATTTTCACCTAGGCGGCTGAGTACAACGCATAAGGCTATGCAACGAGACATGGTAGGGGTAACGTTAAGAGATAGGAAGCGTGCAAAGTGGGTCAGAGAAATATTTCATGTTACTCCCATTCTATTGGAAATTAATACGAAATGGGCATGGGCAAGACATGAAGTGCGGAGAGGATAACCGATGTTCTCTTAGGGTAAGAAACTAGATTTAAAGAGAAGGAAAGCCAAGCAGTGGGCGGCTAAAAGGTAGGTGGGCGGATGAGGTTAAGAGACGACCGGGTAAATTGGAGGTATTCCTCCAATTAACCTTGTCCTGGGAAAGGTCTTGACTCTGTAGGGGGTATAGTCAGGCTGATGATGATTATGATGATGGTATTTATGTATTATTGCTTGTGCACGAAGAACACTCTACGCTGCCGTGAAAAACATGTTCATAATTGAAGTGTGAAAACAAAAATTGCTAACAGGCAACTATATTGGAAGAAGGAGCATCAAAAAGAACTCCGCGCCGTGCATTGCTGTATTGTGAATAAGACCTACAGCGACATACTTTGGAGTCTGGAATTGATTGATCGATCCCCATACTCTGACGAAGATGCAAATGTTGCGGCTTTTAATGAAATAATTCATTCAATCGATGAAAAATTTAGCGAGCTGCATAGGCACTCTACGCAGAGGTTGGAAGTTTGTTGACATAAACGTTTCATGTTGTTCTCATTTGCAATTCCGGAAAAATGGTAGCACCTTCCACCGCCTAGAATTGGACGCCCGAGCGAAACTGTTTTTTAATAAATTTGAAAGGCCGCTGTCCCCCGATCACGATCAAATTTAAATGAGATAGAAGCTCCAGTGTATATCCTGCATATATTCGTCGGCCCAACTGGTTCAGATATGCAGTATGAATGCGGATGGCGTTCAAGTGGCTTCCTTCTAAAGTGATGTCTAGACCGCACAACCTTCTCAGGAACTGAAGAGCAAAGGTTCGCAAAAGTTTATACAACAAAGACCTTCATCTTTAGAGAGGTTGCCAGGCCTATGACATTTCTTGTTAGGTGGAAGTTAAGGCTAGTGCAATATACAAGATCACTTTCGATTTGGCAGTGTACGGTGGTGTGGATACGTCATAGCTATCGAAACCAACGCTTGACCTCTATTTTTATAACAGAGTGCTATGGCGTATTTTACTCGCATCCTTGTTCCGAAACCCATTCTAAGAAAGCATTTGATTGCAATTACAAATGTGCAGATGTTTGCTCTAGTATCTACTACGGTACCCAACACGCAAGAAATGATGCTTCGTGTCATGAGTGCAAAAAAAAAATCGACTTGTTTCGACCAATCCTAGTCTACTCGCCTGTTGATATGAATAGAATTAGAGAAATTCTCAAAGACATTCCCATTGCTGTAAAATATACGAGGATAGATGGCCCTGAATTAGAGTGCGAGTTTTATAAGTCATACGATGATAAGTGCAAGGCATTTCAAACTAGATACGGGTACCTACAATCAGAAAAGATGGTCTTGGTACCCTACTTTTCTCGTATGAGCTCGTTACATAAGAAGCGTATCAACCAAATATCTGTTCATGAAATGAACAGAATTTTCGCTACTTCTGAGCAGCACCACTAAGAAACCCTTCGTTCTTTTTCGTCAAACCTGTGTCAAATTGTAAGCGTAAGCGCTACACGTATCAGCGCGCCAGAAGACAGGTTTAAGAACTGCGGAAATCGAGAGATAGTTCCCATTCCGAATATTTTCAATAGTCAACTTGTCTCCGAGGGCATAGAGGTATCATGCAGCTGTGAACCCCGTCAGGTGGCCGGGGGTAAACTTTGGAGAACTCAACAAAACACCGGAGGCAATGGCTCTACTGGATGCCTATAGAGGTTTAAACAACACATTGGAGTTGCATGAAGACAATGACAGTACAGGAGTGTATGATAAGTTTTTAGCGTTTATAATTATGCCAGTTCTAATAACCATACTGAAGAGCGGAGACGTTTTTTTATACGCGCAGTTTTCCCCTTCGCGTTCGTGTTTTTCTACAAGTCGCCGAATGGCCATTCAAACACAGTTCTTAGACTTCTGGGACTCGTTTGTGTGGCTAGTGCTTTCACTTGGCTTCTGGAAGTATGGTGGCCATAATTGTGAGCATTCGCAGCCATTTTATCTTGAAAGTAAATAGAGATGTCTTGTGGGCCGGAGTTTTATACATGGTTAGCACCTTATTTGGGAGAAGCCCCGCCATCTCCTCCTGGAATGCCTCAGCTTACCGCAGTCTGTCCACAGCTTCCTGGTTCCTTTCTATGATGTTCCTTGGATGCTACCTGCAGACGAGCATCACTGCAATCCGTTCCGTTACACATCTTTCCAGTCCCATTAGAAGTTTTCGGGATCTTGAACCCTTGATGAAGAGATGTGCCATGGTTCCGTGTATCTCGAATGATTTGTCATTTCCATTCATTTCTTTGGACTCTAACGGAGAGCTCTTGGACAAAATGGAGATGATTAAGGAGACTATAGAGAGGTGCCGAACATCAAGCGTTTCAAAGTATAAACCATCCCAGTGCTACGAAAAAGCGCGAAATGGGACGCACGTGTTCTTCTCAGCAGCCTGCAGAGATGACGAAGTGGTTTCAGCCTCACAGTCAGGTCTAGTAGCCAGCGATAATCTCTGCAGTGTCATCCAAGTGGCTGCCCTTGATATATTACATCCACTGAGGTGAGCCTGAATTTATATCTTTCGTAATTTTTTGAATAAGCCTTTCGTGATCCGGCAGCTCCTTCTATCGAAAAAAAAACTTAAAAAAATTTCTGGTGAAACCTAAGGGATCTAAATGTAATGCAAAAACACTTGCGTTTTTTTATTTTTTAGAATTCATGGCATGTGTTTAGATTTAATTTTGAACTGAGATTATTGTGAAAGAAAGTGATTATTATATTACACTTTTTAAATATCACAATTATTCGCTGGTAATACTGGTCCTTTTCTGCAAGTGAATTGACATGCTATAAAATGTTACTTTTGTGTTTACTAACTGCAGTGAGTTCTTTTTTTGTGTTAGGCAATAGCGCTATCGATTCAAAATAGCTATGCCACTAATTCAGCCTTAACTTACACATCTCTACACATCTCTACACTTACGCATGATTACACATCTCTGCCTTGCGTTTTTTCAGTGTTTGCGGACAGTAATTTTGAACCCTGCGAGGAATTCGTGTTTGTAGTCTCTTTTAAGAAAGATTGTTCAGGAAAGCGGACATAAAGTACGGGAGAAAGCTGAGCGAATAAATAATTATTTACTCCTCTTTACTATTTAATATTATATCTAATATTATTGTTTTAGAGATGACGGTATATAGAGTCGTTAGACGTGAACGCTGAGTCGGGGTTTTATAATTTCTTTATAGTCAAAGCAGTTTAAGGCATTTTACGTCGAAAAAGTATTTTAGCCTGCAGAGTTTACATCCCGCAGTGCACGATTTTATAGTTGCGGCGCTTGAGTTCTTAATGCACCAAACACATATTTCTTCCGTTATAGGTCTAGAAGCAATTAGTCTGGTTTCCGCTGGAATACGATGCCAAATGACGAAAGTTTTGAAAAATGCGAATTGCGGGCAGCCAACTTTACTGTCAACAAAGTGCGTATTTTCGGAGTTAAATATACCCTCATACGTTTTCAATAATCAAAATATTAAACATCGCGCTCACCTCCAGTAGAATGTATTTCGTTCTTTCCTTTTCGGAAGGTTCCTTAAACCCTTCCTATTATGTAGTTCGGCGTAGAGAAGACCAGGAGGCGTATTTGAAGGTGATGATGGTAGAGCATATATTTACAGCATGACATATATACATATATATATACTAAGAGTAGAAATGGAAGTTGAAATGAATTTACATAAAAGAACACTCTGCGCTACTTTACTCTTCTACGTAACTAGTTAGAGCCTAAGCAGAACAGCTGCGTTACGTGTCTACGCATGGAGCCCCAGCTCAGACTGGACTGAACTCTTTTGGATCACGTGTCATTTTATTCCTTCACAAAACAAAGAAATAGGGGCAGCCATTTTCAGAGGCCAGCCCCACACATCAACTGTCGAATAAGAAAATATGCTAGATGGGCCCTTAGAGGCTAAGGTTAGACGGTAAGGTTGGCCTTAGCCTCTAACCCAGGGCCCCACTAGCAATACAAATTACAGCAAACGAAACACAGTAAAACTCTTTTCCCAGTGAGGGTGTCGAACCCTCAACTCTCGGGAGACTTTCTTCCCATTTGTCTCCCGCACACCGCCGCGCCATCCACGCTGCGGCTGGTGGGTGAATTCTTTCCACAGTACATTGCCCCGCGCCACCCGTGTTAACCACTACGAGCAACGACACGGAAAGAGAAAGATCCACCAGTCGCCATTCTGCAGGCCTGGCGCTAGATTAAAGGGGAGCTTCTGGCTTGCCCGCTCTGAGCACAATACCCGAGTCAACTCCTGAATGCTTCTTCAGGGGCTCTTTTTTCGCATCTGCAGACAGGATAAAATCCCTTTCGCGCTGGTCAAAGTCGCAGTGTAAGAAAAAAAAAAAGGCCGAAGGGTCATTGGGTACTCGCTACCGGCCAGTACGAAGGGTGCCATACACGCGAGCACCCAGCAGCACGTTCCGCTACGCATGTTCCCATGAATGACCCTCGGGCTAAAACGGTCCCGCAAATCCGGCGCCGACGGTCCGGTCGGCTCTCCCCACCCGCGGCACACTTGTAGAAGGGGAACCGCTTCTACAATACCAGAAGCAGACAGGCGGGTGGCGGCGCCGTGCAGAGACGCGCACCTGCAAGTGATTATCCTCGGGCGCGGCCCTACACCTCCTTTTGCGACAGCTTTAAATTTGTTCATATAAAACGGGCGATTGAATTCCAAAATTAAAGTATTGCTTAAAATTCGCTTAACCTAAGACTCGAAGCGCAAACAAATACAGCCCACAGAATAGCACCAGCAAGCAGCCGGTAAACAAATGCCGCCTTCTTTTGCAAAAATATTTGTATTTTACTATCGAGTCATCTTGATATATCTCTAAACAATGCCGAGGGAGGCAGTGTTCCCGCGTTTGAATGCGCACAAGCTCTCAATGACGCATTAACGTCAGTGTTTACCCGAGAAAAGGTTTATTTAGCCCCTCCTATTGCGAATAATTCTGATTCCTCAATGGCCGAAATAATTATTAGTGAAACTGGAATCCTATCTTTAGTAAATAAACTTAAAATGACATCGGCGTCTGATCACCTTGGTTTCAATAACAAAATACTCAAGAATTCATCTGAAAGTATCCATCGGATCTTGTCCGCTATTTTTTCGCAGTAACTTTCATTTGGCTTAGTTCCACATGGCTGGCGCCTTGCGAAGGTTGTGCCCATTTTCAAGTCCGGTGATCGTTCTTTTGCGCTAAATTATCGACCAATTTCCTTAACTAGCACGATTTGTAAACTCATTGAACACCTGGTTCATTCGCAGGTATTTAAATTTTTAGAACAACACAACATCATCTTTAAATACCAACACGGCTTTCGCAAAGGGTACTCGTGTGAAACGCAACTTGCTGGTTTCATCCATGATCGTCATTCATCTGTTCATGTTGGCATTCGAGACTCAATATTTATTTATTTTTCTAAAGCATATGATAGGAAACCTCAAAACCGGTTATTAGCCAAATTAACACTTCTCAATATTCACCCCTTTGTTATTGCATGGGTTAAAGATTTTCTCTGTTCCAGGTTTCAGTTTACCATTGCCAATAACCATAATTCGTCCCTCAGCCACGTTCATTCCGGCGTTCCACAAGGAAGCGTGCTTGGCATCTTGCTTTTCTTGATATTTATTATTGATTTACCTAACTCAGTCTCTTCTCAAATGTGACGTTTCGCTGACAATTGTGTGATTTATCGCAAAAGTTATACTAACGAAGATCGCCTGGCTCTTCAATCAGACCTCGACACAGTAAGAGCAGGGTGTTCTACTTGGCTTATGCAACTTGACCTTTCCAAAACAAAATTTATGTATTTTACTAGCCTAATGTCCAGACTTCAAACAGCGTATTCTTTAAATAACTCTTCAGTAGAGTTGGTAACCACGTATAAATATCTCGGTTTTCACCTTCTTTCAGATCTAACATGGAACCACCATATTTACCTTATTCTTACATCCGCTAATCGATCTTTAGGGCCCTTAAAGCATAACTTAAAACAAGCCCAACTACCAATGTTAGAAAGCAGAACCAGGTATGAAAGACTAAAAACTCTTTACCTCATTATCAATAATTATCTAAAAATTAATAAATCAGACTACTTTGAGATCAAAACTAATGAGACATCAAGGCATCGTCATAGTAGGTTCATTCCATTGCCGGCTATAAAAAATAATTGCTTCAAGTTTAGTTATTTTCCGCGAACTTGTAAGGACTGGAACTCTCTTCCAGATTCTGCTGTTCGATCATCATCATTATCTGAATTTGTACGCCATTTAGAAAATTTCATCTATGGCACTACCACAGGGTGATGAGGTTCTATTGCTGTTGTGTAGGATGGCGGTTGTTCCGATTTCTGTGTAATTCATTTTTGTTTTGTTTGTGTGTGCATTCAGAGACAATTTTTGATTGACTATTGAGTTTCATCGTGTTCTATATTGCTCATTGTCTCGTTCTGTATTTTCCACTCCTGTTACAGCCCCTTATGGTGACTGACAGTAATAATAAATGAATGAATGAATGAATGAATGAATGAATGAATGAATGAATGAATGAATGAATGAATGAAGGAATGCTCCCTCCAACCTCCGATTACGTGCTTACACCACTGTTAGTAGACGTCAAATTGAATTTGCTTCGGCTATTTCGGACCCTCACTAAGCATACTTAATAAGTAACATCGAATCATTGCCGAATCGCGCAGTTCGTTTTATTTTCTTTGATTATTCACGTCATACCTGCATCACAGCCTTCAACAAGCGCGCCGATCTTCAGGGTCTATGGCTCCGTCATAAACTTTCAAGTTTGTCCCTTTTTCATTAACTGTATCATCATCCAATGCTTCATAATGATTTTTGTTTTTGAACGCCGCGTCCATCCATTTAAAGTTAAGCGCTTGTCATGTCGTACGTCTAACTATGCACACTCATTCATACCACGTACGACAACTGTCTGGAACGCTCTGCCTTCACGCGTTGCTACCGTCACTGATGCGGATAAATTTTATAATCTATTGGCTGCCACTACCTCTGCTTAACCTTGTTGTGTTCATTGTTCACTTGCAGTGCATCAGGTTTCTGTCTTTATATGTGTTAATGAAAATTCTCGTTTTATTTTCGTGCCGTCATTTTTGAGACATTGTATAACTTATATCAACGTTAGTGCCTGCCTCTTTGTTCATGTTTTTTTTTTGTTTTCCCTTTAGGCTTTAATGCTCAATTTTGTGTTTTGTATTTTTACAAATATATATATGCTTTTATCTGTTTTGTCGTTTCTTGTTTTGTGGCTTTTTGTTTACTATTTATATATGCCTGCATCCCCCCTGTGTAATACCTTCTAACTGAGCACCTTTAGAGGTATGTTGTATAAATAAACTGAAATATTGTTCTAACATACAGCTTGCTTAGTTGCGTTTTTATTTCGCAACTTCTCTCAAAGGACCCGCAGGGAACACTTACCATACAGCACGGGGACATTGAAATTCACTTAACCTAAAAACTCGATGCGCAAACGAATGCAGCCTAGAAATAGGACCTCCACGCAGCCGGTTTGTATCCCGCTGTGTACAGTTAATTTTCTGGCGCTCGCGTTAATAATGCACTAAATACGTAAGCTATTCCTCGTCAAGAATTAATTAGCCTTGTTTTGCTGGGATACTATGCCAAGCGAAGGAGAGTTATGAAAAATTCGAATTGCAAAAAGCCAACTTAAGCTCCACAAAATGCGTATTTTCGTAGTTTAATATCCCCTAATGCATTTCCAATGAGCAAAATATTAAACAACGCCTCACCTCTTTCGCAAGAGTTTTAATTTTCTTCATATAAACCGAGTCCTTATTATAAAAAAACAACAAAATATTGTTTAACCACTTTTAGCCTCTTACCGTGTAATCGCTCCGTGTAATCGCTAGCCATATCATGTACCTTAGCAGCAGTTGTGTAGAGGTCTGAGAAAACACAAGAAAGAATAAGCTTATAAACGAAAGGACGCAAATAGGAGATGTAGAGGAACTCAATATAGTGCTTCAGAACAGTTCGAGCTGTGAAATATGTCGTTACTATAGAGGAAATAAAGCTAATTTCAGACGCAATACTAGGCACTGCGTAATAGAACTATACGGTAAGTTAGTGAAATGCTGCTAAAAGGTGCAAGTAGGCCGAAGATCTCAACAAAAAACTCAAATTACGAAATCTTTGAAGGAGCTATACACGATGCAATTGGCGGCAGTATCAAGCCTAGTTAGTCTAATTAAACTGTGCCGTAAGGGAGTGTAATACGGAAAATAGCGAGATTTTTATAAAGAAGGGCAGCTGCCTAAAAAAAACTATCTTTAACGTAGCATTGTAGTAAATATTTGACCAGAGTCAAATTTGCCTAGTATTTCTGCTCTCGTCTACAAATAACCTCAGCAACAAAGCTGGCAATGAAATTGGCAGTAGTACACAGTAGCCACATGTTCCTGAATTAGAAGACAGCAGGAAATAAAGCATTAAGGGCAATGAATAATTTTAATCGACTGGAGAGCATCAGGTGGCTACAGATTCGGTGAAAGATCGTGAAAGGATGGAGGTGTGAGACATGGCCACCGTACAAACGATCTCAGTTATGACTTCTAGGTACCGCAATGTTTGTAGAGCGCTGCTATCAACATAATTTATTTCAAGGCAGCGTTAAGAACTTAAAAAATTGATGAGCAGGTATCCTGGTATTTGTTGGATCAGCGTATGAACTAAGGTAAATCATGTAGAAGCAGGGTACATAATATTTCTTTACACAAAGAAAATAAGATGTTCATTTGTAAACGTTATTCTACACTAGAGCTTATTCTGTCTTACAATTAGATAAAATAAGTATACACAGAATTGAGCAAAGATTTTTTCTCAGCGTTCAAAGATTACGAGGCAGCATTCCATTGAGTTGGTGCTCCAGCCATCATCCACAGTTTTTCAAAGCAGTGTGTAGATGAGGTATCTATGAAAGAATTGTAGGCCCCAATCGCGGCTGCACGGCAGTATCAGTGGTCTAGAAACAAAGCAAGGAAATAGGCGACACTAGCCCACCAGATGTATTCGCCGCTTTCTTAGAGGAAGTAACTTAGACCTGTGTCAGGAAGGGTAAGGGGCAATGTGTGATGGATGTTATCTTACTAGCCGGCGACGCGCCGATCGATTCCCGTTGTTAAGTACCTCAGACTACGAAATAAAATGGACGGAGCAGTCAAAGCATATCTGACCTCGAGAACATTATACTGAAAAAAAATATTAAACCATCACAGAGAGAGCAGGTTTGAGATAAGTATTGAGATGCTTTAAGTAGCAAGCGAATGCTTCTTACGACAGACAGAGGCCGCAACTCAGGACCGCGAAAGGTAAATATTTAGAAGATGCAATTTCAAGTCAATAACGGCTGCATGCAGGTATTTGTTTTAAATTGCATAATTTGTATGCAACCGCTTTTCACCTATGGGGCAGAACTGTGCAGCCTAATTAGCAGTTTCTGTAAAAATTGAAGCCAACCCTAGGCAAGAGGAAATGACAGGAGTATGATTTAGGGGCGCAAAGCATGCAGGGGGCATAAAGAAACAAACATGAGCTTTCACACTCCTTTCGAGAAGAAAAAAATTGCTCTCGATTACGTTACTTCCTAATGCAAAGTTTAAGCGCAGCTCAACAGCTGTATCACCTTTTCGATTGATTAAGCAAAAAATTTCGAGCAAGACACGTATGTACAATTATAGGCAACCTTTTTTTTTTCAATTTTTCACACGTATTTTATTAACAAACACTCCACTAACAGTTCTTGGCTGTCATGAAAGAAGCTTTGTGGTAGAAGAAATGAAGAGAGCAATTGCGTTATCGGAAGGTTGCGCGAAGCAGCGCGTGGGCCCATCGGAACGTTGCGCGACGAACAGATAGCAGCGACTGTCTGATGCCGCTGACGCCGATGGCGAGTGGGAACGGAATGCATCGTGATCCGGTGATAGCGAGCCGGCGTTTCGGCAACCGGAGAGCATCGCCGCCACGTAGTAAGAGAGAGGGACCCCCTCCTCTTTCTGCATGGCGGCCACGGTGTTCTACGCAGTCACGTTGTCTTCACTCGCTAGCAGCGGCAGCGGCATCAGTCAGTCGCTGCTAGCGCTGCTTCCGGTGCCCCCCCGCCGACCGACCCCCCCTTCCTTTCCTCGTGTTCTCCGGTTCCTGCGAGTATTCCTGCCCCCGTCGTTCGCCGCTGAGGGTATCCGCCTCTTTCTGCGAGGCTCCGGTTGCCGTAGCGCCGGCTAGAACTGGGGGGATGAAAGGGGGCGGAGCTGGTTACGAGGCCTAACCTAATTCGTCTAAACTGGATGCCTGATCATGTCCTTGCAAAATAATGCTGTGTATATTATAACTCATTTTTCGTGTCACTTCGAGCTGTAGCTGTTTTTCGGAACCTGCTACCATTAAGCAAGAATGAGTTTCTTGGGCCTGTGCTTAAACGTTCGGAATTTTATACGGGACATTACTTCCATTGTCGCCCCGCTGACTCAGCTCCTCGACAAAAACGTAGATATTTCGCTGTGGTCACCAGCATGCGACGACGCCTACAATACATTACGTCGTCTCCTGACAGCCCCACCCAGACTGTGCCGTTTTGACCTTCAGGCGCTCGCAGAGGCCATTGGCGTCGGCCTCGGCGCTGTTCTTGCTCAGCCCCCCTCTGGATTCGGTGAATAAGTAGCCGCTTACATCGGCCGTCCTTTCTCGAAAGCCGAAGCTGACTAGTCTGTAGCGGAAAATAAGTGCTTGGTCATTGTCTGGGCAGCCACAAAGTTTCACCCTTACCTTTACGGCCGTTAGTATGATGTAGTCACGGAACATCGTGCCTTCTGCTGGCCTTCATTGCTCAAGGCCACTCCGGCCGCTTGGCACGGTGGGCTCTTCGTTTGCAAGAATATGATATCGTCTTTATTAGCCGGTCTGGTCGCAAACACAAAGACGCCGACGCTCTGTCTCGTTTGCCACTTTCAGCCGACCTTGCCAGCCTCCCCATCTTGGACTCCGCGGCATCTTCGCTCGATGTCAGTAACATTCCTGCCGAGCAAAGAAAGGATTCAGCGATCGCATCTCTTACTGACTACCTCTCAAACCATTCGGCAATTAGGCCTTCACTATATGGAGTACACTATATAGAGGTAGCGGGAATTCTAATGATGTTTTAAATAGAAAGATAGTTAATATAAGTGTGGAACAATCGACATATCGTGGCTTTAACAGCGCAAACCGACGAAATCGACGAGGGTTGGAGCATGTGTAGAACTATCTCCAGCTTTTGTGCAGTGCAGCCTATGTTTTTTCTCCATCTCAGGATTCAATAATCATGTTAATGGTTCTTACTAAAACATAGCGAACTTTTTCAAACGATTGAGAATCAATTATTTGACCACCATTCTCAACAAGAATAAAAAATTATTGCCTAATTCAAATTCCTTCAGTGATACATATTTAAGTGAGGGAGGCCACAGATCCTTACTAAATACTAGTCGGGGTCTCAGACACCTTAGCTGACGCCACCCTGACCTATATTTAGGCCTTCATAGACACTTATAGGCACTAAATAAATTAACGCACAAAAGAATGTGTCGTGTGCGATCGACCTACGTGGAGCGACTAAATGTATTTAATGTTTAGTCAAATAAACTACCACCATCTTCACACTCGATTTTTCCGTGTGGTCAACTCAGCCAATACCCCCCTTTCTATATTATTATTTGTTTTCAGCATAGAAAGTGCTAATGTGAACGAATAAAAGAGGAAAGACTTCTATGAGCCCCGTGTTCAACAGAAATACACATTGTAAAGCAGTGTATATGTACGTGTGCCTCAGCTACGGGAAAAATAGAAGGAGATGAAGACACAAGCCCGTCGGTCGCACGAAGCAGCCCTGCTTATCAACTCAACGTTTATTTCCCAATAGTAAAGCAGAAGACATAAGGAAGGACCGCCTGAAAGGCCTCCTTCGGTTGACATCGATAGTTCTTTCTCGAGCAATATTCGAACACAGTGACCAACCATTTAAGGCGAAGTGAACAGTGTGTAACGAAAACATAAACATTCTCGTGCAGTTTTTCCGTCTCCAGATGATTGTTTATTCTTCACTGGCTATGGCGGTAGCAATGGGTACACATGGTTCGATTACAGGCTGCTTGTCCGTAGCCTGTATTTTTTGTGGAACGGTGCCACCTGTGTGGGGGAATCTCCCCGCGGATTGGTCCCTAGGCATATTTCTAACTTTCTTTTACCCTAACTACGAGAACAAGCCGAAATAATCGTTCTTTTTTCCAACGGCAACTGCGGCTATGATCAAGGTCATTGCGACGCGCGTCGTTCCTATGCCGCGAATTGAAGCAGACGGCCAACCTCTCTTCTCCAGTTTTCGAGAGCAGCGAGAGGTTGCTTGTTTGCAGTATTGATATAGTTTTTGCTGACATCATTTTCAGTACAAGAAATCACATGTATATTTTGGAATGCCACCTTTGTTAACGAAAGATTGATTGCACAGCTTATCTAGCAGGATTAGTTCTGCTTCAGCAAGTGTGCAAGATTCGCCCGCGGAATGTTTGGCATTGCTAAATTGTTATTATAAATCAATGGGTTTCATGACAGAAATTGCATTGAATAAACACTGCTGTCATTTTGTAATGAAGTTCTTTAGGAAAGGAACTATTTGGCAGTAACATTTCGGGCAGTTCATGCATGGTAATCCTAAATAATTATTGAGAACTACCCTTTCCTCTAACTGTTCGTGTCCATTTTTGGAAGAGCAGGTACTTTAGAACTAAAGCTGTAGAAACTCAAATCGTTGACGACCCACAATACCTTGCACACGCTACACGCACTAGCGAAGCAAATTTTAATCAATGCTTTGTTAACGCAATTTGTGGCCACATTTTATTCATTGTTAGGTGTTGTACTTGGCTCAGATGGGTAACGAGTCTGGCGTGCTGCTTCTGCTTCTTCATTTATCGATTCTTGACCCTTCTTAGAATTTCAGCGCTTTTGTTCGTCCTATTATTGCTGCACTCCTTGCTGGAGATTTTCTTCTCTTTTCTCGACCTCTTCTAGTCGAAGTTCGCTGTAAGGCTGCCGAGCAGATTGACGGCTTGACGGAGACCACAGCGCTTTGGTGGTTAAGCGCAGACACCCCTCCCACCTCCATACAGCCAAGGCCTCTTCGCACTGTTCACCTGACTCTCATCAGCTGTATGCATATTTGTGGTGACGCTGCTCCTGCTGACCATGTGAATATGAATATCGAGGGGAAATGAGCAGGTATGCCGTAGAGCTTGTCCTGGGTGCGGAACCCGGATGACCACTTTAGACTGTCGCAATTAATCGTTTAGCAAGCATTCTTCCAGCGGCCCGATCTCTCTCTTTCGACATGCTGAATATGCTTTAGGACTACTGCCACTGATTGTGTATTTTGCTGCAACTAAGTGACTTAAACTGAAAACGAAGGCTTTCGGAAGTAGTAAGGTTATTTATATTCTCGCTAAGGTTATTTATAGCATGATATAGGTTATTCGCATCAATGATTACACTCAAAGGACATATTGTCTTGTTACTTTTATTATCTTCGTAGTATAAAATATTTCTTCAACCCACCCATAATGTTGACAAAAACTTTACTAACTTGTCGAGCTATAGTGCTGTTAAAAGAACATTCATGAATTTTTCTTCATAATGGCTTAAAGAACATGGACATAATTTAACTAAACTGGGATTATACCTGGCGACATTAATGAGAGACATAATGTACAAGAAAAGTGGAAATAGTATTTGAGATTCAGAAAGAATGCAGTAGGGGAAGCACAAAATCAATGGCCATGGAGACCGCTGTTGCAGGGAAATCGTGGTAGTATTTCGCTCAAAATAGAGCGGCAACAAATTCGTCCCCACTCGAACTTCCTATCGTAAATAGAATATACGGCCACATTCACCGCTTTAAGGGCATGCGAGAGAATGGTTTAACCTTGCAGCTGCCCGTCATAAACCGATCGCTGTGATACAATTTGTACGGTGCTAATAGAAAGATGACCATGGCGTGAAAGTGCTCTATTTTTAAAAGTAGATGTTGTCAGCAACTGCTCTTACAAATATCCTGATGGCCTGGCTTTCTCTGACACGTACTGAGCATGATGGATATATACGAGGGAATGTCGCGAGCAGCAGTCACTCTAACACCCTTGGAATAAACAGCGAATATTGTTGCCATGGATAAAGAACGGTTAACGTATAGATGACTGAAAGATACGTGACAGAACTGTTCTGCTCGTCGACTATGGTGCGGAACAGTTTACGACTTGATAACGCGCTACTTTAGGAAAGATAAGTGTTGAAAGGCCGTGGAAAGCGGAAATATGCAGTGAAGAAACTTTGCGCACATGCTACGTTTGTGGGCCTGCGTCGAGAGGAGTGCTTCGCCATCAGAAACCTTCAGGTAACAGTACAGAAAACATGGACGGGACACGAGAGCAAGAACACACAACGAGCGCTGACTTTCAACAAGCTCATTCCGAGGCATACATTGCTTATACACTGTTGCGCACCACACGAGACACAGACACGTGGCTTCTGCCACACATATCATCATAGTAGAATGCAACAGTTCCATTTCTGTTTTTGTCAAAAATACAGATGGTTTACTGATACAGTCATCTTCAAGCTTAGCTATCTCAGCTGCTTTAGTTACCTCCCCAAAAATGTCCCGTTCATGTTTCTTGCGCTGTTACCTGAAGATGAATGGCCTACAAGAACAAGCTGGCAATCGTGGGTGCTGTAGTGAAGCTGGTCAATACCGTGTTTACATTCTTGCTGACTGACATGAGTATGGAGGTGCACCAGTTACAGTAGGTTACAGAAACATAATAATACAATATAATACATATAAGCGCAGAATTATGAGCAAAAAATAGAAAAACACAATTAAAACGCGTAAACAAATCATGGAAAGAATTTTACGAGCAGGCATGAAAAAAACAGTTGCTGCAGTATACTATCATACACCTAAGCAGCAGCACAATTTGGGGAAAACAATAATATAAGGTTTAATATAAGCACCAGATTAACCAAAATTAATTAACAAATGGCAGTTTGGAAGCATTGAATGTAAAATATTAACTTCAAGTTCGTTAAAGTATAGATTTAAACGCAGAATGATAACTTATTTCGACAATCAATGGGGGAAGGTGTTTCCATTGTGCTGATCTGCGTGGAATGAATGAGTTGTAGAAGTAATTTGTTTGGCATGAAGGAGTACCAACTTTATGACGGTGATTGATCTGAACGGAAATGTAGCAAGGTGGCGTTATGAATTTGCTCTTAGGGATGGCGTTACCATAGTAAACCTTATAAAATGGACCAAGGCGGAATATATTTCTAAGTTGTGACAGTAGTGTTAGTGAAAAGCTTGATTTCATGGCAATGACACTAGAATTACGATGATAATTAAATAGAATGAAACTGGCCGCACGGTTCTGGATAGATTCGAGTTGGTTGATTAGTGTCTCTTGGTAAAGAGCTCATGTAAATAAAGTATATTCCAGTTTAGTGTGAAACAGCGATTTGTCAAGAGGCAATGTTACTGAGGAGGAGAAGAAAATAGAGTTGCGACATATGTAGCTAGCATGCGATTAGCGTTGTTGGCTACGGAATCTTCTAATTAAGAATATTCTAATTAAGAATATGGGAAATAAGTGCACGTAAATATTTAAAACAGGCCACAGACTCAAGGTTACTATTACTAAGACGGTACAAGGATAATGAGGTCTTACAACGAGAAACACGCATATGCTTGCATTTGTTAATATTTATTTGTTTGTTCCACTTGTTAGTCTATACAAGGGCATGACTGATATCAGATTGAAGGAGAGCTACAACAGAATCACTGATAATGTCACGGTATATGCCACAGTCAGCGGCGAAAAAATGTATTGTTGAACATACGTTAGCAGGTAATTCATTGCTATATGTAAGAAAAAGCATTGACACTAGCACAGAGCCTTGCGGCACGCCAGATTCATCTAGAGGAGTGAAGGATTAAGCGTTATTAGCAGTGACAAACTGTGAACGATCAGTAAGAAATGAATACAGCCACCTAAGAACATTAGGGTCATGGCTAAGTTTACTTAGTTTCATAAAAAGCAGTTGATGGGATACCTCATCAAAACCCTTCGAAAAATCAAGGAATCAAGGAATTACTTTAGATTTTGCGTGAAAGTTAAAAGCTCGTTTCACAACAAAACGACTTTCAAAACCTATGTTGACTTTCACTAAATGAAAGCATTAGAATCAAGGAATGATGCAAGGTGAGAGTTAATAACATGCTTCAAGATTTTACATTGAATACTGGTTCGTGAAATTAGTCAATAATTATGTCGGGAAAGTTTATCACTAGATTTATGCAACAGAATCCCCTTCCCACGCTTCCAGTAATCCGTTATGCATGGCTGTTAGAAGCGATTGTTGAAATAGGTTAGATAGTATTATTGCGCTGTACACTTTGGGTTTAATCAAGAACTTGGAATAATATTACTAACACCACATGATCAGGAAATGTATTGATTTTTGATAACTGTTTCTTCGCCAGCTGAATCAAAGAGAACGGAATCCATCGGTCCATTCACGACTGGTGTATACAGCGGTTACCGAAGACATATACTTAGAAAAAGTAGAGGCAAATAGGTTGTTGAGGGTATTTACACACTCATTTGATTCAATTATTTCCTCACTGGAGTCTTTAAGGCTGACGGATGAATGATAGTTTTTATTAGGTAATCTCCAAAATGTCCTAAGGTTATTTATGAAGAGGTGAGGTAATGTGGTCCTTGAAAAATACATCTTTGATGTGCTTGAGTGCAGTTCGCTATTCAAGCACGCGGCCTGAAAAGCAGTCCAATGTTCTTGGACACCGGCTCGTTTTGCAGATCAGAACATGCATTTTTTCTTATTGCAAAGGTCCTTTAACGTTTCAGTGAGCCTTGCTGATTGTTATTTACAGATGAGGACTAAGCGTGTAACATGTTTTCCTGAGGGCAGGAACGTCTTCTTAAAAGGATCTAGTTTGTAATCACGCAGCGATCATAAAAGTTTGGCAAGTAGTCATCTAGAAAAACAGAGTTCACAGTTAATATCCTCAAAGTCAGCCTTCTTTTAATCACGGATGTATTTTCTGTGGTTACGTTGATGTGGAACAGTGCAGGTCAAAGAAAAAAGAAGCAGTAGGTGATCAATCAACTCTGGAAAGTATGATATCGGCTTCCAAAGGTCGGGCGATGTGGTGGGTATCAAGTTGAGGATGTTATAAGTAGCAAGTGAAATTTGAGTTGCCTGCATTACAAGCTAAGAAAAGTTCAAATAACTGCAGAAAATCAGCATTATGTCCCATTCATTCGAAAAGGAATCACAGTAACAATAACGCGCATTAGACTACACTGTTGGGGAAAATAAAATCGCCCAGTAAAATGAAGGGACTGTTAGGATAATGGATCGTAATCATATTATTGACATCAGTTTGTTCGTTCACAATGTGGGGGAAGCAGACGCGAACTATAGCAATCGCCCAATACCAATTTCATAGAGCAAGTGCGACTTTAGACCAGCACAAGTTCCAACGCGTTTACAAAGTGGATCGGAAAAGAGATCACAATATCTGTAACATCTAAAAGCACCCCCCCCCCCCCCCCCCCTCTCCCGCCACATCTAGACTTTCTCTAGCACATCCTCTAGCACTGATGAATGTTGTAGCACTTCTTACAGGTAAGTATTTCGCTGCTATCTATCTTTGCCGATAGCCAAGTTTCAGTCGAGCATACAACGTCAGCATTAATGAACATACATATTGCTCTGCAGCGTCTGGCTCAGGTTGGTGATATCTCATGCCAGAGTTGCCTATTTTGGCCAAAAACGGCCGTTCAACTTCGTGGGCGGCCATGTTGGTCCCCAGATTACGAGTGGCACGCTTTGTATATACAGAGCTAGGTCAAGGTAAAAGGTGAGCTTGGCCGCTTTTGCTGATTAGAAACCTTAAGTGCTTTTTCGGGTAGATCACGGCTTTGTAAATAAACCAAAATGGCATTTCTCAGTAGAAACTATTGTTCTCTGACGCACTGTTTTAATGCGTAGCACCTCTCGGCTGATGAGCGTCGTGTACAGTATGTGTACAGAGTGTCCGCAGTATCGGTGCAGGAGTGTTTTATGTTATGTACAATAGCTAATCCCTTGTATCAATGGAAACCCTATGTCCAGTATAACTGCACTAAAGTTATTTTCGGTGCTAACTATTCAGTAGCTATTGTTATTAGAATTAAACCTCCCGCTATGGCCTGATGCAATGTATCGTTGGATAGCTTACGTCGAATATAACTGCGCTTGACTACTTGACTACATGCAAGTCTTAATGAAACGCCGTAATTTATATACTGTGAATAAAAGTGAATTTCAGTCTATAGCGTCAAGTCATATATCGTTGCAGAGTCCTTATCTGGTACGATTGCAATGCAATAATTAGCGGTCTTTGTGATTAGCCGTTAATTATTTATTGTTATTTAACACTTGAACTTTAGACACACCACGTCAAGTCATATATCATGAGACAGCTTATATCTAGTACATTTCAATACTCTATGTGCCGGTCTTTGCTGAGGCTGTTGATTAGTGAATTGCGAATAACAATTGAACTATAGGCTACAAAGTGAAGCATCAAAAATCAACGAAGATCCTTAAATGGTATGCTGAATGGTTGTCCTATTTCTTGCAAATGTTATTTGAAAGGCATTCAGGTATCATTCTTTACCTAATCCCTGGCGCAGCACAAGAGTAGTTCCAGCCTTTAAAGGCGGCAATCAACTTCTTGTAAAGAACTATAGACCGATCCCCCTCATTTCCGTACGTTGAAAGGTTTTTGGACGCATAATAGCTAAAACATACTTCATACTTCCGAAGAAGGACAAAAATGCACGGGATAGAGCCCTTGTACTTATAATAATAATAATAACAGTACACAGGAAAGCAAAGGCGCAGTATCTCTCACACTTGTTTCAGTACATTAGGCTGAGTGTTGTTGTGGGCCCCGCCGGGGTGGCGCAGTGGTAAGGCGCCCGACTAATGCGCCGGAGTTCCCGGGTTCGAACCCGACCTCGGCGGCTGCGTTTCGATGGAGGCGAAACGAAGTGGCGTCCGTGTGCTGTGCGATGTCAGCGCACGTTAAAGATCCCCAGGTGGTCGAAATTACTTCGTAGCCCTCCACTACGGCTCCCCTTTCTCTCTTTCCACTTTCACTCCCACCTTCCTCCCTTCCCTTACGATGCGGTTGAGGTGTCCACAGAAAACAAGTGAGACAGTTACCGCGCCTTTCCCTTCCTATAAATAAATCAGTAGTGTTGTTGTGGCTTTGGAAAGATTGAAAAGAAAATGCACGGGCCTGCTACTCGCTCTGTAGCTGAGCCACCTCCGCTGCCTCGTGCAGACACAAGATAAATTAAAGAAAAAAAAAGGTAGAGGGAAAGAAATACGCACGATGCAACAGCAGCCATCGTCCACCACCGAAGCAGTGGCGGGTGCAATGACGGCCTACAAAAGGTAAAATGTCAGTGGCAGGCTAGTCGCCGCCGCAAGCGGTGGTGACCTACCTGCCGCAGCCCCATCAGGGGAGTGGAAAGGCAGGAGCAGTATACGTCCTGTTGATACCATGGAATTGTGTGACATCCACACGTGATTTGGTCAAGGTGACTATAAAGTCATCTTTAGTGCCATGCGAAAAGGGAGAGGGGGGCCATGGTGGCTGCTCCTGGCCGTAGGGGGTTGGGACTGGTAGGTCACTGCCGTTTGCGACGGGGGCTAGCCCGCTATCATAATTTGAAGCGAAAAGTTTCAATAGGGTAGTCAACTACGAGTCCCGCGTATGCCGTGGTCTCACAATAGCCACAGCTGTGCGCGCGCCGGTTGACCTTCGCCGGATCCGTGTGCTCCGCTCATGCGTCGAACAGAGTGACGTCATGGTAGAGGCGCTTGGGTCCCAGCACACACGTCCGTCCCCGGCAACCAGGCGGCCCATGATTTAGCCCGAGACCTATACTTCCGGGCAAACGCGGAGCCGGCCGACTGCCAGGCGAGAGACGAACGTTTGCAAACCTATAAAGAAATAATCGAAAATTATAGATTAGAAAGACGTTTGATGCCGCCACCGGATCCTAGCTTAAATAATAAAGAAGCCATAGCCTGGCGGCGATTACAAGCCGGAAATTACCCGAACTCTATCTGGTTGTTTTACACTCAGATAGATAAGAGAAAGAATGGTAAATGTAAAGCCTGCGAAGCGAGGGGGACCCTCAACCATATACTTTGGGAATGCCTTAAGTCTCCGGGCGCTAGGAACAACATTAAAAGTAGAGAAGCCTGGGTAACCCTGCTGCGATGCGACGTCCCCGCTGACCAGCAAAAAGCCATCCGCCTTTCGGCTGAGGCCGCGAATAACCAACGTATATTCGTCAGTCCTTAGTCGCGGAGGTTCCAGCCCTCGTTCCTCAGGCCTGCGTGCCAGGAGCGGGGAGTAGGGGGCCTCCTATATCGGTGCAAATTAAAGTTTAATTCATCATCATCATCATATGATTTTTGGAGCCGCTGCTGCCACTCTCTGCGTTACGGCGGGTGTGTATAGGAACGCTTTGAGAGGAAACGCTGGCAGTCGACATGGAAGACGATGCTGAAGTTGCGGCTTTGAAATGGGCTCAGAAGAATGCGAAGCGCATGGCTCATCGAGCTGCTGAAACGCCGGAAGTGGGGGAGGCTTCCCTTGCTAAACGGCGACAGAGGGAGGCCGAACTTCGCGAGGAAGCAGGATAGACGTTGCGCGGGAGGGAAGAGCGGAATGAAAGGCTCCGGAAGAAACGAGCTACGGAGACCCCTGAGGAAAAAGAGGAGCGCATAGCGAAACGGCGACGGCGTGAGTCTCAAAACGGCTATCAGCCGTGCGTACCATGAGTTTAGGCAGACAGCAGAGTGACGCCGACGACTCTTTTCGCTTCTGATATCCAGGCTTAACCAAGCTAAGCCAACACCAATTATTTATCATTTGTAGGCCCTCATCGCACCCACTACCATTTTGGTGTTCAGCGACGGCTGTTGCGATGCGCGCCTCTCTCTCTCTTCTTTTTGTTTCTACTATATCTTCTCTTGCGTCCACATGAGGCAGCGGAGATGGCTGAGCTACAGCGCTGGTGGCTGGACCACGTATTTTCGTTTCCTTCCTTTAGTTACCATACGAAGACCGCCTCTGCCTCACAACACTATGTAAATTATTTTATAAGAAAGAAAAGCATCAGTAAAAGCGTCCAGGCTAACCGACTACTGCCAGCGTACTTTCTGTAGTAGTGCTAGTATAAAACTTTATTCCGCAAAATTTCAGCGGGTTTATGGGTTGAGGTCTTGAGCAGCAGGTGGTGTTACTAAGTACAGGATCCCATTGGTTCTCCCTGCCTCTTCGGCCCGCTCAATCAGCGCTACCTGTTCATGTGGGTCGGAGCTGTACGGAAGTCTCTTCAACTGCTCGACTGACTCATTGGTATTTTGGGACTTTATCGGGCTCGCCCGACAGCCCCATGTGGAGACGCATTCTGGAGTGTATTGCGTAGGCTAAATCGTACCGTTTATGTAGCGACTTAGTATGAGCTTTCGTAGCTGTCTCTCAAATAGTTGCCAGTTAAACAAGCCAGTAGTTAGCTAATGCCCTAGAGCTTTGCAAACTTTTCCTATTTTATCGCACTCTTTAAATCACGCTTTGTGAAACGCAGGCCGTGTAAATCTTCTGCAGTTGTGACACTCTGTCATTATGATTACCTATTCCTCTGTATAACTGACAATGTAACTTGGCCAATCTGCCTTTTATCTTCAAAGATCACAGCAGTATGGTATGAGCACAATTTCTGTGTGGAAACGTATTGATCTTTGCTTTGAAATATCTCACAATTAACAAATGACAGGCAAAAAACTAGCAAACTATCTTTAGGGCTTCCGTGCTATAAATTTCGCGGCAATGGGGAATTTGTTTACTCTTGCGAAAAACTTGTGCTTTATCGAGAAAATAGAAGAACAAAATTGGCCGGAATAAGTAGTATCTTGACGCAGCCATGGCGATTAGTAGATCGCTAGGGTATCAACCGCGCCAGGCGAAAACAAAGCAAATATGTGCACTTTTTCCATTGAATGAAATACTTCATTATTGTTTGTTGGAGACATCACCCAGAAGCATCTGGAGTGTGGACGTGTACGACTTAGATGACACTCACAGACTTTTTATTTGAAAAGGCATTACGTGGACTAGCTACTCTAATCTGCGAATGCAAATTTTATCATATACGTCGCAGTAGCTCATCTTTTCACACAAGATAAAAGGGTAGAAACCGTGCACCATAGCTTGAGGTGGGAGTTCTTTTTGCAAAAATATAAAGATAATCTCCGCTATTTAGTTCATGGTGTCGCAGAGTGGGGCTCCGCTGAATTTAGTTCGCAATATTTGAATGACGCATTACAGCATTTCATAGGCATTTGAACGTAGAGCGCTCCTGTCGCCGCCTCGTATTAAAATGATATGCGGACATTGCCGGTACACACTCATCGATTGATAAATTGTCACCCATTAAGTGTGTTTTCGAAATTATTGCGCACAAGCTGCACCAGGCATGCAATGTTACGGGGTACCATTAATGCAGCAGCTCTTGACAACAAAGTTTCGCATATCCATATAGAAAGACAGCGGGACATCTGTTTAGAGATTCTTTTTGTTTATGGTGTTTATTTTAGTGTGTCAGGGCATATATTGTGAAGGGAAATTAATTTGCTTCTCTCTCAGCCTATCTTAGGTCGATACCTCCAAAGTGGGTGCCTAGACAGGTCGATGAATTACTCAAAATTGCTGGCTCGTATATTGGGATGAACCGGGCACAAAATATTATTTAGAAGATCCATCCTGAGTTACTATGGCCGACAATAAAAATTTTGAAGAGGTCTCTTAAAGTATGTTCGTGGTGGACAAATGGGCATCCTGCACTACTTTGGGTGCACACAAAAGAGCATGGTTAAAAGACGGCTGCAGGGTGACCTGGTTGTGGTGTTGCAAATGGAAAAACAAAATTCCACTCCATGCGATTGACTGCGCTTATGCTGGTCGTGTGTCTTCAATACGCGCGAAGAATATAAAGAATAGGGCGGTTACACACATATATATATATATATATATATATATATATTGTTACTCCGCGTATAGACGACGCGCTTGATACTGTGCACGGAGCCAGCTACTTTTCGTCCATCGACCTTCGTTCCGGCTACTGGCAGATCTCTGTCGACGAGAGAGACACTGAAAAAACAGCGTTCATCACCCTGACGGCCTTTATCAATTCAAAGTTATGCCTTTTGGCCTTTGCAATGCCCCAGCAACCTTCGAACGTATGATGGACTCTTTGCTCCGAGGCTTCAAGTGGACCACTCGTTTGTGTTATCTTGACGATGTAATAATTTTCTCGTCAACATTTGAAAGCCATCTTCGTCGCCTTTCTACAATCCTAGCGCTTTTTCGCCGCGCGGGACTGCAACTAAACTCCAAAAAGTGCAGCTTTGGTCACCGACAAATCAAAGTCCTTGCTGACTTGGTTAATGCTGCCGGCGTTCAGCCTGACCCCGACAAGATTCGTGCCGTCAGAGATTTTCCCACTCCACGTTCATCCAGCGATGTTCGAAGCTTTATTGGCCTATGTTCTTATTTCCGACGATTTGACCCGAATTTCGCAGCGCTAGCTCGTCCTCTCACCAATCTCCTAAAGAAAGACGTTTCATTCTCCTGGGAGCCTGACCAAGTTGCAGCTTTCTCGGAACTTATTGCTGCTCTCACAACTTCACCCGTCTTGGCCCATTTCAACCCATCTGCCAATACTAAACTCCGCACAGACGCAAGTGGCCACGGCATTGGAGCTATACTTGCCCAGCGACAACACGGCCACACAAGGGTGATTGCGTATGCCAGCCGCCTCTTATCTACGTCCTAACAAAATTACTCTATCACAGAGCGAGAGTGCCTGGCACTTGTTTGGGCTATTACAAAATTCCGCCCTTATTCGTTTGGCCGGCATTTTACTGTTATAACAGACCATCATGCCTTGTGTTGGCTTTCCTCCCTCAAAGATCCTACAAGCCGTTTGGGGCGCTGGGCGCTTCGATTACAAGAGTATACATTTTCCGTTGTGTACAAGCCCGGCCGGCTTCACCAAGATGCAGACTGCTTGTCCCGTCATCCTGTCGACTCCCCTAGCCCTACCGACTCTGACGATGACGCATGTGTCTTGTCTGTGTCGGCCTTTTCTAACATTGCCGACGAACAACACTTAGATCCTTTGCTCCATTCCATTATCCTCCGTCTGATCTGCGACCGACCTTATCCATCTCTTGCCTTATATGTACTCCACGAGAACACCCTATACCGACACAATAGGCGACCAGACGGCGCAGACCTTTTGCTCGTCGTTCCTCAACATCTGCGTTCCACCATCCTTGACCAGTTTCATGATGCTCCAGCAGCTGGCCACCTGGGTATCTCTCGCACATACGACAGCCTGTGCCGACAATTCTACTGGCCGGGGCTCTATCGCTCCGTCCAGCAATACATTGCCGCATGTGAATTGTGTCAGTGTCGAAAGAAACCCACAATTTTGCCTTCAGGATATTTGCAGCCGATCCCCATACCCACTGACCCGTTTTCCCGTGTAGGTGTTGACCTTCTTGGGCCCTTTCCAGTTTCCGCCTCAGGGAACAAATGGATCGCCGTCGCCACCGATTATGCTACGCGGGATGCTATTACCAGAGCCATCCCGACCAGCTGCGCCACAGACGTCGCTGACTTCCTCATAGAAAACGTGATTCTACATCATGGTGCCCCTCGTGAACTACTAACTGACCGTGGCCGCTGCTTTCTGTCGCGAGTGGTTGACGAAATTCTCCGTTCGTGCTCCGTCCGTCACAAATTCACCACAGCCTATCACCCCCAGACCAACGGCCTCACGGAACGCCTAAACCGTACCCTCACAGACATGCTGTCCATGTATGTGTCTGACGACCAGCGGGATTGGGACGTACGTCTACCCTTTGTGACATTCGCCTACAATTCATCAGTCCATTCTACCGCTGGATACTCCCCATTTTATCTGTTATTTGGCCGACACCCGTTACTGCCCTTCGACACCTCACTACCCGCGGCAGACGCCACAAGTACTTACGCCAGTGATGCCGTAGCCCGCGCTCATGATGCCCGCCGGATAGCTCATGCCAGGTTCTCTGCATCCCAAGACTCTCAAAAGTTCCGGTACGACAGTCGCCACCATGATGTCCACTACAGTCCTGGGTCACTCGTCTTGTTGTGGCTCCCGTGCCGTCGCGTGGGCTTGTGTGAAAAACTTTTGCCCCGTTACACAGGCCCTTACCGAGTTTTGCGCCCCGTGACAGACGTCACATACGAAGTTGAATCTGTGCCTCCGAAATCCTCGTCCAGAGCGCCATCCTCTGAAATAGTGCATGTTTCCAGCTTAAAGCCCTATTATGCACGTTCTGTTTCACAAACGTAGAACGCACCGGGACTGTGCTTTTCCCGAGGGGGGTAGTGTTACTGAGCGGTATTCGATGGCCGTGCTGACGAAAAAGAAGTTTGACAGACTCCCAGAAGAAGAAGACGCAGACGAGTGCTGTGCTGTGCGAGTGCTGTGCTGTGATCATCCTCAGTGGTGTGGACAACTGCCTTACTGTGAATATTTCCCGTAACAATATATATGTATATATATATATATATATATATATATATATATATATATATATATATATATATATATATATAGAGAGAGAGAGAGAGAGAGAGAGAGAGAGAGAGAGACAGACAGACAGACAGACAGACAGACAGACAGACAGACAGACAGACAGACAGACAGACAGACAGACAGACAGACAGACAGACAGACAGACAGACAGACAGACAGACAGACAGACAGACAGACAGACAGACAGACAGACAGACAGACAGACAGACAGACAGACAGACAGACAGACAGACAGACAGACAGACAGACAGACAGACAGACAGACAGACAGACAGACAGACAGACAGACAGACAGACAGACAGACAGACAGACAGACAGACAGACAGACAGACAGACAGACAGACAGACAGACAGACAGACAGACAGACAGACAGACAGACAGACAGACAGACAGACAGACAGACAGACAGACAGGTAGGTAGGTAGGTCGGCTGGCAGGCAGGTAGGTTTGTGGGGTTTAACGTTCCAAAGCGACTCTGGCTATGAGAGACGCCGTAGTGGAGGACGCCGGAAATTTCCACCACCTGGGGTTCTTTAACGTGCGCTCACATCGCACAGTACACGGGCGCCTTGCTTACCGCCTTTATCAAAAAGTGAGAAACGAGGCAGGGATTAGATCCAGCATCTTTGGGAACAGTATTTGTGCGCCGTAACCGCTGTGCCGCCCCGGCGAGATGCAGTCAATTGTCAGTTGACTTGCAAGGGGCATCACAGGTCTTAGTTTTTTTCGTGTTTCCCTCAATAATCCTTGACCTCCTATACATGATTAGGCTTAGCAGATACATTGGGCACATGTCTGCGATGATCCAAGTAGTGTTCATAAGGCTTTATACTGGCAAGAGAGGGGCGCGTTTCGCTGGGAGACCCCGAGGCAAAAAAAAAGGAGTTGGCCGCGCGCGGCGCTGCTCTCGAATACTGGAGAAGAAATGTATGTCGCCTGCTTCAATTCGCGGCGTAGGAACGACGCGCGTAGCAATGACCTTGAGCGTAGTCACAGTTGCTGTTGGGAAAAAGACAGTTATTTCGGCTTGTTCTTGTAGTTAGGGCAAACGACAGTAGGGAATATGCCTAGGAACCAGTCGCCGGGGAGATTCCCTCACACTGGTGGCACCGTTCCACAAAAACAGGCCACGGACAAGCAGCCTAAATCGAACCATGTGTACGCATTGCCATCGACATAGGCGGGAAGAATAAAAATCATTTGGAGCAAGGAAAACTGCATGAGAATGTTTTGGTTTTCGTTACACAGTGTTCACTTGGCCTTAAATTGTTTGTTACTGCACTCGAATACTGCTCGAGAAAGAACTATAGATGTCAACCGAAGGAGGCCTTTCAGGCGATCCTTCCTTATGTCTGGTTCTCTGCTATTGGGAAATAAACGTCGAGTTGATAAGCAGAGCTGCTTCGTGCGGCCGACAGCCTTTTGTCTTCATCTCCTTCTATTTTCCCGTCGCTAGACACGCTTACATATACACTGCTTTACAATGTGTATTTATGTTGAACACGGGGCTCATAGGAGTCTTTCCTTTTTTTATCGAGTGTGGTGATGGTTGTAGTTTATTTGACTAAACTTTAAATATATTTAGTCGCTCAACGTTGGTCGGTCGCACCTGACACATGCTTTTGTGCGTTAATTTATTTAGTGCTTACTAGTGTCTATCAAGGCCTAAATTTAAGTCGGAGTGGCGTCAGCTAAGGTGTCTGAGACCTCGACCAGCATTTAGTAAGAACCTGTGACCTCCCGCACGCGAATATGTACCACTGAAGGAATTTGAATTAGGCAATAAAGTTTTATTCTTGTTGAGAATGGTAGTCGATATATTGATTCTCAATCGTTTGAAAAAATTCGCTAGGTTTTAGTAAGAATCATTAACGTGTTTGTTAAACCCTGAGGTGGAGAAAAATAAAACATCGGCTGCACTGCAGAAATGCTGGAGATATGTTTATACACGCTCCAACCCTCGTCGATTTCGTCGGTTTGCGCTGTTAAAGCCATGGTATGTCGATTGATCCACACTTATTAACTATCTTTCTATTTAAAACGTCATTAGGATTCCCGCTGCCTTTATATAGTGTACTCGATATAGTAAAGGCGTAATTGCCGAATGGTTCTAGAGGTATTCAGTAAGAGATGCGATCGCTGAATCCTTTCATTGCTCTTTGGGAATGTCACTCACGTCGAGCGAAGGTGCCACGGAGTGCAAGATGGTGAGGCTGGCAAGGTCGGCTGAAAGCGGCAAGCGAGACAGAGCGTTGGCGTCTTTGTGCTTGCGACCAAATCAGCGAATAACACCGATATCATATTCTTGCAGAAGAAGAGCCCACCGTGCCAAGCGGCCGGAGGGGCCTTGAGCGATGAACGCCAGCAGAGGGCATGATGTTCCGTGACTACATCATACGAACGGCCGTAAAGGTAAAGGTGAAACTTCGTGACTGCCCAGGCAATGGCAAAGCACTTCTTTTCCGCTACATACTAGTCCGCTTCGGCTTTCCAAAAAGTACGGCTGGCCTATATGAAGACCTATATAGCCACCGCAATACAACAAGCCAAACAGAACAAATGTTCGATTAACCTGCATTCACCAGCGTTAAAATAATTGCGTAACAAAAAACAACGAAATTGCTCTACATCATCAGCTCACCAAGAAGCTTATCCGTTATTAGAAAACAAAGGCAATTCGAGTCCGCTAGGATCTAATTAGCGACTTGTGGCCATTACTCACTCGATCACTACAGATCATGCTTCTTCAACCCTTAAGCCAGGATTCATCTAATTTCATAGGAACTTTCTAGGTCGGACTTAGCACGACGCCGATTATAATCTGAATGCGATCCAGACTCACTCACGACTCAGATCATGATCAGTGTGAGTCTAAACTCGCGGCTCAGATTACGTTCTCAGATCATGTTCTGAATGTGCCTCCGGACTCACTCACTACTGAGATCGTGATCTGAGTGGGAGCTGGAGTGAGCCCAAGTGAGCCGACTCGTGAATAAGTCCGGCAACCTATGGGGCTGGGAGCTGTCAACAACACTGTGGAACTCATAGATGTCGCTGAGACGGAGACAGCAGCAAGTATAACTCGCCAGGCGGGGAAGTCGGCTTCGACGCTTGAACATGTGTATCCGTTCAAGTGAAAAACACCTAAAATGATGCACTAGGGAACGAAATACCAACGGCTACCTTTCCAGGCGTAGGCAAGGCAACGCCATGAAATTTGGTGAGACCAGCAGCGCTCGCCTTAAGAGTGACCTGCATATTTATTGACAAAATTATCAATTTTTGAGCCCAAAGTGTTGCAGCGGTAAGACAAATTCTTCCAGCAAAACTCATTATTCTTGTTGGTGCCCTTTATTGGTCAATAATACATACCTTGAAAAAAAGCAACCTTTGCAGCGTCGACAAATTTCTTCCAGCGACAATCATCACTCTTGTTGAGACCGTTGGTCAATAAAACATATCTTCGAAAAAGCAATCTTCTAGCCCCCTAGCGGCGAGTGCATCGATTACGTGCTCCAAAGATATACTTGTGGCAGTGCGCTGCCAAAACTGGCGTTTATTTGTGGCTTTCACAGCAGCAAAGACGAGTACCATTCACACTCCTCTATTGCTTTTGGAGCGCAGTTAGCTCGTATGGCATGCCTGCTAGTTTTCAACGTGGCCGCAGTTTTCGTTTTATATGTGTATAGGTTGTGTACGTGTGAATTGTGGTATGGAAAGTTTACTGTGGCTATGGACATTTTTGATAAATATGGTAACTGTTTATCCATTCTCTTCCATGAATGGTACGTTTTATGGGTGTATAAAAGTCAGTCATTCCTGAATAAAATTATTAGTCAACGCCATGTTGTCGCCCCTCCACCCTAACTGTGCGTAACTAAAAATAAAGAAAGGAGCGGTGTTACCCTTTAATAGACACTATGAGGAAAGGTAAAAGTGTACATTTTTGAAGAAAATTTTTCTCCGCCATGGGTACTTCAGGTTAAATTTTTGGCGCCTTCCAGTTTAACAGGGGGCAGTCAGTGAATCACTCAGTGGCTTTATGAATGCCCCTTCAACTGATTGACGCCTTTGATTTGCAATCATGCCATATTTTGCATTCGTACGTGTGCTGTAATTTTTTTCGTCATTTCGAAGCACTTATTTTTCAAGACTATTTCCTGGGAACTTCTGGCACTTTTAAAAATTATCAGTCGTGCGTCCCAACAATAGCAAAATACAGAATGTCTGACTACCACCAAGATGTAAAAAGCTTTCCCGGATAAAAGTTTCGCGTAAAGTGACGTAGGTTCTTTTCTGTGGAGCCCAATAGACTTTGGGAATTTGCTTCGCGCGAGATAACATTTTTTTTTCAGTGTAGATTTATGCACGTGAACAGAATCCGTGGAACGCTAGAGCATTAGAGCTAACGACCCTGTGAAAACAACTTGCAGCTCATGCTCAGCGAAGCAATGCACACACATTTTATTCAAATCCCAGTCACACAACCATTGGTCCGCCACCCTACTGTCAACAAGAGTATATTATCGATCCCATTTCAGTGTTTAATATCGCTGTAATGTTTTTTTTTTAATGTTTCTTTCAGAGAGCGTTTACTCTGAATATGTAAAAGTGTGCTACAAGCTTCTGCCATACATGAGTGCTGCACTAGAAATAATTTGCTGCTATAGCGCGAGTCTTATCTTCCGCCCACGAATTAACAAGCATGGCTAAAAACCGAGTTTTTTAAAGCCATCCTGGTGACAGAAGTAGCCCGCTCGATCAGAACGTTGGATGTGTAAAAGCAGCGCAAATATTATTCAGAGAAGCTGTTACCGGAAGTGTAATTCAAGAGAGGCACGCGGTTTTTTGAAGTGAAATCTTTATTTAGGAGGTGCAAGCCAATAACATTTGGAGGTCAGAAAAGTTCTTCACTCAGTGGCGGACACAGCAAACCTGTATGAGAACGGCGACAGGCAAAATAAAATGCGGGTGTCCCGCTCCTATATGCATGATGACGCCAGGAAACAGCACTGACCGCTCAAACAATGCTGGCTCGAGCTGCGCAACATGAAATCAGGGTTTAGACACTAACGCGCGAAAATTCGATTGTTGCTACTTTCTAGATTCTTCCTAACAAAGCTTTATGCGAAAACTACACGTCTTTAGAATGACAATATCAGTGGAAAAACGTGCGGAAACGCTGATGGTCATGAGTCAAAATAACGTCTAATACTCCTTTTCTTGTGCCTGATATTTCACGCGCGCACGAACCTCAGATAATGCGAAAAAAACAGCCGCCGACTGAAGCGCAGGTGTGCAGTGAGGACCAGAATACAAACTTCTTATTAGTGCATGGTTAAAGTGAGTGAACATCCCGAAACTCAATTGTCAGTGCAAAAACCTTGCTGCATCGCTTATAACAAAGAGTAAAAAAAACATATTTCGACAAAGCAATAATACACTGTTTTTTTTTTTTTGTGCGCAACAGTCTTCATACACACAGAGCCTAGCACATCAGATCAAAGAATTGTCAAAAAGGCGCATTAAGTACAGCACTGGGGCGTATGTCTAGAGCGCTTGAACAGGCTGTTTGTGGCTGCATGCGCGACACCTACAGTTAACGTCTGATTTGATATAGCTTTTGTCTGACCATGCGCTGCTACGTTGATTACACCTTCGGCTGCTTTATTGCCGTTTCTTTTCAAATTCGTAACCAGGGAAAGCAACGCAACCAGATAACATGTCTCGTCACGCCGCACTGGTAAGACCATCACGACGAAGGGAAGAACTTGCAATGCGCATTTGCATTACAGCGCACTTGCGGTAGCCAGACATGTATTTTTATGACAGGTACAGTTTTGAAAAGCTGTGAATGAGTTCCAAATTATTCTCCATGCTTGACTCTGAAAGAAAAGAAAGCAATCTGTCTAATGGGACGAATGATATGAGCTATAAGTGCAGCGACATGGCTTCGATGGGACGGTTTAATGAATCCTTCAGGCCTAAGAGAAAGTCACCTAGCTGATTCCATGGGGCAAATGTCTAGAACGACCAAGCTGAAGACGACAAATAAATAGCGGCAACTTCAGTGGCGGACACGTTGAGCTTAATTCGCGACTCGCTACAACTGGAGCTACTTTCCTCGATTGCCTTTCGACGCAAACATCATAATAGGGAGGTGTAAGGAACAATAATATACTTGCCGGTATAATGGGGCTAAAACTGACTTCATTGCGCCATAGCTCCAGCATGCAAAGAGTTCTGACAACGATATCTCGACTTGGAATTTTCATCATGCAGCGCTTTAACCGGCGAAAGTTTGCGTTTGTGGCAGATAAATGGAAAGGCGATAAATGTACAGGGCCGACTAAAATATGTGCGAACCCGGCTATGCATTGCCCGGTCTGGGAAGCGTATTCGGCGAGGCGGCGCATCGAAGCAAATTCGCACAGGCGCACACAAGCACGGCAATGATGCTTCGTGTCGTCTGCTACAACGCGGGGGTGCACCACGCTCTCTTTACTGAGAGGCCACCTAACCATGCCCTAACTGTTTCCAGGCTGCGGCCAAACGTGCCAAGATGGCGTTATCTCTGTTCACACACTGCAGTGTGCTGTTCTGTCCTGTGGAATGATATATACTGGTGGACTATGCTACCACGGGTGCGGCTATCTCTTATCTGCTGGTGGGGTTGATAATCTCCTGCAAATGAGGGTCACGCTAAGCCGCTGCTCTGTCCTAGTGAGTGTGTCTCGGATGATTTGTTAAAGCTCGATCCATTTCACATTCGAAATATTCTTCATCTGAAAAACGACATGCTATCAGTTTTAAAAGCAGAGATGCCAGTTTTTCTTTGTTGCTTACTATTTTGCTGTCTCAGGGATAAAAACTATGTAGCAATGCAAGCGTGGTGCGCTTCCACGCTGCAGCAGACGCCTCGAAACACAATCTGCAGAGCCCTGTGCGCCTTAGCCAATGTGCCTCGTGGCGCGGCCTCCTGCATACACTGACGTTCCTTGGAGCGCGGTCACGTTGCGCCGAGTTCGCGCATTTCGGACGTCCTTGTACAGTAAATGTGATCATTGAGTGCTGCGGTGCATGTTTAGATCAAAGCTGCCTCAAACCAGGTGTTATTGGTATGTGTCGCGCGTGCAGCCAGAAGCGGCTCCTATGAGCGCTCAAGACAGATCTGCTGATGACTGTATCAGGATATAACATTCATGCTAAAGCGTCAATTTATATGAGCACTCTGCACCAAAGACATGTTAATGACAAATTGCTAAGGCATTGTGCGCGCGAATATAAATGAACTTTTATGAACAAACCTTCAATTCACTGTTCATCCTTAAGAATGAAAGTATGCTTCAAGTCTTGCATGTGAGAGGAAAGAATTATCAGAAATGGATGCACAGGGGAAGAATAAACAACACAATATATACTTCGCTTACACCGCACCCTATACGGTCACTACACACACGACTAGAGAAAGGAAGATGCAAAAAGACTTCTCAACGCGCACACGGGTTAGCAAAATCTGCCTTGTTGTTAAACATTTATTCCCTTTGTTTTGTTTCTGTAATATGTTAGGCACATAATAAGCGTTGAACATGAACGAAAAAAGTGATCGCCAACCGAATATCAAGCGTGCACTGTGCATTAAGACTCCTCTCCTAGGGTGGCCATAAAGTAGAGAGAAACTTGGAAATGCTTGTACATGATGAAAGAGAAAATCGATCCAAGCCAAAAACAAATTGCGCGGTCGTTATGTTTACTTCAAAAGGGCGAAAGCGCGTTCAAAATTGAAAACACTTCAACACGAACACCTTACTTATACTGAAGCATAAGCTTTTATCATCCACCATCAAGGCGAATTGCAGTATTTAAATAAAGAAAAACAAATTACTAAATACACGGGGTCCCTAACTGTAAGAGATTTTACAAAAATGGACAATTAGGCAAACCTCTTGAACTTCCTCTTTCAACAACTAAGTTCGGCAGCTGACGTCACCAAGGAGATCGATCTGCAGCGAATACTACGCCACATCGAGTCTTGAAAGAAAGAAAATTTATTCTAACGCTGGTCTTCCCCGACATTCGGCCTATGTTTTAACTGAAACCGTTAATAAACCTATAGACCAAAATGAACCTAACCTCAGTGGAGACATGCAATTTTGAGTTCACATGATGCATGACTGTGCCGCCAAATTTGAACTCTCACCCGTCTCTGCGGTAATATAGACTACTGCATTCTCCTCCGTCTCTCTCAGATATATCGGCTACACTCTTACCGATCTGCTTACAGCCACCTGAAAAGCAATAGAAATCAGTCTTAGGCCACCTATCACATTATCGAATTTTGAGAGGCTTTTACTGAAACCAATCAGCTGACATGAATGTTTCACCGAAAGTTCTGCGTGTTTAGATTCTTCGGTTCCTGATTTGAAAGAGAAAAATCAATGGATTTTTTATAGCTGCACGATTTTATAGCTGCGGGGCTTTTCTTTTTCATGCAATATAGGCAGTGTGCACATACGTCACAGTAATGGTCATTTGTGGTAAACGTAGTGCTGTCAAAAGCTAAAGGAATATATAATCACCTTATCCACAGGTGCTCCGACTTACACTCTGACGCTGCGCTCTGCTCAACAAACATGCACCCGCGCCGTCACTTGAATACCTCCCATAGTGCTATGATATTATCTTCGCCGCGAATTCGGACTCTCCACTGCTGAGAAAAGTGTAGTTAGGATTTATGGTGGGCAATATTGTTGGATACAGCGCTGAGAAAAGACGAAAGTAAGAAAGAGGCTTTAGTGGGTGGCTCTACTTGCCGCAATCATGGATTTCGCCGATCTGTTGGAAGCAGGCTTCCTATCTTCTCCCCATTTCACTTTCCGTGAACTTGAAACGCGAAGGAGAAGTCGAACGAAAGGGTTCCGGTTTTTAGCCGCTGGCGGCCGTCTATCTCCGGGCATGGGCATATGTCTCGGCCGCCCGGAACAGTCGCCCACTACTATGCACCAAAACACGCCACGTGAAGCAGCGATCGATTTGATTCTCGAGCACGACCGCTAAAAATATGGCTTGTTTATATTCGTTGTTGCCTTAACTGATTAGTATTACTGTAGCGAGCCATATATTGAACCAAACTGGTAGAAAATGAGCGCCGGTTATAAGAGCCACTTTCCTTGTGTATAAAGCATCTTTACCCGTTGTTACGGGGCCTCTGATTGAAATCAGCGGTGTAAGCTGAAATACTCGCCAGCCCAGCACCTCTGAAAGTGGCCGCGTTGGTTGGAGACGGTCAACGAACTTTGCTTGCTCTGCCACAGCTAATGGAAATGATGTTTGGTGCGTTTATTGCTGCGTTGCTGCACGAGCGACGACCCCATCCGGTCACTCTTGAGACCTCGGCTCCGAACATGTCGTGCACTCCATTGTATTACTGACTCTTTTCCTGTTTTGTGTTTGTTCCATTCCTTAGTTTATTTATTTACGAATACCTCAAAAGCCGCATTGAAGGGGTATTAGTTGATACAATGGCCCATTTAGAATATGAAAATCTAAATGGATGATCGGAATAATTGTTCTGTTTGTGGGGTTTAACTTCCCAATGTTGAGGGACGCCATAGTGGAGGACCCTGGAAATTTAATCACATGGGGTTCTTGATGTGCACTGACATCACACAGTACACTGGCGCCTTGCTTTTCGCCCCCAGCGAAAATCGGCCGCCTAGGCCGGCATACAATCCCGCATTCTTGAGAACAGCAGTCGAGCGCCATAAACACTGCGCCACCCTGGCGGCTCATCATCAGAATTAGGATGATTCCGTTCGGTCCACGATGGAATATGGCAGGTCATTCTAATACTTGCAGACTGAGCGAAGAAGGATGCCAAGTTGTCCTGGCAGGTGGAGGGTAGAGAGCCTTCCCATGGTTTTTGATCAGAGTTCAGGGAATGGTGATTGTAAATATTGTGGAATAAACACAGTCGCATCTTTACGCGGTTAGCCAAGGTTGATTGGTTAGAATTTCCCTGCAGCATATAGCGACTAATGATATAAGAATCAGCCGGGAAAATGAGTTTAGCAGCGTGATTTCGTACTGTTTCGAAAGTAGCTGAGAGGATATATGATGAGTGTGCAAAATAGCGAGAGCGCTTTTTTAGTTTCAAAAGTTTTAAATATATTTTTGTGCCACTGCTCATAAACCGAAATACATTATGGCACTTTAGAAGCCTATTAATTCCTTCTTCGACGAGGTGCAACTCCAGTATCCTAGCGTGGACTACACGCTTCATTACATGTGATGAACTACATATTTCATTAAAGTGTCAATCCTTCAAGGAAAACCTCCCCACAACGACATCTCCTGAAATACATATAACTAATCTAATGAAGAGATTCTGCAAAAATGTGGCATCTCAGTTTATTTATGGCGGAATTACAATATCCACCTTCGTTTGATGAGGTATAGTCCATTTTTCATGAAATTAGTGTGACGAGCCAAAGTTACATATCAATGTCTGCAACAGATAACGATGAATATTTTGACATTATTGAAAAAGGGTGCAGAAGCAATCGCTGTTTGAAGACATCCAGGGGCATAGTTTCTGAGAACAACGGCCACCGGTGCCAATCCCCAGAAAATAACTATGCTGCGACTGAATTAGCGGTTTTGTACTCTGTAATCCACCGAATCATTTGAAGTGACCCCGATCCTTCTGTGTCAGGCGTGTGACCCAAAAATGTTATACAAATGGCCTGGCACTAAGGGTTCCAATCTTAAACAGCCAACTGGACTTTATGTGAGAAAAACACGTATAGGTCAGAACTCCCCGCTCGAGCACCGTCGCTAATCTGCGTCTCAACTGGCGCCCGCCTTCAAGCGTCCTTCATTGCTACTCGATAAGCTGTAAAGACGTGCACAAACTACAGCAGGGATAAGCACCGCTATAGCACCTACATCGAATTTTATGATTTATGCATATTGGCAGTAATATTTGCCTTGATATCGTCTGTAAAGTGTTCTTTCCCACTTTGTCTCAGCGCTGTTTCCTGCATGACTCACAGTGGTAGTAACGATTACTAGGAGAACAAATTGTGAAGCAGATAATTTAACTGATTACCTGCTCATATGAAAGAGTTATAATTAAATTACATAAGCCAGGACAGAGAATTTGTCGGCGGAAATATTTTTGTTTGCATTCCGATGGCCGACTTTCAGAAATCGTTAAAACGTTCACTGAAAAGCTCAGCATATTGTTCGGACATTTACTTCATGGCATAGTTTTATGCGTACATTTATCCAGTAGAAACTCTAATCAATACTACTCTCAGTCGTCATAAATAGTAAATAATTCCAGGAAAATAATGCAGGAGAGTCCTGCTATTGATACTGAAACCCTTTTCTGCATTGGCACATTGGGATGTGAAAGAAGTGGAAAACAATTGTTAATGTAGAAATGAATATGATAGTGTTATGCAGTGCAGTGAATTGCGAAGTAGTTTCTCACCATCCCGTGCTATGTATAGAAGGCTTGACACACCAAAAACATACGCACTACATTTAGTGACTCCCGCCTCGTACAATACAGAGCCATCTTTTCACGCACACACATGCGGTTGCTTACACTGCAATAGTTTGTGAGATCAGCTCTTCATTATCGTTATGGCCACAAATGTGAAAACACGCCAACACTCCCTGCACATTAAAAATGTGAAAGTACACAGACAACTGCTCTGGCAAAAAACATTCACGCACCTGCAGTTCGAACCGCAGCAGGGTACGCATATAACCTATCACAAGCGAATGTTGAATTAAGGAACTTAGGCCTTCCTTATTTTAAATATTCAAATATAGCCCAAATCACAGACAACAGTTAGTTTTGAACATGAGCCTAGAGTAGGTTTCCAGGAGGCCATTGGGGGGGGGGGGAGGGGGGCCGGATTCCCCGCTGAGGTACTTTAGAATGGGACTAGCAGATTACATTAATTTCCACAGAAATATCGCATCTTGGGGATGCATCGGTTACAGCTCCTGTAACCGATGAAACAGTGTCCTGATGTTGAACACCTTTCCAGTACATTTGCATGGCTACCTGCATTGCACATAGCAATTAGTCAGCAGCATCACTTTTCATGAACGAGCCTTGCACCAAAGCTGAACCAGCACGACACAACTTAGGTTGCTCATCAGCGGATTTTATTTCTTTGTACACCTCAATTACTGTGTATCACATTAATGGCACGTGACCGTGCTGTCACGTATTAAGGTACACGACTGAGCTTTGCACAAGCAATTCTAGCCCACACACATAGCATATCGAGGGCTGACTACGAAGGACTTTCCGTCGAATCGAGGTGGTCATATGATTACCTTTTTTGTACCTGACAATCCTTCGACCGTTAAACAATGCTTCGATTTATTCGAGGAGTACCTACCGCAAGGTTACGGGTCGCCCGAAATCATGGTTAAAGTGCTTGTATGCGCAGACGAGCATTATTCGGAACTTAAATCAGGATAGATTTGAGGTCTTGACTGACCGCACAGCCACTGTCGCCGATGGCCGTTAGACAACTTGTGCTTTAGAAGCTCCCCTGAGAGAGCTACACACGACACAGCACAGCCGATGAGGTATATGACAAAATATAACTCAAATGTCTGTGTTCCCTCACTATCGGGTATGTCCTGGTTGACAACTGCTCCTTGTTCGCGGAAAGGAACAGCAAGGCCATGCTCCGCGATGGCCAGGAGAAGTCGCCGGTGTTGATACCTGTATCAGAAATGACATTTTGGCTAGTTCATAGGGCAACAAAGGCACAATGCAACTGAATCGTACTTGTAATTGTGCAAGCGCAATTTCATTGGCAATGGATAAATAAGGTTCTCATGCAAACAAAAATTCGCACAAGATGCTTATGACACAAATAAATAGCGATTGTTCCTCACTAAGGCGGCATACATATCGATTTTGCTGGAGAGTGGATGCCTTAGTTATAGAATCCGTTTTGCACAAAAACGCCTGTTTTGTACAGCTGAAATTTTATATTAATTGCACTCTTTTACATTATATACTGTAGTGACGTAAATCACTGGAAGCTTATACGTTTTAGCAACAAAGCCAGCCTGAATGTGGTGCGCGTAATGATTGTTTGGTTTCTCGGGTTGAACTCCCAAAGAGACTCAGACTATGATAGACGCGCAACGTTAAAGCAATGCTTCGGTTAAATTGAGGTTTTCCTGCCACACGAAAAAGTATCGTATAAACTTTTTAATGTGCGCATCTTCGCACAGAAGAGTTTTTCGGGCCGTGGTTCAGGGCAGACAGTGTGCGAAATACTTTCCACTCTAATCGCTTTGTCTTGTCGAGCTTGCATAGCTGGTCCTGCGCTTCGCTGTATTGTGAACAGAGGTCATGTCCAGCCTTACTCTTGTGATGACCACGGTGTTCTTGCTTGTAAACTTTAAAATGTAAATCAGCAATGTAGGAATGCGAATTTTTCCCGTTGCGCGTCGAAAGCAGATCATTCTAAGGTACCTTGTGTCACTTACTCAGCGCGTCCTCACCGAATAACATTGTGCATAGTTCAGTGCGGGTCCCATTCCAGTTTTGAGCATTGGTCCCCAGCCATGGGCTGAAGTGAAGATTCAATTGATAGCTGTTTGTTTGATTGGAGTCATTGATCTGTGATCGTCGTTGACACATGAAGCCTGTGTACGCGGCGCCGCCACCTGCCTCTTTGTATCTGCTTTCTAGCCCGCATAACACTCTCTTTAACTCCTCTTCTTAATCCTGTAGTTTCCTGTGTGCATCGAAAACCAAATAGCCGTATTCAGGTAAGTACTCGCTGCGTTCCTTGATGAAGATTTCACTAAACTACAAGAGCTTCCTGTTAAAACCTAGACAGGAATCAGCTGGCATAGTTTGTACATCATCACAAAAATTTAACAGAGCCAAACAAAGCACAGCGAAGGAGTACCAGCAAGGACATTATCCTCGCATTCTTCACTTTATATCCACCATAGGGCAAAATTCTTCACGAGAGCATTCCATTTACCCTGTTCATACCAGCTGCATCCATTATAAACTCGGAAACTTCATGCCTACGTAACTCTGAATGCATCTGTACCGTTTGTGTTTCTTGGGAAGAGAGTTACTAACTGTAGATGTCATAGGTGACCTTGTCTTCAGTATACATACACTCTCCACACTCATTCTCATTTTTCGTCTCGACTGGAGTGTGAAAACTCGCGTCTGTTTTTTTACTCAGCCTGCATGCTTCGCGCTCCTAAATCTTACTTCTGTCATTTTCTCGTGCGTAGCATTGGATTCAATTTGTACAGAAACTTTTTGTTAGGCTGCACACTTCTGCCCCGTAGGCGAATAGCGGTTGTATACAGATTACGCCATTTTGTTTTTGAAGGATACCTGCATGCGGTCGTTATTGATTTGCAATTGCATCTTCTAAACATTTACCTTTCGCGGTCCTAATTTGTGGCGTGTGTCGGTCGTGAGAAGACGCATTCGCTTGCCACTTAAAGCGTCTCAATACTTATCATGAAACTGCTCTCTCCGAGATGGTTTATATCTTCTTTGTCTTCGGTATAACGTTCTCGAGGTCAAACAATATGCTTTGACTGCTCCATTCATTGCATTTCGTACTCTGAGGTACTTAGCAACGGGACTCCATCGGCGCATCGCCGGTTAGTATAAGATACCATCCATCAAACATCCTTTACCCTTCCTGACACAGGTCTACATTTCTTCTTCTAAGAAAGCGGCAAATAACTCCGGTGGGATGGTGTCGCCTATTTCCGTGCTTTCTTTCTAGACCACTGATACTGCCGTGCAGCCGCGTTTGGGGTGTACCATTCTTTCATAGATACCGTCTCATCTACACACTGCTTTGAAAAACTGTGGATGACGGTTGCTGGCACCAAGTCAATGTAATGCTGCCTCCTTGTAATCTTTGACGATGGAAAAAAAATGCTTGCTTTTTTCTGGGTAAATTTATTTTATCTAATTGTAAGAGAGAATAAGCTTTCACAGCTTAAAGAATAACGTTTATAAATGGAAATATTATTTATCCTGCTTCTACATGATTTACCTAAGTTCATACGCTGATTAAATGAATCCTAGGATGCCTGCTCATCAATTCTTCAAGTTGTTAACGCAGCCTTGATATCAATGATGTTGATAGCAGCGCTCTACAAACATTGCGATACCTGGAAGTCATAACTGAGATCGTTTGTAGGGTGGCCATGTGTGATATCTCAATCCTTTCACAATCCTTCATTGAATCTGTAGTCACCTGATACTCTCCAGCTGATTACAATTATTCATTTCCCTAATGATTTCTTATCTATCTTCTGATTCTGGAACGTCTGGTTAATGTGTACGACTGCCAATTTTATTGCCGACTTTGTTAGTGAGGGTAAGTTGTAGACGAGAGCAAAACTCCTAGGCAAATATGACTGTGTTCAAATAATTACTACATTGCCATGTTAGAGACAGTTTTTTTAGTCAGCTGCCCTTCTTTATAGAATATTTGGTATTCTCCATATTACACTTCCTTACCGCAGTTTAATCTCAGTAAGTTGTCTTGATACCCGAAGCCAGTTGTATTTCATATGGCTCCTTCAATAATTTCGTAATTTGCGTTTCTTGTTCATGTCGTCGGTCTCCTCACTACATTTAGCAGCATTTCACTAACTTGCCGTAAAGTTCTATTACGCAGTGCGTAATATTGTGTCTGAAGTCAGCGTTCTTTCTTCTATACTAATGACATATTTCACAGTTAGAACTGTTCTGAAGCAATATCTGGAGTTCCTATAGATTTTTGTTGTGTTCATTAGTTGATCTGCTTATTCTTCCTTACTAGTTTCTTATGTTTTCTCAGACCTGCACACAACCGCTGCTAAGGAGCTGAAAAGTACTTACAATTCAAAGTACAATTTATACTAATAAAACACAAACCGGCTTTAATAGCTTTCAAAACTTAGAACCATCAAACACATTTATTTGTGTATTTTCATATTTGCTGAAGAGGTGCTACAGTTTCCTTCTTCATGCTACATTTCATGAAGTTAAAAAAGTTAGATCACCAGCCATTCTATATATTTCATGACAGTCGTGCTCTGGTCAAATTTTTTTATGCAGCAGCTGCTGACGACATGATAAATTTCTTCTCATGTAGTATTTGATATCTTCGATGCGTTTCCTCATCTTCAGTTGAACGACGTGCCTTCTGCCCCCCACGTGATATCCCGCAGGAAATGTATCTCATGGACGTATTTTGTCCATTTTGGGATATGTTACAGTTTCTTTTGGGTGAATTCTGTTTGCGTTCTGCTTAGTTCTCGTAGTGTTCTTCGGGACAAAAAAACTGACTTTAAATTGTACAGCCCGAAAGACCTTATCCGAGCATTTCTTTCTCTATGCATATACCAAATGATCACCACAGATTACCGTCCTTCTCTCTCACCAGTGATGCCACATGGGCTTTCCAAATTGAAGGTTTTCATTACTTATACTTTTCTTTCACCGCGCCCATACGGAGACTCTACGCCCCGTGCATTATACAGGTTGTGCCGCCTGGTGGCGGCGTCACAAAACACAGGCGGGGCTCCCCGGCGGCCTTTCTCCTTGGATTTCTATGCAGTCGAAGGTTTCGATGCATGAAAATTGCGACCACTCGATTCATATGCATCGACAGATACTTGGGCCATGCCTAGGAACAACTGTTATGGGTGTCCTAACGGCTATAAAACCGCCATGGGCAGTTTTCTGGCTGGCGTTACGAACAGGAGCTATGACAACAGTTGAGTGTCACACGTCTACACAGTTCTTTACACGTCTCGTTGCGTTTGTAAATATTTACTACATATATTCTTTGGTGCTGCTATGAAATGGTAATTTCCAATTATGTGTACCCCGTCAAGGAGCATTTGTTTTAACTGATTTTTCTTTAGTTCTATGCGAAAGAAAGTTGCTGCTTCTTGCCACAACAAAGACCGCATCCTGTGCACAACGATTTTATTTTTCAAAGCTAATGCAGCACGGATTGGATCATATCTCACTCGTGGCTTTGGGTCGGTTCTGAGATCTCTTTGTACATGTCTGTGTGCTTAACTGCTGGAGCACTGAGAAGCGTTCCTATTGTACTGACGCCACTCGTTCGATATTTGGCAGAGCTCCCGCAATTTCTTGCCTAGAGGCGGTGTGTCATTCGCTGCTCTTAATTGCGGAATGATATGCTGCAGATTTTTTTATTTGCGCAGATAATTTTGGTCTCTAGCTGGCATGTAGTTGGCACATCATTGAGTATGATGCAGAAAATAGGTCAGGATTGTGAATTTTACTCAATGCACCTTTTCTGTAACGCCGCATTTGTATTTAGAAAAGTATATTCGCCTGAATTCACTTCTACCACACCTTGTCGATTTCTGTTTGCCATATTTTCTTTCATGTTAATTTAGGAATGCTAATAGCCGCTGGTAGCCTATCAAAAAAGCAGAGCCTGCTGCCAGCAGTTTGTTGATGGCGAAAAATCAAAGGACCAGAAGAGACTACCGTACCTACCTACAGTATTTCCAATATGCTCACAGATGCTAGACACCACGGACATCTGAGCGGTATCAAGGGTAATCCAAATGATGTTTAGTGGCAACATGGATCGCACCACGTTTCACTCATGTCATTCAATGGTTTAGGCACTATTTGTGCACATCTGTGATTACACCGACGGTGCGCGAGCCGTGAAGCATTGCAAGTGTCTGCATGCTATGTATTCCAGATTTTGCATAGTTGTCTCTTAAGTTTTCAGTTATAGAATATCTTTCGGTTCGTGTACTTGCTGAATGAGCATGCTGCAGCTCTAAAATTTGTGCAAATATTAATGTTTCTAATAGCAATGAAGTTGGAGTATTGCCAAGTGTGCAAGAATTTTTGATGTTTGATTGAATTTATGATGTTTGGTTGCTAACTCTGTCTTCCGACTGAAACATTTAGTTATGTTGACCTTAATTGACCTTCACCTTTGTATCTAAATAGAAGAGTTGTGCTGAAACGTTATTTGGCAGTTGCGATGTTTTGTTCGCCGGGAATCATTTCATAACTAATGGTTCCTGACGTTAACTTAGCCGCATGTTTGCATTCCTTTCAAATTTAGTAACCATGAGAGTTCGTGGTTGCCAGCAGATAAGTCTGCGGCCAGAAATTTGTTAATGACGACGAGTAAAAGGATCCGAAGAAACCAGCATAACTACCCGCAATATTTCAACAGCTTAGAGACGGTCCACGGGAGGAACAATTTTCCAGCATTTCATTTCAACCTGGCTAATGCTGAATAGAGAACTGCTTGACAAAAGCGTTTTAGGTGAAGCATTTCACATGTTAGAGATGAGACAAAAATGTTGTGATGCCAGCCATACAAGAAACACAAAACGCGATTGAAGAAAAAAGTCTTTAGCGTTAGAGTTGAAGGGATAAAATATCACTGAATGTCTTACATCTTTTTCCTTTTTTTATATCAAGCGCGACTGTCGATGTGTACAATTAAGCTAAGCGCGCAGTCATGGCGAAAAATTGGGGTAAATATCTAGCGTTGGCGATAGGACATGAAAGCGTATGACTGTGCTTCGAGCAGCCGGGGTTGCCGCACTCGCTTATTAAGCGAATGTCGCACTTATCACTTTTTCTCCAAATACAGTGAAAGCGTGGGCATTAATATAAACACCCAGGAAGAGGGAGTGTGCTCATGATAAGCTTTACGGCGTAGCCGGTCAAAGTGTCTCTTGTTTGCGAAAAGCGCTTCGCGTGAACGCGGGTCGGGTTGCCCCACTACGGGTGAAAGTCCCACTATGACTTTTGACAGAAGTCCACTTTGGAGCAATGCAATTTATTTTCGGATTCTGTGACAGTGGAAATAATCGCCATGCACCCGCACAAACGGCAGGTCACAGGTGTGAGGATCTTCCGCAGTTGTTGCAGCAATGGGACTGCCTGGGACTGGGCCCCGTCTGTGATTCCCGCAGTTGGTGTCTTTCAGTGGCGCTTCTATGGGAGGGGCGCGGGGCCCATGTCCTAGAGAGCAGTTCTGGACCCTACTGTTGACGGATTCTTGCAAGAATACTTTGAAACTTGCACTGCTTTAATATTCTGAAGGGATTGACCAATGCTAACAAAGAACTAGATCATTAAGCAGCTCCGGAAGGCTTGGCACCAACGATGACTCTATGACTCAGCTGCTCTAGACAGCCAGACGTGATGACGAGTAGTGATATCAAAAGATTGTTCAGGCAAAGACCAAGCACATACTTTGCAGGCAAAAAGTTTATGATTTATGTACGGCATTTACGAGAAAGAAATGTTTACCCAATTTCGTGTTCACTCTGGGCGTTATTGTTGACGAAAATATCAATTTTAAGGTAATGCAGTGGCTCAATGCATCGAGACCATCAGATTTGTCACAATCATGTAAGCGCCTAAATATCGCTGCGAAGACACGTCGCCGAAAACAACAACGGTCACTCGAGAAAACATCAGCCTTCGATTGCTAAATTCGGATTGTTTTCAGAACAACGCACAAAAGCTACATTTGCAATTATAAACAGTAAATCCGGCTATCGTAATTCACCACCGTGGTACTGATGGCGCGTAAGCAGGATAAAATATGTGCCTACTGAATGTTTTGCCATTCGACTGCATCCTGAAAAAAACAGCTGTTTCATCAGAAATCAAATATTCGACATGAACTGGTGGTGTTAAAGACGCTGTAATATCTACTCTTACAGCGAAGTGTGAGCGTTACCCTAATTTTTATTCACACAGAGGCATCTTCATTCTTTTGCATCTCTTTTGCTTCTCTTTTGCACCTTCATTCAAATAGCTTAGAAGGTATCAATTTGTGCAGCATGCGGGCGTACCCGTCTTCAGCCCCTTTAGATTTGTTGAGGTGCCGAAGTCAGTTTAGGATAGGTGGCCTCATTTCACCTTTATGAAGACTGTACATGAAGAGCGCACTTTCAGATTTCATCTACCTCAAGCAATCTCCAATTTATAGACATGTTATGGTAAATGCGGGCACGCTTGTCTTTTAGCTCAATTACGGCCGATGTGCGACCAAATTTGGTTAAACATAGGAGGCCTTATTTGGCCGTCGTGGGGGCTTGCCCAGTGGAGCTCACATTCACATTCACTCTAGTAATCTACAAGGAATTGAGCGCGGCTTTGCTTTACTGAATGCTTCGACCTTTTTCTTCAACCTTTCCTTCACTCTCTCATCACTCGTGCTTGATGTGCCGGCTTCAGTTCTTGAGTCCCGTACTAGAATTTTGTTTTGTACGCTTGCTGCCTTATATATATTTATGCTTGCTTATTTGTCCCACCTCTGTAAAATGTGCTCACTTTATTTCTTCTAGTATCCTTGTGCTTTATTTTGGTGCTGTCGTTTGGTACAGACGGTAATGTTCTCCTTTCTTGTTTTGCAGGTTTTGCCCACATCGGGAATGTCATATTCCGTACCTGATCCTTGTTAGCTTTTTCCCTTTTTCACCTCTCTCCTCTTTATGCTCTGCAATATACCACTGTGTCGCCATATTGTTTGTTTATATTTTATTGTTTTTAGCATGCTGCTTTTACTATTGCGGTTGTTTATTTTTGGCGTTTAGATAGTTTTCATTTAATTTAAGTTGGCTTCACTCCGCAAAGCTTTGCTGGTCCAGGTACCCGCCTTCTTTACGTTGTTTAATTGTTTTTGATAAGAGGAATAAAATGGCAAGAATGAGCAACATGCAGGCATATCATTTTCTTGGGAATCGGTTCAATATATGGGTTGAGAGCGATTTATTACGTGCAGCCAGTTGAATCTCGATTACATTTTTGTCACACAGACCTCGCGATCAATTTAAGTTTTCTATCAGGTGTCCGTCAAACGACAGTTACGGCCCTAATGCAGGGGAGTAGAGCGCGTGAGATCATGCAATAATAATATGGTAATCATGTCTCATAAACAATTGTTTCGTAATTGAAATGTTCCCTGTACGCTTCTGGCAAGAGACGATGCGTTCTCGAAATTCCGTTATGTAAGCTTTTCCTACTAGATAAGGTTTTTTTTTTTTCAATTATAATTTTTCACGTTTCCTAATGGGTATATTTGCAAAGAATAATTGCCTCAAGCTTCCTTCCGGCGGTTTTTGAAAGGACGGTTGTTTTCTTTTCAATCACAGGAAATATGCGAAATCGAAATTAAACTTGTACGAAATCTTTGAGCTCTTTGCTTCAAGCTGGCTACACATTCCTACTTGGCTTACCAGGGTAAGTTATGGATCACAATGATGTAAAATGATCTCATATTGTACTAAGACTTGTAACTAAACTTCAGAGTTAGACAGTTCGGGAAAACATTTGAGATGAAAGATAGTTGTGTTATCATGTTATTCTTTAACTGAGAAATTAAGCGAAAAAATTCTTCAAGTTCGCTTCAGTCTGAAAAGTGCATAGTTCATTTTGAATGATCTGAGGGCAGTTACGATGAAAAATAAAATGTTTGTATTTTCTAGCGCATATTTACTAGCCCATCACAAGAGTGTTGTGCTATAATGCCTGGAATATGCTAGTTGTGGTGTGGTCCCTGGAAAATCTTAAAGGGCCACCTTCTGTATCTTACTTCACTGCAGTGCGCGAGCGAGTAGCGCGCATTGTAGGAGCAAGATGGGAAATGTTGACTCTGTTCACACGTGCGAACGTGAACAAACCGAAGCAAGCTTGATTGACCCAAGAAAAATTGTTTCAATGCTTCAATGTGCCGTTTGGATTTGGAACCCAAGTTGATTAGGCCACGACGGCATACTTGAACTCGATCCCCTCTCGCAATGCCTTCTTACGTTCCAGTTACGACCACGTAGAGTGCCTCAAATTTGTATTTTACTATTATCGTACTAATATAGATCTAACTTAGTCACGTTTTTATTTCGAAACTTCTCTCAAAGGACCCCCAGGGAACACTTGCCATACAGCACGGGGACATTGGAATTCACTTGACCTAAATCTCGACGCGCAAACCAATGTAGCCCACAAAATAGCACCGCCAAGTAGCCGATAAAAAACTGCCGCCCTCTATCGACCACGCCCTCTGTCTTGCCTATGACCCCATTTGACATTGCAGTCACGCACACACTGCTGTCATGGCAGAGCCGTCTCGCAATGCTGGCTGATTGCTTAGAATTTATTTTAGTGTCAAATCGTTGCTGATCGATCTGAAGAAATTGCGGTGTTGGAGATAAAGAGCTGTCAATAACACATCGGTATGACGTCTAATCCTGGTGTTACCAATCACTAATCAATTACGATTGTGTATACTCACTATATAGCGGGTGGGTTATGTTTTTATTGCCTTTTTCAGTTTGTTATTGTAACTGTTGACGTAATCTTGCTAGGGACATGATATAGCTAGCGATTAGACGGTAAGAGGCTAAAATTGGTTAAACAATATTTTGTTTTTTTGATGACAAGGGCCTTCATATTTCTTAAATATGAAGAAATTTAAAGCTCTTGCAAAAGGACGGGAGGAATTGTTTAACATTTTGTTAATTGGAAATGTATTAGGGGACATTTAACTACGAAAATACGCATTTTGTTGAGCTTAAAGTTGGCTTTTTGCAATTCGAATTCTTCAAAGCTCTCGTCGCTTGGCATTGTATCCCAGCTAAAACAAGGCTAACCAATTCTTGACGAAGAATAGCTTACTTATTTAGTGCGTTATTAACGCAAGCGCCGGAAAATTAATTGTACACAGCGGGATGCAAACCGGCTGCTTGGCGGTGCTATTTTATGGAATACATTGGTTTACGCGTCGAGTTTTAGGTTAAGTGAATTTCAATGTCCCCGTGCTGTATGGTAAGTGTTGCCTGCGGGTACTTTGAGAGAAGTTGCGAAATAAAAACGTGACTAAGCTCTATGTTAAAACGATATTTTATTTTATTTATACAACATACATCTAAATGTGCTCAGTTAGAATGTGTTACATACGGGGGATACAGAAAAATATAAAAAGTAAACAAACCACAAAACAAGAAACGACAAAATAGATAAGAGCATATAAATATTTGTAAAAATACAAAACACAAAATTAAACATTACACCCTAAAAGGAAAACAAAAAAACATGAACAGAGTGGCAGACAGTATCAATGATATAAGTTATCATCATCACCATCATCATGATCATCAGCCTGACTATACCCACTGCAGGGCGAAGGCCTCTCCCATATTTCTCCACTTAACCCGGTTCTGTGCTAGCTGCATCCACTTGACCCCTGCGAACGTTTTAACCGCATCTGCCCACCTGACTCTCTGCCGCCCCCTGCTACGCTTTCCTTCCCCTGGAATCCAGTTTGTTACCCTAAGCGACCATCGGTTACCCTCTCTTCGCACTACTTGTCCTGCCCATGCCCATTTCTTCTTCTTAATTTCCACTAGACTGTCGGTAACTTGAGTTATTTCTCTAACCCAATCTGCAGGCTTCCTATCTCTTAATGTTACCCCTACCAATTTTCGTTCCATAGCATTCTGGGTTGTCCTCAACTTAAGTAGAACTCTGTTGGTTAGCCTCCACGTTTCAGCCCCATAGGTGAGTACAGATAAGATGCAACTGTTGTATACATTTCTCTTGAGCGATACCGGTAAGCTGCTAATCATAATCTGCGAGTGCTTGCCAAAACGCTCCATCCCAATCTTATTCTTCTTGTTATTTCCTTTTCATGGTCTGGATCTGCGGTTACTACCTGTCCTAAGTAGACATATTCGCCTACTACTTCCAGTACTTCGCTACCTAATGTAAACTGCGGTTCCTTTCCGAGGCTGTTGAACTTTACCTTAGTCTTCTGCATATTGATTTTCAAGCCTACCTTTCTACTTTTCCTGTCTAGGTTATCAACCTTTATTTCCAGTTCATCCCCAGAGTTGCTTAGCAAGGCAATGTCATCAGCAAATCGCAGACTACTGAGGTATTTTCCATCTACCCTTATCCCTAACTGCTCCCATTCCAAGCCTCTGAATACTTCCTCTAAGCAAGCTGTGAATAGTACTGGGCAGATTGTGTCTCCTTGCCTAACACCTTTCTTTATGGGAATTTTTGTTACTTTCTTTATGCAGAACTATGGTTGCTGTGCAGCCACTATATATATCTTCCAGCACATTCACGTACGGCTCGTCTACCCTCTGATTTCGCAATGCCTGCATCACCGCCGAGGTTTCAACTGAGTCAGATGCTTTTTCGTAATCAATGAATGCTATGTATAAGGGCTAGTTATATTCCGAGCATTTTTCTATCACTTGATTGATGGTATGGATATAATCGATAGTAGAGTACCGTTACCGAAAACCTGCTTGATCCTTTGCTTGATAGCAGTCTAAGGTTGTCCTGATTCTATTAGCGAATACCTTAGTAAATACCTTATAGGTGACAGACAGTAAGCTGATTGGTCTGTAATTTTTAAGGTCCTTAGAGTCCCCTTTCTTATGAATGAGGATAATGTTTGCATTCTTCCATGGTTTCGGTACCGTCGATGACACCAGGCATTGCGTATACAGGATGGCCAGTTTTCCTAGCACGATATACCCCCGTCCTTGAGCAAATCTTTAGTTATCTGATCCTCTCCAGCTGATTTCTCCCTTTTCATAGTTTCTAATGCTATCTTGACCTCGTCCTTCGTCACTGGTGGAACGTTTGACTGTTTTTACCTACCGCCAATCTCGTTACGGTCCTGACTGCTTTGGCTACTGTAGATATCTGTATAGAACTCCTCGGCTACTTTACCTATCTTGTCCATATTCGTGATGACGTTGCCCGCCTTGTCACTTATCGCATGCATATGTTTTTTGCCTATGCCCAATTTCTTGTTACCTCTTTAAAGCTTCCCCCGTTCTTTATAGCCTGCTCAATTTTCTCCATGTTATACTTCCTTATATTGGCCACCTTGCGCTTATTAATTAGTTTTGATATCTCGGCCAATTCGATCTGGTTAGTTAGAAAGGAAGCTTTAATACTCGGCCGTTTCTTATTCAAATCTTTGGTCTCCTTAGACAGCTTACCGGCATCCTCTCTAACTATCCTTCCGCCAACTTCTACCGCACACTCAGTAATGATATCTCTGAAATAATTGGTCATTGCTTCTAGTGTAATGTCGCCATCCTCGGTTAGAGCTGAATATATATTTTGTAGCGAGATCCTGAACTCTTCTGCCCTCCCCCTCACCGCTAATTCGTTTATGGGTTTCTTTCTTACTAATCTGTTGCATTCCTTCTTCAGAATAAGGCTAATTCGGGACCTCACCATCCTGTGGTCACTGCATCGCACCTTCCCGATTACCTCTAGGTCTTGTATAATGGCGGGGATTGAACACATTATGAACTCAGTTTCATTTTTAGTCTCCCTGTTAGGACTTTTCCATGTCCATTTCCGGTTCTTCTGTTTGCTGAAGAAAGTATTCATGATTCTTAAGTGTTTGCGCTCTGCAAACTCAAATAATAACATCCCCCCTGCTATTCCTAGAGCCAATGCCCTAGTCACCTACTGCCTGGTCTCCTACGTGCTTTTTCCCTACCTTGGCATTGAAGTCGCCCATAAGTACAGTATACTGCGTCTTTACTTTTCGCATTGCTGATTCTACATCTTCGTAGAAGCTTTCAACTGTCTGGTCATCATAACTACATGTATGTGCATAGGCCTGTACAATCTTCAGTTTATACCACTTATTAAGCCTAATTACGATGCCTGCCACCCTCTCATTAATAGTATAGAATTCATCTATATTACCCGCTATATGCTTATTGACAAGGAAACCTACTCCTAGTTCTCGCCTCTCCGGTAAGCCTCGATAACACAGTGCATGCCCATCCTTCAGTACAGTATATGCCTCATTCAGCCTCCTAACCTCATTAAGCCCTATGACATCCCATTTCATACTATCTAGTTCCTCTAACAGCACTGCTAAACTAGCTTCACTAGCTAGGGTTCTAGCGTTAAACGTTGCCAGGGTCAGTTTCAAATGGCGGCCTGTCCAGCGGAGCCAGGAATTCTTAGCACCCCCTGCTGCGTCACAGGTCCGACCGTCACCGTGGTCAGTTGTTCCGCAGCCGCTGGTGACTGAGGGACGGGGTTTTATGGAGCTTATCACAAACGCTTATCATAAAATAACGGCACGAAAATAAAACGAGAATTATCTATAATAGAAATAAAGACAGAAGCCTGATGCACTGGTGAGTGAACAGTGAACACAAAAAGTTTAAGCAGAGGTAGTGGCAGCCAATAGTTTATAAAATTTATGCGCCTCAGTGACGGTAGCAACATGTGAAGGCAGAGAGTTCCAGGCAGTTCTCGTACGTGGTATGAATGAATGTTCATAGTTAAATGTACGACATAACAAGCGCCTAAGCTTAAACGGCTGGTCGCGGCGGTCAAAAACAAAAAAACGTCATTATGAAGCATTGGATGATGATACAGTTTATGAAAAAGTGACAAACTTGCAAGTTTACGACGGAGCCATAGATCCTGAAGATCGGCGCGCTTGTTCAAGGCCGTGATGCTGGTATGATGTGAATAATCAGAGAAAATAAAACGAACTGCGCGATTCTGCAATGATTCGATGTTACTTATTAAGCATGCTTGGTGAGACTCTCAAATAGCCGAAGCAAATTCAATTTTAGGTCGAATAAGAGTGGTGTGAGCAGGTAATCGGAGGTGGTAGGGAGCATGCTTTAGGTTATGTTTTAAGAGACCAAAGACCAATTAGCGGATGCAAGAATAAGGTAAATTGGTGGTTCCATGTTAGATCTGAAAGAAGGTGAAGACCGAGATATTTATACGTGGTTACCAACTCTACTGGAGAGTTATTTAAAGAATACGCTGTTTGAAGTCTGGACATTAGGCTAGTAAAATACATAAATTTTGTTTTAGCAAGGTTAAGTTGCATAAGCCAAGTAGAGCGTCATGCTGTTACAGTATCTAGGTCTGACTGAAGGGCTAGGCGATCGTCGTTAGTGTCAATTTTGCGATAAATTACACAATCGTCAGCAAAAAGTCTTATTTGAGAAGAGATAAAATTATGTAAATCATTAATAAATATCAAGAAAAGCAAGGTGCCTAGCACGCTTCCTTGTAGAACGCCCGAATGAACTTGGCTGAGGGACGAATTATGGTTATTGACAGTGGTAAACTGAAACCTGGAACAGAGAAAATCTTTAACCCCTGTTATAACAAAGGGGTGAATATTGAGAGGTGTTAATATGGAAAATAACCGGTTGTGAGAAACCCTATCAAATGCTTACGAAAAATCAAGATGTATTGACTCAACTCGAATACCAACATCAACATATGAATGACGATTATGGATGAAACCAGCAAGTTGCGTTTCACACGAGTGCCCTTTGCGAAAGCCGTGTTGATATTTAAAGATGATGTGGAGTTGTTCTAAGACGTTAAATACCGACGAATTATTCATGTGGTCAATGAGTTTACAAATCGTGCTAGTTAATAAAATTGGTCGATAATTTAGTGCTAAAGAACAATGACCCGACTTGAAAATGGCCACAACCTTGGTAAAGCGCCAGTCACGTGGAACCAAACCAAATGAAAGGGACTGCGAGAATATAGCGGACAAGATGCGATAGATACCTGAATTCTTGAGTATTTTGTTACTAAAACCAAAGTGATCAGGCGAAGATGTTGTTTTAAGTTTATTTAGTAAAGATAGAATTCCAGTTTCACTAATAATTATTTCGGACATTGAGGACTTAGAATTATTCCTAGTAGGAGGGGATAAATACACTTCTTCTCGGGTAAACACTGAGGTGAATGCGTCATTGTGAGCTTGTGCGCATTCAGCCGTTGGAACACTGCCTCCCTCGGCATTGGTTAGAGATATATTAGGATGACTTGATAGTAAAATACAAATACTTTTGCGAAAGAGAGCGGCATTTGTTTACCGGCTGCTTGCTGGGGCTATTCTTTGGGCTATATTGGTTAGCGCGTCGAGTCTTAGGTTAAGCAAATTTTAAGCAATAATTTAATTGTGGAATTCAAGCGCCCGTTTTATATGAAATAATTTAAAGCTGTCGCGAAAGGAGGTGAGCGCGATGTTCATTATTTTGTTTATTAAAAATGTATCACGGTGTATTTAACTCCGAAAATACGCATTTTGTTGACAGTAAAAATGGCTCCCCGCAATTCACGTTTTTCAAACCTTTTGTCGCTGGGCATCGTATTCCTCCGGAAACCAGACTAATTTATTGTAGACCTATAATGGAACAAATACGTATTGTGTGCATTAAAAACTCAAGCGCCGCAACTACAAATTCGTGAACTGCGGGATGTAAACTCTGCAGGCTAAAATACTTTTTCGACGTAAAATGCTTAGCTGCTTTGATGATAAAGAAATTATAAAATCCCGACCCAGCGTTCATGTCTAACGTCTCTGTGTATCGTCAACTCTAAAACAATTATATTAAATAGTAAATAGGAGTAATTAATTCGTTATTCGCTCAGCTTTATTCCGTACTTTATGTTCTCCTTCCTGAGAAATCCATCTTAACAGAGACTACAAACACGAATTCCTCACAGGATTCAAAATGACGGTCTGAAAACACTGAAAAAATGCAAGGTAGAGATGTGTAATCATAACAGGTAAGGCTGAATTAGTGGCGTAGCTTTTTTGAATCGATACCGCTATACCTAGCACAATACAAAAAACACTCACTGCAGTTAGTGAACACAAAAGTAACAGTTTATAGCATGTCAATTCACTTGCAGAAAATCACCAGTATCACCAGCAAATAATTATGATAATTAAAAAGTGTAATATAATAATAACTTTCTTTCATAATAATCTCAGTTCAACATTGAGTCTAAACCCATGCCATGAATTACAAATAAATAAAAACACACAAGAAGTGTTTTTGCATTGCAGTTAGATCCCTTAAATTTCACCAACAATTTTTTAAACTCTAATTTCGATAGAAGGAGCTACCGCATCACGAAACGCTTAATTAATAGAATTACGAAATATATAAATTCAGGCTCACCTCAGTGGATGTAATATATGAATGGCGGCCACTTGGATGACACTGCAGAGATTATCGCTGGCTACTAGACCTGAATTTGAGGCTGAAACTAATTCATCATCTGTGCAGGCTGCTGAGAAGAACACGTGCGTCCCATTTCGCGCTTTTTCGTAGCACTGGGACGGTTTATATTTCAAAAGGCTTGATGTTCGGCAGCTTTCTATAGTCTTCGTAATCACCTGCATTTTGTCCAAGAGCTCTCCGTCAGAGTCCAAAGAAATGAATTTAAATGACAAATCATTCGAGATACACGGAACCATGGCACATCTCTTCATCAAGGGTTCAAGATCCCGAAAACTTCTAATGGGACTGGAAAGACATGGAACGGAACGAATTGCAGTAATGCTCGTCTGCAGGTAGCATCCCAGGAACATCATAGAAAGGAACCAGGAAGCTGTGGACAGACTGCGGTAAGCTGAGGCATTCCAGGAGGAGATGGCAGGGCTTCTCCCAAGTAAGGTGCTAACCATGTATAAAACGCCGGGCCCCAGGACATCTCTGTTTTCTTTCAAGATCAAATGGCTGCGAATACTCAAAAATATAGCCACCATACTTCCAGAAGCCACCAGTGAGAGCCCGAGCCACACGAACGAATCCAAGGAGTCTAAGAACTGTGTTTGAATGGCCATTCGGCGACTTGTAAAAAAACACAAACGCGAAGGGGAAAACTGCGCGTATAGGAAAACGTCTCCGCTCTTCAGTATGGTTATGGGAACTGGCATAATTATAAAATCTAAAGACTTATCATACACTCCTGTAATGTCATTGTCTTCATGCACCTCCAATGTGTTGTTTAAACCTCTATAGGCATCCAGTAGGGCTATTGACTCAGGTGTATTGTTGAGTTCTCCAAAAGTAAACCCCGGCCACCTGACGGGGTTCACAGCTGCATGATACCTCTTCCCTCGAGGAAGAATACCCTCAGAGGCAAGATGACTATTGAAAACATTGGAAATGGGAACTATCTCTCGATTTTCGCAGTTCTTAAACCTGTCTTCTGGCGCGTTGATACCTGTAGCGCTTACGCTTACAATTTGACACAGGTTTGACGAAAAAGAACGAAGGGTGTCTTCGTGGTGCTGCTCAGAAGCAGCGAAAATTCTGTTCAATCCTTGAACTGCTAATTGGTTGATACGCTTTTTATGTAACGAGCTCATACGAGAAATGTAGGGTACAAAGACCACCTTTTCTGATTGTAGGTAACCGTGTCCAGTTTGAAATGCCTTGCACTTATGATCGTATGACTTATAAAACTCGCACTTCATTTCTGGGGCGTCTATCCTGATATATTTTACAGCAATAGGAATTTCTTTGACAATTTCTGAAAGTCTTTTTGTATCAACAGGCGAGTAGACCACGATTGGTCGAAACAAGTCGATTTTTTCTGCTCTCATGACACGAAGCATCATTTCTTGCGTTTTGGGTACCGTAGTGGCTACTAGAGCAAACATCTGCAAAGTTGTAATTGTAGTCAAATGCTTTCTTAGAATCGGTTTCGGAACAAGGATTCGAGTAAAATGAGCCATACCATTCTGTGATGAAAATAGAGGTCAAACGTTGGTTTTGATAACTATGACGTATCCACACCACCATACACTGCCAAAGCGAAAGTGATCTTGTATATTGGACAAGCCTACTTCCACCTAACAAGAAACGTCATACGCCTGGCAACCTCTCTAAAGGTGAAGGTACTTGCTGCATAAACTTTGGCGAACCTTTGCTCTTCAGTTCCTGACAAGGCTATGCGGTCTAGACATCACTTTAGAAGGAAGCCACTTGAACGTCATGCGCATTCATACTGCATATCTGAACCAGTTAGGCCGATGAATATATGAAGGAGATGCACTCGACTTGCTATCTCGTTTAAAATTGATCGTGATCGGGGGACAGCGGCCCTTCAAATTTTATTTAACAAACAGTTGCACTCGGACGTCCAACTGCAAGCGGTGGAAGGTGCTACCATTTTTCCGGATTTGCAAATGGGAAGCACGTGGAACGTTTATCTCAACAAATTGCCAACTTTTGTGTAGAGTGCCTATTCTGCTCGCTATAAGTTTCATCGATTGAATGGATTGTTTCATTGGAAGCCACAACATTTGCATCTTCGTCAGAGTATGGGAATCGATCAATCAATTCCGGAGTCCAAAGTAGGTGGCTGCAGGTCTTATAAATAATACAGCAATGCATGGCGCGGAGTCCTTTTAGATGCTCCTTCTTCCAGTAAAGTTGCGTGTCAGTAAATTTTGTTTTGATATTTCAATTATGAAAATGTTTTTACGGCAGCGTAGTGTGTTCTTTGTGCATAAGAAATAATACATAAATATCGTAATCAAAATCATCATCACCCTGACTATACCCACTACAGGGCCAAGGCATTTCCCATATTCCTCCAAAAACGCCGGTCATGTCTTACCCTTAAACGCCGATCTATCGTATAGCCGCCCACTGCTTAGCTTTCCATCGATTGAAATCCAGATTTTTACCCTAAGAGAACATCGGTTAGCATCTCCGCACTACATGTCTAGTCCATGCCCATTTCTCCTTGATTTCCAATAGAATGTCAGTAACATGAATTATTTCTCTGACCCACTTTGCAGGCTTCCTATCTCTTAACGTTACCCTTACCTTGTCTCGTTCCATAGCCTTATACTCAACTTAAGTTGAACAGTCTTGGTTAGCCTGCCCTTTTCAGCCCCATAGTTGAGCTGAGGTAAGATGTAACAGTTGTATACTTTCCTCTTGAGCAATACCGGTAAGCTGCTAGTCATAATCTCCGAGTGATTGCCAAATGCAATCCATCCCAATCTTATTATCTTTGCTATTTTTCTTTCATGGTGCGGATCCGCGGTTACTACCTGTCTTAAGCAGACATATTCGCCTACTACTCCCAGTGCTTGGCTAACTAACTTAAACTGCTGTTCCTTCCTTAGGATGTAGAGCTTTAGCTTACATAAATATGCATATATAAATATGAGACAGCCTACCGGGCGGCTCCATTGTCTTTTCAGTGGTGTGGGAGCAAATGGAAAATGGATCCCTTCTTTGCAGTACTCATTAGGTTTTGCTAACTTTGCTTTCACAAACAAAGCAGAGGCATAATCGGGCATGTTACCATTGATAGCTGGAGATGGGTTGCGAATTACGCGTCTCGCTGGATTGGTAGCGCCTATTGCAAGAGTGCGAAATTCGCTCCTCGGGACGTTTGGTATTGCAAAATTTTTACAACAAATTATTGCATTTTGTGATAGAAATTCTACTGAATAAATCATTACTGCTGAAATTTTGTAATGTATTTCTTTATGCCACAAACTATTTGATAATAATATTTCGGGCAGTTCGTGTATGGTAATGCTAAATAAATATTGAGAATTACCTTTTCCACTAATCGTCCATGTCCATAATTTAAGACCCAGTGCTTTAGAGCCAAGTCTGTAGAAACTCAAACCATTGGCGACCCACAATTCCTCGCAGACACTGCACGCACTAGCGAAGTAAAGTTTAATAAATGCTATGGTAAAACAATATTTGGCCAAGTTTATTCATTGTTTGGTCTTGCACTTGCCTCTGTTTGTAAACGAGCCTAACGTGCTTCTTCTTCTTCTTCTTCTTCTTCTTTTGCCGATTCTTAATCCTCCTTAGAATTGCAGCTCTTTTCCACATTCTATTATAAGCCAATCAAAGCGTTTTGATTGGCTTATGGCATGGATTGGATTGGCATGTACCTGGTAGGTTTTGTCTAGATTACGTGTTTCATTAGTTTCCCCACGCACAATGTTTACGAAATGGGTCTTCGATTTTCATTCTGTAGGTTTTTGCCTGGTTTGGGGATCGTGACGATCAGCGCTGTTTTCCAGATGGTTGGAAGTCGTCCTCGTTGCCAGCAGTTTTTCACCTATCTTGCTACGGTTACGAAGGACTCGCCTTCCTATTTCCAACATCTTTCTCCTTACACCATCTGGCCCAGCTGCTGACTATGTGTTAAGACCAGCAATTTTATCCCTGACGTTTCTTGCTTCTATGTGTCAATCCAGGCCCTGTGTTGGCGGCCCGCAGTAGTCTGGGAGTACTGCCTTTGTTTCTTGAAGGAGATACTTTCCCGTCCCATCTTAGGAATGGACAATCTTTTGGTTGTTTTGCTTCTTCGCTGACTGGCACCCTTCTTGCTCCAAGAGGAAGTGCAGTAGCTGCCAGGTTTTCGCTAGTGTTATTGATCTTTCTACACTATTGCATGTAGATTCCTAATTTTGTCCACGTAGCTGAAGTGCATAATAATCTATTTCTTTGTTGAGTAGGGTCAGTCTACGCCGTACGTTCCATTTCACCTTTGTTGCTTTAGCTTCTTCTTCAATTACTTTTTGGCCTGCCATAACTTCAGAACAGGGCTACCTACCTCCTTCAGACCTGCTTCTTCGGGCACCTCTGGTTTCTTTAAAATTAGCACAAAACTCTCTTGACCACCCACTTACTATTTGGCTTCTGATTTCCATGAAGCTATCATACTTCATTAGGGAAGCCTTCTTGCCTTTGATTCTTCGCAGCCTTCCTTCCACTACCGTTTCGATGATGTAGTGGTCGCTGCCTAGGGTTTCGTGAGTATTACACCATATGGATTCTTTTACATCGCTGAGAGAGTCAAATCCGGAGTCGTGTCTCCAGTCACGTTGTACCTGCTTCGTGTTGGATTCTGTGCATCGTTAACGGCATTTGGCCTGCTTGTTGTGCGTCCCAATTGCTGGAGGACCCGTCCCTTTATATCGTATAGCCTGTAGGCCCACGCTGGGTGTAGAGCCTTAAATTCGCGTACTAAGATCACGGCTTGTTTGCAGGTAATTGTTTGTAATTTGGAAACATGTGCCGAATTTGGCCTTTCTATCCGCGGACGGCTGTCTATATTCAGAATTAAAAGTCTTCGTCCCGTCTTCTTGTTTGTTATCAGGTCGAAAAAAACACAGTTAATGTTTTTAACCTCCCTGTCATACCTGACTGCTGTATTGTTTCTCTAATTAGTATAGCTACCCGCAGTTTTTCCTCTTCTGTACAGAAGTGTCAATTTTTCGTTAGCTTTGCTTGCACGCCTACTTCTTGCAACCCGATTTCTTCTGGACTGCACTTGTCACTAAGGCGTTGCTGCAGAACTGGTCTTTTGCTGCAGTGCCCGCGATAATAATTCTAGTGCCAAAGAGTTTGCCAGTTTCTTTTGACGGCCAAGATTATTAATTTCTCCTTTGTTGGCGTCCTTACCAAAACTAGTGCGACGAAGCGCGCATCTATCTCATTGAACTTGAGAGTGAACCCATTTAGTGGCGCCCTGATTGCCGCAAATTCTGCAGCTGTCTCCTTAATGAAGACCTCTAGGTTCTGCTCCAGCTTCTGGTTGACAATTTTACTGATCTCCTTTAAAGTGACGTGTTGATCCTTTCGAGCATTGTTGTAGACAAAGCTGGCCTTAGATAACGGGGCCAAAGGCAGGTACACTGTCTGACGAGGACCCTGTAACCCATAGACATGTTGGGCGATGCAATTTACGAATTGAGACCTTGTACAAATATACGTGCAAATATAAATAAGCAGTACTGAAAATGCCGACAACACCTCAAGAACGTTTTGGACATGTATGCACTTTGGAATGAAATGTGAAAGTACACGACTCACAGGAGGGACAGTTTCAGAGCTGTGCACATACCTTTACAGCTTTTAGACGATTAAACTGCTGATATCTGGGAACAATGGGTAAGATAGGGATTAAGTTGTCGACATTTCGGATACTGTAATTAGTTCTGATTAGGAGTAGTTTACAGAACCTGGTCTCTTGCTGTATCGAGTAAAGGCGAGCGCTGTGTTCTTTTTTAGGCTTTATTTTGATTAGATTTGATTTTGGAGTTTAACTTCCTGAAACGATGTAGGCTATGAGAGACGCCGTAGTTGAGGACTCCGGAAATTTCGAACACCTGGGGTTCTTCCTTTAACGTCCACTGACATCGCAGAGCACTCGGACGCCTAGCTTTTCGTCTCCATCGTAAAGCTGCCACTGAGGACGAGATTCGATCCTGCGTCCTTGGGCACAGTAGTCGAGCGCCTTAACCACTGCGCACCCCGGCGGGGTTTTGGTCTTTATAATATCCTCTGTGATCCTTTGGTTAATTGAAGTTTAGTTTGCGTTGATTCTATTTTACTAGCTACCTCATACAAGATGAAAAGTAATCGATCGCTAATGATTTTCCACGGCCGTGAAGTTAGAGTTTTAGGAATAATGATATTCCTAGATTTTTTCTTTTACTTGGCTTTTTTTCCTGGCTATGCGCCTTTCTGTCATGCGCCTTTCAGATTCGCAGCAGCTCCGGCGGCAAACGGACATGCATAAAAAACCCCTCAAAATGTCCTATATCCCGGCGGGGACCGGACACCGCTCGTATTTTGCATCTGCCACCGACAGAGCTTTGCTTTCTTCTTGCGATAGACGTTGACGACACCCAGACTTCCAGTGCGACTGCGCTGCAGTGCCTTCTAGTCCCCCACTCACCCATGATCATCACCGAGGTGTCAAAATAACATGCACCGAGACATCATTCAGTTTGACAGCAGCAGCTGCGGCAAATCGACATTCATAACAACCCCTGAAATTTTCCCTCTGTGAAGGTTGGTCAACTTTTACTCAAGCCACGACTTTGTGACCCTACGCCACATTCTGTGCTGCTACTAGCTGCTGCCTGTGTTATTTTTTGCCGTCTCTGTGCTTGTTACCCTATGTTCTACACGAGTACTACCGATTCCGAGAAATCAGAGCCAATAACGAGCCGTTCTGTTTAGCTTGTAAGGAAGTGCTCTCCTGAAGTGGTTAATTAAACTGTACGGAGTGCTATCATGATTACCATGTTAGTAAGCGCTCTGGTGTAAATGAGAACGTATTTAAAACTATGAAGGAATCATTTGCTACATGGAAATGTCCTACATGCTATACCTCAAGAGTGGTAGTAGTCTCAAGCCTGTTAGCGACTATGATTTTGATATTCAAGTTGTCCTTTATAAGCATCAGTGAGAAAGCGGAGTCGCTAGGCCTTCTGTCCAAGAAGGTAGAAGGGATAAAAGAACCTATTGCACTCATGTACGATCATTATCATCATCATCAACCTGACTATACCCACTGCACGGCGAAGGCCTCTCCCATATTTCTCCATATCAGATAAACACGTTGAAATTTTAAGCACTGTAAAGAGGCAGGATGCCGAGTTGAAGCAACTAAACAAGCGGGTTGAAATGTCGAAAAAAGATGAACACTGAAGAGGTTGCAAAGCTCCGAGCCTCTCTCAATGATCTGGAATGACTAACGCGACGTCAGAACGTAGAAATCTCTGGGTTCCCTAGGATCGACGGTGAGGACCTACTGATGAACGTGAACAAACCAGAAAAATCATTTAGTGTACCTGAGCTGACCACGAACTCGTTGGTGCTCTGCATAGGCTGCCCTCGAAAGACGGTAAAGAACCAAGCATTATAATCCGATACCTGCGACAACGTGATTGTGATGAATGGCTGTCTAAAAAGAACAGACTCCAAGGCGAGCAATCCTCGGTCTGGATTAGAGAAAACTTCACCCATGCTAACAGGGAACTGCTCTATGTTACAAAAAAGGTGGCTAAGGAGGCTGGTTATAAGTATGTATGGAACAAAGATGGGAAGTTCTTGTGCGGCAAGCAGATGGCAAATCTGCACATGTTGTCAAATGTGCCAAAGATTTGGCTGGACTGCTGCAGCATTCTAAGATGTGTAATTTCTTTTTTTTTAGTACTTTTTCGGCATTACAGTGGACTCGTATACAAGCCAATCTAAGTTGAGGTCGCTAATGTTGGGATTGCATGCGTCCGCTTTGACACTCTTGCAGTGAAATATGCAATCAGTACGAAACAAATATGATGAATTCTCTGTTTTCCTTGAAAATTTCAACTTTCATTTCTCAATAATATTGCTTACCGAAACAGATGACACTAAAATGCCTATTGACGGATACAGTGTCATTTCCCAAAATAGAACCGTAAAGAAAGGAGGTGATGACTGTATATGTTTAAGAACAGGCATTATATAAGAATGTGTAAATGAAATGTCAAAATCTGCCCCAGATAATGAAATTATCTGTGTAAAATCTAGTATGCATATTGTGGAAGAAGGCTAGGTCAAGACGGCGAGGTCGTGGCGGCAAGGACAGCGAAGCCTTGTCCAGCGTTTTAATCCGGTCACCAACCCAGGCACGCGCCAAAGCCGGCGCCGCGGGACGATGATGATGGTATGTACAAATGAAAGAAGATGATGATGGCATGTACAAATGAAAGAAGGTCCACAGAAGGCTCACACAATCTGCCCGGGGGGTCGGAAGCGGCCAGCCTGGCCGCTCCTAACTAACCGATGTACCGCGGCGCACAAACGGTTTCAAGCGAGAGACATGGACAATTTCAGTTCCACGGTGGCGTCGATCGGCCGGGGGATCAACAGGCGCGACTTTGTAGTTAACTGGAGAAGTTTGGCTGATGATCTTGTAGGGACCAAGGTAGCGGTGGTGGAATTTGTCACTAAGGCCAGGGGTGCGCAGTGGAGTATAAAGCAGTACTTCGTCACCGGGACGATAAGAGACCACGCGATGCGTAGAATCGTAGCGGCTCTTGCGGTCTTCCTGGCACGCTGCTGTGTTGAGGCGGGCAAGATGACGGCATCTGGCCACACGAGATAAGAACTGGGTAGGTACCGATGTGGAGTAGTCGGGCGTAGAGAAGAAGGAAGCGTCGAGAATTGTAGTGGGAGGACGGCCATAAACGAGGAAAAATGGAGAATAACCGGTAGTCCGTTGTACTGCTGTGTTATAGGCGAAAGTGACGAATGGTAGAATAGTGTCCCAATTTCGATGATCCGGTGTGATATACATGGAGATCATATCCGATAAGGTGCGGTGAAATCGCTCTGTCAGCCCGTTAGTCTGGGGATGGTAGCTCGAGGTTGTCTTGTGAAGGGTGGATGACGCGTAAAGAACTTCGGCAACGACTGTCGATAAGAAGGCCGTCCCGCGGTCACTTAGGAGCACCCGAGGAGCGCCATGACGCAATACAATTGATTGCAAAAAGAAATTTGCTACTTCTTGAGCGGAACCGGTCGGTACAGGTGCTGTCTCAGCATAGCGTGTAAGGTGGTCGACAGCTGTTATAATCCAATGGTTACCCCCCTCGGAGAGAGGTAGGGGACCATATAAATCGATGCCGACTACGTCGAATGGCGTGGCGGGACAGGGAACGGGTTGTAGAAGGCCAGCGGGTGAAGAAGTCGGCCGTTTGCGACGTTGGCATAGAGGGCAGGATGCGACGTATTTGGCAACGCTGGAAGATAGGCCAGGCCAAAAGAATCGTTTTTTCACGCGGTCGTAGGTTTTGTCAATACCAAGGTGATCTGCAGTAGCGTCATCGTGGAGAGCCGCCAGTATTCGTTGACGAAGCACATGCGGCACGACTGGTATCCAGCGAGTTCCATCAGTGCAATACACGAAGCGGAGTAGGATGCCATCTTCGAGCTTGAAATTGCGAAGTTGTCGGCGAAGCCGAGCATTGGGTGGGTCCGAAGCGCCAATAAGGCGATCGATGATGGGACGGCAGTAGGCATCGGCTAATTGCTGTGAGCGGAGAGTGTGTTTGTTCTCTGCGTCGTCAAATGAAACTGTTGTGATATACGTCGGGGAAAGAGATGGTCGGCTGTGGTCATAGGTGGAAATGCATTGGGAAGAAAAACAGCAAGCCGATTCCGAAAGTGGACAGCGAGAAAGAGCGTCGGCGTCTTGGTGTTGGCGACCCGATTTATAAATGACGTCAAAATCGTATTCTTGCAGGCGTAGAATCCAACGGCCAAGTCGGCCTGTCAAATTTTTGAACGAAGACAACCAGCAAAGAGCATGGTGATCGGTCACAACTGTGAAGTGCCGACCGTATAGGTAAGGGCGAAACTTTTGGACAGCCCAGACGACGGCAAGGCACTCCTGTTCTGTAATAGTGTAGTTTTTCTCAGCTGGAGTCATAGTCCGACTGGCGAAGGCAATCACTTTCTCACGCGAAGTTGCATCGCGCTGCAGAAGTACAGCGCCAAGACCGATACCACTGGCATCAGTGTGCAGGATGGTTGGAGCGCTGTCACTGAAGTGGCCAAGAACAGGGTCTGATGTGAGGGCGTGCTTCAGGTTATTAAAAGCAGCTTCGCACTGTTCAGTCCACACGAAAGGGCTGCGTGCTTTAAGTAGTTGATGGAGGGGAGCAGCAATACTTGCAAAATGCTTTATAAAACGCCGGAAATAAGACGCCAGGCCGAGAAAACTGCGCAATTCTGTAGTCCGTTGTGGACGAGCAAATTTCAAGACCGCGATAATTTTTTCAGGGTCTGGACGAATGCCGTCATGGCTGACTAGATGTCCCAATATTTTAATTTCCTTCTGTGCAAAGTGGCACTTCTTGGTGTTGTGCTGAAGGCCCGCTGAAGCGAGACACGTGAGGACCTCATTCAGGCGCGTGAGATGGTCGTTAAATGTTGACGAAAAGATGACAATGTCATCCAAGTAGCATAAACAGGTTCTCCATTTTAGGCCACGAAGCACAGTATCGATCATCCTTTCAAATGTCGCTGGTGCGTTACAAAGTCCGAAAGGCATAACATTAAATTCGTAAAGGCCATCGGGAGTTGCGAAAGCGGTTTTTTCTTTATCGTCCTCGTGCACAGGTATTTGCCAATAACCCGAGCGGAGGTCCAAAGTCGAGAAATATTGGGCGCCTTGGAGAGAGTCAAGGGCGTCATCAATTCTTGGCATTGGGTATACATCTTTGCGGGTAATTTTGTTGAGTGCGCGGTAATCAACACAAAAGCGTACCGAGCCGTCCTTTTTTTTAACTAACACTACTGGGGAGGACCATGGACTTGTCGAGGGACGAATAATATTGCGATGGAGCATGTCATTTACATTTCCTTCAATTACCTTTCGTTCAGAGAGGGAAACCCGATAAGGTCGTCGGCGAACGATAGAGTTACCTTCAGTAATGATGCGATGGTGCGCAACACTAGTCCGTCCCAGTGGAGGGGAAGTGGCATCAAAAATGGCTTGGTGTTGTCGAAGCAATGTCAGCAGTTCTTGGCGTTGGTTCGGCGTGAGGTTAGGATTAATAGTCTTTGTGAGAACAGAAAGAGAGACGTCTGTCGAAACACGGTGCTGAGGCTGAGGGGCGGTGAGCACCATCAAGGACAAAGGTTGAACATCCACCTTGCAGGGGAGAGAAGTTCCTTTTCGGAGCACGAGGGATTCACGTGAAGTGTTAGTGGCCGCTACTGTCGCTGAGCCATTGCAGAACCTCACAAGACTAGACGGGAAGGCGATACCGCGTTCAAGATGACGATAAGATGGTGCGATGAGTACGTCCCCGTCAGCGATGTGGTCAGAAACAACGGTAAGCAGTTTTTCGCACTGAGGAGGCAGAACAGTATCAGCGGCGGCAACGAGGGGATGATGTCGTTCAGAAACTTCAGATGAAAAATCGCTTTCTGTCATATGGATAACACGGTCGCCACAAGAAATGAATGCCGAAGCGGTTGACAAAAAATCCCATCCAAAAATTATCAGATGCGCACATGGAGAGAGCACAGCAAACTGCACATGATGGCGGACGCCGTCAATAACAACTCGTACGGTGCACTTTGCTAAAGGGCGCAAAGGGACGTCATTGGCTCCACAGAGTTCAGGCCCATCATATGGTGTCGTAACTTTTCGCAAACGGTAGCACAAATCAGCGTGAATGACAGAAATTGCAGCCCCTGTATCAATTAATGCTTCTACCGGTAATCCTTCAGCGAAAACAGAAATCACATTATACGGGCGATCTGGAGGACTTTTGGTAAGTTCGCAGACTGCAGTTTGACCTCCGGAAACTGCAACGCTTAGTTTTCCGGATGGCGGACAGGGAGAGTTGTTGCGGGTCGGAGAGGGGAAACTGAGCGGCGGTATGGGGATAGGGACCGACGTCGGGACGCATGGGTTCCACGAGGCTCAGACGAGGATTCTGGAGGTGGAGATGATCTTCGAGGTGGGCTGGACATAGGAGGTCGTCGCTGATAATATGAGGGTACGTCACTTTCGAATGCGTCATAACCACGCCGCTCGTTCTGAATACGGCGACGGCAGAAGCGGGATATATGTCCTCGTATTCCACAGTAGTAGCACACTGGGCGAGAGGGGCGCCAGGGTGCGTAATAGTGTGGCGTAGGCTGAGCCGTCGTCACGGCGTTGATGTGGTTGTAGGGCGATGCCAGTTGGGGCGGCGGAACAAAAGGAGGGGGTGATGCTGCGACGTGCGCGTAAGTCGATGCTTGGCGGGGTGCAGGAGGGTCGGACGGCATAGGTCGCGTGATTGTTGCCAGCTCATCTTTAATGATGTTGCGTAGACCGGCGTCATTAGAAGGTACGGAAGAATGATCGCACCCGTGTCGACAGACAGGCTTGAGGGCTTGGAGCTCCTCCCGGATGATGGCTCGAATTAGTGCCCGTAGATCCAGGTCAGCATAGGTCGGGCCTGTAGCAATGCTGGGCTGCAATCGGGAGGACTGCAGCTGGTCGATGCGTTGGCAGGTCGCAATAATGGCGTCAACAGTAGAAGGATTCTGGGCAATCAGGGTATTATAAGCCACAGAATTAATTCCTTTTAAGATGTGGTGTACGCGTTCAGGTTCCGGCATGGTGGGACTAACACGCCGGCAGAGTGCAAGTATGGCCTCTATGTAAGACGCGTACGACTCATCGGGACCTTGGAGGCGAGAGGCGAGCTTGTTCTTCGCGACCTCAGTGCGAACTGCTGGGTCGGCGAAATATTGGCGGAACTGCTGCTTGAATGTTGTCCAGTTAGTGGTGTGGGGTTCGCGGTTAATAAACCAGGTTCTGGCGACCTCAATGAGGTAGAAAGAAACGTTCAGAAATTTTAGAGCGTCGTCCCACCGGTTGTAGTTACTGCAGCGTTCATAGGTGTCCAGCCAGTCATCGACGTCTTCGTCGCGACGACCAGCGAACAGCGGCGGGTCGCGTTGTCATGCGGGCATAGTCGGAGGGGGTGGTGCAGCCGAGGTAGAGGGTCCTGCCGATTCTTGGGTGCTCTCGGTAGACATAACGATGGTGGCAGGCGGTAAACAGCGACCGGAACGTAGCTCCAGCGAGAGGCAGGGCACAAAACAGCAAGGGGATCAATTCTCACCTCCACCACTTGTGGAAGAAGGCTAGGTCAAGACGGCGAGGTCGTGGCGGCAAGGACAGCGAAGCCTTGTCCAGCGTTTTAATCCGTTCACCAACCCAGGCACGCGCCAGAGCCGGCGCCGCGGGACGATGATGATGGTATGTACAAATGAAAGAAGATGATGATGGCATGTACAAATGAAAGAAGGTCCACAGAAGGCTCACAATATGTTTGTTTAGCTTACAGGCCACCTGATGGAAATTTTGATGAATTAATATTGTCTCTTGATGCTTTGTTTTTGTTTTTAATGAGAATAATTGCACCGTAATCCTCGAAGGTTACTTCAATATTATTATGACGGGAATGTGTGCCGAACAAACTGATTTTTCCGCTCTTCTGGACTGGACTCCCATGTTTTGCGTAATGCTGTTACCGCCCCGAAACAAATTACAGCAGATAGTGCAACTCTGATTGACCTTTTATAGCTCATTACTCTGTCACTGTGCATGTTCGGGTGCTATTAGTGACTATTTGCTGATATATGTTGTTGCTCCTAGAAAACTGCAGTTTAGGAGTGAGATCACCCCTGATGTTCTTTTCCAGGACATAAATTCCCCCAGATTGCAACAATTTTGAGATGAAATGAGCAGTGTGGAGTGCGAATAAACGCTATCAGTTTCCTCAGCCGATAGAGTGTATAAGAAATGATAGACGTATTTTACTGCACTTCTCAATGTAACTTCATCGTCATCATCATCATCATCATCATCATCATCATCATCATCATCATCATCATCAGCCAAACTATATCCACTGCAGGCGAAGGTCTCTCCCATATTTCTGCAATTAACCCGGTTCTGTGCTAGCTTCATTATACTTAACCCGTGCGAACTGCTTAACCTCATCCGCCCGCCTAACTTTCTGCCGCCCCCAGCTACGCTTTCCTTCCTTCATCCGCCCGCCTAATTTTCTGCCGCCCCCAGCTACGCTTTCCTTCCCTTAGAATCGAGTTTGTTACCCTAAGCGACGATCGGTTATCTTCTCTTCGCACTACATGTCCTGCCCATGCCCATTTCTTTTACTTGATCTCCATTAGAAAGTCAGTAACTTGAGTTATTTTGCTGACTCACTCTGCACGCTTCCTATCTCCTAATGTTACCCCTACCGTTTTTTGTTCCATAGCCCTCCGCGTTGTCCCCAACTTAAGTCGAACCCTCTTGGATAGCCTCCACGTTTCAGCCCTATATGTGAGCACAGGTAAGATGAAACTGTTGTATACTTTCTTCTTGAGCGATACCGGTAAGCTGATAGTCATAATCTGCGAGTGCTTGCCAAATGCGCTCCAATCTTATTCTTCTTGCTATTTACTTTTCATGGCCCGGATCTGCGGTTACTACCTGTCCTAAGTAGACATATTTGCCTACTACTCCCAGTGCTTCGCTACTAAATTAAATTGCTGTTCCTTCCCGAGGCTGTTTTACAATACCTTAGCCTTCTGCATATTGATTTTTAAGCCTACCTTCCTACTTTTCCTGTCTAGGTCATAAATCATTATTTGCAGTTCATCAACTGAGTTACTTAGCAAAGCAATGTCATCAGCAAATCGCAGATTACTGAGGTATTCTCCATCTACCCTTATCCCTAACCGCTCCCATTCTAATTTTCTGAATACTTCCTCTAAGCGAGCGGTGAATAGTACTGGGGATATCGTGTCTCCTTGCCTAACACCTTTCGTTACGGGAATTTGGTTACTTTATGCAGAACTATGGTTGCTGTGCACCCACTTTCAGAATCAGAATCAGAATTTATTCAATGCAATGACTGAATAACAAGATTTGGTAAATACGGGAGGAAGTCCCAAAGCCGATTGCTGCACATGGGACCTCCTCTTAAAAGCATGCAAAACAAAAATGATTCAGTACAAACAGCAGCGGATGAAAACTGCAACTGTTGTGTAATATAAATGTAGAACGCAAAGAAAGACAAGATGTAAATATAAACAGAACATAATTTGGGAACATGTTATATAAATGTAAAACAGAGGAAACCACTGAATGTGGGATAAGAATTTCTTATCAATGAAAAAAAAATATTTAGCTCGATAGCAGAAAAGTACGATTAACTGTGGATTTGCCGTTGTGGGTTCTGGGTTTTGGGAGTAAAAAATTGTTTTGGCATGAAAACCGAGTGAAACTACGTCGCGGGAACTGGGTACTGTTAATTATTGAAATGAGAAGTGATCCATTTATGAATTTAAATATGAGGATGCCAATAGAATAATGAAACATCTATGTCACTCCAAGGATCTTATGAGCTTGCAGTAAGGGCGTAGCACTGCACAAATGACTATTGGAAGTAATGAAGCGAATGCCTTGATTTTGTTGTATTGTAGTGGTGGGATGTGTGTTCTCTATGTATTACCCCAAGAAGAAATACGATAGGTAATATGACTACGGATGAAAGCATAGTAGAGTGAAATGCGCGTGTTTAAATTGAAGTAATTTCGCACCTTGATGAGCACCCTTATACCATATGCTGTTTTTTTAAAGGGGAGGATATATGTCTGTTCAATTTTATGTGACAATCAAAACCTATTCCAGGAAACATCGCATGATCAGCTCAACAAGTATTATATATATTGTGACACATATGCCCTGGATCGCTGGACGTAAAAGAAGACAACGATCAGGAGTGACACAGAAGACGACAAATTGGCACAAACGTTCAGTGCTAGAAGAAGGTTAACGCTGCTGTGATTCTGTGCTTTGTGTACTGCGTCATCCTGGACTAACCTTCTTGCACTAACCTTGCCATGTAACATCTTGGTGGAGGTGATCAAAGATCCCCGTGTGCATACATAAATCCATTTAAGCAGCCGAAAGCTGGATTTGCGCAGCGGCCGCCACCTACCTGGGATCACAACATTAACAACGGCCACTATGACCTCTGAGGCAGCTCCTACCACCGCAACAACATCGGCGCAACCACTCGTCCTCACAAAAATCCGCCACCCTCCCATCTTCAATGGCGAAGACAAGACAGATGTTGATGACTGGCTGGATGAATACGAGCGATGCAGCCGGAACAATCATTGGGACGCGACCATCATGCTGGCCAATCTGATATTCTATTTGGCGGGAACCGCTCGCACATGGTTTCAAAATCACGAGCACGAGCTGGTGACCTGGGAAATTTGCAAGCAAAAGCTTCACGACTTTTTCGGAAAGTCCATTGGACGAGCTCTCGCAGCCAAAACCGAACTTTCGTCCCGCGCCCAATCCACCCCGGAGTCCTACCTGGCCTACATTCAAGACGTGCTCGCGTTCTGTCGCAAGGCGAACAGCTCCATGCTGGAAAGTGAAAAGGTAGGGCACATCCTCAAGGGCATCGCAGATGACGCGTTCAACATCCTCTTCTGCATGGATTGCTCTACCGTCGAGTCGGTGCTTCAAGTTTGCCGAAGATTCGAGCAGGTTAAATAACGACGCCTGGTACATCGCTTTGAGCGCCTTCCGAACAGGGCAGCCACATCCTCCTGCGATGATCTGGCTCCTCTGCAACAACCTTCTCAGTCCGCAACAATGACTCGGATCGTCAGGCGAGAACTCGAGGCATTAGCTCCTGCACCATTCCCCTCTCCAGTGCCTGACACCGTGGCCATGATACAGGCTGTTGTCCGACAGGAACTTGCCAACGTCGGTCTTTCCCCCAACCCCGTACCGCCCTCGTCACCATCGCAACCTGTTCCTGTAGTGGCTGCTGCAACCACTAGCCAAGCTCCCCCACGTCGCTACGTTAATCGCAATCCTGCAGATTGGCGCACCTCATATGACAGGACAATTTGTTTTATTTGCTGTCGAGCCGGCCCCACTTCCCGTTACTGCCGCAGTCGCACCTTCCCCACAACTCGTTCCTATTACAACGCTGACCATCGGTACTTGAACAGCTCCGCCGCGCATACGATGGACTTGGACAATTCCCTGCTCACCCAGATGAACCTCACACCGAAGCCGTCTCAAGTGTCCGTCACTCCAGCCGATCTCCATCTCGATGGTCTCGTCAATCTCGTTCACCGCTACCTCGTCGCAACTCCTCCCAATCATACGCCGGCGCTTGCGGGAAACTAGCGAGTGCAGCCCCCGGGAGTGACGCTGCATTACCGACCCGGACTGTCAACTTGGAGCTGACCCTCGTACCCGGACGTAACCTCATTGACATTTTTGTGGACGGAGTCTCAGTTTCTGCCCTTATTGACACTGGCGCCCACATTTCCGTCCTCAGTTCCTCGCTCCGTCAACGCCTCGACAAAGTCCTCACACCTGCTTCCTCATCTACCATTCGTGTTGCTGATGGCAATACAGCTACTGTAATCGGTATGTGTACTGCGAGAATTACCATTGCCGACCGCCATATCCCTGTCCTATTTACAGTCCTCACCAGTTGCACTCACGACGTTATATTAGGACTCGACTTTTTAACTGCACATTCCGCGCTCGTTGACTGTTCTTCTGGACTGCTTCATCTGGACCTGCCACTCTGTCCTGACAAACAGGCCTCTGATACCTCAATGCTCCGTCTCCGCTCCTCTACATTTACTCGTCTGCCACCAGAAGCTGCAGTGTACATGCTCATGTCACCTTTCCCCTCCGTTCCTGATGGCGACTACGCTGTTTGCCCCATAATCGACATGACACTGCAGCGTAGAATCGCTCTCCCTCATAACATCGTGCACGTAGAAAATACCGCTTATATTCCCGTCTTGAAGTTCGGCCTTTTTGTGCCCGTTCTTCCTGAGGGCATTACTCTCGCCGAACTGACCCCAATGTCTGACGTCACAGTTGCCGCTCTTTTGCCTTACCCTACTGCTAAAGTTGCGACACGACCTGCACCGTCCCCATCTCTGGAGGGCCGCATATCAGGAATGGTTGTATCTAATTTGCGCCCTGACCGTACTACAGCACTTACGAGTCTTCTGAATTCGTACAGCAATATTTTCGCTTTTGGTGACCGCCCCTTAGGACAAACGTCCCTAGTTACACATCGTATCGACACTGGAGACGCCCGCCCAATTCACAGAAGACCTTTTCGAGTCGCCATTTCTGAACGAAGCGTCATACAAGATGAAGTGGACAAGATGTAAGCAAAAAACACTATAGAGCCTTCGAGCAGTCCCTGGGCGTCGCCTGTCGTGCTTGTTAAAAAGAAGGACAATACCTGGAGATTCTGCGTTGATTACCGACACCTCAACAAAATTACAAAGAAAGACGTTTACCCGCTCCCCAGGATAGATGATGCCCTCGACTGCTTACACGTTGCCAGCTATTTCTCTTCCATTGATCTTCGGTCCGGTTATTGGCGGATCGCAGTCGACGAACGGGACCGAGAGAAGACCGCCTTCGTCACTCCCGATGGCCTGTATCAATTCAAGGTGATGCCTTTCGGCTTGTGTAATGCGCCCGCAACATTCGAGCGCATGATGGACTCTCTCCTGCGCGGCTTGAAATGGATGACGTGCTTGTGTTATCTCGATGACGTCATTGTATTTTCTTCTACATTCGAGAGCCATCTTCATCGCCTTGATGCCATTCTTGGCGTCTTCCGAAGAGCTGGCCTTCAGCTGAACTCGAAGAAATGTAGCTTCGGCCGACGTGAACTCAAGGTGCTCGGTCACGTGGTCGACGCCCGTGGTGTTCAGCCCGATCCAAACAAAATACGTGCTGTAAGTGCATTTCCTACACCCCGCTGTACCAGTGACGTGCGTAGTTTTCTAGGCCTTTGCTCCTATTTTCGGCGGTTTGTCCCCAACTTTGCGGAGACGGCTCGTCCACTCACCAATCTTCTGAAGAACGACACTCCAGTTTGCTGGGACCAAGAACAGTCTCAAGCATTTTCTGCGCTTATTGCGGCCCTCACCAACCCACCCATCCTGGCACACTTCAATCCCTCAGCACCAACGGAGGTACGCACCGACGCCAGTGGTCACGGTATTGGTGCCATTCTTGCCCAACAGCAGACGGGTCGCACTCGCGTCATTCTTATGCCAGTCGTCTGCTTTCTGTGGCTGAGAGGAATTACTCGATCAAAGAACGTGAGTGCTTAGCCCTCGTGTGGGCCATTACAAAGTTTCGCCCTTACTTGTTTGGCCGCCCGTTCCCCGTCATCACCGACCACCACGCCTTATGTTGGCTTTCTACGCTGAAGGACCCTACTGGTTGCCTGGAGCGTTGGGCCCTCAGCCTTCAAGAATACACTTTTTCTGTCGTCCACAAGTCCGGCCGATTGCACGCTGACGCCGACTGCCTCTCCCGCAACCCGGTAGATCCACCAACCACCAGCGAGTGTGACGATGACACATGTGTGTTGGCCATCTCTGACCTTTTAAACATTCGCCATGAACAGCGCTTAGACCCCAAGCTTTGCAGTATTATAAATCGTCTCAGCACTAATCACCTTGATGCAACCCTTGCTTTGTTCGTGCTCTAGAACGGCACCTTATACCGGCGGAATATGCGACCAGATGGCGCCGAGCTTCTGCTCGTAGTCCCCGAACACCTGCGTACCACCGTTCTTCAACAGCTGCACGACGCACCCACAGCGGGTCATCTTGGCGTATCTCGTACGTACGATAGCGTCCGCCGCCGCTTCTTTTGGCCAGGTCTCTATCGCTCTGTTCGTCGTTCGTTCCTTCTTGTGACCGGTGTCAGCGACGGAAGAAGCCCTCGGCTATGCCTGCTGGATCCCTACAGCCGATCGACATCCCAGTAGACCCGTTGTCCCGAGTTGGCCTTGATCTCCTCAGACCTTTCCCACTCTCTTCGTCGGGAAATAAATGGATTGCGGTGGCTACGGATTATACTACACGCTACGCTGTCACCCGAGCGATACCTACCAGCTGTGCAACTGACGTGGCTGCGTTTCTTCCCCACGACGTCATCCTGCTCCATGGTGGTCCATGCCAGCTGCTCACTGACCGTGGCCGTTGCTTTCTTGCTCGAGTAGTCGACGAAATTTTCCGGTTGTGCTCCATTAAGCACTATTTCACCACCGGTTACCATCCACAAACGAACGGCTCACCGAACGCCTCAACCGCACGCTCACGGACATGTTGTCAATGTATGTATCGGATAATCACCGTGACCAGGATGTTACTTTGCCGTTTGTAACGTTCGCATATAATTCCTCCCGTCACGACACAATGGGCTACTCCCCCTTCTATCTCCTATACTGCCGCGACCCTCCCCTTCCGTTTGACAGCGTACTGCCTCCCACCGTTAATGCCAGCTCCTATGTTCGTGACGCCATATCTCGAGCTGACGCCGCCCGGTTTATTTGTCGCCGCCGACTAGCTTCCTCCCAAAATTCCCAGAAACGCCGCCATGATCCTCGTCACCGCGACGTCCACTACTCTCAGGGCTCTCTCGTCTTGCTCTGGACTCCCGCTCGTAGAGTTGGGCTGTGTGAGAAGCTCTTGCCCCGCTACGCAGGACCCTACCGTGTCTTACGGCCAGCCACTCCTGTGACATATGAGATCACCCCTGTGCATCCGCCGCAGCAGTCCGCTATGCCACGTACCGAGATCGTTCATGTCACCCAAATGAAGCCGTACTACACCTGCAGTAGTTCGACATAATGCGCACCGAGACTGTGCTTTTCGTCGGGGGGCAATGTTACATATATGCCCTGCGAGTTGCTGGATGTTGAAGAGGACGATAAATAGTAGTGACGCGAAAGGAAGACGAAGCTGAAGAAACCGTTGGGACTTGCCTGAACAATTCCCGTGTTCTGCTCTACTGTGCTGTGAACGCTTGCCCATCACCTGCTGTGGTTTCTTGTGCTAGCCTTCTGCCCCGTATCAATATCACAGCGATAGTGAGTTTGTTTAATCTTCCAAATATTCTTTATTTAGAGAACAGCAGAACACAATTGGCCGGATTAAGTCTCACCTTGACGCAGCCATGACGGTTAGTACATCGCTACGTTGGGCGAAAACAAAGCAAAGAACTGCACTCTTTCCATTCAATTCAGGACGTCATTATTGTTTGCTGAAGACAGCACCACGAAAGATTAAGCCCTTAGGGTTCAGAATAGACCGACGGACATTTTTCTTAGAAGGCATGAATTGCACGCGCTACTCTAATCAGGAAACGCAAATTATATCATATACGATTTATTAGCTCGCCTTTTCATACAAGTCAAAACAATAAACGCCCCGACTCTATTGCTTGCGTTGAGTGTCCTTTTTCCAAATAATAAAATTATCTCCGCTATTAAATTCATGGTATCGTAGAATGGGCGTTGAATTTGGTTCGCATTATTTCTTCGCATCGAGGAGTGAGGAAATCCCGTCTGTTCCGCTCTATGTGTGAGGCAGGAGATCCCGCGACTTCCGCTCTATAGGTGAGGAAGCTTGTGGCACTGCCCCCCCCCCCCCCCTGACATCCACAAGCTCCGATAACGACGTTATTGCGCCCCGCAGAGGGGTTCAGTAGATTGGGTCTGTTCTATGCACTGAAGACTGGCCGTCACTCCTTACGGTTCATGACGCGAACCATAAGCGTACTGATCAGAACCCGCACAGCACCATAACATTCTAGTTCGTCAGTCATGTCCTGAGCACGTCACAAGTCACAGATCACTGATAACAATCAAGCAAGCACAAATATACAGACACATCTTGTACAATTTTATTACGCCAACCAACCCAATGCAGCTAGGTAATAGAGCAACCTGAACAACTATTCCAGCCGGCATATGTAATCTGCTCCCACGTTCTTGCTGCCTTTAATATACCCCACACGCAAGTTGCATTCCTGAAGCTTCATACTCCACCGAAGAAAGTGGCTGTTCTCAGATTTTGTTCATTTTATGAACATAAAGTCTGGTGGTCCGTTTGAACGAGAAACCCTATCCTGTAAAAGCAAACGTGAAATCTCTATTCCCAAAACCAGTGCTAAAGCTTCTTTCTGAATGGTTGAATAGGCTACCTCTCTCGAGAGCACCTTGCGGCTTGCGTAGGCAACTGGATGCAGGATTCATCATGCGAATGAAGCAGAACGGCCCGAAAACCTCTATCAGAAGCATTCGTTCGCAGGAAGAATTCCCTGTCGAAATCTGGAAATTTCAGTATCGGTGCCACAGTCAGCTTTTCCCGCAAGTTCTTGAAAGCCCGTTCCGGCTCGGGGCCCCAGCTCAGGTCTGAAGGTTTACCCTTCCGTGTTAGATCTTACAGATTATTGGTCAGGTCAGTATAGTTCGGAATGAAATCTAAATAGCAATCCGTGAGTCCCAAGAAGGATCGGGCGTGTTTCTTTATTGTTAGATGTGAAGATTCTTATATCTTCTGTAGGGTCTTGGTTAGGGGCGACAACTCTCAGGACGCAATTTGGTGGCCCAGGAACGCGACGGTTTCCATTCCGACTCGCATTTCAGCGGTTTAATATTCAGACCAGCCGCCTCAATTCGAGCAAAGACCTCGTACAGTGTTTGGCGATGCTGTTCTCATGTCGCACTTGCAAAGAGTACATCGTCGAAGTAGTACACCACGTCGGGAATATCGGCCAATATGGTGCGCACCGTGACAGTATTCCCCGCACAGGAGAAGCACCCTCCCGGTGCGCCCTATAAAGGAGAACTTGAATAATAATGTTTCAGACGATTAAGGCGCTCAGTAAGACCATTCGTTTGCGGATGGTAGGCCGTGGTGAATTGTTGACGAGTAGCGCATGAGCGGAGAAGGTCATGAACCATTTTAAAAAGGAAACAGCGGCCTGATCTGTGAGCAGTTTTGCGTGGAGCGCTAGAAATCAAGATTACGTCATGCAGAATAAAGTCGGCAACGTCGGAGGCGTAGCTGGTGGGGATATCCCTGGTTGCAACATATCAGGTGGAATAATTAGTCGCCTCAGCAATCCATATATTTCCAGAATTCGACGTCAGAAAAGGCCCAAGGAGATCGAAGCCCACAGGAGAAAATAGCTCAGTCGGCCCTGGGATTGGATGCAGGGGCCCACTAGGTTGAAGCGAGAGTGTCGTACGACGCTGACACAGTGACGTGGAGACAGAAAAAGCGGAAAAATACCAGAAAAATCGGCATCGCACACTCTCGTACCCGCGTGATACTTCCAGGTGTCCTGCTGTAGGGGCGTCGCGAAGTTGCGCGATGACAGTAGAGCGCAGATCAGTCGGAACGACCAGTAAACGGTCCGCGCAATCTGTTCGCATATTTCTTCGGTATGATGTCTCGTTATGGAGCAGGAACATGCTGGCCGAAGGATCAGGGTTGTTGCCCAGCTGGTCTATAATTGGTTGCAGCGCAGGATCACAACACTGTTCGGAGCCGATATTGATAAAGTCAGAAATGGGCAAAGCGTAGTCGACAGCAGTATGGTCGGACAAATTGGGAGGATCTACGGGATGGCGGGACAAGCAGTCAGCATCTTGGTGTAAGTGGCCGGACTTGTATACTACTGTAAATTTGTACTCTTGTATTCGCAAGGCTCAGCGACCTAAGCGGCCAGTGGTGCCCTTAAGTGAGGACAGCCACCACAAAGCATAATGGTCTGTCACTACACAGAAGGACCACCGAAACAAATAAGGGCGGAATTTGGTCAGCGCCCAAACAGGTGCAAGACAATCCCGCTCTGTAATTGAATAATTGCGCTCAGATGACGAAAGCACACGGTTGGCATAAGCAATGCAGCGGGAGGAACCATGCTGGTACTGGCCAAGGACAGCACCAATAACATGGCCGCTAGCGTCGGCGTGCGATTCGGTAAGTGCAGAAGAATCGAAATGCGCCAGAACAGGTGAGGTGGTGAGGGCGGAAATAAGTGTCGTGAAGGCATAGGCTTGAACCCTATGTAAAAGGTACGTTGTTATGAAGAAGTGGGTACGTTGTTATGAAGAAGCGAATAAAGCGGCAGAAGTAGAAGCAAAGGCCAAGGAAGCTTTTTACGTTACTTGAGCTACGCGGGTAGGGACCTCGCGCATGGCTCGAACTTTGTCAGGGTCGGGCTGCAGACTATTTGCATAAACCAAATGACCCAGGACTTTGATTTGGAGCTGGCCGAGGCTCCATTTTAAAGGCTCAACTCCATAAGTCCTCGAAGCGCGCGTCCTGCGCGCTTCGCTGCGCGCGCGCCGGCCAAAGAAAGTCTGCGCATGCGCGACGTGCCGCCCAGAGCCGAGTGCGTTCACGACGCTCGGATCCGACAGTGCCAGATATTCGGCGCGCGCGCTGCTCGCGGCAGTGCGCTTCCGAATTCCGGCGTGCAAGCATTGACCAATCAGTGGTCGCTCTACGTCTGTTTCTTCCGGGGCGGGTCTGGCGGGCCTTTCAAACATGTTTTGAGCAAAATGGCGGTTCTCCACCTCAGTGGAAGCGCGTCGTCCTGTATTGGCAGCCAAATAAGTGAAGTCAACAACGAGCTGCTCATCGCCGCCATCGAACGATGGCAGCTGCTATGGCTTGCGAGCCCCGCGCTTCATTAGAAAGAGCTGGTGACGGCGGCTCTATGGATAGCAGTGGTCGCGTAATTTGTGCGGGGTTCGCCCGCGAATGTGCGATGCTGAACATGATCGTTCGTTATTCATAGCGTGTATATTCGTTATTCGTGTCGTATATATCAAACATTTCATGTGTATGTTCTTGAGTTTTCATGACAGAGGCTCTAACAACGCTCCAGAGGCGGTTGAAAAGCCTCCGCGACAAGTTCCGCCGATTATGCAATGCGTGACCGGGCGCGCACCGCGCCATGCGCTTGGAGTTGTGAACCACTTTTCTTGCGCGCCGGGGCGCGGTGCTCACCGCGCAGGCGCGCACAACGCCCAGCGCGTAGGACGCAGAGGTGTCTATGGAGTCGGGCCTTAAGGCGTTTCAAGACCGGCGCGGCGGAAACTGTCCAGGACAGTATGAAGTCAATCTAGTTGAATTGTGACCATGGAAGAGAATACGACGGCGTCATCTAAGTAGCATAAACATGCTGTCCATTTGAAGCCACGGAAGAGCGAGTTACGCGTTCGAATGTCGCAGGAGCGTTACAGAGTCCAATTGATATCACCTTGAATGGATAGAGTCCGTCGGGGGTTAAAATTGCCGTTTTCTCGCGATCCCGTTTGTCGCCAGCAGTTTGCCAGTAGCCTGAACGAATGTCAATGGAAGAAAAATAGCTGTCACCATGCAAGCAGTAAAACGCATCAATTCGCGGAAGAGGGTAAACATTGTTATTTGTTATTTAATTAAGGTGGCGATAGTCGACATAAGCTTTGGTCTTTCTTTTTGACCAATACAACAGGGGAGGCCCAGGGACTGCAGGAAGTCTCAATTATGTTTTGTGTTAGCATCTTGTCCACTTCATTCTGTATACCATGCCGCTAAGTACGGGAGACACGAAAAAGCCGCCTGTGGATGAGGCTGGCGTCACCCGTGTACATTCGATGGGTTGCAAGGGATGTTTGGCCCTATGGTCGGTCCCCGAAATCAAATATATCACTGTACAACAGCAAAACGTCGGAGAGAGCTCTGGCATGGCATATCCGCGGCTATCATGCCTGAAAAAAAAAAATGTTCCAATGGAAAGGATCCAATATATGCTGCTCCGACAAATGCTGAGGCGTTAGAGCAGCAACTTCTCCTTCTGCGAAAGGAAACAGATCAGCGAGTGCGATGCCATGGGGTAAAACTTCAGTGGTGGTGGTGGATACTATGATGATGGGGGATGGGGTACTGGGCACGACGTATGCCAGCCTGAGCTAGCGGCGGCACTCTTGGCGCCCAGAAAACTTCAGTCGAGCGGCTGAAGGTAAGGACGGGAAGATAAGTGCGGTTAGCAGTGACAGTCACGACGGTATGAGGCAGTATGAGTATGAAGCTGCGACGGAGAACAACATCGGTAATTGGGCAAGTGACGTATGTGTCATCAGAAACTTTGGGAAACGGGGCCAGCGGAATATAAGTAGCAGCTTCGGGTGGTAGACGTGGAAATTCGGTGGATCGGAGGCGCGGCTTGACATCACTGTTTTCGGAGCAGTAGGGCAGGTCCAAGCGAAGACGGCCAGATGAGCAGTCAGGACAGAAAGCGCCGTTAAAATGTCGATGGCGACGATGACATCATGAAGGCAGCGGTCGATGACAGTGAAGAGAACAAGGGTACTGCGATCGGAAATACTCACGCGCGCAGTCCAACGACGGCAGCGACGCTTCCATCGTCGACACGAACAGAGGATGAAGCGTCGGGTGTGACAACCTTTTTGAGACGGCGGCGAAAGAATGAGCTCAGGACTGAAATTTGGGCGCCAGTATCAATAAGAAAAGTAAACTGGGGCAGCATCCACACAGATGTCTAGAAGGTTGCGACAATGACGAGGGTCAGCAGATGATTGTTAGTTTTCCGGAAAAGAGCCAGGGAAGTGGGAAGATGATGCACGGCGATTTTGGGGCGAGCGGGATCGCCGGCTCTGAGTAGACGGTGAGCTGTTGGATATGGACGTGGCTCACGAGTTAAAGTCACGAGAGCGCGTATCACGGAGATTGTTTGTGTGTAGACCATAGTCGGCGCTGCAATCAGGATAGTAGCGAGGTTGAGGTGGCAGAACTCAACGGCTGCGGCATTGACGAGAAAGATGGCCGACACAAGAACACATGAAGCAGATGGGTCGGTCATGCGAGGTTCGCCATTCGTCCGGGCTGCGGTAGCGGTGTTGCGTTGTAAATGGCGTGATAGGAGCTGCAGCAGCTACCCCGGAAACGTTAGGCTAGAGCGAGGGCTGCGCTGAAGGCTGGCCAGAGTTGAAGCCCACGTTCGCGCTGAGGCTCACATTTGCGAACTCCTGGTGAACGACAGATTGGATTAAGTCTATAGTATTGGGACCGGACAGCTGTACGGGTGGCGCCGCCTCTCGGCGCATCGCTGAATGCGCCGGCCCCGGCCGGCGCATTGCCAGCGTATTGGAGCGTACTGTTTGTCATTGGTTTGTGTGGAAATTGGAAATCCTAAGGTTTAGATGACGTTGTGCCTGAATATACTATCCTCAAGGGAACAGAAAGTTGGGCTAGGTGTGTGAATATGTCCAGGTAAATGAAGTCTGGCCAAACAAGGCTGGCGAAACGTGGTGCCTTGTTGGCTCCACTGGCAGCTACGCAAACTTGTCGGACGTTTTTAAGTCGATTCATTTCTACGGGTTTCCACAGAAGCATGAGTGGCGGGTGACCTAAGCATGGTTCTTTGAAAGGCAAAGGCATGAATCTACGTATTTGGTTACTGTGTGGTCATGGAAAGTGCCGAATTTTTAAAATTCCGCTTGCTACCGGATGCTCTGTGCCTTCTGTTCCCCAGGTGTGACGGCACGAGAGTCTCAGAGTCGAAGCCGCACTCCTTCATCTGTAGTCACTTTATTGACAATTGGAAATCGAAATAACCCTACAACGTAAGTTAAAACGCCAGCATTTCCCCGCCTGTGTACAAGAAAATCCCAGCACGGAAAAAGAAAAGGCAGCTCCACCATCGTCGTTCGGGCTGCGTTACGATCTTCAGTGATGGGCAGAGGCAATGTTTGCGCAGATACTTTCGTTGACATAGTCAAAGATAATTTACTTTTTTCTCTTAACAGAAAGAGCAGATAGGAGACATGAACAATTCCTATTATCATGATTTTACCATTTTTCCTCTTTTCGTTTGTCAACCAATGAAAATGCGCTGATAGCTCTGCGTTGATACTCTTAGAATTTGTTGACATTTGTTTCTGGAATGTCCATTTTGCCTAATAAAATCACTCATTTCACAGCTCAATCAACACCGCATGGTTACAAAATCCGCTATCGGTTAAGTCGAAAAAGAAATAAAAATACAATTTAATGCGTGAAAACGAGCATAAACGTAGCATTTTTTTTTTTAATTTCGAACGCCGTGTAGCAGGTTTTCTTTTTTTCGCATTTACGTTGCACCTGACACGGCTTTACGTATTTTCTCCTGGCCATCCTAAATACATGTGTGTCTCATCGGCGTTTTAGTGAACGTGATATTTCCTGATTGTGGCGTAGTATGACAAGACCGTTTTACTCTCTCTGAAATTGCTTTTATGGCCAATGTAAACAGATTTAGCAGCAGTCCGGCAAGCTGCAGTGACAAAGTTGTAAAAGCAATGGCTTTCAGTTATCCGGATTCCTTTACGTGCAAATAGAAAACAACATACATGGTCGCGCCCCCCACACTCATCAGGTATCGAGGTCAGCTAGGTATCGGCCCCGCAAGTTCGTGGTACGCTGAGAAAGTAGACCACCTTAGCGAACGAGCCATCAGAGGGATTCATTTAACAATAAAACGCTCTCTTAGTGGTCGGTGGCTTATCTTACAACACATCACACTGTGTTTTTTTTTTCGATTGTATTTAAAAGTTTGACAGTATTGGACTACTGCCTTCAGATGTTCAAGGCAGGTGCGGTCAACCGCACTGAACTTCCTGAGAGAGCGCTAGCAGGAAATTTAATTTTCTTTTCTTTTCACAACCTCCGCAGCATGTCAGGAGAAAGGCATTTATAGTAAAATATTTTCTAAGTCAATTATATGTAGCAGCTCTGACGTGTTCAACAAGAGCATTGTCATATATGTAAAAATGATGCTGAGCTAGGTGGTATTACTCATTTGGCTTATATTATGATTAAGTTTGATAGTTTTAAGACCGGGTTCAGTGAGCTATTGTAGCGTAATTGTGCAGGAAGTCCTGGAAATATGTGTGTGTTTGCTTTTTCCAACCATAAATAGGATCCCACTTTTGTCTTGCTTGTTTATTTTTCTCCTTTTACAGCTCTCGTTGCAAGGTTGAAACTGTAATGTCATTTGCTATTATTCTATTCTGAATCGTTTGAGCCTAGCTATTACGAAAAAGACAGGTGCGGCATCTTTTTCATTTTACATGAACGCTGACCATTACAACTACCACTACTACGGCGCCGCGGCTACACGGCTCGGCGGTATTTGATCTTCAGGCAGGTTTCGACTAGACCTAATATAAGATGGACGCGCAGTGCAGGCGCAATTCCTGTCTTTGAAGTCGCCTTAACAAGTGCCTAACAAAAGTGTTCCTAGCACATGGTGAAATCACGCTCGCGGCATTTTCGAGTATATAACAGAAATACCAGGCGCCGGGCGGTTTCAAAAAAAAAAAAAAAAACACGCACGACCTGCCGAGAACGGCCCTTTTATTTTTCAAGATTTTCCGGTCAAGCAATACTCCTTGCGATTACTCAACGCAGCTCAAAGCTCTCAAAGCCACACCGCAAAACGACTGGCAGGAACAGGCTCAAAAATGCCTCGCAGAACGGAAACGACTGCGCCGCTCAGCTGCCTCGCCATTCCGCTGTTTCGGCACTCCGCCGCGGGCAGCGCTGTTCCACCGAGGCGACGGTGGCGCCATACAACGGGCGCCCGGTCCCTATAGCATCTGCTGGCTGAGGAGCGAACGCAACGGGCATCATAGCTTCTATCTCTCGGAAACAGTTCTGGTCAAGTTAGAGGGATGAGATGGCTGCTGCAGTGTTGAACTATCTTTTTACGAAGGCATAGCATCTGTGTTGGTGTCTTGTTTGCTAAAAGGTGTAACAACATATTCTGTTTTTTTTAGAGCCGGAACTTCGTATGAGTGCTGAGAGTCACTAATCATCAATATTGATGGTGCTTGCGGCTGTTTCTGCTGCTGTTATTGCTGCGGCTTTCGCTGTTACTTGGGTTATGAGCTCTCCATCATCCTCTTGGATGGCGGCGGCTGTAATTGCGGCAAGAAAAAGGAACGAATTCGTGTATGACTCTGGGGACTGGGTGTGGGACTCACTATGCCCATTGCGACCACTAAAGCGGACCTGTTGCTGCTTCTTGGCCTCCTCCTCGTCGGCTACCTTCCTTTTGGCTGCCTCCTCGGCGGCTAATTTTGCTTCCCATCGTCTCTTCTTGATAACGTCTAGTGTACGGAAGAGCGCTTTGTAGCGTTTATCTCCCGCTAGATGACCGTTTCCACATGGGCAACATTTCGGCGTGCATTGGTGATCTTCGGGCGGCAATACCACCCCACAGCCACGGCACTTCGGTTTTTCGCTATCGCACACATCGGAGCGATGCCCAAGTTCAATAAATCTGAAGGAAACTTGATACATCTTTTTGAGGAACCGACATGGCATAAGTATGCCTTCAATCCTGATAAATCTTAGGACTTCAGGTTCCAAAAAGGAATAATAGTGAAAATCTTCCCCATCCGCCGAACTCCAGCGACCTTTGGATTCTGTGGATCCTTTCTGAATGCTTTGAACAAATGTTCTGCGAATGTATCACAGATCTCTTCAACAACTCCTTGGCCTCAATCCTCGGGTGCGACAGATTGGCCACCACTTCATGCTCCTTTTCAGTGATTTTAAAGCAACGGATTGCAGCTACCTTCACGCCTCGAATAAAGTCCAAGGAATGAAAGAACACCTTACCTAGCTTACCGTTCACACATCATTTGTCCTGCTCCGACCAGACTTGGCGAGTGCCTGACTAAGCAGCGTACCCGACATGCGTTTAATGACGGCTAGATCTCAACGAGGCTTAAAAATCACCTTGATGCCATCTTCCGGGAACCTGGGAAGATTCATAGCGCTTGACCGATCTACCATTTTCCTCCTAGCCGCTTTCGTAGAGCCATGGGCGGCCCTAGCTACCATTTTGTCTGCGGCTTCCCCACATGGAGCTCGCCGTTGTACCACATTATCCTACTCCTTGGAATCGTTGAGAAGCGTCCACTTGCTTTTTGATTCCTTTTTCCTACGCGTTTATACCCAGGTGCTGTGATAGGCTTCTAGATTGAGATCGGCACTTTCGACTGTCACGTAAATCGAAATTTTGGGTCCACAAAATCGGCGGTAGAAAAGTAATGACGGGCTTCCGGGCAGATCTCCTCGGTCGAAGTCGCGCTAGGCCTATCGGGTGTTAGAGTTTCGCAGGTGGTCCGTACAAGACCGATAATAAGAACTAAACTGTTGCATCACAGTCACAAATTCGATATCCAAAACATCACGACGTGTTCCGGCGCACATAGGTACCACTGAAACCAAATTCCGATCAAGGTTGCCAACTCCAGTGTCATGAAAAATACGTCGTTGTGAGGCTCAACAACATTAGAACAGGTTGTTAAGAAGGCCCTATATCGATTTTGTGTTCTTATTCAAAGGCGATGTTTATTCGTGCTCCAAATATACTTTGTTTCGTGAACTCGAATATACCCCACTTTAACCCAACTCTTGAGTCACTATCACAGTATATCGACCACATGTTTCTGTTGAACATCTTGCCTACGTTTGCAAAACATATACAAATATATGCTCGATGTATATGACAGGCGGCCATTCTGTCTTTACAACACCTAAGAATTGGGCCCTTAGAATTTGGCCTCCGTAGGTGGTTCTTACTTCTGTGAGATTGTACACAAGAAACTTTAAAAACAAGCTACAGAGAGGGATGCGGCGCTTCATTTCAAGTACACAGGGTGTTGAAGTACAGGTATATATGTCAAAGACACGACCTGTCTTGGTCAAAGCGCATTGATGTCATCTGTAATAAGACCCTTAATATGTTACATAATTACATTGCACATTGCGCATTTTTCTTAAGAAACATCCTGACATATAAAACACTCGTTTGCCCCATCATTGATTACGCTTGTGTTGCTTGAAATCATTTTAAACAGTGTGCCATAAAAAAACTAGACTCTGCAGAGAAGAGAGCTGTGCGTTTTGTTTTCATGGGATTCGACAGATTTTCAATGTCTTCCTCTTCTTTATCTACCTTGACAAATGCACTACCCACGAAGGGGTTTAGCCAGGATGGATTGCCATTTTGACTATAGATACTATATGAATAATTTATTTATGGAATAAACAAAAACCTAAAATTTAAGATCAGAATTGAATGACAGGAAAGAAATACGTAGCAAAAATGTGGAAGTTTATAAATTTGGAATGCAATAGGCAAGATAGTCTGTCCTTAGTTGTGATGTAGTTATGTAAATACTGACATATTTGAGGCAATGCAGATCCTGTCGAACTCGCGGCGAAGGAGAGCAGAAGCGCAACCAAGAACGTGCATTCCTATTGTGCTATTGGAATTTCTAAATGTGTCCTTCTATGATGTGCAAACCTTTGGTAAGCGAGAGGGAAATGTTCAATATTTTCAATCTCACCGCACGCCTCAGAAAGGTTTGTGGGGCTCAACCCGCATATACATAAGTAAAGATTTAGGCGTAGGATCCTGCATCACATGAGAGTCAGCGTTACCTCACACTGCCATGATTCACATGAACGAACTTTCCATGAATACATGACATATTGGTATTCAGCTGTAGATAGCAAGGGATCATTGCAGAAAGCGGCTATGCATTGATAGTGCTGAAAACGGGACATAGCAAAAAAAAGATATTAGACATTTTACATGGAACAAGTGTATAAATAGCTAATTTCGCCAAGAAGTCTGCCGCTTAATTCTGGATAATACCGCTGTGACCGGGGACGCAGATGAAGCGTATTTCCCCATCCCGGTATGAAATAACGTAGTGAGCGGCTCAAAAGAGCACCCCGTGCTGACTTCAGTGAAAGTAAAACAAAAAGTGTCTGATGGACAAGTTATTTTAGACTGATTGCTGGGAACTTTTAAAAGTGCAACCCCAATTGCCATAAGCTCTGCTAAATGACCCGTGTGTAATCCGGGATGTGCAACGAAAAACTCCAGGAAAGAGATTGAAAAAATTCCAATCCCTGCCTTGTGCGCGGGCCCAGATGAATCAGTGACGATTACAGTGTGATCAAGGAGCTTTACAACGTGATTAGATAGGAGACTGGATATTAGACTTGTAGGTAAGTACTTCACATTAGATGCAAATATAGGATAAAAAGAATTATCCACAATGAACATTGTGCAGCCAACAGGAATTATTGAACTGAGCTCTACTTCAATGCGTGCTAAAATGCGACGCATTTCAAATTTCGTGTTAGTGAAGCGTATGAGCCTGCCAAGTCCGCGCTCAACTTTCTGTGCCTTCGATTTGACATGAGACCTACAATTTACACTAGCATCATATGTATTGCCTAAATACCGCATAGACTCCACTTGAGGGATGACTTCTGAGAGGTAGATTAACGAAACATTTCCTCACAACTAGGCCTCAGTACACTTTCTGCACATCGTCATCTTCGATACCTGAAACACATGTACACTTAATTCAATTTTGCTTTTCTTTGCTACCTAATTATATTGCATTTTTCAAACCTTCGTCTACAAGGAGCGACAACTGAAAATATTTTTCCCTTTTCCGTGCAGGCTAGCGTTTTTAATTCCAGTTTTTTTTTCTCGTACCAGTGAAGCCTGGCATTTGTTACCAGGCAACATTCATTACCTGCTGTTAGACGAATTCTTGGAAGCCTGTTGAATGTATTGTTTATTTACTCATTTTGTTTCTTTGTTTTGTACTGTACCCGACTCCTGCAAAAGCCTCGGCGAGGCTGCAGTATGTAAAAAAAAAATGAATAAACAAATTTCGAAACGCTTTGCGAAAAGCAAAATTAGCAGCGTAGACCTCGTAACTCATCTATCGGTTACGGCGAGCAGGCCTCAAGTGGTGCGCCCCGACAAGCCACTTAGAGCTGAAAGCGCATATGGAAAGATGAACAAGAATTCTCACATCGATGCTCAAACGAAGACATAATTTGAACCGGCCGTCTAGAGCTTCGTGTTTGCCGAGTACTCTCGGCTAACACCACGTACGTTATGAGAAACATATCCACGCAGAAAACATTTCTGACAAAGAGAACGCGATCAGTCAAAACTAGCTCTTTTTAGTTGACATTTTATTGCACATGTTTTAAGCACGCACGCAGAATACAACACAAAGAACTCCAAGAAAGAGAAGTACAAAAGTGCAATAACCAAGAAGGTACACAGTAATATGTGAGCACTGCGTGAATTCAAAGTGAATAAAAAGAGGCCTGCTGCGAACATGATGACCAATATATAGAAAATACGCAAATATCTGTCCAAATTTCATTGCAGAAATGTATAGGAACAGTAATTAGTATACCAACAGCCGGTCTATGCACACTTCGGGCAGCAACCCCTCCCACATTCCTCGATTTATTCTACTCCTGTGCAATCTTCATACATTATGGCCTCAAAAATTACAGAACATCATCTTACCGTTTACTTTTCTGCCGCTGTCTGCTACGGTTTCCCTCCCTTGGCGTCAATTCAGTTACCTTAAGCGACCATCCGTTATCCCCTTTTTGCACTGCAGGCCTTGCCTATCACCATTTCTTCCTTATATCGACAAGATGTCGTTACCTCGAGTTATTTCTCGTAATCACTCTGCACTCTTCCTACTTCTTCATTTTTAACCTATCATTTTGTGTTCCACAGCGCTCGATGTATCGTAAAATTCAGCAAACTCATTATTAGCCTCCACGCTTTAGAGCGGTAGGTGCGTGCCAGTAAGATGCAACCGCTATATACTTTACTCCGACAGTCATATTCTGTGAGCACAACCCAAATGCGTTTCGGCCTAATTTCACTCTTGTAGTGGTTTCCTTTTCGTGGTCCTGACGTCTAGTTACTACCTCTTCTAAGTAAACATTTTCGACTACATTCCAGTTAGTTCTTCGATACCTATTATAAAGTGATATTCCCTTCGGTGGGTTTGGAACCTCACCTTAGTCTTCTGGATACCATGTTATTCATTCGCTTCTGCTTTTACTAATTACGCTTTAACTCGATATTTGATATTAGTCCCTTAAATTACTTTGGAAGGCAATTGATCAGCGAATTGCCGATTACTGAGGTATTCTACTTCAACCGTTATCCCAAACTGGCCTCTTTCCTAATCCCTGAACTTTTCCTGTAATAAATATAGGAATAGCCCTAGGGGGACCGTTTTGGCGTGCCCAACACCTTTCGTAGTAGGAACGTTATTCTTTTCTTTATGTACAACTATAGCTGCTCTTAAACCAATATAGACATATATGGCTCAGTTTGCACCTTAATAGCGCCATACATGTATGAGGTTTCAACCGCTAAGTGTGCCAATGCAATAAGCTCAAGATACAAGCTTCTCATCGACATTTATGCCATAACTTCACATCTAGTAAATTAAAAAGCTGGTTTTATTGAAATTCATGCAGTGTTATATCCATCAATAAATCTGATGCAACTTTGAGACCGAAAATCTGTTAGACCCTTGGCTCGCATGTAAAATTCGTCGTACAAACGAAGATTAGTATAACAGTACAAACAAACGCTATGACAGTAGTAGAGAAGAAGCTGTAATTACTGGGATACAAATGTCTTGCATCAAATAAGCACTGCACACACCATCAAAAGATAAATGTAATTAAAGGGACTAAATTTCTTATAGTATTCCGTCCAAATCACAATGTGCTGACATAACAATTATCAGATTTGTTTTTTTTGCTCAAAACTTCGAGACACACGCAAAAGCTTGCATTAAGCGCCAATATCAGCTAACGACAATAATACAGATCTGCAGCATTCACCAGGGTACAATGTACTTGCTCATACAATATTTCGGGCGAAAGCCTTTCAGCTCTCATCGTCAGCAGGACCCAACGGCAGAGACTGTTGACAGAGGGTGTGACGCTCTTGAGAGCGAGAGTTCAAACTGAATAATAAACCCTATCTCCGCCGGTAATCGAAACGCCATCCCATGCATCACCAGCCGAGTGCTTTACCACTGCGCCACGCCCCGGGTTGTGAAACGCTCTTTATAATTCCCCCTCTTGCCTACCATGGGGATGACACCGAAATTCCGCGAGTGACAGATACTGAGCCTTTCTTTTCCTGTAGACGATTTATAGAACGCTGGGAAACTCTGATGCGTTCAATAAAATAATGGTTGTGTTCGACGAGAGACGCGCGATGTACCGTCACGACAGGTCATGACATTCCCAGGCGATTCATGCATATACGAAGCTGACCCCACCGGGCGTTCGGTCCAGACGTCCGTGCGGCGCCTTTCATTTGCCGCTTCCTCGAACGACGCACCACACAGCAAACAGACGCAGATGCTTAGAAGGCATTATTACATCACGCATGAGCGGCGTTTGAAATTGATTTTCAGGTATAGAAAAAGCGGAGTATCTCTCACAATTCTGCGCGGAGACATGCACCACGCCGTAAAGGAAGGGGATCCTAGTTTGGCTGTTCCTAGCCTTACGGAGTTGGGACAGGTAGATCACCGCCGCTTGCGACGGGGGCTAGCCTGCTACCAATTTTTTATCTGTTACTGGCCGTCATTGTACCCGTCACCGCTTAGGTGGGGGACAACGGCTGTGGTGGCGCATGTCTTTCGCTCCCTCTTATTTTTCTTTCTTTTTGATTTTTTCTTCTGTCCGTACGAGACAGTGGAGGTGGCTCAGCTACAGAGCCAGTAGCAGGCACGCGCAATCTCTTTTCCATCTTCCACAACAACAAGGAAGGGAGGAAGGTGGGAGTGAAATGAAGAGAGGTAGATAGAAGTGTCGTAGCGGAGGGCTACGATACACCGCGCTCTAATCAATTTTGCCTCATCGCGCTTTAGTAGTCCAATGTACCTTCTAGAATTTTTTTGGTACACAGCACATCCGTGATCAAAACGATTAGTGCAAACATACTTGCTGCGACTGAAGATTGGATTGGATTGGCACTGAGACTTCCCTTTTTTACCGCGTGGACCAGAAAGGCCCTAGCCAAGGCAATTCTCTACTGGGATGGAATCTGGCCCGCCATGGCGCAACGTCACCAATACTATTTATCTAGTATGCCTTATCCAGTACTCAAGGCATCGTTTGGTTGTCTCCACAGCCACAACCCTCTCATCCCGCTCTGTCGCATCACTGTCCACCATAGCGTCTCCTTGTGGCTGTCCAGACATGAACCCCAACACCTGTGGCAAAGTTGACCCGCTAGGCTGACATGGCATGAACACTTGGCAAATCAACACAATATGTTCAATCGTCTCTGTCTCCCGCCCGTACACCGCACACAAGACATCCGCGTTGCTTGGTGCTACAGTGGCAATGACGGTTAACAACACGCAAGTAGGGAAAGAAGAAGCTGAGGACCGGAGTACACAATAGAAAGTCATGGCGCATATCAAGCTACCAGACTCCGATGAAAGAATAAGTACAGACCATGCCTTACCAAGTTTGAAGTGTACTTTGAGGCAGACCCTCTAGTGGACTTAAGATAATAGAGCGTTTTTTGTTGCCGCATAAAGCACAAACATGGTCCAGACGCAGTGCGTCTGTGCACTGGAATGGCAGCATTCTGAAGGCAAGGGGACCGAACAAAGCGTGCCTGCTAGCCCGGCAACGATTGCAGCCCATACTGCTCCTACAACCAACCCATCGAACGGCTCGAATCCTACAAAACTGTTACTCGGTATGACTTCTCCAGGTGAACCTACGCCTGGACGAACACAGGAGGAGAAAGCCGCAAGAAACCTCGAACAAGGCCTAAGGTGCTATGTTAGACTATGGAGATAGAAGTGTAGCGTATTCTGGTTCAGCACATGCATTGCGCGCCCGTTATTAGGTCACACTCTGTCGTTGATAGCGGCGGCCACTATAACCCTCTTCCCTCTCCGTTGTCTCACGTGAGACATGCCTATAAAAGCAAGCCAACTTCGTAAATAATGCGAGGTTCTGCTCTGCTGCTCCAAGCATGCTGTTCGTGTGAATTTTCGGCATGTTCTTACGGCTTTGTTAATTAGCGCAATATAGCTATTTCAAAGGTGATCACTTACGACCAGTTTTTGGACGATAGGGCTGTTGAGGATTGTCTTCTCGCTTCACTGCGTCGCACAACCACTTGTGTAATGAAGCTGCTGAGCCTTTGCCTCACTACTTTTCAATCAAGAGCAGAACTCGTGCGATTGTTGGGTTCGCAGTACTGACAAACATAAGCCTAGATAACTAATGGTGGAATAAAGTCATCCAGCTGATATATCTCACCCGGAAAACCAATTGGCGTAGCACCGAATGGAAGACAACTAGGACATGGAAACCACAGAAAAACAGAGCACGACTGGCACCCAACCAGGAAAAAAGCTGATATTGGAGTGGCGCTACGCGCTGACGTAGCGGTTTCGGCATTGTGGTTACATATCACGCGCAAGAACATAGGTTTCGAGTGGTGCTTTTGTTCTCGTATATATTTGCGTTAAGTACCTAATATCAATCGAGAAGTGAGCCGCCGAAGCCGCCGTTTAAGCTGGAGTCAACTACCTGATGTCGCCAACAAACCCAGTATAAATGCAAAAATTTAAAGGAAGATTTTCAGCTTAACAAAGTGCACCTCCAGCTATTTTTTTGTCTTATAATCATGTACGCCTTCTCTTTTCAAGAGATCCCAACATGCTAGTGGCGCAACGTAACTGGTCGAACTTAAATAGTATCAGCCTAATTTTGCTGTCTGACTATATAATTTAAACAGTCTATATAAATGTAAACCTTGGTATAAAGTGTGTTCATGAAATATTTGTGTTCTTTTCGAAACGCTCTTGAATAGAAAATTTTTAATCGTTGCGCAGAAATACGCGGCATAGTTTTAAGGCAGTTATTTTGAGATGCGGCTCCATGCGTGCCATTGTCGACGAGAAATTTGACTGGGCGCTTCTGATCTCTTTTCGATAAATTCTCGACCAGAGCTCAGCTATATTGAAGTTTATTTCTGACTGAAGCCGACACTAATAATAAATGACTGCTTTGATCGACGTTTTGATACCTGAGAGGCCTAATCCCCCTTTATGCAACGCTTTGAGTTAGCCTTGTTGTCCCTACCAAACTATAGTACGAATCGCACGCAAACCTATTTATAGCGCAATCGCAAGCAACTATGTTTAACGTATTGAAGGCGTATTTCTTTTCAGAATATTACCACTCGGACTATGGTTGAGGCTTGCCTTGACGGCGTGTGTTACCAGACAACCACCGTGGCAGATGATAATTAAGCCACACCTGTATTAGGAGCTCCAATGAGAGAACAACGCACGACACAGCACAGCCGATAAAGTGTATGGCAAAGTAGAAGATAAAGTGCTCTCTTTCCACATTGTCAGGTTTTCTGGGATTGACGATTGCTGCCCGGTGGCGAAACTTAGCAGCAAAGCCATGCTCAGCGATGGCCAGGAGGAGTCGCCGGTGTTGGTACCTGTGTTGGAAATGACACACGTGCCAGTAAATCTAATTAAATGTGAACAATAAAACTGAGTACCAAAATTTCTAAGGAACAGAAAATTTTATTGGCAGGCCAAATTAGTGTTCTAAGGAAAAATGAAATGCTCGCCTGCTACCTATGTCACAAGCAAATAGTGAAATCCTCTTTCGTCAATTGGCATGGCGCCTTATCTGCATCATGAAGGCCATAGTCCACTGTTACCATTTAAAAAAAAGCACGCTACGGAGAAATAAAACCACTGAAAATTAGCTGCACTCATTCTCCTTATAGCACTGGCCGAAAACACTAGATGCTCCTTGGTCTGACACGCCTACATAGCGGCTCGGTGATTAAAACGCTCGCTTCTTAAAATGGAATGCCTTGTTTCGAAACTCACTCTGACTTTTTTTCGGCAGAGGTCACATTAAAAGGTTTTTGTATGCAGTACGACGTGAGTTGACATAAAAATTCACCATCTGATTGAAATTAACGAGATGCCTTCAATTGGACTAGAGGCCCAACGGAACCTTGTGACGCGCACGCGGATAGCAGCTGCACCCGCTGGAGTCCACGACGCGTATTTTCAAACCATATCCCGTACGGGCACTCTTGTAGAAGACGCATTGGCACGTGGATGGATGGAATATAGGAGCGTCCCTTTTGAAACGGGGTGGTAGCAGTAGCTGTCATACTCATTTTTCTCCCTATATCCTAATTATTGATTTAGATTGGTTAACTAAACCATCATTCTATTTATTAAATTTTTTGTTTCTACATTACTAGCATTATGTCACTTCTCTGCTTTTAAGCCACCAATCTTACAGTCGTTTTTTGCCTAGTTTCCACCGCCGGTTTATTCACCCGGCCATTGGTATCTGTAAACTCAGTATCGTGATTCCTCTGAGCAGCGTCACCTGGCGACAAATAGTGGAAATATTGTCAAAACGAACAAGAGCGCTTTTAAAGGCCACTCTTTCCGTCGTTTCTGTGGCGCTTTATAGATGGCGGTCAGGTTGTTACTCTCAATGAAATACTCCCTCGCGGAGCGAGCATTCATGTCCGCGTGTCTCACAGCCATTCTTGTTTTCCATGCAGTGTGGAGGCAAAGCAACATGAATAAGTCATATGGCACACCCCCTTGATTATGGACCGGTAGGAAACGTATACCGCAGGGTGTAATTGGCAAGTCCTTTTTCAAACTACTCTGCAATATATCCCCCAGAAAGACTGCATCCAAGTAGTCAATAAAAATATGGTCTATGATTTTCGGCTTATGACAAATCAAGCAGTCCACTGATAAACCTGAATGGATGCCAGTTTTGAGTGAACTGGCCAACCTAAATCATTTTTGAAACTCTGTGAACCCTTACTTTTGCTAGAAACTTTGTGAACCCTTACTTTTGCTAGAGCGTTTTGTTGCATTATACTTTGACTGCCCCACTGTAAATATTGTGAAAGAAGGCCAGGTCCAGACGGCAAGGTCGTGAAGGCAAGGCAAGGTATGCCGTGTCAGCATTTAATCTGATGGAGAAAACCCAAGCGCGCGCCGGAGCTGGCGTCGCGGGACGATGATGATGGTATGTACAAGAGGAAGAAGAAGATCATGGTATGTACAAATGATAGAAGATCCGTGGAAGGCCCACAATATTATGGTTGACAGTAAATAAACAAAAAATATTACTGTGGCGCATTGGATTAACACTACTCATCTCAGTACTGATGCCACTGAAACATCTGTTCGAATCCTGTATTGCATTATTTGTATCTTTTTATTTCACAACGTTGAAATATTTTACCAGCAACTTTCCTGAGGTGTGTTCCCCTTTGGGTTCCATTAGGTGATCCTTTTTGTTCACGATAGCAGAAAAACCAGCCGTGAACAGAGCCACGAAGTAACGGTATGACAACGTGTTCACTAAATAATGACCTTCACCGTATTTATTTCCTGCCTTCAGTGAGTGCATGTTACCTTTAGGTTTCGTTCAGAGACACCTTTCAGAAACAATCGGTATGACAACGATTATACTAGGCAATTACCTTCACCATAATCATTTCCTGCCTGCAGTGAGTGTATGTTACATTTAGGTTGCGTTCACAGTCATCTTACAGCAAGGATCGCCATTTTAACTGAATGTATGTTACCTTTGTATGTTAAAGTGTATGTTAAAGCCAAAAGGACGCTCAGTTGTGGATGTGTCGGGAAGCGACCGGAAAGTCCGATGTTTGAAGAAGATATATCACATAGCAACATGGAATGTAAGATCTATAACGCAAGGTAAACTGTATGTCGTCAAGCGAGAAGAGAAATGGACAGATTGAACATTGATATCTTGGGTATCAGCGAGCTCAAGTGGACCGCAATGGGAGAATTTAATTCCGGCGACCATTACGTCTTTTATTGTGGGCACGAATCCAAAAGAAGGAATGGGGTTGCTCTCAAAGTAAACAGAAGAATGGGCTAAGCAGTGCTAGGCTACAACCGCAAAACCGACCGAATGATTTCACTTCGAATTAAAGCTCACCCTTTCAACATAACTGTTATCCAAGTCTATGCGCCAACCATTACTGCTGAAGAAGCTGACGTTGAGAGATTTTATGCGGACCTGCACACCTTGAAGACCGCACTCCATCATCAGACATCCTTTTTCTCATAGGAGACTGGAATGCTAAGGTGGGGTATGAAGAAATATTCGGAATTGCGGGCAAGTTCGGTCTTGGTGAGTCAGATGAAGCTGGGCAAAGGCTACTAGAGGTTTGTCAAGAAAATAACCTGACCATAGCGAATACTCATTTTCAACAGCACAAGAGGCGCCTGTACAATGGACTTCACAGGATGGTCTGTACAGGAATCAGATCGATTATATTCTTTGCTGCAGAAATAGAGAAGCGCTATGCAAGCAGTAAAAACAAGGCCTGGGGCCGATTGTGGCACCGATCATCAGCTTCTTGTTCCCAAATTTAAGCTTCGATTAAGCTAGAAGGCCTTTCAGGTATGATCTGCATCAAATTCCGTCAGAATATGCCGTGGAAGTGAGGAATCGATTTCAAGAATTAGATCTAGAGGACAGAGAGCCTGAAGACATGTGGACTGATGTTCGTGACATATTACAAGAAGTTGCTACTAAGGTAGTTTCAAAGCAAACGAAATTCAAGAAAGCAAACTGGTTATCTGAAGAGGCTTTGCAAATAGCTGAGGAAAGAAGGATGGCAAACGTTATGGGGGAAAGAGAAAGATACAAGGTTCTCAATGCGGATTTTCAGAAAATAGCAAGGAGAGATTACAACGCCTTCCTGGACATACAGTGCCAAGCAGTTGAGGACAACAGCCAATTAAGGAACACAAGAGCTCTGTATAAGACAAAGATATCAAAGGAAGCTTCTGTGCTAAGCTGGGCGTGATAAAGGTCAAACGAGGCAAGGACCTCACTGAAGCCTCAGAGATAAAGAAGAGGTGGCAGGAATACACAGAAGAACTGTACAAGAAGGACCCAGATGTGCAAACCCAACATAAGACGGTGGTGATTACTGATCTCGAGCCGGGCATCCTGAAGAGTGAAGTTGAATGGGCCTTAGCGAGCCTTGCTAAGAACAAAGCTAGCGGAATAATGGCATTCCAGCTGAGTTGCTTCAAAACTTCAACCATGACGCTGTTAACATGCTGCATACATTGTGTCAGAAGATTTGAACAAGCCTGCAGTGGCCACAGGTTTGGAGGAGGTCGGTTTACATCCCCATTCCAAAGAATGGCAGTGCCAAAGATTGTTCCAGCTACCACACGATCGCGCTTATTTCGCATGCTAGCAAGGTGATGTTGAAAATCCTCCAAGGTAGGCTGCAGCAGTATGTGGATCGGGAGGTTCCGCACGTGCACACTTGGTTTCGCAAGGGCAGAGGAACTAGAGACCAGACTGCCAACCTTCGCTGAATCATGGAAAAAGCAAGAGTTACAGAAACCCATCTCCATCTGAAAGTTTTTGACTGCGTAGATCACAGCACATTGTGACAAGCTCTCCAAGAGATGGGAGTCCCAATTCACCTCATCTGTCTCCTCAGGAACCTGTACGAAGGGCAAGAGGCCTCACTCAGAGCTGGACATGGTCATACTGATTGGGTTCCAAATGAGAAAGGAGTGAGGCAAGGCTGCATACTGTCACCCTGCCTATTTAACCTATATGCTGAGTGCACCATGAGGAAGGCCGGTGTGGACGAGTCTTCAGCTGGAGTGAAGATTGCTGGAAAACGTATCCACAGCCTCAGATATGCGGACGATACCACTTTAATGGCAGAAAGTGAAGTGGAACTCAAGAGACTTCTGATGCGCGTAGAAAACGATAGTGAGAAGTTTGGGCTTAAACTGAACATTAAAAACACGAAGATCATGGTGTCTTGCCCTCTCAAGTCCTGGAGCATCAAGGGACAACAAGTGGAAGCTGTGACAAATTTTCTCTTCTTGGGCTCCAACATTACCCCGGAAGGAGACTGCAGCCATTAAATTAGGAGACGCCTGCTTCTGGGAAAGAAAGCCATGGCTAGCCTTGACCGCCTAGTAAAGAGCAGAGACATTAGTCTGCCAACCAAGATCCGTATAACTCGTGCTATGGTCTTTCCAGTTGTGATGTATGGATGCGAGAGTTGGACTGTAAAGAAGGCTGACCGCCGAAGAATTGACGCGTTTGAATTGTGGTGCTGGCGAAGACTCTCGAGAGTTCCTTAGACGGCCAGACGATCAAATCAGTCGAGATTGTCGACCATAAACCCTGACTGCTCATTGGAGGGTCAAATTCTAAAGTTAAAGCTCAGCTACTTTGGTCATCTGATGAGAAGAAAGGAGTCGCTGGAGAAAAATTCGATGTTGGGAAAGGTTGAGGGTCACCGGAGAAGGGGTAGGCAGCGAACGCGATGGTTCGATGGCATCCTCGAGGCGCTGCAGATGAAGTTATGTGATGTTAGGAAGATAGTGAGAGACCGGAAAGCGTGGCGTGATATGGTCCATAGGGTCACGAAGAGTCGTACATCACTGAATTGCTGAACTGAACTGAATCCCCAATACGCTCCAAGCCATTCTGATTCTTCTGCCTTTGCATATTTTGTGATCAGAATCAGCAGCTATTGCGTGTGCTAAGTAGATGCATTCGAATACTGCTTTCAGTGCCTATGGCCAATCGAGCTGGTATTTCTTTGCTCGTGAAACGTTTTAGTTCCTGTAATTAAAGGAGTCGAGCTGGCGAAAATGGTGAACGCCGTCCACAGTTGGTCAGCAGCCCCTTTCCTGTCCGCCGTAAGTGACATCCGCCCCGGAATCATGGCGGACAAAGATTTTTTGGGCCCCGAGTGACAAGAACCCAAGGAGGAGGGCGTCGCGATGTTTTGTAGCCTCTTCAGTGGAGGTGCGATGTGGGAGGAAAGTGGGGACTATGTTGACATATCCACACAATGTGTGTGAAGTGCAATGACTGAATCTCTACAAGGTGCGGGCATTCAGGTTTCACATTTTGCATCGTAGCGAGCTGTCTGGGCCGGACGCCAGAAGGGATTGGTCTGCAGCTCTCGCACGACTTGTTTGAGGGTCTCTGAAAAGCCCTTCGCCAGAGCTGGGTAGATTGGTGCCGAGCTTTTCAGTCATCAATATTTTCTCGTAACCACAGTGGTGATCCGCCTAATTACATATGGTGCTGTTGAAAATTTGATTTTGCAGAATTATGTCAGGGGCACCTTACTGGATTGACTCTATGGGTTATTAGATTTTGCGCAATTCTCCCCATTCGTTACTAGCAAGGCGATGGAGCCTGCGAATAGCGAGTCACTGCGGCATTCTGCATGAAGTCTTACCTTTACGTGTTCCCGATTTAGTTGTCTGAATTATTTCACTGCAGACAATAATAGTGCGGCACACATGCTGTCTCCCTGCCTAACGCCATTCCTTATTGTGATTCCATTATTTATGCAATAGCCTTTCTTGTCTGTGTTTGCGATTTCATTTTATCAGAAAATGGACGCAAAATTGGTCATGTTTGCATCGTCCTGACAAGAGCTAAGAAGTAAAAAATGCCTGTATGGAGGTATAGGGTGAAGCAATGGTGCCAAATATCAATTTCAGTTGATGTACAATGAACAGTTATCAATTACAGGCAAATGGCCAATTAAGTGTCAAATATCCACGGATCCCGACATGGCGTGGTTGCGTGCAAAAGCTGTAGTGGCGTCAGTCTAGAGCGAAAGTCATCAATGTTGGGCTAAAAGAAGCCAAAGCAAAGTGAATAAAGGGTTTGATTAGATAAAAAGTATTAACATGAATGAGGTGGTTTGGGAATTGTGGGGTTTAACGTCCCAAAGCAACTCAGGCAATGAGTGACACCGTAGTGGAGGACGCGGAAAATTTCGACCTCCTGGCAACTCAGGCAATGAGTGACACTGTAGTGGAGGAAGCGGAAAATTTCGACCTCCTGGGGGCCGCCAGGGGGCGCCGAGGAGTGAAGACGCTGCAACGTCGAGCTCTGCTGTTAATGGCCTTTTTCGGCGGCTTTTGGGTGAACCCAGCATCATCTCACATCGGACCGGTTTTCGGAAGTCCCGAGGATCAAGTGGAACCAACTCTCTAAAAGGTGGGACCACCAATTTGGTCTTTACGATACTTTGAAGTTCGCAGCAACAACGCCGCCAAGTTAAGCCTAGCGTCCGGCCTAGCCGCCCTCGAGGGAAGACCCTCAGAGCGTGGACGGCATGGACTGGCAGGGCGAGGAAAATCAGAGCTACCAGCCGAACTCTGACACTCGTAAAGACGGAAATATGGAGGCGGTTGAGGCCTTAGAAGAAAATTCATGGTTCCGCTGGCAAGGAGGCAGATAAGTGAAGGAATGCGACGCAGCGTCCCAAGCGAAGGACGAGGCACCCGTGAAGGGGAGCAAAGGGACCGAGGCCGCCAAATCGCGGCAAAAAGCGATAGGAAGGTCACTCGCCGAGAGATCCGTAGGCACGGTCAGATCGAAAATACCGAAGGAGATGTTCCGCGTAGTGCTGCGACCGCACGGCGGCGCCGATCAGCTGACAAGGAAAGCGGGACCGAAGCTACGCCAGGTCCTGGTTACGGCTGCAGGCCTCAACCCGAACGGGGAAGACAGATTCATCGCCACTCCGAACATTCAGTCCCTACTAATGACCCCGCAGCTCGGCAGGGCGAAGCAGTACGAGCAAATTACGACCATAAAAATCGGGCCAGTCGAGATAGACGCAACTGCTCACGCGGCCATGCCGGAGGGCGGCAAGGGCGTCATATACGATTTTCCGCTGGACCTCACGGATTAGGAAATTCGGCAGGGACTCAGAGATAACCCTGGCTACGTTGGAGCGAGGAGGCTCGGGAAAAAGTCCAAAACCGTGCTCATCATTTTCGAAGACCAAGAAGTCCCGCGAGAGGTGTGGTTCAACGGACTGCTATACCGGTGCAACCTCTACAAAAAGAAATTCGATGTGTGCTACGCATGCGGCAACCTAGGACATCGGTCGGACGTCTGCCCGGACCCCACCAGCCCTCGATGCCGAGGGTGCAGAATGCTTAATCCACCGGAGGGGCACGAGCAAGATTGCGAGCCGCAATGCCTACTGTGCGGCGGCTGCCACCCCCTGGGGCACAACCGCTGCAGAAGCATGTACCGGACCCCGCACATTCTCAAAGTCCGACAAGCAGAGAAAGAAGCCATCCAGGCTCAAAACAAGCAGCAAGAGCCAACGCAAATCCGGGGCAGATTGAGAGGAAGAGGCGACGCCGCGGGCACAACGGGCCATGCGGGAGACTCCAGCGCATCCGTCACCAGAGATGAGCCCAGATCCAAGAGCAAGAACAGGGGGCCGCCACAACCACCGCCACCCAAGGACGACAAGAACCACTGGCCGAAGCCCGGGGATGCGCCGGCCGGACAAGCAAAGATGAATGAAGTTAACGCAGGCGGTAAGTCGGTCAGCTTCGCTAGCGGGGTCTCCAAAGAAAAAAACTTGGAACTTTCGGAATTACAACAGACTCAAGCCGAGCATTGCAAAGAAACCAGAATCATTAAAGAAGACATCAAAGAGATTAAACAAACCCTCAAATCCCTAGTCGAGGTAATTAAAGAGTTAAAAGAGGTAAAAGCTATACCTGCACCGGCACCTCCGATGCTCAGGCCGCCCGTCATACGGGGCCCCGGTGGGGCAAGCGAGAGCAATTGTGGCAGGGACAGTGATGACTCAGATGAAATGAATATCGATCAGGCTAGACCCGCAAAAAGTAAATCAGACGACACTAGTGTAATTGGACAAGCCAGAAAGCACGTGGCATTTAGAAAATTAGTCAAGGTTGAAATCATAGACTTCGAATTGAACCTGAATAAGAAACTCGAGGCGAGATTTGGAGTGCTAGAAACGATGCTTCAAGCCCTTTGCAATGCATCGGGTATACAATATCAAAATCATAATGGATCCCAAAACGTCTAAAATTTGGCAATGGAATTGCCGGTCGTTGTCAATGAAGCGATGGCTCTTGCAACAGTACGTAGCTAGCCAGAACACACAGCCTTTGGCAATGGCTCTGCAGGAAACGCGAGGTGTATGGAAGCTTTCGGGGTACAAAAGCTACGATAGCGGGAAGGGAAGTAAAACACAGGTCGTGACGTACGTCAAAAACAACGTCGCCGTCGTCCAGCACGAAGTAGGCAACAGGGAGACCGAAACGGTCTTTGTGGAAATCCTGACCGGTAAAAAGAACAGAGGCAGCATATTTCTGCTCAGTGTGTACAGCTCCCCGGAGTGCACGAAGGCGAGGTTTGGCCCGATATTTAAGAGAGCGATTAGCCTGGCAGGTAAGAACCCACTAATAATAGCCGGCGATTTTATTGCCAGACATCGAGAATGGGGTTACACGACCAGCAGCCCGAAGGGTCAAACGCTGTTGGAAGATATCACTGAGTCAAACTTCTACATCGCTAACGACATTAGATGCCCGACGAGGGTGGGCAACAGTGTGTCAGCGGACACAAACCCGGACTTGACTCTCTGCCATAGAACTGACATAGTCAAGTGGACAAACAAGCATCAGGATCTAGGTAGCGACCACTACGTGCTAGAGGTAGAACTAAGTAGGAAAGTGAGCGTTAAGCCCGCTGTGTATCGGACGGAAACCCAAGTGGATTGGGATAAATTCAGACAGATCAGAGAACGGGAAGAAATTGGAGATATAGAGTGCATTCAAAATTGGACCGCCCAAATAATTACCCATGTAAAAGAGACCACCGAAGAAATGAAAGGCGAAGCTCTGCCTGAGGAGATGGATAGCAGGCTATTCGGCATGTTCAAAAAGAAAGAAGAGCTAACGAAGAAGCTCAGAAAGCAAAACTGGAACCGCAATCTCAGGAGAGAGATAGCCAGACACAACGTCGAAATAGAAAAATACGCCCGGAAACTCGAGTCGCAACGTTGGGCTAACAAATGCGACGAGATGGAGGGCACCATGAATGCGGCCAAGACCTGGCAACTGCTCAGGTTTCTGATAGAACCCAGTAAGTCCAAAACGGCCGCCAACATAGAACAGCTCAAGGCGAGGTGTAACTCTAAGGGTACGGACAAACAGCTTATTGACAAGCTCAAGTCCACGTACGTAGCTCCCCCCGCCACAGCGCATTAGAGATTACATCGGACCGGCGAACAGCGAGCTTGACGCGTCCATAACAGTGGCAGAGGTCAGAGCGGAGCTGCACGGCCTAAAAAGACGCTCGGCCCCCGGGCCGGACCTCGTTAATAACAAGATGCTCGCAAATCTGGACGACGAATCGATCAATGCCCTAACCAAATATTTAAATCAGGTGTGGGAGAGTGGTCAAGTACCCAAAGAGTGGAAGAGGGCTAAGATCACCCTAATCCACAAGCAGGGAAAACCACCTGGCTTGGAGAATCGCCACCCAATATCACTAACATCCTGCGTAGGCAAACTACTTGAGAAAGTTATTCAGAGGAGGCTAACCAAATACACCGAAGAGAATGATGTGTGGCCGGCTGAATTGGTCGGATTCAGGCCCGGCCTTTGTACGCAAGATACCATGCTCAGACTACATAACGATGTTATCAGAGACTTCAGGAAAAAAAAATACGAAAGCAATTCTAGGCTTAGACCTTAAAAAAGCTTTTGACAACGTCAGCCACGACGCCATTCTCGACGGGCTCGCTGAGCTTAGAGTAGGCGAAAGAACCTACAACTACATTAAATCATTCCTGCGAGACAGGACAGCGATCATCAGCTTTCAGAGCTTATGTTCGGAGAAGTTCCCGCTGGGTAACAGAGGCACTCTGCAGGGGGCTGTGCTCTCACCTTTCCTTTTTAACATCGTAATGAGGAAGCTCCCCAGTAAGCTTGGCCATCTCGATGACTTAAAACTAAGCATCTACGCGGACGAAGTGACCGTCTGGATGTGCGAAGGAACGACTCGTACATTACATCAAGGCTCCAAGAGGCAGCAGATATAATCAGCAATCACGCATAGGACGTAGTTCTATGCTGTTCGCCAGAAAAATCGGAGCTCCTGGTAATGACCAGCAGTAGTGGGAAGATAACTCCAGATATCAAAATTAAAGTCAACGGAAACGAAGTCCCGAAAGTAGATGAAATTAGAATATTAGGTATGATTATCAACCGCAGGGGTAGTAACAAAAGTCTGATTAAGAAATTAAAAGATCAGGCGGAGCTCGTAGTCAGAGTATTTAAGAAGACGTCCAACAGAAGGAGTGGTCTCACGGAGGCTAGTAGACTCAGACTCGTACAAGCTTTTGTCACGAGCAGAATGTGCTACGCGACTCCATTCCTAAATATCAACAAGACCGAAGAACACAAATTAAACACCATAATTAAGAGATGCACGAAGTGCGCTCTAGGACTCCCCATAACTACTTCTAACGACATTCTAGAGAAAATGGGGTTGCATAACGAGTGGAAAGAGCTGGCTGCGGCGGTCAGGCTGTCCCAGAGAGAGCGACTCGCAGGAACGGCGGCGGGTAGGCAAATCCTCGACTGGGTAAACATACTAGCGTCCGGGGAAGGCGAAAGTGTCAGAGAAAGCAGAGCTCGAGAAATCAGAAAGCATCTATACGTCTCGCCCATACCGAAGAACATGCACCCCGTACACGACGAGGGGAGGAGGAAACGCAGAGCTAAGCACCTCGCTAACAAACTGGACAAACTCCCGCCGGGATCGGTCGCCTACACCGATGCAGCGATCGGGAAAGAAGGTGACGTAACCTCGGTCGCCCTATTAGACACTGGGATCGCCATAGGAATAGAAAGAAACCGAGATCTACCGCCGGTAGAGGCGGAGGAGATTGCAATAGCCATTGCCATTGCACGACCAGGCGTGAAACACGTCATCAGCGATAGCAAAGCGGCGGTTAGAAATTTTAGCAAGGGTAGAGTCAGCAATCGTGCTGCAAAACTTCTGAGCGAGTCGTCTCTCGCCGAAAGCGTGACCGTAATCTGGGCCCCAGCACACGCCGGTCTCGCCGGTAACGAGGATGCCCACATGCTCGCCAGCTCCTCGCTACCTCGGGGTGCTGCGGACGCCTCCACATCTAAAACCAAAGAATGTATTGGTACCTTTAAGGATGTAACCGACAACCTGAAGAAAGACCGGAGGATATATCCGCCACCGGTTAGATCCCTGAGTAAGAAGGAATCGTACGACTGGAGAAGACTCCAAGCTCGAAATTTCTTTTCGCCCCTGTAGAGGAGTTGGACGGGTGCCAGAGGGCGGAAGAGGAACGGTGCAGAAACCGAAATTTGTAAATTTTGCGGCCATGTGGCAACATTAGATCATATAATATCGAGATGCGTTCGTGCCCAAGGGCGCAACGCGAATAAAACTGGCGATGAATGGGAGACCACGCTAAGAAGCTCCGACGAAAAAACGCAGCGATTCGCCGTCCGCCTGGCGGCCGAGGCTGAAGACCTCTTCTCCTAGACGAGGCCGGGTGTCCTCTGGCCGCGGTGCGACAGACTGTCTCCCCGGACGCCTGCGTGCGGACCCGTAGGTGGCTGCTGCACCATATTCGGTGGAAATAAATGTTCCTCCTCCTCCTCGACCTCCTGGGGTTTTTAGCGAGCACTGACAGCGCAGATCAAAGCGGCCGCCGAGGCCGGGATTTATTCCCGCTTCCTTGGGAACAGTAGTCGAGCGCCCTAACCACTGCGCCACCTCGCGGGGTTTACCATGAATGCATGAAAATGATAGTTAAGGCAGAATGCCGAAAAATAGGGAAAACATTTTGTGCGGTCATGGTGACGCCATACCAGCGCAGTTTCCATGGAGCCCACCACCGCTAATGTCATGGCGCATTTTAGCAACATTATGACTTAAAGGGAAGAGGCGGCAGAGCGATGAAGTCGTGGGAAAAGAGCGGTGAGACCTTTGAAAGTCCCTAGAAATTTGACGCGTCTCACGTCCGCTTCATGCGTTTCCTGCTTGTGGCTCTGAGAATACCACGCGATTAAAGCGGTGACATATCGCTCATCCAAAACCTGAATGATCACTGTTGTTGTTGTGGCTGTAGGAAGAAGGAAAAGAAAATGCACGGGCCTGCTACTGGCTCTGTAGCTGAGCCACCTCCGCTGCCTCGTACGGATAGAAGAGAAAATAGAGAAGTAAGAAAAAGAAGAGGGAGAAAAGACGCGCGCCGCAGCAACAGCCGTCGTCCACTACCTAAGCGGTGGCGGGTGCTATGACGACCTACAAAGATAAAAATTCGGCGGCTGGCTAGCCCACGCCGCAAGCGGCGTTGACCTGCCGGCCCAGCCCCGCCCCGCCGGAGTGGTGCAGTGGTAAGACGCCAGACGACTGTCCGGAATACCCGGATTTGAACCCGTCCTCGGCGGCTGCGTTTCGATGGAGACGAAACGAAGAGGCGTCCGTGTGCTGTGCGATGTCAGTCCGTGTTAAAGATCCCCAGGTTGTCGAAATTATTACGCAGTCGTTCACTACGGCTCCTCTTTCTCTTATTCCACTTTAACTTTCACCTTCCTCCCTTCCCTCACGGTGAGGTTCAGGTGTCCACAGATACAAGTGTGACCGGTACTGCGCCTTTCCCTTCCCGTGAACCAATTATTATCACTGCAATGAACGCGTGCCAAGGAACGCTACTCAACAGAAGCGACGATGTACCTTCAAATCTCACATTTGCAGGTGAGTGCATGACAAATACTGCGCTATGTAAGTGCGCGGTAAAAAGAGCCAGGTTGTCGAAATTATTTTCAAACCCTACACGTCGGCACCTCTTTCTGCTTTCGCTCCTACCCTCTTCTTTCCATAATGGCTTTGTTTAGGCGTCCAAAATAATTACGACAGATACTGGGCCTTGGGTTTCTTGCAAAGTAATTTAATATAAATTTAATGAACAGTTTGCAAACAGTTGAATTATATGAAGGCGAACATTTTATATCAATGCAAAAGGAAGCATAAAAAACTAAATTCTTAGAAAAGTATAAAAGAGGTTCACATTTACTTCGCATTAGATAAGGTATGCAGATCGGCTATAAATTATTCTAAATCGTTCTACACACCTGGTTTTCACAAACCCTAAGCTTCGGATTCCTCTGACTGCCGACACGCACTGTCGATATGATTACTTCCACTCCTAAATTAACAGCAGACCTGAGCGGGTACTTGAAGTATACTATAGGTTATGCGTACTCACCTGTGCTGATGTAATTTATGAATGGCGGCCACTTGAGCGATACTGCAGAGATTATCGCTGGGCACGAGTCCCATCTCCATTGCGACGACCACCTCGTCATCGGTACAAGCCGATGAGAAGAATACGTGGGTTCCTTCACGCGCTTTCTCGTAACACCCTGACTGGTCTTCTGTCATAACACTTGATGAAGGACATCTGTTTGTAGTCTCTTCAATCGAGTGAAAGTAGTTTAACAGCTCGCCATTTGACTCTTGAGCAATCATCACGAATGACATATCCTTAGAAATACAGGGAGCCTTGACGCATCTCTCCATGTAGGGCACAAGGTCCTTAAATGTCTTTATTTGACCGGACGTGGATGGAACAGACCTAATTGCGGTGATGCTTGTCTGCACAAAGCAACCCAGATACATCATAGATAGGCACCAGAAAGCGGTGGACAGGCTACGGTAGGCGGAGGCATCCCGCGATGAGATGGCAGGGCTTCTACCTAGGAACGTGCATACCAGATATAAACTCCCAGGCTGCGGTGCATTTCTCATTCTCTTGAAGACATAATGGCGTCGAATACGCAAGAAAAGGGCCACCATGGTAGCAGAACCCAACAAAGATGGCAAAAACCACACGAGCGATTGCCAGGAGTCCAAGAAGATTGTCTCAATAGTCGTTCTTCGGTTTGTAAAGAAACAAAGTCGTAGTGGAGAAAATTGGGCGTATTCAAAAATGTCTCCACTTTTTAGGAAGGTGATGGGAATCGGCATAATAATAATGTCCAATGATCTGGTGAGAATACCTGCAATTCCGTTGAGTTCGTTGAACGCACTGAACTCAAATGTGTTGTTCAATGCCCAATAGGCGTCAAGTAGCGCTAATGCCTCCGTCGTTTTTTTGAAGTCTCCGCCGTTATAACCTGGCATTGGGCTCGGGTTCACAGATGCCTGGTACTTGTACCCTCGAATGGACTTTCGCTCCGATGCAAGATGGTGACCAAAAAGCTTCGAAACGGTAACTATCTCTCGATTTCCGCAGTTGCGAAACTGGTCTTCTGGGGCATTGATATTCGTAGAGCTTACGCTTACAACATCGCAGAGTGCATACGGAAACGCATGCAAAATGTCTTCGTGCTGTGACTCAGAAGCGATGCAAATGCGGAAAATGCGTTCACCGGTTATTTGCTCGATCCATTTCTTATCTGCTATGCTCATATTTAAGAAGAACGGTACAAACACAATCTTTTCTCGCGGTACGTAATCATTTCTGCGTTTAGATTTCTTGCACTCAGTAAAAGACAGCCAGAAAAACTCGCAATCGGTTCTTAAGGCATCGAGGCTGATAAATTTCACAGCAATGGGAAATTCGTTTACTCTTGCGAATATTCGTTCTTGATCAAGTGGAGAGTAGACTACTATTGGGCGAAATAACTCGTCGTTTGATGCAGCCATGATGCTTAGTAGCATTGCTAGGCTATCGGCATCGCTTGGAGAAAACAGAGCAAAGAAGAGCACTGTTTTTACTACAATGGAAATGTTCGTTATTATGATTGTTTGAAGCATCACCTTGAAAGATCGAGCCGTGCACGGCTGAGATGACAATGGTAGTTTTCTCTTAGAAGACTTGACGTGGATAGACGACTTAGCTGCGAACACAACAGCTATAAAATTCGTATACTCTTTCACTCAAGACAAAAACTGAAGGCTGTAACTGCCTTTCTTGTGTGAAGATTCGTTTTGTGGTATCGCAATATGCGGCTTTTCTCAATATGGTGCGCGTTGGACGCGCATCTGAGCATTTGGAGGGCATGAGAGTGTGGGGAACTCGCGTCTCCGCCTCATATTATAATTTTCGACCAGGAGTGCCAGGCACGCCACGCCCATACACATCTCGTGAAGCTGCCGCCTATGAACAGATGTTCCGAAATAATTGCCTACGGTCTGGGCGAAGCAATCAGTGTAATGGAGTACCTTTATTATTCTGCAAGCATTGATCACATGCTGAAACTTTCCCCGTAGAGTCAACGAGGCGTCAGCTGAGAGTGCTTTTTCGGCCTACCTAATGCTGATGCTTCTTTAGCAATGCATTTCGAATTTTCATTTCTTTCAGAGTATCTCAGGATGATACAACCACGACTGTTGCCAAAGCGGATTGTTGATTCTCTTCCAGTTTGGCTGCTGTTATATTCTGATGCACCAGCCACAGAATAATGTTTCGTGGCTATATTTTGCTGTAGTCTTGCACGCAAAGAACAATTCCTAAGAGGTTTTGCGAAATACGTTAATGGTAGCCAGAAGTACATGCTGTGCCATTGAAGATTGCCACACGATATGCACTTCAACGAGGACGGCTCGCTGACGCCTTTTGTGTTGATGCAAATGAAAAATAGAATGCTGCTGCGCTATTGATATCAATTACACTGATCTTTTTGTCCTCATCAGGCACAAGGAATCTCAGGCATATGGAAATATTGTTATCTATATAGACCCTGGTGCTCCAATGAAGAGCGCCTAACGGTAATGGTGACTCGAAGTGTACAGCTGTCGTCTCACGAGCTTTTTGTGATGCCTGCTGAATTTAAAAACGTAACGATGGATTTATTTCGTCATTTCGACCGGGGTAAGTGATTTTTTAAGATTGAGACCACATGAGACGGGCCTTCATGGGAATAAAAATCGAAAACCTCTGCACATGTTTCCTCCGACGAAGGCGGGTCACGCGGCCGAAACGTCACTGCATTCTCTGCTTCGAACCCGTTTTCAACCAAGCGCAGAGAATCCTGTTTGCTCTCTCTCTCTCTCTCTCTCTCTATATATATATATATATATATATATATATATATATATATATATATATATATATATATATATATATATATATATATATTTACGGTACGCAGTCACGGAAACGACGACGAAGTGCTGACTAGTCAACTACGACGACGCTGCAGCTAGGCTCGGGTTGTTATGCAAGTGTGTCCCTGACGGGGAACTGTTGCGGCTACGACGGAGTGTGCCGCGTAACATCTCGATGGAGGTCCGGGGTGACACCAATACCACAGTATGGATCTCCGAAGACTATACAGTCCAATGCAGCCACTTCTACAGCGGCACAACAAGCGCCCACTGTCGTCGTGGCGCAGCCTCGTGATCCGGGCACTTTTTGCGGCACCGATGACGTCGAAATCGAAAACTGGCCTGCTATGTACGAGCGATCAGTAAATAGTACCGATGGGACGGCGCATTGGTGCTTGCGGACGTCATTTTCTACCTGGCTGGTACGGCGCGAGTCTTTTTTGAGACGCACGAAGATCTGACATCCTGGGAAATGTGCAAAAAGAGGCTTCGGGATCTCTTTGGTATGCCGATCGCACGTAAGCTCGGCTCTAAAAAGGTCCTGGCATCGCGAGCACAAATTTCGACCGAATCATATCTGCCGTACACACTGGATGTATTAGCTCTCTGTCGCAAAGTGAACAGCGCCATGGCCGAGTGTGACTAGGTGGGCCACATCTTAAAGGTGGGCCACATCTTGAAGACGCGTTTAACCTTCTCTTTTGCAAGGACTGTACGACGATCGACACCGTCTTCGAGGTATGTCGGCGGTTTGAGCAAGCTAAACGTCGTCGTATTGCTCCCCGCTTCGACCGCGTGCCAACACAGTTGCTACGCGTTTGTGTGAGGATATGCCATCACTGCAGCAGCCATCCCATCAGCCAAGCTTGACGAGAATTGTTCGCCGAGAGCTGGAGGCAATGACCCCGTCTCATTCACACCTAAGCCGGCGGATGCTACTGTAGCACTGATCCAAGTTGTCGTTCGCCACGAATTCGCGAATGTGGGCCCTAATGCGAACGTAAGCCTCAGCTCTGATAAGCCGTCCGACCAGCCATCTGTCCAGCCCACCGTTCCGGTGGTAACTGCTGCGGCTGCGACTACGTCCTTCCTGACGCTATACCGCTACCGTAACCCGGAAGATTGGCGGAACTTGTACAACCGACCCCTCTGCTTCAACTTCTCACGTGCCGGCCACATTACTTGCCAGTGCCGCAGCCGTTGGCTTCCGCCACCACGACCTCGCTACTATCATGATCGCCGCGCCGCGTACGAACCACACCCAAACTCTCTCCGTGATACGCCCTCTCGTGACTTTACCTCTCTATTCCCGCGTATACCCAATCGATCACCGTCTTCCCAGACCCGCCGTTCCCGCTCGCCCCAGGTTGGATCCTGGTTGGCTGGCTGACATTAAGCTGCGGTCGATCAATCAGCTTTCCGCCCGTCGGCGCGTGTAGGTTTCAATTGCACCGTGAGCACACTGTGAGTACCATGGTACGCAACACTAATGTTGGCGCGGAGATGACACGGGATGACTAGAAGCCACTTCCGTCCATCAAGCAAATAATTGCGGCGATAGAGAAGACCATTATCAATGGAGAAGTGGTGGGCTTGCCGGACGAGTGCTTTAGATGAATGACCGAGAGCACGACTTGAGAGAAAATCCAAAAGTGCGCTGATCCAGGGGGTCATTCCGCTGTTCGGCAGCCATGTCGATAGTGCCTAGAGTCGTCAAATCACAAGCACATACTTAGTCACGCCAGGTATCACTAGGCAATGGCGAGCTGAAAGAGCATTCGCGTCCAAATGCTTCTGATCTGATCGATAAATGACTTGAAGGTCATACTCCTGGAGACGGAGACCTCAGCAACAAGGCGACCGGATGGGTCTTTCAGAGAGGCCAACCAGCACAAAGCGTGGTGAGCGGTCACGACATAAAACGGTCGTCCGTACACATATGGACGAAATTTGTTGATGGCCCAAATAATGGCCACAGATTCCCTTTCTGTCACTGAATAATTAGACTCAGCTTTCGTCATTTTTCGCCTGGCGTATGCCACAACGTAGTCGCTGAAACCAGGCTTACGTTGGGTAAGGACGGCACCAAGCCCATCACCGCTGGCTTGGTGTGGATCTCCGTAGGCGCAGTCGGTGCAAAGTGGCGTAGAATGGGAGGCGAAACCAAAAGGCGCGTAACGACAAACGTACGACTCAGAGCAGTGTGAGGAAGGTTGAAGGGAGAAGTGAAGTTCTGTAAAAGAGCAGCGAGTTGATCGCGTTGTGCGGGTGGAAGATCTGCGTCAAGAGCTTGTTGAAGAACATCGGGTTGTGTCGAAGCGGTCGCTATATTGCATGAGCTGAGAACATTAACGTCTAATGAAGTGGGCGTAGCAGGACGAGTATTTATAAATGCGGGATCAAGTTGTTCAATACGACCGAGACACTCGCCGCTTAGCAGAACGGGCAGGCACGAAAATGTATTTGAGACGTACATTGCACTAAGACCATCTTCGAATTTGAGAACAGCAAATGGAGGCAGGAAGCAGGGATGACATGAAGCGGCGTCGGAAAGTGTGAAGAAGACAGTCGAAGTAATAACGCTTTCCCAGGTGAGTGGAACTAGGGCAGCAGAAAATGAAGGAATGTCTGCGTCATTGGCGACAAGGAGTTTTGCAGAGCGGGTAGGGGCCAAAGACGGAGCCATGTCAGAAAGAAGGCGGCCAGTATCCTGTAACTGAGGGACCAGTGATAGCTGGCGGGTGACCTCTTCTCGAACGGAGACTTTGATTTGTTGAAGTAAAGGGCTGTCCTCTGACTGGGTAGAGCCGCCCAGCGCTAGTATAGAGATGGCGTCGTCTCTAACACCGGACCGCCGGGTAGAAGCGTGCTTTTTGCGAAGCTCAGCGTAGCTCTGGCAAAGTTTTATCATGTCACTGACCGTGGCAGGATGGTTCACACAGAGCATCTGGCACGCGTCGTCAGAGGTGCCTTTCAGGATGCTTTTGATCTTATCCGCTTCGGACATTAGGAGGTCGACACGCTTTCACAGGTCAACAATGTCTTCTATATAACTGGTGAACGACTATTCGGCCTGCTGAGTGCGCTCGCGCAAGCGTTGTTCTACTCAGAGCTTGCGAACTGCAGGACAGCTGAACACATCCGCAAAATTCTTCCTAAATGCAGACCAATATGTCAGGTCTGCCTCATGGTTGCGAAGCCAGAGGTTCGCCACGTCAGTCAGATAAAAGATTACGTTACTTAGTTTAATAGTGTCGTCCCATCTGTTGTAAATACTGACACGCTCGTACGCCGACAACTATTTGTCGATGTCTTGATCGGCCGTGCCACTTTAAAGGCATGGGTCACGTTGCCGTAGAGCTCCAGAACACAGAACTGTGGTTGGGAGGGGCGGCGATGTTGAGGCAGTATCGTCCGGCATGGTGGAAGCAGACGGCAATGTGCAGCTTCTTAGTTCCAGGGTGGACAGGAACGTACCCAGCAGCCCCTGCACCAATTGTAGGAGTGTGTTTATTCAGCCGATGCAGATGGATTCAGCTGATCAGGATAAAATCGCAGCGGGCCATCAGCTGTACCGAGTCACAAAGACAACGACCAACTGCTTCCTTCTCGAGAGCGCCAGCACGCGACCCATGTCAGTGGTTATAACGATGAAGATTACCACCCTATATAGGGTGGTAATCTTCATCGTATATATATATATATATATATATATATATATATATATATATATATATATATATATATATATATATATATATATATATATATATATATATATATATATATATATTTATCTACATATATATAGAGAGAGAGAGTCAGATGTGGTGAAGAAATAGAATGTATTGACGTTTTGGCCTCGGGACCGGCCTTCGTCGGAAGAAACACATCACCACTTCCCATGGCAGGCTGACACGTCAATACATTCTATTTGCTCACCATGTTCGACATTTTTTGAATGTGTTCTCAGCCAAGCCCAAACATTCCCCTTCTCTTGCCTATGTATATATATATATATATATATATATAAATATATAGACCGGAAAGCGTGGCATGACATGGTCCACAGGTCCATAGGGTCACGAAGTGTCGGACACGACTGAACTGATGTATATATATATATATATATATATATATATATATATATATATATACGCAATTTTCGGAGGTCATGGGTTCGGTTCCCACCATCGGCACGTTGTTTTTCTTTTTGTTTGTGTTTAATTATCTTTTCCCTAAACAGATTACATTACTAATTTCTGTGATAATCTAAGCAAACAATAAAAAAGACAAAAGTACCATCCCCAACGCTTTCCTTGGCCTCGCCGACTGCTGGCTTTTTTCCTTCACACACACACATATATATATATATATATATATATATATATATATATATATATATATATATATATATATATATATATATGTCTGCGTGTGTGTGTGCCCCGCAGGGGCACCTTGCGTGATTAGGTGCTGGTGGTTGGTGCCACCACGGACTGTGAGCCCCCATACCGAAGCTGTAGTCCGTACCGTGGCGATAGGTTGAAAGGTGGAGGGAAGAAACCGTGAACGGTGGCGGTCAAGTTCGGGGTCAAGCCTCGGCCGACGGCTCCCCGCCTGTCTCGAGGTGAGGCGCTCCGGGACCTTCATCTGCATATAAGGGTGAAAAAGAGGCGACAGAATATTAGAAAGCCTTAGACCCCCCATATAGCGGGGAAAAACAATAAAAAAAAAACTTGATCAACCACCGAAAAAGACTCACACCGAAGGCACGCAAATCATGGCACCAACTGAAAACTTCCAAAAGTTTCTTCTTCTATTCTCTATAATAGAGTCTAAACCTATGAATGAACTATCAGTTTTTCTGATTGCGAGCTCGCTGAAGACCATCATTGGGGCAAACTATAAAGCCAAGAAACTAGGATCTGGTGACCTACTAATAGAGTTTTCAGACAAAATCCAGTCAGACAAGCTCCTCATATCAGACATTTGCTCACCTTAACGTTCAAGTATCGCCTCATCGCAGTCTTAACCGCTGCCAGGGACTGATTTCTGAGCGATACCTCCTAAACGAAACAGAATCGGATCTCCTTGAAGGCTTCCAGAAGCAAGGTGTAACTTCGGTTTGAAGGATAACAATCAGGGGAAAGAACGAGGAAATAAGAAGGAAACATATTGTTTTCACTTTCAACCGGAGCACACGTCCTGAATTCATCAACGTGGACTTCATCCGCTGCAATGTTAGCCCATACATACCAAGCCCCGGCAGGCGTTTCAAGTGCCAGCGGTACGGGCATGGCAGCCAGACATGCCGAGGACGCCTTGCGGCGCACACGACCACACAACAGATAACTGCAGTGAACTGACTACGAATGTGTGAGCTGTGAGGGCACCCATCCTGCATACTCCGGTCCAGTGCGGCCTTTCAGGCCAAAAGGAAGTAATCAATATTGTAATGTATCAGTCGCGCATGCGCTCTGGCCGTTACCATGCAGCCGCTTGTAGGCTATAAATACCAGCATACATCACGAATAAACGCGTTTCTTCTTCTTGCTTCCACGCTGCTTGTTGGTTGTTGGACGCTGGAACATGGTGTCAGAAGTGGGATAACGTTCACGTATGCAGTAACGCGCTGATCGAAGCGGTGGTGTCACTGTGCACTGCGCGATGGATTTAGTGAAGCCACCGCAGCCGCCTGTGCTGTCCGGTAGCACCGCGAAGAACCGGAGCCTCTTCAAGCAGCGGTTCGAGCTGTTCCTGCAGGCCACTGAGTCGACGAAAGAGCCACGGACGGAAGGAGCCAAAACCGCACTGCTGCTCACCGTAGCCGGGGAAGACGCCCTAGAGGTATTCAACAACTTTTTGTTTTCGGAGAACAAAAGCAAGGAAGATTATCAAACTGTTACAAAGAAGTTCGAGGAATACTGTAAAGAGCAGCAAAACGAAGTGTACGAACGCTATGTCTTTCGTTCAAGAACGCAAGCTGAGGGCGAACCCTTCGAACGCTTTTCGTGGGACTTGAAGAGACTTGCACGAAGCTGAAATTCTGGACCCTTGAGTGACTCCATGGTCAGGGACCAGGTTGTCTTTGGCACCAATAATCCGAAATTGAGCGAAAAGATGCTGAAAGTTAAAGACCTTACTTTACTGAGGGCGTAGGAAATTTGCAAGGCTCAAGAGGTATGCGCTGAACAAAACAAGACATGGGCTCAAGCGGAGAAGCAAGTAGCACGAATTGAAACGCGCCAGCAAGGCAACTTTTCAGCCTGTGAACAGTGTGCAGAATGTTCAGAGCAGGACGAGGATCTACGAGAACAGGAAGTTTCTCGTATAATAACACGCCGACAGTTCAAATGTTCCAAGTGCAACCGTGTCCACGAACGCGGCATATGCCCAGCGTTCGGAAAAACATGCTTCCGGCGTCGTGGCGCTAACCATTCTTCGGCCTGTTGAAAAAACGTGCCTCAAGTAAGCGAAGTACGCGGCGAGCAGGAAGGTTTTGAAATACTCGACGTCTGCTTAGGCAACAGAGCTGATTGGGTCATTCACGCGAGAGTGGCTTCCCAAGTAGTGTCTCTGAAAGTAGACACAGGCTCGCAAGCGAATTTATTGCCTTACTCCGTTTTTCAAAGGCTCAAAGCGAAGTCTGGTTTAAGAGCAAGCCCCTCCGTCCTCCGCTCATACACCGGTGACGTTATAACGCACATCGGCGTGGCTACACTCCAAGTGGTTGTGAACGACCAAAGTGGGTACTTCGATTTCTTCATTGTAAAGAAGGGCAACCAGGCCATATTGGGACTATCTGCAAGTGAAGCGTTAGGTCTGTTGTCGCGTTCTGTGAACACTGTGCACATGGACAGCACTGACCAAGTGGTTAAGGAATTTCCCGAGTTGGTTCAGGGCATCGGCTGCCTAGCACGCCCTTACCACATGGCTCTGCGCGAGGATGCAACACCGGTAGTCCAGCCGGTTCGACAGGTACGCTTGGCGTTGCTCGAGCCCCTGCGAGAAGAGTTGGATCGGATGGAGCGGGCTGGCATCGTGGCCAAAGTGACCGAACCCACTGACTGGATGCGTCCGTTTGTTGCAGCAAGAAAAAAGGATGGGAAACTGCCCATATGTATTGACACCAGACGAATCAACGAGTGCCTAAAGCGAGAACATTATCAAATGCCTAAGCGAGATGACATTGAGGCTGAGATTGCCGGGGCCTCCTTTTTCTCTCGCATCGACGCGCATTCTGGATTCCATTAAATCCCCTTAGATGAAGCTACATCAAAGGTATGCACAATCGGAACACCCTTCGGACGCTACAGTTTCTTGCGACTTCCCTTCGACATTGCTTCGGCGCCTGAGGTTTTGCACAGAACTATGAATGAAATATTCGACCAGGCTCCAGGGGTCCGAATCTATGTCGATGACATATTGATATGGGCGAGCACAAGGGAAGAGCACGATACTGTCCTCTGCACAGCCTTGCAACTAGCCAAAAAGGCCGGCTTGACGCTCAATGTGGCGAAAAGCAAATCCGGTGCCACGGAAATTGTCTTTTTGGGTGACATCATAAACAAAGACGGAATAGGACCCAACCCCGCACTGATCGCACCATTACGTGAAATGCCTCAGCCAAAGGACAAAGCCGGCGTTCACATTATTCTCGGGGTTGTGAACTACTTCGGAAAGTATATAACGCATCAAGCGGAAAAGACGACGCTTCTACGAAGCCTCATTAAAAAAGACGCCCTTTTTAAATGGTCTGCAAACCACTGTAAGGAATGGCAAGCTGTCTGTGACGCATTGAGTGGTCCTCTTTTGCTAACCATTTTCGATCCTGCTAAAGAGACCAAGGTCGTTGCTGATGCTTCGAAAAATGGGATTGGTGCTGCCCTTCTTCAGAACTACAGTGGTAGTTGGCGGCCGGTCGTCTATGCATCAGGCACAATGACGGAGGCAGAACAAAGATACGCGCAAATCGAGAAAGAAGCAATGGCCATTACTTTAGGCTGTGAAAAATTTTTTCATTTCGTTTACGGCCGCAAGTTCGCCATCGAAACAGACCACATACCGTTGATAGCAATTGCTTCGAAAGCCATTGGTGACATGCCACCAAGACTGCAACGATTTTTCCTGCGCTTGCTAAGATACGATTACGTTCTTCACTTTGTTCCAGGCAAACAGCTGTTCCTGGCCGATATGCTTTCAAAATCGTCGCCAGCCGTTCCAAGCGAACGTGCTGACTTCACTGAAGACGTCGACGTTCATGCAGTGAGCGTGACTTTAGAGCTGGTGAGCAAGAAAATGTTTGATGACTGGCAGAAGCGACAGCTTCTGACCCAGACTTGCAAACAGTGTTGCGGCAACTAAGGAAGAAATTGAATGCTCGATGAAACCTTTTGGTCCTGAGTTATCAGAAGTTAAGTGTATTATTATGAAGGGGACAAAGGTCGTCATTCCGAAGAATATGAGAGCTGAAATACTGGGTCGTATTCATGAAGGTCACTTAGGCATAAATAAGTGCAAAGCGAGAGCCCGTTGCTTGGTATTCTGGCCGAGACTGAATACGGACATTGCAACCATGGTGAAGACCTGTTCTGTTTGTCAAAAATACGCTTACAAACAAGAAACCGAACAAGTGCTGCTTAGGCCGATCCCAGGCCATGCCTGGTACAGGATGGGTATTGACATCTTTATGTACGGCGAAAACTCCCACCTGTGCCTGTTCGATGCGTTTTCAAACTTCCCTGAAGTCGAAAAGCTTACTGACACAACGACATGCACTGTCATTGCTACGCTTAGCTCAATTTTTGAATGGTATGGGATTCCGTTGGAAGTCTGCACCGACAACGGTCCTCAGTTTTCGTCACATGAATTTGCTTTGTTCGCCTCTAGATACGACTTCAAGCATGTCACGTCCAGTCCGCGATTCCCACCCTCCAATGGCCTCGCCGAGAAGGGAGTTCAAATTGTCAAAAGAATAATGAAGAAGACTGGCGAACTCAACCAGGACTTCTGGTTGGGCCTTCTCGGTTATCGCTCGACTCCACTCGCCGAAGGCCGGTCCCCTGGAGATCTTCTTCAAGGCAGAAAGTTGCGCACTCGGCTACCAGACTTCGTGTCATGCTCCAGTCAACAGAAGTCCCGGCGCCAACCACGCCAGCAAAGGCCCTCAAAAGGGAAAAATCTGCCTGAACTAAGAAAAGATGCAGTTGTAAGAGCTCGAGGCTCGGACTGCAAGGCTCGAGTCATGGGCCTGGTAGCAGCAAGGTCCTACCGCGTCCCTACAGACGACAACAAAGTGCTTCGACGCAACCGACAACATCTTCTAGCCACACGTGAGCCATTCCGAAGCGACTTAACAGAAGATGACTCTGGCAGCGAAGACATTTCCCAAGAAAACGTGGAAGCGTCGCAGTCTACAATACAGCCCACTCAATTTGTGCCAAGGCGATCCACCCGACAAAAGAGACAGCCCAATCGTCTTCACTACGACCAGAATTTCCAACAAGTGTCGCGTATTGTGCTCTCAGACTTTTAAAGATTACACCGAGGAAGATGTAATGTATCAGTCGCGTATGCGCTCTGGCCGTTACCATGCAGCCGCTTGTAGGCTATAAATACCAGCATGCCTCTCGAATAAACGCTCTTCTTCTTGTTGTTTCCATGCTGCTTGTTCGTTGTTGGACGCTGGAGCAAATATAAAGGTAACTGTGAAGATAACATACGGAAAGGCGCGAAAAAAGCACGGAATGCTTTCCTCCGCTCGCTATGCTGACGCAACCGGCAGAGGGGCCAGGTCGGGCCTAGTAACGGGAGGCACGCAGTGCGATGCTGCTGATGTGCTCCCACCACGGCTCCTCACTAAGCAGCCACCAGCTGCACCAACATTTCCAATCCCGAAGGTCACTTTCTTCCAGATGTCCGGGACACCAAAGCCATCTGAGAGGGACTTGGTTCCTGCTGAAAAATCTCCTGCCTCCATGCCTTCACCAGAGGCGATGGAGGTGAGCATGGACTCCGCAGCGTCGGTGGCGCCTAGGGAGTCCGTAAATATGAGGCGGGACCTGCTAGACCGCTTCAAATAAAAAACATACACCAGTTAAGCAACCTGATATGGGCGGCGAGTCTTAATCATACTCTATATTCTTTATACATCTACCAAAATGGCTACCGAGAGCATCATTTATTGGAACTACGAGGAATCCTAAAACATCGCAATGACGTACATGAAATCCTCGCCGAACACCAACTAAACATATTTTTTTCTGCAAGAAACGCCTTTGAAACCAACGGACACAACTTTTCTAAAGCAGTATCGTGTATTCACGAAAGATAGGCAAGGCAGTGCTCATCCCTCTGGTGGCGTTCCTTATATAACACAAAAGTCAACCGATTGTCGAAACATTTCGCTTAACACAGACTTAGAGGCATTGGCAATACAAGCCTTAATATTCGGTAAAATAACAGCAGTATCTTCGTTGTATATTCCGCCAGAGCATAGACTATGTAACAGAAGTTTTGAAAAGCTGATTGACCAACTTCCAGAAGCGTGGCTGCTGGTCGGAGGCTTTAATGCTTGTCACCCATTATGGGGATGTACAAGAGCGGACTTCCGAGGTGCACTAATTGAAAAGTTCTTGTTGTCCTTAGGGTCATATTCGCTCAACTCAAAACAGCCAACATACTACACCTCAGCTCATAATACGTACACCTTTGATTTAGCCGTTGGCTCTCCGATGCTCTTGGCAGCTACAGAGTGGGTTGTTATTGACAATCTATATGGAAGCGACCATTTTCTCATCTCTGCCAAGTAAACAGGCAATAAAAATGTAAACGTGTCTAGTCCTAGGACATTTAAAAAATATGCGGCCAACTGGGAGATGTTCAAGGAACACTCAGCTCTGACCTGTTCATCGGATACTGCCTTAGGCGTTGACGAATCTCAACTCTTGATCACGCTGCACATTATAGATGCCGCAGAAAAATACATTTCACAAACATCATGTAAGCCACGAAACAAACGAAGGCCCTGGTGGAATGCAGAATGTAAGACTGCCCGTAAAACACAAAACATGGTATGGTGGAAGTTACGCCGATACCCCACGGCTGAAAACCTAATAGGATGTAAGCGCGCAATAGCAAATGGCATGCGTGCTCCACGCATCTCCAAGCAGAAAAGCTGGTCATCATTCCTTTCTTCTGTGGACTCTTATTCTGATGCACATAAAGTGCAAAACAGGAGACGAGCAGCACTCAAAGGATATAGCACTCTCCCAACACCCCTTGTCAGCACTAGTAGTGACTCTCTTGGAGATCTTGCAGACACACTAAGGCAACACTTTGAATACATATTCAGCTTCCTTTTTGATTCACAAGGTAACTGAGGAGAGGAAGCCTATATGTGATAAAATACTGTGCACAGGGGGGTACAATAGCCCTTTCACCATACAGGAGCTGAAGATGGCACTAGGAACACGTGGAAACACAGCGGCAGGTCCTGACAGGATAACATATGAAATGCTCAGGCACCTGCATGTGGACGCGCTTGAAACCCTACTTTGCCTGTATAATAAAATATGGGCTACAGGACGCTTTCTAAAAGCATGCAAGGAAGCGATAATTATCGCGATATTAAAACCCGGAAAAGAATCCAATCTTGCTGCCAGTTATCGGCCTATTGCTCTACCCAGCTGTTCATGCAAGCTTTTTTTCTCAAAAAGGGTAGATCGTCGCCTTTTATATTTCCTTGGATACAATGGTCTTCATCAAACCCAAGCTGATTTTAGTGCTGGGCGGTCAACAGCTGATCAGCTCATTGCATTTGCGTCATATGAAAGGGATGCGTTTGTACACAAACAACATCGTTTATCTGTGTTTTTTGATCTTGAAAAAGCATATGATACCACTTGGCGCTATGGTATCATCCGCGACCTCTTCTCTCGTGGTATCACAGGGAACATGTTGAATACAATACGAGGTTACGTTTCTGAATGAACCTTCAAATTTCGTTTTGGCAATGCATACTCAAAGCCGTACATATAGGAAAATGGTGTCCCTCAAGATGGTGTTCTTAATTGCACACTTTTCATGGTCAAAATGAACTCTCTAAAAAGTGTGCTGCCGAAAACCAATTCTTGCTCTGTATATGTTGATTACATCCAGATGAACTTAAAATCTTGCAACTTGGCCATCTGTGAAAGCCAGATTCAGCTAGGTGTTAACAACTTGTCCATATGGGCTGATGACAATTGGTTTAAATTTAACTCTGAAAAAAATGTTTGCGTACTTTTCTCTAAGCAGCGTGGCATCAGACCTGACCCCAAGAATACACTGAATGGTCAGAGCCTTGCCTTTAAAAAGTAACATAAATTTCTTGGCCTAGTTGTTGACAAAAAACTTTCCTTCATTGCCTACATAAAACAGTTGCGACGGAAGTGTCTCAAAGCAATGAATCTTCTAAAAATAATCTCTCACCTTTTATGGGGCACAGACCGCGGCTGCCTTGTGAGCCTTCTGAATAGTGTAATTCTATCACGTATTGATTATGGCTCAATGGTTTATGGGTTAGCATCATCCCCTGCTCTAAAATTGCTTGATCCCGTGCATCACCTATGCCTTGGCCTCGCCACGGGCGCTTTTGGAACTAGCCAACTTGCTAGTCTTTATGCCGAGGCGAACCTATGGCCGCTGCAACAAAGAAGAGAATTTACTTGTATAACTTATGCTATGAAGGAACTATGCCAACTGGATCATTCATGTCGCCAGCGCCTGCTTGACAAAACTCAGTTCAGTTCAGGCGTTCAGTCATATCCGACTCTTCGTGACCCTATGGACCATGTCACGCCACGCTTTCCGGTCTCTCACTATCTTCTTAACATCACATAGCTTCATCTGCAATGCCTCGAGAATGCCATCTAACCATCGCGTTCGCTGCCTACCCCTTCTCCGGCGACCCTCAACCTTCCCAACATCAAATCTTTCTCCAGCGACTCCTCTCTTCTCATCAGATGACCAAAGTAGCTGAGCTTTAACTTTAGAATTTGACCCTCCAATGAGCAGTCAGGGTTTATGGTCGACAATATCGACTGATTTGATCTTCTGGCAGTCCAAGGAACTCTTAAGAGTCTTCGCCAGCACCACAATTCAAACGCGTCAATTCTTCCGCGGTCAGCCTTTTTCACAGTCCAACTCTCGCATCCATACATCACAACTGGAAAGACCATAGCACGGGTTATACGGATCCTGGTTGGCAGACTAATGTCTCTGCTCTTTACTAGGCGGTCAAGGCTAACCATTGCTCTCTTTCCCAGAAGCAGGCGTCTCCTAATTTCATGGCTGCAGTCTCCTTCCGAGGTAATCTTGGCGCCCAAGAACAGAAAATCTGTCACAGCTTCCACTTCTTGTCCATTGATGCTCCAGGACTTGATAGGGCAAGATGCCATGATCTTCGTCTTTTTAATGTTCAGTTTAAGCCCAAACTTCTCACTCTCTTCTTGTACGCGCATCAGAAGTCTCTTGAGTTCCACTTCACTTTCTGCCATTAAAGTGGTATCATCCGCATATCTAAGGTTGTTGATACGTTTTCCAGCAATCTTCACTCCAGCTGAAGACTCGTCCAGACCGGCCTTTCTCATGATGCACTCTGCATATAGGTTAAATAGGCAGGGCGACAGTATGCAGCCTTGCCTCACCCCTTTCTCAATCGGAAACCAATCAGTAAGACCATGCCCAGTTCTGACTGTGGCCTCTTGGCCTTCATAAAGGTTCCTTAGGAGACAGATGAGGTGAATTGGAACTCCCATCTCTTGGAGAGCTTGCCACAATCTGCTGTGATCTACGCAGTCAAACGGTTTCGCATAATCAATAAAGCAGAAGTAAATGGGTTTCTGGAACTCTCTTGCTTTTTCCATGATCCAGCGAAGGTTGGCAATTTGGTCTCTAGTTCCTCTACCCTTGCGAAACCCAGCTTGCACGTCCGGAAGCTCCCGATTCACATACTGCTGCAGCCTACCTTGCAGGATTTTTAACATCACCTTGCTAGTATGCGAAATAAGCGCGATCGTGCGGTAGTTGGAACAATCTTTGGCACTGCCTTTCTTTGGAATGGGGATGTAAACTGACCTCCTCCAATCCTGTGGCCACTGCAGGGTTGTCCAAATCTTTTGACATAATGTATGCAGTGTGTTAACAGCGTCGTGGTTGAGGTTTTGAAGCAACTCAGCTGGAATACCATCAATTCCGCTAGCTTTGTTCTTAGCAAGGCTGGCTAAGGCCCATTCAACTTCACTCTTCAGGATGCCCGGCTCGAGATCAGTAATCACAACCGTCCTATGTTGGGTTTGCACATCCGGGTCCTTCTTGTACAGTTCTTCTGTGTATTCCTGCCACCTCTTCTTTATCTGTGAGGCTTCAGTGAGGTCCTTGCCTCGTTTGTCTTTTATCACGCCCAGCTTAGCACAGAAGCTTCCTTTGATATCTTTGATTGTCTTATACAGAGCTCTTGTGTTCCTTAATTGGCTGTTGTCCTCAACTGCTTGACACTGTATGTTCAGGAAGGCATTCTTATCTCTCCTTGCTATTTTCTGAAAATCCGCATTGAGAACCTTGTATCTTTCTCTTTCCCCCATACCTTTTGCCATCCTCCTTTCCTCAGCTATTTGCAAAGCCTCTTCAGATAACCAGTTTGCTTTTTTGCATTTCTTTTGCTTTGGAACTACCTTAGTAGCAACTTCTTGTATTATATCACGAACATCAGTCCACATCTCTTCGGGCTCTTTGTCTTCTAGATCTAATTCTTGAAATCGATTCCTCACTTCCACCGCATATTCTAATGGAATCTGATCCAGATCATACCTGAAAGGCCTTCTAGTTTTCTGCGTTTTCCTCAATCGAAGCTTAATTTTGGCAACAAGAAGTTGATGATCGGTGCCACAATCGGCCCCAGGCCTTGTTTTTACTGCTTGTATAGCGCTTCTCCATCTCTGGCGGCAAATAATATAATCGATCTGATTCCTGTACAGACCGTCCGGTGAAATCCATGTGTACAGGCGCCTCTTGTGCTGTTGAAAATGAGTATTCGCTATGGTCAGGTTGTTTTCTTGACAGAACTCTACGAGCCTCTGCCCAGCTTCATTGGGCTCACCAAGACCGAACTTGCCTGTAATTCCGGATATTTCATCACTCCCGACCTTAGCATTCCAGTCTCCTATGAGAAAAATGACGTCTGATGATGGGGTGCGGTCTAAAAGGCATTGTAGGTCCGCATAAAATCTCTCAACGTCAGCTTCTTCAGCAGCAGTGGTCGGTGCATAGACTTGGATAACTGTTATGTTGAAAGGGTGACCTTGGATCCGAAGTGAAATCATTCGGTCGTTTTTGGGGTTGTACCCTAGCACTGCTTTGCCCATTCTTCTGTTTACTATGAGAGCGACCCCATTCCTTCTCTTGGATTCGTGCCCACAATAAAAGACATAATGGTCGCCGGAGTTAAATTCTCCCATTCCGGTTCACTTGAGCTCGCTGATACCCAAGATATCAATGTTCAATCTGTCCATTTCTCGCTTGACAAAACTAGCATAGCAGTTTTCTCAAGAAAATCATCTGGCACCACCATACCGAGATTTGCTACCTATAGTGAACATCTGGACGTTCCGGTTACCAGTCTCCATACAAAGTCCATAAAAACCTTAATTCCTCCTTGGGGAATACACGCTGTTATTTGTCACGTGTCGTTTCTTGAAGTGGGGAAACATGCATCCCCTATTGTCATACAGCAGCACTTCCTGTCACTTAGGGCGAAGTACAGTTGTGATGAATATTACACCGATGCTTCAAAGTCTGCTCAAGTGTCCTGTGCAGCACATGGACCACAATTTTCACTTTCAAAAACTCTGAAGAGCCATACAAGTATATTTACCACTGAATGCCATGGAATCCTGCTAACTGTGAGGCACATTATTGAAAGTAAAGTACGTAAAGCGGTAATCTACAAACTACCTCAGCATTTTAACCTCTATATCTTCTTCGAAATGGCATAAGAACCCCAGTCTTAAATTCTCTCTTTTACAACCTAGTGTCTGCCCATAAATTAGAACTTAAAATTACGCTATGTTGGATACCAGGCCACCGTTGTATATCAGGCAACGAGGTTGCTGATAGGCTTGCTGCTTCAGCTGCCCTTCGAAATGACACAATATTTGACAAGATAACTTATCATGACCTCAAGCCACACATAAAAACATGATTCGGCAACAATGATAAGAGAAATGGTAGGCAGAAACAAAAAATGAACTACACACAATAAAGCCAAGGATAGGCAGGTACACCCCAGAAAAACGAGATATATTTAAAGAGGTAGCTCTGAGCAGACTCAGAATTGGTCACACATACATAACACATACATATCTTTTAGCAAACTCTCCTGCACCACACTGACATGTGGTGATTGGCTTACTGTAATTCATGTTTTAATTATATGTGCACAGCTCGAACCAGAAAGGAGATGTTCTTTTCCCTCCTTGTATACTTATGAAATACCTGCACACCCATCCAATTTTATTGGATGTGTGTTTCCTTTAAAACATGTGCTTAAATTCTTATCACAGGTAGGCTTTTGACATGGAATTTCTTCTCGACGTGGGTCTCAGCCCGTTCCCCCTTGAGAGGACGGATGAGATCTCTTAAAGCATTTTTTTCCAGCTCATTATGCATCGCAAATGAATTTTAGGCTCATAAACCACAGATGTTAGTGATATTACAGATCGAATACATTTCTAGGGTCTATACAACACTGTTCTTTATCCCTTCATGAAACATCACAACTAGTACATTGCATAAACTTGAGTACACCGTTTGAGGCGCCCTTGCACCATTAAAATCCATCACACACACACACACACACACACACACACACACACACACACACACACACACACACACACACACACACACACACACACACACACACACACACACACACACACACACACACACACACACACACACACACACACACACACACACACACACACACACACACACACACACACACACACACACACACACACACACACACACATATATATATATATATATATATATATATATATATATAGGGAGGGGGTTGAAGCTCGAATGGGTCCGGTAGGGCACAAACTTAAAGGAGGTGACACTTGTCAAGGAATGTAGGTACATTCCTTGAGAACTTGACAAAGGCCGGACCCCAGCCGAAACTTCGGTTTAAAGTGTTGTTTTTTCTTTCCACCGTGTGTCACCTCCTTTACGTTTATATATATTGTAAGAATGGGGGTTTATTCAGCAGATCAACAGGACTTGATCAGCAGGACTGAGCAGATCAGCGGCGAACACAGCGGCAGCGAACACAGTCAGATCCAGCATGCGCAGCGATCACGATGCCACTGACTTGCATGTTCCTTGTGCACTTCTTCCTCTTCACAATTACCCGCGGGACGAAGAGGAGACATCCTGGCGACTTACGGCGTGAGCAAGACGGCAGGGTCGTAATATGGTTTGAGGCGCTGGACGTGAACAATCTCGCGCCCGCGCCGGCGTAGATCATGGGACGGCGTAACAGGTTCCACAACATAATTAACCGGAGAGGTGCGCTCCAGAACACGGTATGGGCCATGGTATTTAGCAAGAAATTTTGAAGACAGTCCAGGGGCATTGGAAGGTATCCAAAGCCACACAAGAGCGCCAGACGAGAAGTGCGGTGTCGAGTGTTGGCTGTCATGGTTGAATTTATGGCGGTACTTGGTGTTGGCCGTGAATGCGCGGGTGATTTGTCGACAGTCTTCCGCATGCTGGGCTGCTTGAGACGCAGGTGTATACTCTGATATGTCTGGCTGATACGGGAGTATGGTGTCGATTGTAGCAGAGGGGTGACGGCCGTAGAGGAGAAAAAAAAGGAGAGAAGCCAGTAGTAGACTGCGTTGCGGTATTGTATGCGTACGTGAGATACGGAAGGACGAGGTCCCAGTTAAAGTGGTTGGAGGAGACGTACATAGAGAGCATGTCGCCAAGGGTACGATTGAAACGCTCAGTGAGGACATTAGTCTGGGGATGATAGGCGGAGGTGGTTCTGTGAATAATGTTGCACTTGGTGAGCAAGACTTTCACAACGTCACTCAAGAAAACGCGTCCTCTGTCGCTGAGCAGCTCTCGAGGTGCGCCATGGCGAAGAACAAATCGCTGCAAAATGAAGGAAGCTACTTCTGACGCTGTGGCAGATTGAAGTGCGGCGGTTTCAGTATACCTCGTCAGATGATCAACGGCTACGATAGCCCAGCGGTTGCCGGCCGCAGTGTAGGGAAGCGGCCCGTACAAATCAATGCCGACGCGGTCGAAAGAACGTGGTGGGCTGGGTAACGGCAGCAACTCTCCAGCAGAACGTTGAGGAGATGGCTTGCGACTTTGACAGGTGAGGCATGAGCGAACGTACTTGAGTACAAAGGTGTACATACCCCGCCAGTAGTAACGCAGCCGGAGACGAGTGTATGTCTTGAAGACGCCCGCGTGACCGGATTGTGGGTCAGCGTAGAAATAGTCACAAATTTGCGAACGTAGCTGCCGGGGAATAACTAGCAATCACTTGCGGCCATCTGCGCAGTAGTTGCGGCGGTAGAGGAGGTTATCACGAATGGCGAAGTGTGAAGCGTGGCGCCGGAGAGCACGCGATGGAGAAGCAGCTGTAGGATTGCAGATAAAATCGAGGATAGAGTTTATCCAAGGATCTTGCCGCTGCGCTGACGGCATGTCATTGATGTGACGCGATGACGGGGAATCGTCGGAAGGGGAAAGGCCCACGACTTCAGCTGTAAGGGGGTAGCGGGAAAGTGCATCAACATCGTGATGTTTGCGGCCAGAGCGGTAAACAACGCGGACATCATATTCCTGAAGGCGAAGAGCCCATCTTGCCAGTCTGCCGGACGGGTCTTTCAGTGAGGAAAGCCAGAAAGCGCATGGTGGTCCGTCACTACTTCAAAAGGGCGACCATAGAGGTAAGGGCGGAATTCAGTAAGAGCCCAAATAATCGCTAAGCATTCTTTTTCAGTGACAGAGTAATTGGATTCAGCCTTCGTGAGTGTACGGTAGCATAGGCGACCACGTATTCTGTATGACCTGCTTTGCGCTGAGCGAGCACAGCGCCGAGACCAATACCACTGGCGTCTGTGTGGACCTCAGTAGGCGCTGTGGGGTCGAAGTGACGTAGGACAGGCGGTGCCGTGAGGATGTGTCGTAAAGCATTGAAGGCATTGTCGCACGCTGGTGACCACGACGAACAGTCGGAACTGCCGGACAGAAGTTCTGTGAAGGGAGCAGCAATGGAAGCAAAATTCCTAATAAAGCGGCAAAAGTAAGAGCACAGCCCAAGGAAGCTACGTAGATCTTTGATGGAAGTCGGTTTGGGAAAGGCTGTTACGGCACGAAGTTTGGCAGGGTCTGGAGATACACCTTCTTTGGAAACAACGTGGCCGAGAATGGTGAGCTGGTGGACGGCAAAACGACATTTTTTCAAATTCAGCTGCAGTCCGGCATCAGATAGGCAGGTCAAAACGTGCTTCAGATGGCAGAAGTGTGTGTCAAAGTCACGAGAAAAGACGACAATGTCATTGAGGTAGCAGAGGCATGTCTTCCACTTTAGGCCACGCAAAATGGTGTCCATCATCCGCTCAAATGTTGCCGGAGCATTACAAAGGCCAAACGGCATAACTGTGAATTCGTACAAGCCGTCGGGAGTTACAAAGGCAGTTTTTGGGCGATCAGCCGCTTCCAAGGGGACTTGACAGTCATCATCATCATCATCATCAGCCTGATTATACCCACTGCAGGGCGAAGGCCTCTCCCATATTTCTCCACTTAAACCGGTTCTGTGCTAGCTGCATCCACCTGACCCCTGCGAACTTCTTGATCTCATCCGCCCACCTAACTTTCTGCCACCCCCTGCTACGCTTTCCTTCCCTTGGAATCCAGTTTGTTACCCTCAGCGACCATCGGTTATCCTCTCTTCGCACTACATGTCCTGCCCATGTCCATTTCTTCTTCTTAATTTCCACTAGAATGTCGGTAACTTGAGTTATTTCTCTGACCCACTCTGCACGCTTTCTATCTCTTAATGTTACCCCTACCATTTTTCTTTCCATAGCCCTCTGGGTTGTCCTCAAATTAAGTAGAACTCTCTTGGTTCGCCTCCACGTTTCAGCCCCATAGGTGAGTACAGGCAAGATGCAACTGTTGTGTACTTTCCTCTTGAGCGATACCGGTAAGCTGCTAGTCATAATCTGCGAGTGCTTGCCAAATGCGCTCCATCCCAATCTTATTCTTCTTGTTATTTCCTTTTCATGGTCCGGATCTGCGGTTACTACCTGTCCTAAGTAGATATATTCGCCTACTACCTCCAGTAATTCGCTACCTAATGTAAACTGCTGTTCCTTCCCGAGGCTGTTGAGCATTACCTTAGTCTTCTGCATATTGATTTTCAAGCCTACCTTTCTACTTTTTCTGTCTAGATCATCAATCATTATTTGCAGTTCATCGCCCGAGTTGCTTAGCAAGGCAATGTCATCAGCAAATCGCAGATTACTGAGGTATTCTCCATCTACCCTTATCCCTAACTGCTCCCATTGCAAGTCTCTGAATACTTCCTCTAAACAAGCTGTGAATAGTACTGGGGAGATTGTGTCTCCTTGCCTAACACCTTTCTTTATGGGAATTTTGTTGCTTTCTTTATGGAGACTTGCCAGTGCCCGGAACGTAAATCTAGGGAAGAAACGAGTTCGGCGCGTTGCAAACAATCGAGAGCGTCGTCGATGCGTGGGAGAGGATAGACGTCCTTTCGTGTAATCTTATTAAGGGGGCGATAATCGACACAGAAGCGGATAGAATCATCTTTCTTTTTTACAAGGACAACAGGTGAGGCCCAAGTGCTGCTTGAGGGCTGAATCACGCCATTCTGGATCATTAGGTCGACTTGCTCTTCAATAGCCTGGCGTTCGGTTGCAGACACACGATAAGGGCGCTGTCGTAGTGGTGAGTGGGTGCCGCTGTCGATGCGATGAGTGACTGTAGAAGTTTGACCCAAAGAACTTTGTTGAGAGTCGAAGGAGGAGCGAAAGTGATGTAGTAGGATCAAAAGCATAGTGCGCTGCTCTGGAGGAAGATCGGCATCGATGAAACGGAGGAACAAGTCTGTAGAGGGGGGAGCGGGCGCAGGTGAAGGGGGGCTGAGCGCAGTCACGGCACAGTGCGGCGCGTCGTCAGGTTCCTCAGAGATCAGAAGAGATGCGATTGGCTGGATACTTTCGAGGCATTCGCCATGGCGCAAAGCAGTAGGGCAGTTAAGTTTAGAGACCCATAACATGGAAAGGCCAGCGGAAATGGCGAGCACTGCGTAAGGCAATGGAAGGCACTTGCGGCGCAGGAAAGTATGGGCTGGTGTGAAGAGAACGGTGTCATCGCTAATAGATGCACAAGCGACACGAACAAGCACTGAAGAGCAGGGAGGAAGGTCGATATCTTCGGCGACGAGGGCTTTAGCACCGGAATTTGATTGATCAGCGTCTGGTAAGGCATCGGGCACAGTCGAGAACCCCACTTCAGCTCGAGCACAATCGATAATAGCAGCATGACGCGACAGGAAATCCCAGCCTAAAATTACAGCGTGCGAGCAACTTGGCAGCACGACGAACTCAATCGTATAAAGGGAATTCTGGATAACTACTCGAGCGGTGCATGCTGCTAAAGGGTTGATATGCTGAGCGCTGGCCGTTCGCAACGAAAGTCCCGCAAATGGCGTCTTCACTTTCTTTAAAGTGCGACATAGTTTTAGCGAAATCGCAGCACCAGTGTCAATTAGAGGCATGACAGCAACGCCCTCGACGAAAACTTCAGTTAGGTTTGTCGGCGACAGATGAGGACTTGGGAAGTTCGACTGGGTCGCAGTTCTCGCCTCAGGAACTGCGGCCTCTAGTTTTCCTCATGTGAAGCGTTCTGTCGACGTCGCATCGGAGAGATAGAGCGGCGTCGCGGCGACGGTGAACGGCGGTCGGACATGGCTGAGCGGTCTGGGGAGAACTGAGGGCGGGCTGGAGGCTCAGTAGACGCGGAATACTGAGGCGTCAGAGACCAGTATGCAGAACCATGAGTAGATGGTGCCGACACCAGGAGACGGTTGCGGCAATAACGAGAAATGTGTCCAGCAAGCCCGCAAGTGTAACAAATTGGCCGGTTATCCGTCGTGCGCCAGGGATTACGTGGTCTTGGAGCCGGTCGCATAAACTGCGCAGGTTCTCGCGCAGGCGAAGGAGGGGGCTGTACGTAGGCAGGTGGCGGTGGAGCATATGTAGGTGGCTGTCGGGCCGCAACAGCCGCATATGTTAACGGCGCTGTAACAGGCATGGGTTGAGGGGCTGGAGGAAAAGATTCAGCTACCTGTTCTTGAATAATGTGGCGCAAACTGGGAGCTAGGTGTGAGGAAGGTTCTTGATGGCAGGATATAAGGGAGAGCTGTCGAGCAACTTCTTCCCGAAAGAAGCTCTTAATTAGTGGCAGGAGCGCAGAATGTTCGCCTGCATCTGTCAGGCCAGCAAGGGACTCAGAGTGCATGGTGTTCGCGCGAGTTATGGCCCTTTGTTTCCGCAGTTCATCATACCTTTGGCACAGTGTGACCACTTCCGCGACGGTGCGGATATCTCGAGCCGACAGCATCTGAAAGGCATCGTCATCGATGCCTTGCAGGATGTGCTTGATCTTCTCGGCCTCTGACATGTGTGGCCAACCTCGGAACAACCTCGGAAAAAAAAAACACACACACACAGGTGGGGGAGCTTGTTTGCTGCAGATGGTGAGAAAATATTTGTTTTTTGTTTCGAGGTTGTTCCGCGACTGCCTGAATTGTATACAGATGACTCCCGGCGGCCGGTGCCTTGGGTGGATGGCCCTTTGGGCTTAGCCTGCTCTCCGCACCTGTTTGTGTATGTGTGTGTTGTGCGTGCCCAGTTTGTTCACCTGTATGTGCCCATATTCTGTTTGTATCACCTCTTGCCAACACTATAGGAAGACGAACAACAATCATGTACCCTCAGAGAAAGGCAGGGCTCCTGCCGAAACGTCGACTCCAAATAAACTTGGAAGCAGTATGAAGCAATTTTTCACTTTTATGTAACCTCTAGCAACCTAGTACGTCTATTTACTTATGCTATATATATATATATATATATATATATATATTATAATAGAAGACCTTGATCAGGGCTCTACGCCGTGAACAGTCAAGGGAACCTCCGGCGAAGTCGTAGAACTTGTGTCAGCACAGACACGAGCGTCGGAGCCAGCTTCGTCGTCGTTGTCTTTCCTGACCGTGAGGTGTTGAACATGGCTGTCGTCGTTCTCTGCAGCATCAGGCGCTGAACATATAAGAGCTGAATACCTGTTTTACCACTTCCCCTATGCGAAAAGGCGCCATCCTGGCGGCTTATGGCGAAAGTGACAATGACAGGACCATAGTAAGGTTTCAGGCGGTTTCTGTGTACTATTTCACGGTCGAGGCGACGGTGGTGAGTGGATGGCGTAATTGGTTCGATGGGGTAGTTGACGAGAGATGTTTACTTGACAATGCAGTAGGGGCCCTGATACTTGCTCAAAAGTTTGGATGAAAGACCAGTACTGGAGGAAGGTACCCATAGCCAGAGCAAAGAGTTTGTACGGTAAGAAGCGAAGATTTATCCCGGGTGGTTTTCTGCTGTTGCTGGGCGTGAGCAGTGAAGGACTGCGCAAGCTGGCAGCATTCTTCAGCATAAGTCCCAGCTTGTGAAACAGTCGTGAATTGGAAAGAATCCGGTCGGTAAGGGAGAATGGTGTCCATGGCACAAGAGGGCTCACTACCGTACAGGACGAAGTATGGCGAGAATCTGGTGGTTGCTTGAGTGGCAGAGTTATAAGCGAAGGTGCCGAAAGGAAGAACGCGGTCCCAGTTGGAGTGGTGGGAAGCGACATACGTCGCCAGCATGTCGCCCATGGTGCAGTTAAGCAGCCTAACCATTCAATTTGTTTGCGAATGGTGCGCAGAGGTGGCGCGGTGAACGATTTTGCATTCTCTAAGAACAGCTTCGACAAATTCAGAAAAGAAGGCGGGCCCTCTGTCACTCAGCAATTCTTTGGGAGCCCCGTGGCGAAGAATTATGGGATGGAGGATGAAGGAGGCAATGTCTTGTGCGGTAGCAGATGGCAAAGGCACCGTTTCGGCGTAGCGTGTGAGATGATCAATTGCAACGATGATCCAGCGATTGCCTGTTGATGTGCTAGGAAGCAGGCCGTATAGGCCGATTCCAACACGCTCAAAGGGCTGAGCTGGGCAGGTAAGCGGCGGCAGAGGAGCGGCGGGCTGGCGAGGTGGGTGTTTTCAGCGCTTACACCCTTGGCAGGACTGGACGAACCGACGAACGTAATGGTACATCCCACGCCAGTAGTACCGCTGTCGCAGGCGAGTAAAGGTCTTCAATAAGCCGGTGTGCGCACACTGGGATCGTAATTGTAATGGGAGCAAATCACAGAGCGCAGATGGGTCGCAATTACAAGCAGCCGCTTTCTACCATCCGGAAGGTAATTCTTATGGTAGAGAAGCTCGTCTCTGATGGCGAAATGGTGAGACTGGCGATGGAGAGCGCGGCAAGGCGGTCGTGACGCACGGCCAGATAAAAAAAAATGCAGGAGTGAAGCGAATCATGCGTCTTTACGTTGCTCGGAAGTGTTATCGGTGGGCATATCGGTGGGATGTAGAACGGATATAGCAGGAGTGGCTTCAGACGGCAAGGGAGAACGTGAGAGAGCTTCAGCATCATCATGTTTACGGCCACAGCGATAAATGACGTTAATATGGTATTCTTGAAGCCTCAGAGCCAAACAGTCCAGTCGACCAGAAGGATCTTTCAAGAAGACAGCCCGCAGAGGAAGTGATGATCGGCGACGACATCAAAAGAACGCCCATACAAGTAGGGGGGAAATTTTGCTATTGCCCAGAGGATAGCGATACACGCTTTCTTTTTGACGGAATAGTTTGCTTCAGCTCTTGTCAGGGTCCGACTGGCGTAAGCGACAGCGTACTCGTGAAAGCAAGACGTCTGCTGAGTTTTTACAGCGCCGAGGCCGACGCCGCTGGCATCAGTGCTGATTTCCGTGGGAGAAAAAGGGTCGTAATGACGAAGGATTGACGGAGTCGTCAGAAGGGGGCGGAGTGTCGCGAAGGCATCATCACAGTGCGGAGACCAGACTGCAAGATAGTGGCTGGACAGAAGCTTGGTGAGAGGATTGATTATTGTGGCGAAATTGCGAACGAAGCGACGGAACTAAGAACAGAGGCCGACCAAGCTACGGAGTTCTTTCAAATTAGTGTGTTAGGAAATTCTGCCAGAGCGCGCGATTTTGCCGGATCGCGAAGAACGCCATTCTTGGAGACGACATGGCCAAGAATGGTTAGCTGCGTGCACCGAAACGGCACTTCTTCAAATTTATTTGGAGGCAAGCGTCGGTCAGGCATCGTAGAGCTGTCCCAAGGGTCTGGAGGTTAGACGAAAAATCCGGGGAAAAGATGACAACATCGTACAGGTAACAAATGTAAGTGTGCCATTGGAGCCCTCTGAGTAGGTTGTCCATCATGCGTTCGTGTTTGTCAGGCGCATTGCACAGTCCGAATGGCATGACATTAAATTCATAGAGTCCATAGGGTGTGACGAAAGCGTTTTTTGAGCGATCGGCCTCTGCCGTCGGCACTTGCCAGTAGCCGAAACGCAGGTCTGTTGAAGAAAAGAACTAAGCTCCCTGCAGGCAGTCAAGAGCGTCGTCGATACGAGGGAGAGGGTAAAATTCATTGCGCGTGATCTTGTTCTGCCGGCGGTAGTCTACACAGAATCGGATGGAACAGTCTTTTACTTTGATTAGAACGACCGGAGACTGCCAGGCGGTGTGCGCCGGTTGGATGACGTTGCGCTGGAGCATGTCGGTCGCCTGTTCGTCAATAATGCGGCGCTAAGCGGCTGAATCATGGTACGGACGCTGGCGCAAAGGGGCCTGGGTGCCGGTATCGATATGGTGAGTAATGGTAGTTGCGTGCCCCAACGAAGGTTGCTTGGAGTCGAACGAAGCTGCGAAACTTTGTAGGATGGCGACAAGCTAGGCTCGTTGTAAGGGCGTCAGGCCAGCGTCGACGGACTGGTGGAAAACTTCGAGGGAAGATGGAGTGGCGACAGAAAGAGGCGTTATGGCGCAGATGTGAAGGCCGGCGGCAATATGTATGTATATATATATATATATGCAATAGTCTTCATTAAAGTGGTTGTTAGCACGAATGTAGATATAATAAATGAACCAAGTATTGTTCCCTTCCCCTAATTATTTTTGGTTTCAAAAATCTCACCTGACAGCCGACTGCGCGTTTCATTTGACAAAAATATTGCAAACACCGGCGGCAACGACCCACGGCTAAATGCTAGAAAGTCATAGTGCCCGCTAGCAGGAATAAGTGTCTATGCGCGTGCCTCAATGTACGTTTTCAGAAGTGGAGAAGTCGGGAACATTAGAAGCTAATGAAATTCAACAAGGTTGACGACTGGGCACGTTGGTAAGGGTTCATACTTAACCAGCTAAAGGACGAGACGCCTTTGGCTGGTTAAATTAGAAGCTATCCGTTCCGATTGGCCTAAAACGATGACGCAAATCCTTAATATCAATACTTTCCGACTATGATCACTGTGCGACTGATTTTACCATACGAATAGAAGCCTCTTGGAACAAAAAAAATCAAAACCAATCCTTTTCCAGTGCCCTAAAAAAAGGTCGATACATATGGTTCATTAGTATTCTTCGAATAAGATTCTAGTGCTAGGCTTATTTTCACGAACAAAAAGAAGACTCTCACCCTAAAATATAGGAAGTAATTCTTTTCCTGTGTCCTAAGGAACGACGGCGACAAATGACTTATTATTACTATTCTCCGAATGCGATCAATGTGCTAGACTAAGTTTCGGACACGAGTAGAAGCCTCTCGCCTGAAAAAAAAACGAGAATTCTTTTGCTGCGGCCTATGGAAGGTAGCGCCAATACCTCATTATTACTTTGATTTCAACATGATCCCAGTGCTCGACTGATTTTATTTTAAGAATAGAAGCCTCTCGCCTCAGAAAATCAGAAGTTATACTTTTCATGCGGCCTAAAAAAGGATGGCTACAAATGTCTCATTAGTACTATTCTTCGAACTGGATCCTTCTGCTAGACTGATTTTCATGCAAAACGGAAGCCTTTCGCTCTGGATATCAGAAGCTATCCTTTTCCTGTGCCCTAAGAAAAGATAGAGACAAATGTAATCTATTCTTGAAATGTAATCATAGGACGTCCCCATTTTTTAAAAAACTTCTTGTGCTTGTAAAAATCTCAGCATCAACTGACGAACTTAACAACCAGAGTAGAGGGATTTTCAAATAACAAAGTTAAAAGCCTTTCGCCTTGAAAATAACAAGAGATCCTTTGTCTTTACTGTGAAAGAGCCAGTGACAAACGCCTCTTCATTCGATTAGTTTTATGCAGTGCGGACTAGCGTGGCATTGTCCACTGGGAGCGGAAGTAGTGGCGATCACCCATGAAAACGAAGAAGAAGCTCCACTCTAATGCATCAATGTCAGCTCGTCTGCCACTGGGAGCTTGGACAACAACTACTCGTCTTGCCGGGAGCAATGGGTGAGAGCACGCAGCAGAGAACTCGCGGCTAGCGCAGGTGTCAAGCGGCCTCCAATGCCTGTTGCCGGAAGCGCCATATTGTTTTTATAAAAGTGACCTGGTATCAGCCGCCGATACAAGAGGGGCATTTAGTTAAATTCTTTTCTTCCAGTGTTCACACAAAAAGTACCTGCTTGCGCATTTAATCCCGAAAAATGTGTACATTGGAAGGGGGCTCATAAGTTGATTTGTGATAGTATAGCCATCCATTTGTCTGACCAGATCACACTGCTTATTTGTAGCTGACGAACATCACCGTGAAGAGGAATTGATTACCGAGCGAAGCCATTTCGTTGGGGAACGTGAGTATTTTCCCCACAAACATGATGTCCGCACTCGAGCGGCTCTTTTTTCTTTCATTTGTGGGCATCTAGTGCAATGACAGTGGCACCGTAATGCTAATAGGTAATTTAAAGCAAGTTTTTTTATTTAGCAAGGATAATTATTTTATTTCATTCGTGCCAAAGCTCTCCCGCTCGTCCAGCCATACGTGATCTTAAAACCCACGAAACAAACCTTGAGTCGTGATTGCACAGAGTCCGTGTGTTACAAAACCGTGCTGTTGTTTTTAGCGAATTATGTTTTTCACTGCTTGGAGCTCTATTGCTTGCACACCCTTGATAGGATCGCACCACTCTCAGCAATGAAGAACGCGAAGACTATCGTGCTAGGTGACTTTCGTTACGAAGGACGCTGTAGTGGAGGACAGTACATTTCGAATACCTGAAATTATCCATGATGCACTGACATTGCACAGTGCACGATCGATTAGCTTCTTGTGCCAATCTAAATATCATTGGTGTGACAGGGATCGAACCCACCTCCTGTGATGAGCATTGGAGTGCCACAGTCACTGAGCAGCCACGCCGGGCAATTGATGATATTTAACATCGCGTTTCACTTTTATCACTCATTATATTGAGGGGCGTAAGATGGCTCCTCGCGAGTACAGGATCGCAGGAGGGGAATCTGCTTCTAGCCCTTTTGTTTTCATTATAGTCAAGCATATGACAACATGAAAAGGAAGACTTCAGATCTTGAAAGGCACAACGCATACATTAGTGGTTGCGAAGGCACTCCAAATATACTATGTGTGTGTGTGCAAATAGGCTTTATACTGTTCATACATCATTGGCAGATTGCCACTTTCTAATTATATGTCTGCTTTCCCAGATAACGTTGATTAATTAACCCGGTAATGTTGGCTTCGCCATCAGGTTTTTTTGAATATAGTCTGCGGCGCTTTGAAGTGACAAATTTCGGCCGCACAAAAGGAAGTAAATGATAACGTGCCACGTCTGCATAAAACAATAACGTCGATCGTCTGCTACGTGAGAAACAAAGAAAAGCTGAAGTTGACAAATAAAAAATTCCGAGAACACTGCAGAACCTGCAATTGAGAAATGTGTGGGCCAGAGCATTGCGGTTGTGAGCGGCATTTTGCGCGCTCTTGTAGAGATTATACATGCTGGAAACTATGAAAGCAGCTGCGTCGTTGACAACATTTTGTTGCAAGCTGCGCATATTTTTTTATTTTTTGTTTAAGGCGAAATCATTTCTAGGCTCATAGTGAAAAGCTCGGGTCGGCGAGATTTGTTCGCGAGATATATCAGCGAGATTCCGCCAGTGAGAGATGCTGCACCTTTCATTTCCTCTAAATTAATTAAAGATCGTCGGTGATGTTTATGGGTTTAACATAACACTGGTTGTATTGTACAAGGTGCGCGTGATGTACCGTGTGTAGCAACAACACCTATGCTTTCGCATTTCGACACCGCAGATTCTGTAGTGTTCTCTCAATTTCGTTTGTTCGATTAAACGACATTTTACAGAGTATCTAATAAATTTTACTCATTTTATTCCTGCTTTCTTAAAGGAACATTTTTCGTTCACGTGACGCACATGAAAACACATCACACTTCCGGTCCCTTAACCCTTGCCACACGTCACTATCCTACCACACAACGCGAGACCGGAAGTTTAACGTCCCATCCGGAATCCGCTATTACTCTGCCTGGCAATTTCGACGTCTGATTGACTTTTAAGCCTATAATAAATTTGCTAAATATTCAGTTTCACTCATACAATTTCCCATGTGAGACTGTTTCATCCTGTATCTAGTATAGTCATTCGTGTTTTGGTAACTGGTTTGGTTACAACGAAAGCGTGTGGACAACTTTTGCGAATGCCAAACCTCATGCATACACACTTAATATTTACGCATTAAAAGGAGCAAAACGACCCCAGTCACTCCCGCACCAGTCATACTCTCACCAACAAGAATTTAAACTGAATTAACAGGAAAACGATTGCATATCCTCTAGCTACAAAATTTTCGCTCAAAATTTCAAAACGTGTTCATTTCCCCCGAACAAACGTACAATTAAATACAGAGGCAGGCCCGTTATCCATCACAGAAACAGTAATAAGCTTATAAGCTTTGCTAAAAAACCGCCAGGCAACCTCATCCACCGCTTAAATTTCACCTTAATTCTTTTGCCCATGAAAAGCAGCGCTCGACCACCCGCCAGGTACCGAGCCTACCGACAAAGAAGGTAAGGATCACGAAACACGACAGTTCAGTGCGGCGTTTGTCTGAAATTTAATTTCCTTAACTTAAAATTCAATTTCTAGATGACGGAGACCCAATGTAAGTACGCCGGGAACACAATTACGCCGTCTTCCTTACTCGGTTACAAGTCACTTATATCACAGTTGTAGCGAACACATCCATCACTGATAAGAGAACACCTAACTGGACTTGGCTTCGAAGTAACTGCATCCGGACTTCAATTGCCTCAAACCGTTACAGCAAAAGACTAACTTCATTATATCAACGTGCTCAGAGTCCCACAAATATCCCATCAACCGGCCGACTGCTAAGCTCTTAAGCTCTAGGAGACTGTATCAAAACTTTGTTTTCTTTCTGCCAGATCATTCCTATTTAGCTTTTTTTCTTTTCTTCATGTTGTTCCTTCCTTATCTACCATTTTCATTCCCTTCGTTACTTGGATGATTCCCTCTCCTTTCTCCTGCTTTTATACTATCTCTCATTATCTTCTTTCCTTCCGTGGGCAGCTTAAGACTTTAATTCTTTTCTTCTTCCTTCTTACCTTTACTCCTCATCTCTTTCCTTCATTCAGTTTCTTTTTCCTTTCCAATCTTTCTTATATAATTTGCTTATCCCCTTGCTTCTCTTCTTCCTACCCTCCCTTCTTTATTTCCTTCAATGCTTTCCTTTCTTCTATTCCTTCCTTATCACCTTATTTTCCTCATTATCTCCTATCTTTTCTGCCTTCCAACTTTTCGTTCTTTGTTTCGTTCCTAATTCCCCTCCATTCCTTCTTTCGGCATCTCCTGCTGCTTACTACATACCTGCGATACCCCATTTCTTGCTACCTCCTTGTGAGTTTAAGAGGAAGGGTACTTTTGGTTTAAGTAGTGCATACCACTCCATAGTTGGTTTGATAGCCTCGCCATATAACGTTCTGGCCCTGCCTGTAGCATTGATAGGTGAGAATGTTGTCGCTTGTATCCTGATTATTGCTAGCAGGTACGGCGCTGTCTCTGCCCCTCTTACCTCTTACGTCTGAAAGTTAAAATACCTTAGATGAGCTTTGAAACATGTAACGTATAGTGGCACGCTGCAGCTCTTCTTCCGACAATACGCACTACATTGCTTTGTTTTTAGGCCAATAGCGCTTGGATATATAAGCTCGAACGGCATCTTATTCAAGTCACCCAAGTTGTCGCGCATCGCAGGTTCAGCATGGGTGCGTAGGTCTGCACAGCCTGCAGTGTCTGCACCATGCTCTCCTTCCTGATCGTCCTCGGTGCTCTACTGCTGATGCCTGGTGATGAGATAGCCTACAGCCTTTGTATTCCTAAGACAGATGCAACTTCAATTTATAGAATACGATTTCCTAAAGAACGCACTGCTTTATTCATACTGGTGCAATCGCTGATAAATGAATTGAGACCACATCGAGTTTGCGCAGTTATATGGACGGCTCAGCTCCGACACCGGGAGAATAGAAAATAGGCAGGAATAGATTTATACAAGAAATATTTGCAGTAGGCTAACTCAAGAAGTTGTTCGTACAACAGGCGTAATGTAATAAAGATGTTATAAATGAATCTTGAGCGGTGTTGCGTAATGAGTCAGCACAGATGTGCAGTCCTCAACATGTAGCAGCTAAAGTAACCTGTCGAATATTACACATTGCACACTTATACCCTTATTTTGGTCTCTACGATGCGTTTAGTCTCTACTTTGTGAAACCTATCTCCAGCTTTAGAGCGACGGGGCGGTTTTCCTTACCGTGCTACAACATGCAGTTCATATATGTCTAGCATCAGTAAAGTTTTCAGTTTCCCTTCAGACGCTACAATACAGAAATAATTGCAAAGTCGGGTGAAGGTGCAAGTTTCATGTAAAAATATTCTTAGAACTTCAGTGACAAGTCTACTATATAACCCAGCTCTCCTGTGTGAGATGGAGGAGTTTGTGCAGTAAAAGAAAATAATTATTTGCGTTGAGTTTGATTAGGTAAGCGACCTTAGTGCTGAACGTTAGCGTATTGGTTTTGATAGAAGTGAATTTAAGAGAAATATAGTTTTTGAAACTGGGGGACTCAAACTATGAGTCCTTCGAACGCTCAAAACGACCGTTAGAGAAAACGGGCGAAAGAGTGAAATGAATTTTCACTATAGTTTCTCTGGAGAAGGTTGCGCAGCATGATAACGCAGGGATTAGTAGCCGCGCCTTTATTGTGTTTTTCCCGCGGACTCCGTCTTATGTATTTCTATTCTTGCGCTTAAACTTCCATGTTGTGACAGTCACTATAACCAATATTTCCATTCTATGACCGTCACTATTACCCATATTTCCTCATTATCGCCTGTAGTACCCTACTGTAGCTAAAACTTCCACCGAATAGGTGAGCCGAAAAGATGGCTGTCATGCAGTCGAACTTCCAGATGCGGTTCTTCTCGACTTTGAGTGGCTTAGTCTTTATCCCGCCTGCATGTGCATGGGCGATACTAGCAAGGCCAATGACACTTGTGATGAAGCAAACGGCTGCGACGCGTTGGAGCTAGCTGACACCCCATGGATGTCTCGGAACTAGTGCGGATGACTTTACTTTATTTTGTTGTTGGAAGTATATAGGTTTAAAACCAAGAGGAAATGCGAATGCAGTCGACAGTTCAGTTACCATGATTTGTAGAGATGTGTGTTTGTCTAGCTGCTAGTGCACGTGAGGTTACTTTTCCAGAGAAGGAATGTTTGTTCACACTCACTTTTGAGCACGTATACAAACCAATGCCGGACAATTACGAATGGATCATTCATTCTACTTAACTAATATTCTGTGGTATTGCATTTGTTATTGTTGGGCGAAACATTTATTTGCCTCTATACGAGCGTTCTTTTAATAGATAATAAGGTGTACAATACTCAAAGTGTGACATACTGAACCCAGCAATGTACTTACTGACTTTCTGCTCGCATTGAGCTTTCTCCCTGGATACTTTTTTTGTCGCCTTGTGTTTCATTGTGCGTACCAGTGTCTCGTCAATTGACAAAACGAAAAAATAAGTGTTTGTGCGGAATGCATACTGAAATCTTTAACTGCATCGTTGTTTCTCTGCTCTGATCAGGCGCTAAACAACGTCAAATGAAAGGGACCAATGGCAGTTACGTAGGTCCGATTGGGTCCGACGTTTCTAGTTCTAGCACTTTGACTGGCAGTTTACCCAGTTCATTGCCGACGGCGTCGCCATCTTCGCTTCCGGACGAAGAGCGTAAGTCTTGCGCACCGGCGTTTTCCAGTCACAACTGTTATGATTCTTTTGATGCCTAGCTCTACTAGCCATAATGCGATTTTTTACTATATCTGTGTGAGGCAGCTTTTTTTTTACTTGCTGTCTCTGTCCCTGAGCTTAAAGTACTAATTACAATTAGAAATTGGTGACGATTGTGCTACGCGGCTTGTCCAATATGGAATCTGAGAGAGCGTGACGCAGATTACATTTTCTCCCGTCGCTGTACCTTCAACAAGGACTTCCCTCTCCTTGTGTCAGTCACCTTCAGCCTTCACGAAAAGCAAACTTGTACACGCGCCTTTCCGTACATCTCGTCTTCGAGCCGCGCACAGCATCGTGGAGTAGCTTGTTCACACCTCAGTGCCTTAATGGTCGCTCACCTACGAGCGCACTTTCTTGAACTTTATTTACCTTTCTTCGGCTTGCAGGCCTTCTTTCACCTTTGGACGTGGTGATGTCGAAACTACAGGGCAGCTGCTTTGCTCATGCTGTTCATTATTCTCGCATGCTAGAAACTGTGTAAATGCCTAAAGCATTACATACAGCAGGACTAAGCAGTCATAGCCCACCTAACACCAATTTGATTAAGCGTTAAAACCGACTGAATTGTTTTTTTCGAAGTTCACTCTAAGTTCCAATTCCCAATCGACTCTCTACAGAGCTTCTAATATATTAGACACAATCACCAAGAACCGAGTTCAGCTTTCTCAAGTCCGCATGCGCTCTTCTGTGGGGTGAACGTATTTTTATTTGGCTGTGTGAAACGCATGACCAACATCATAGAGCATTAATGCTCTGCGAATGCTTTGGCGCGCGCCTTTTTTACGTTATACTTCGAAGACGAGAGCTCGCATGTTTGCAAGCATCTCCAATTCGCGCTCGCTGGGCGTCTTCATATTGCTTGCAGAGATATTGAGCGCACGCGGTTAGAGCAGTGGCACGGCCGCTCGATGGAAGCGCACTGGGTGCGGCCTGCTGCGTCGCGCCGCCGTCAATGGGCAAGCGCGTACTTGGGGAGTTTACAGTTGCGCCCGCTATTTCTGCTGAGGGCGCCACTGTTCGGGGACACGTCGCCGCCGGGGTCGCCGGCTCTGAGCGCGCGGTTTGCTTCCTTTCTGAGCGCGTTCGCCTCGCGTCTGCGTGGTAAACGCAAACTTTTGTGCGCGCGTGTGTAAGCACGTTAACGTTGAGCCTGGATGTGTTTGTTTTTTAAGGCGAAAGCCGTTCTGTGACCATGGAACTAAAATCTATGCACAGAAGCTGTGCCTGTTATCTGTGCGTCGCATCTGTGCACTGGTGTGCCAGTCGCAAAAGCGGACGTGCAAGGAGGGAGATTAATGAAAATGATTGATGGTGATAGGTAATCAATAGAAGTTATAGACATTGATAGAGATAATGAATAATGCTAATAACTAATAATGGTTAATAATGACTAAAATGATTTGTAATGACCAGTATATCAAACTACGACATATAATGACCGCAATTGATTAGAAATGAGTAAAAGTGATCAGCAATGTGCGGTAATGACTATAATAGCTTGGCATGACTCCTCATTACGGTTAATGACAACGAAGTGATCAATATGTGAAACGACATGTAATGACCACTGCTGATTCTAAATGAGTACCCTGCTTAGTTATGAGCGATAAGGGCTACAATGACTACGCAGGCAGACTCATCATGACTGAGAAACGACCAATATATCAAACGACGACTTGAAATGACGAACTGTGACAAACGATGAGAGGCAAATGATAGGAGAAGGGCAGGCTTTCGCCGTCCTGCGCTTAAGAGACTTCTAAGAGACCCTCTAATTTTATCTGCTGAGCTCGCTTCAGGCAGACAGCAACGAGGAATGAAAATGCACTCGCTTCCTCTGAAATGAAAGCGGCGTTGCGGTTAAAAAGTCCACATGCTGAAGCATAATGCCCTATCAGCTGCCATTGAATTTACTACAAGGGACAGCAGATTGGACTTGTTGGTGATTAATTATAGGTTAACCGTGCAAACAACGCGACGGGAACACAGGAGAAGAAGACGGCATAACCGCGCTAGTTGTGTCGTCCTCTTTTCCTGTGTTCCCGTCACGTTGTTTAACCTATTTAGTTACCAGGGAGCTGGCCAGTGAACTAGGATTTTTAACTATGCGTTGGGAAGCAGATGAACACGATGAGGTAGCACCAGAAGCTTTTCTCGCAGGTTATATTGCGAGGACATATCAGAAAAAGCTCCGAAGTTTTTTTTTATATATAAGCATGCAATTTGTTCTAAATTTTGGCGCGCTAGTCTGAGTGGCCTTGCAAGTAAGGGAGCCTGTGCATACAACATTTGTTTATACTGTTGAGACTGTTTGAGCGGATGCGATAAAACGAAACGCCACGTTCCACAGAAAATCCGGCGCCCACTCTGTCGGCGGACAGTCGGAAAAAAACCTCTGTGGTAAGAGGCACTTTAGTTGCTGATATGGCCAGATACCTTTGGCGCAATGAGAACACATGACATGTTCAATGTGGCAGGAGCTGCCAAACCAGAGAGAGTCAATAAGATGTAAGGGTGAAATGGGAATTATTGAAAGCGGGAGGACCCTTAGATCCCAAGTGAGGCACACTATACTCCTATAGGGCACGTTCGTATGGCTGCGGTAAAGAAAGGCTTTATATAGCTATGTAAGGTGCTATTTCACATAATGCGGTGGCTTAAGGCTGCATTCTAATCATATGAGACAGAGGCAGCAATTACGGGATACGGTGAATATTCAGGTAGCAAAGTGCGGGCACTCCAACGAGGCTCCTCAAGGAGACTTAAGAGCCCCAAGATTTGTTTATCACTACCAGGTTGTCGCTTAATTTATGCGATATTTGGTAATGATTGTGAGGCGACATGTCAGTCGAGCAAGAGCTTGTTGCAGGAAATATAGTCAACTGTACCAGTTACAGGTTAATGAAAACCAAGGACAATGGAGGCTTGATATACCCCGCAAAGGAAGTAATCAAGCTTTGTCAGCTTACGCGCACCCTCATTAACAGGATGATGAAGTCTGAAGAGGTCCGGTGAAGTAGCAAGCTGTGTAAACTTTTGGTTTCATCATTGTTTTCTCACTGTATACAGTAACTGCAGCTAATCTATAAAAACAATGATCGTGCCCATGCTAAGGGGCTATGCAAGATATCGTTAAGTTGCTGCCCCCACTGATAGCAAGCTGGGCTGGAAATGTCAAATCGACAGTGGAGCGATGTGTATGGCTATGGCATAAACCTCTCTCAAGAAAGGTTTTCTTTCTGCGATTGGGAATTTACCTTTTTTTTGCGTGGCCATTAAATAAGCGTACTTGGCTGCTTGCTGAATCTCGGCTGCAGTTGCGCTCTGACACGTGAACATTCTTGTGATCACAGCTAATAGTTTCACAACAGCAATACTCGATGCGCGTTCATCCATTGAAAATTACGAACCAGCAAAATTGTGTGGGTTTGCGAGCAGCCAATAAAACTAATATTAAAAGCTTTCGGCGCATATATGTAGCACCTTGAGGCAGACCGGCTCTATCAAGCGCGCTTACTTTGTCCGGTCATGCAAAATGCGGGAAGCCATGACGGATAGCGTTCTGGCGTACAAAGTTTAAGGTCTCCAACTGAGTCGAAGATCCCAGGTTATCATCTAGATTTAACCTAATAAACATCTTCATATTTGCACCGTAAAATTTGTCACAATGAGATAGAAAGGTTGGTTACATGTCGCATTTTCACAGAGAGTGCTCATAGCAAGACATTTTTTTATTGGATAGAGCTGGCAGCTTAGAACAGGTTGACATCAATTTGTTTATAACAGCTGTATGCAGAAATGAGTAAATGGTATGAAAATGACACACGGAATTCGCGACACAGTTAAGTGGTTATGCATTAGGCTACCATGGCAGCTGAGCAGCTTCGAATTGTTCACAGCCGGGGCACATTTCAATGTGACGAACAACTGTATCGGATGCAACATCACGGTAATGCGAGCTCTCCTTTCGAGTGGTCTTCAACCACCATGACTAAGTTTTTCGGGGTACACTCCAGTGTACATCCTTGCTGAGCAAGCGCTAAGTGCTGACATGGTCACACTAGACATGACAGTATATACTAATTCTTGTTGCCAAATTGTGTGAAGCGGAGCTCTTATATCCTTTAAATAAAGCGCTTCTACCGCGCCTACGCCTCCCTCAAAGCGCAGCCAGGCGCAGCTCTCCGCGCGCGGCTGTCCCCGAACGGTGGCGCCGCGGCGGTGGCGACTGGAAGTAGGCGCCTCCCGCCGGTTTCGGGCGATGTAGCAGGCCGCACCTACTGCGCTTCCATCGAGAGGCCGTGGCAGTGGCATCACGTATACCTGCATCAACTGCGTGTGGCCTTCCCTGTACTAAATGAGTTAGTTTCTAGAGACTTTACGTTAAGCGGCACAGAAAAGGAAAACAACTGTCAAATATTTCCACAAAGTTAAAATTATGGTCATTTATTCTTTTCTCCGAGCGTTATTACTTTGGTTTCGTATTTAATTCTTACGTTCGTTATACAATTCACAATGAGTTGTAATAACGAACGAAAACTTCACACCGGCGTTTAAGCAAAATATCTAAAATTCGCCAATCATAAAAGGGTACATAACATTGTAAAGCAACATGGGGCGACTGTGGCTACACCATAGAGCACACGTTAAAAAAGAGAGATACTCTCTCCTCTTTGCTGGAGTAGTGACCGCGGCCTGTGGATAAATGGCGTTGAGCGCCGTTATGAAAAAAAGACGCTGTATAAAACAAATCCACGACATCCGTAGCGCAGCTCATGGGTAAACTTGTGTGATGACCCAGCGTATAGCATAATTGGTTGCCACTGCAATCCATTTGGCACCCGACCATGATGTCTTGAACGGCCCACGAAGGTCGTGCCCAACATGATAAAACGGCACCAGGGGCACGCCAATTGGTTAAAGATGTCCAGCTGGTGGCCTCGATGACGTCCTCCTACGCTTACACGTGTCTGAAGCTGCGATGAAGAGCCGGATGTTGCAATATAGTCCAGGCCAAAAAATCACGCCATACTCGGTGGTAAGTGCGAGACACACCGATGTAGCCATCTGTGTGGCAGGTCGCGGAGTTCTTCAATTACAGAGCAGCCCCGCTGCTTAGAAATCACCAACATAAAGGGAAGGCCACCGTTATGAAAGGGATGACTGTAGAGCACACCATCCTGTATAACAAAAAAATGCAGCGAGGAATCCAATTTTCCAGACGTCAGGCCTTCAATGAGGGGGGTTAAATTTGAATCACTGCGCTGTTCGTGTCCTGTATTGACAAAATTGGAAAGGACGAAAATGCAGGGGATAGCCTCTCGGTTACCGAGATCAGGGGGCTCTAAAGGATAGAAAGACTAACAGTCGGCGCCTTGATGAAGGCACCTGGACTTGTACACAACATTAGACGAGTATTCTTGAAGGGGTAGTACCCAGCGGCCGTTGATCCCGTCATCAGCCTATGCAGGACGGAATGCCGCAGCGGATGACTTATTTTCTACCCAGCACCTTCACCAATATGTTAACGGAAGACTTAAGGTACTGAAAGGAACTACAAAGCAGCCACGACTGACATAGTAGCGAGCGGCACCACCAAGCAGTCACATTTCTTTGTCACCGGCCTTTTCCCTTCTGCGAAGAATCGTAGAAAAATGCTTCAAATGCTTCGTCTTCATCTTTTCGTCACATTATCTATTCTTCATTATGATTAAAAGCATATCATTCAAAATCGCTTTTAGAACATTAAACGTTTTGCAACTCCGTCTTCAGAATTGAAGCAAAGCATTTAATACACTAGAGTAGCTTTATGTTAGATTAGATGCTTAATTACTATTTGTGTGGAACATTTTTTGTAGTTGTTTTAGCGTTACATATTACCAATATACCTAACCCCCTTTTGTTTCAGTGACTTGTTTTTAGAACACTGAAGCGACTCTGGAGCGCTTTGTTATAAGCAGTTTATTGTCGCCTGTATCCGGAAGAAGTTTGAGAGGATCCATTTGAGAATTTATTAGAGGGAGGGAAACAAGACGGTGTCAAAGGTTTTAACAAGTTTTGTTTGCACAGTCGACAGCTGGTCTTTTGGAACTTTTAGTTGTCTATGCAAAACAGATTGTACATGTGTGTACAACCAATGCTTCTTGGTACTAAGCGAAATGCGAAAAAAATCCCAGTTGTTAAGGTATAGTCATAGCTAAGGTAATGTCGGACATATCTATGCTTCACAGCTCCCAAGTTTCAATTCAATTCTTGGTACTAAGCGAAATGCGAAAATAATCCCAGTTGTTAAGGTATAGTCATAGCTAAAGTAATGTCTGACATATCTATGCTTGACAGCTCCCAAGTTTCAATTCAAAAGAAACTTTTGCATGGTATTTTCTTTATTTTGTTGGCAGCGTGGACAGAGCCATTGACAACAGCAACAACTGCAGGTATGCATATGGTCGACGTCAAGTGCTACAGATTTTTTATTTGTTGCGACACCATAGAAAGCTTTAAAAAACGAGTTTTTACGAAAGAGTGTACTCACCATGTTAGACTGCTATCTTTGAGATTAGAGTAGTTCGTATCTGTCCGACAATGCCGCCACCCTGCAGCATAGAATTGAGTGTCTTTTTGACTACTTTTTTCCATCCTACACTATCTCTACCGCTAATGCTCTTAGAAGCCAGGTATGCTATTTCGCAGGTTGCATGGTATCCAGGCCATCTATTGGTGCAGGCATCGGTGGGCAGCTGGAATTTCTTTGTCTTCTCTTTTCACTTAATTAGTTATAGAGCAGTATATCTACTGGTTTAATCTTCCTAATGAATTAATTATGAACCTTGATGAGAAGCATGAGTTTGAACTGCATCAATTTTTTACCGCACTTTAAATTGTTTAGGTGTACTGTACAAGCGTGGATCTTATCGTGGTGAGAAGTTCAAATATTGAAATACGAGCGTTATACTATCACAGACCCTTTCTCAAAGCATTCAGTGCGTCCAGAGGGCTTTTTTGGATATTTCAGAGGTTTGGTAGCAGTTCCAATTCATTGGAATTAATGACCTTGGAGTCCCCCCCCCCCCCCCCATTCTGGTCATTACCTCACTTATGCCTTTTAGGTGGCGAGAAATCCTTTAAATCCTGCACCGCACCTCTCCATCTGCGCTAATTTCAGCAGGCTAGTTAAAATGATGCTACAGGCGCTGTAAATTATTGCTACCAGAATACGGTTTATTCAGTTATAGAATGCGTAAAAAGGCCATGCATAGATAAATGAGGACAAATTAATAAAACTACTTCTCGTATTCAGAGAACCTAATTGTATGTTTATCAGTAAAATAAAATACCGTCAACTCAGACCGGCTCCAACTGACATCCTCGTACCCGCTGCCTGTTGTCATCCTTTGATCTGCTGTCATTCTTAGCCGTCGAACAATATAAGAAGCGCTTCAATGAATTACTTTCTTGAGAAAAATTGGTATTTTCGCGGTATTTGATGGAGGGTTGTTATGTAAAGATGACATATGACCCTTTAATACTAACGTAGCCGCTCACAAGCTGCCTTCATAGCTTCATCAGGAAGCGATCATTATTTTCATACTAATATTTGATTTTTGATCGATTTGAATCAGACTGTTTTCATTTCACATGAAAGCTAGCGCAAGGCTCTAAAACAACATCATCCATTAGAAAAAGCTTCAAAATAAGGATCGTATATACTTTATTACTTTTTTGACGCCACATGGTCCTCAATTCGTAACTTAATTGGTGGCGAAAGACTTGCGAAGACTCGGAAAGGAAAAATGGTGAGATGTCCTAAAATCCTCAAGCACAATGAAGTAGAATATAAACAAAAGTTTAATAATTTTTATTGTTTTTACAAAATGTCACGCTATGTGCTGCCAATTATTTTCAGCGAAAGTGGATTCCTTTTTGCTGTAGAATGCTTTTGATCAGGTGGAAATGTATTCGCTACGGGCCCCCAGGTTAGCTTTTTACTAAATCGACTTGCAGCGCAAACGACGGTTACACGTAGGTTCTGAGAGCCATATGTGGCATTGGCAGCATGAAACTATTCCTCTGTGTTGTTTTTATTCAAGCTTTTCGTTGTAATTAGATTGCTGAACTGAAGGCTACCCATAGCTTCTCATGGACAGTTCTGGTCTCAGCAAACTGCCCTAGATCGCAGTGTATTACCTTTACGGCAGTAACTTATAACATATACACCTACTCGTGCACTGCACAATCTAAATGAATATACCTAACGCTGGTTAGATTAGGTTACCTTAACTGCAAGACAATTCAACGCTGGAAATATGAAAATATTCGGCGATATTATTAGCAACAACGGTCACCATGACTACTTCTCCAATATAATCTACTGCATTGGCAACTTGAACTAGAGCGCATGCTGAATATTCCGATTAATAGAGGTTAGACAGCGGAAGCGGCACGAAGCGACTAATAGCTCGATGAATTTTGAGAGATCGAAGAAAAAAAGCTCGTTGTTTCATTTGCTAATGCAATGTTCGCTTAAGTTGAGGAAACCATTGCTTTGCGCTAACCTTATTTATTGCACAGTTGCCGGAAAGGCGAGAGTATTGGCCTAACATAGCAGAAAATATAAAACATCAGTTGGTAACAATGGCATATTATTGTATTACTTGGCTTACCATTGAACACCAAAAAAAAAGAATTGACATTGGTTTTTGTTCATTTAGCGTAATAAATAAACGAGGTCCAACAAAATTTCGGACCTGATAAGTACTTCGGAGTTCCTACAACATTTCTGACCAAATAAGTACTTCCGAAAGTGTTCTCTTGTTTGAACACCTTGAAAGTCTCCCGGGACAGACTACTTTTTTCATTCAGAGGAAAATGATGTGTGGCGTCTGTGCAAGCTTTAGCTGTGTACAACTAAAGCTTTAGATGGTTGGCTTCCACGATGAGTTCCGCAAATCGCTATGGTCGTCAGACGGCTCTAGGCTAACCGTGTTCACAATAGGCGAAACCTGTTTCAACTATATCTTTAAAGCAAATCAATGGCGAGTGTTCCATTTGTTTCGGCTTTTGTCCCGAGACAGCCATAAGAATAGCATTACAGTGCTTTTGCAGATGTAATTTGTAGCCTATGCCGTTGAGCTTGTTGCTGTAGCAGCTACAAATTTAAGGAAGATAAAGAACGATTCCATACAGGGCGTCAGCATCACAAATCAATGTGTGGTCACCACTAACATGATTCCCGTCACTACAGTCAAGTATATTGTGGGTAACGCGAGTCTACGCGATTCTTACCTTCTTCCTTGTACAGTTCTAGCCACATTTACTCGATTTCTGATCGCAACTTGCGCCTAACGCGAGATACCTTCATGTACGCATTCAAATTTGTTTATCGTGTTAGAAAACAATTAGGTATGCCAACGCCCGGCATCATCCATATGTTTTGCTAACATAATGCGGTATGAAATGTAAACAATGCAGACAAAACAACGAAGAGGAAGAGAAAGACGAGGACGACGAAAGCGACTATGCTAAAGGGAGAGCCCTTGTTTTATACGTTCTGCTGACGGGGACCTTTGTTAAAAACTTTATTTTTAAAAGACGTGTAAATGCATCAAACCTCGCCGCTATAGGATGGCATCGTTAAGAGACTGGGTAGCCGGTTCTGTCCGCTCGCTCTGAAGACGAGGTGAGGTGTTAAGAAAGTATAGAGTTAGATAACGCTGATTGTTTTGGCATAATGGGTATTGGTATAAGGTTTGTTACAACTGTAATGCCATCATATTAGGTTCTTGTATTTTCGCAATGGCAGAAAATGTGGGCAACGTTGCTCTTCACTGCAATGTACATATTATTAATAATTTTCTGCAGCAAGTCGAACTACTTCCACGGAGGCTGAGAGCAGTCCTGGTAAGTGAAAATATGGTGGTCAGCACGTTGAGAATAACAGTCGTGGCATGCAGTTATTCCAAAAGCTTGCGTGAAAGCAGTTCAAGAGGAAGAGAAATACTTATTTTGTGTGGACGTTACTAAGAACATCTTCCCCTTCCCTTTAAGGAATGAAAATTGTTCTTTTGGACACAATGCCCACGCAGAATTCTCTACCTTACGCAAGCGATGGCGAACAGTTGTCCAAACAATGTTGCTGAACAAACTGCTTAAAATGGCTACAAAATAAAATTGATTGAGCGAGGAGACCTGTAGTGAAATATGTAACAAGGTATGAATAAAAAAAATAAAAAAACAAAGTATTTAAATGCAAGCAAAAGTGCTAGCGCAATCTCAATGTGCAGTGATAATTACCTTTTGCCTATCGTTGACAGAAATGAAAAGTAATGTGAATATTTAGGAATATATCAGAGTACATTAGGGATAAATAATGATCTCAGGAGGACCACTTCCTTCAAGAGAGACTTGTATTCTTTGGCCAGTACAATGAATAGAGCCATGACGAATGCTATTGTACAGGTTTACGACGTTCGATATAATTATAACGCGCGTAGCATTTTGAGTAAAGCCGCACGTGCTATACTGTAGTGCTTAAACTGTGTCGCCGTGCAATTAATTTCCTTTTCAGAACAACCGGCGAAGGAATCTGAGACAGGTGAGTTTTCAGCAGCCGTGTATAAGCGCGTTTCATTCGAAAATAACTCCATTTTCTCGTGTGTAACGCGCACTTGTATAAGATGCATCCGACACACTTTTAACCGGTTGTAGCAATTTGACTTTACTATAGAACCTTGCACGACAATTCAGAAATCACTGCGCCAAACAGTAAAAACAGAACCAGAACGGTATACGTTTGGAGAAAGGTAGCCAGATCCGTTGAAAGGTTCTCTTTCTGCTTCTGCATCTTCGTGAATGTGCACAAACACGGTCAGCTACAGGTGCTTCTAGGAGCTCTAACACTTTATTCATCCTCAAAGCCTTCAAAGGATGCATCGTCGAACGCATTATCAAACTTTTTCCGCATTTCGGCGGCAGCGCTGCAGATGCAACCTCTTCGTACCCAGAACTTCTGCTCAGATCTTAGCCGCAGCCCGAAGCCTTGTTCGGGCGCTCGATCACAGCACACGTGCCAAGTAGACACCGCACGTACCTTAGCCACAAACAAATTTAAAAGTGAAAAATAAATACGCGAGTTGCCTTCCACCCTTGTCTTGGCGAGATGACTTCGTGCTGATGTGAGAAACAAAACAAAAATGCATACAGAAGGCACTGTTGTACAGGGCGCAAGGTTTTTCTTTACAAACCTCGTCTTATACCACCGGACTATAGCAAAATTATACTCAGTATTCAGTTCACAATTGCTGCATAGTTTTTAGCAAAAAAATATTCCTCTCACATTTTGTCTTGTCCACTATAATGTAAATTAAATTTTCCAGCGTATGCAGTCAGTCGAAAAATATCACTGTTTTTTGCAACGTGTTATTTATATTACATAGTGGACCGATCTCTACTTCATCCGCAATTTGTTACAGCGGTCTAGGTGATGTGTTGTGAACTAAGGGCTCTAAACTGTTATAAAACAAAAATACCTGGTGATATGAGACATTATATCTGAAAACATATTTCGATGTGTGATATGGTGTCAAATTAGTGGGTTATGCCTCGTCGCACTTTGCGCGTGGCCACACTGGCAAATGTAACCGCGTGTTTTGAAGGTGCCACTTTTGACACTTTCTTCAAGCAAGACATTGAAGAATGAAAAGCGCAGTAAAGGATATGTATGAAGCCGCTAGCAACGAGCGGTTGGAGCAGCAGGGGTAAAAAACATTCTGTCGTTTCCAAACTTTAGCTTTCCATTTTTGTTTTTACATACCCATGGCTTAAGTTGCTAATCATTTTCGAAACCATTTAGGCATTGCATTGAGACACCCAGCCCCAGTTGTGTTCGGAGAAAAATTTGAACTACGCCCGGTTGAAAAACGAGGCATGTACAATTCGCGGTAAATAAATCTTCACTTGCAGCACTGAAGCTCTATGAAATGCTTGCTAGATGTCCTAAAATCCTAGTTGAAGTGAAACATTTCGGCTTTCTTAACGTGCGCTTGGCTCTTCGCTTAATAGCGTAAAATTGACAGTACTGAGGTCGGCGAGTAAACTTATTTTCTTCAATTACCTTAATTGATTTGTAAATATTTCATCCCAGTAATATGTCAATAAATACACAAACTTTTAAAAGATAGAAAAAAGCAACATCTATTACTTACTCTAGAAAAACTCTTTGAATGCAGCATTTAGAGACAACATATTCATCTGTCAAAATAAAAGACGGTAAAAGTTGCGAATCTATAGTTGAGTGTCAAATGTTAGAAATAAAGTAATCGAAATTACAGACTCTTAATGCTAAAGTTTCTAGAAAGGAAGGTAAATGTTGTTAGCATCCAATATTTGGGCAACTCCGCAGTGTAGTTTGACAGTTGATCAGGCGCTGCCTTGTAGAAAACTACGTCCACTACGCTTGTGTTTGCAATCAGTAGTTAAAAGAGGCTTGGTACTTTCAGAGAGGCCCCTTGCAACTTAAAATTGTGAATCTCCTTGATAAAGGAGGTTTACACGGCCACATCGCGAGAGTGCGAATTGGTGAAACAATGATCTCTATAAATTATAGGAAGAGTAATGGGCATCATAATTTCACACGTTGCTGTGGCCTGCATCTACAAAGTGAAATACCAATGCGGCCAAGACGGAGAATGTCATTGTTCATTACCAGGTTCTGTAAGAGACGAATATTCGACGTCGAGCGTAATAATAAAAGCTATCAGTCCGCGAAGAAATCTTTTCCTCTTCATACAGCGAAAAAAATACAAAGCATCAGAGTCAGGGGCGAAGTCATTTTGCAACGTTTTAAAGAGCGCCGTTTGTTGAAAGAAGCGCGGAATGTTAGGCATGATGTACTCTACAGTAATGCTGAAATCAAACTATTGCAATAGAGGTGGCAACAAAATGTAAGTCCGCGCAGGCTTGGTGATTTCGCTAATTGAAAAGTAATGAGTCCTGCTGGGGCGTCGCTTCGATTGAACCGGGATGGAAAATACGTCAGTGAGCTTTGACAGTCACTGCATGTCGAATTACTCCATTTAACCTAATGCGCGTTCACTCTTACGTCTGCTAAATTGCTTGGGCTGCTTCCGGAAAATAATACTTCTCTGCATTTGTGGAGACAATACCTTATCGGTACACAATTCTGGGCGCACAGCAACGGCCGGGCATACAAAGACATCCATCACACCAGAAACGAATCACTGAGCACTGACCATCGCCTGGATTAAGGTTACAACTAATAAATAGGCCCATTTAGTGTTTTGCACAAGCTTCACCCCCACGCTCTACACTCAGATAGGACAGCATAATAATCGATACCCCACCTTATACCACGCAATCTCGTCGCGAAACTTTGCTGCTGCAGCTGCTATCACCCTCCCCCCCCCCCCCCCCCCTTGAACAGTGGGAAGCGACGTTTTTAAGCACAGACCAGGCGCGGTGAGCAGGAATTATGAGGCCAGGACAGGTTGATCGGACACTTCCCACGCGCTCGCAGAAAAAGGGTTGGGGCAAGGCGTGACCATTACGAGTGCGCACGCCGAGTTCGGTAAACCGGTATTCATCGACTCTATACGTCTTCGCTTTGATCAATCTCTCTAACGTACCGCATTATGCATTACTGTAAGAAAGGTCTCTTGCTGAACGTAAAAACGGCAGCGTGACGGCGCATGATGTCCACAGGTTGGCGGAGGGTGTTAAACTGGCTACGACTACCTCGCAGAGCTTCCAAAAAGCGCTTTTTTCCACAAAATGCTTATTGAAATGGTGCAGAGCACATGCAACGTGCACTGGAAGGTGGTGGCCCCTACGCTGTACACGTGCTGGTGGCGTTTAAATGGTAGGCGCGGTTAATTGTTTGAGTCAACAATGTAAATGGTTTTATAACTTTCGTCAGCTCTATGACGACGCCAGCTGGTACTTTGTATATAAAAACATATCAGATGGGGCACATACGTATGCAGAATTGCTTATTTAGAGGTCTCCACCACCAACAATTGCCTTCAATACAATCTGCTCATTGCTATTCTAATTGAAAAATACTGATGTCCGCGTGGGAAATTCACCTTGCGCGGCACCTTGATTAGCTGTCTGGTAAGCTTACAACAGCGCATTCTTGCCGCTGTATAGAAAGTAGCCAGCCGACTTATAACTTAAGCTATTGTCATTTCTTTGATATAAGTTTGAGAGAATTCTGACCACAGAATGAAGTGGAATAGTCCGGAGAGGAAACTCCCAGTCAATACAGTGGCATATATCATCCTAGAAGTTTCTCTAAGTTTATTCATAAAGGTTTCAATAAAAAGCTAGGCAGTTCTCTCATTTATGCATTTGGAGCTTCTGAAAGACTATACTGATGCTCTCTCGTTACATTATGGTCCAAGAAAGAATAATAATTTAGGGGCAGAGGAGAAAAAGGAAGTACTTAAATAATATGGCGGGATAAGAGTTGGATGCTTCAGACAGGAAATCAGAGAAGAAAACGCAGAGCTTCCCACATGAAATAGTGCAAGTCGTTAGTTCCGTATCTGCCAGCCATCTCTTCAAAGCGTATGATATCCTATAGAACGACGGCGATACTGGTTATGAGGGCTAAAAACAGCCTTTGCGGCAAATGTAGGTACAAATGCTTGATTTGGATGCTTTTGCATATGGGACGATTTTTGAAACTGCTAAGTGTCAATGAAAGATATTATTCCGACAACATCTGGTTAGTGTCGCTTTTGTCTAGCATTGCGAACATTGAGTACCTGCAAATTATGGCGCTCAAGCGCTCTGTGAGCCCAGTTCTGATGGTGTTTTATGCAGCCATGCCTTACTAGTTGTGTGCAGATATATTTTGGAGACTCGGTGGAACGGACGTGCGTGTGTTTCTTTTACGCGGTAGTCAAGTATGAGTTCTGTTCAATACGTATGCCCTCATAATCTCTAAAAGTATCGTTAGAGACTACGGATGAAGGACGTCACTTGAACATCAAAAATGATGCTGTGAGGATTCTCAATATCTGCTCGATGTTGGCCGTTGAGAGTGGATGCCATCTTCATCATAGGTTGTAACGGTTCATTTACATACATATATCACCACCTAACCGTTGGGAGCTGTCAATATTGTAACGTAGATATTGTCAATATTGTAACACGCACCAACTTCGTCATCCTCGCGTTCCATATGTTTCACACACGAGCACAGCACTTTGTCCTCGTCGTTGTCGTTGACAATATCAAGTAACAACTGAATGGTATAAAATTTTTTGTGACTGCCGAAAATGTCAATGATGTCCCACGTATGAGGCACGTGTTAGATTCTATGAAGCCACATGGACGACCAATAATGACGAGGATACGACGAGTTTTGGACAACTGTTAAGAGCACAATTCCACGTTTTGAGGCATAGTCGACGCTGCCGTAGTGCATGAGGTGCAAGCGAATACACTGGTTGGGTAAATTAGAGTGGCAGTATCAATGTTCATTTTCGAATGTAGCCCTGATTCCTAAAGGTGTGAATCTCTGTGTACAATATCGTCACTTTTGGCATCATAATTCATTGACTGGAACCTGCGACATCACTCTTCTTCTTCTTCCTTGATATTTGGCACATACCCACGAGGGGGGATTGGCCAGGGTTCAGTGTGGACTGCCAAATGTTCTACACAAACTGAATTAATGTATTAAAGTAATTGACAACTAAACAAAAACATAAGATTTAAAATCACAAAAGTTATTGATTGAAAAACTATGAAGCAAAAATTTGGAGTTTTGCAAATTTGGAATGCAATTAGCAAGGGAATCTGTCCGTAGCTGTGATGTAGTTATGTAAGTACTGACAAATTTGAGGCAACGCAAATCCTTTCGCACTCGCACCGAAGGAGAGTAGAAGCGGGACCGATAACGTAAATCCCAAGCGTGAAATTGGAGTTTCTAAATGCACCCTCCTCTGATGTGAAAACCTTCGGCAAGCGAGAAGGAAGTGATCAATATTTTCAATTTCACCACAAGCCTCACAAAGGTTTGTGGGGCTGATCCCGCATCTACATAAATAAAGATTTAGGCGAGGAATCCTGCATCTCAGGAGAGTCATTGTTATCTCACACTGCCGTGATTCACATGCTCGAATTTTCCATGAGTATATGAGATGCTGGTATTCGGCTGTAGATAGCAAAGAATCATTGCATGTAGCGGCTAGGTATTGATATCGCTGGAAACGGGACATTCTAAAAATGGTGATATTAGGGATGGAACATGAAACAGATACATCAAGAGCTGATTTAGCCAGAAAATCTGCCGCTTCGTTCTGGAAAATACCGCTGTGTCCGGGGACCTAGATGAAGTGTATTTCTTTCACCCACCCAGGTATGAAATACTTTAGTGAGCGGTGCAGCAGAGCATCCCGTGCTGACTCCAGTGACAACAAAACAGAAAGAGAGTCTGATAGAAAAATTTTTTTTGATTGACTGCAGGGAACTTTTAGTAGCGCTAGCCCATTTGCCATAAACTCTGCTCTGCTCATATCACTCACTGGATTGAAATATCTGAAGCGTGGTACCACTGTACAATTGGTTTTAAAAACTGCACAATGCATCTTTATTTCACACTGCACCACTTTTAAAAGACTTTCGTATCCAATTCATTCTTACGCACTCTGATGTTCTTAGTTCTATCTGCTACGGTAAAGAGAAATTTGTATCCGAGTCAACAAATATGCATAATAATGAAGTGCTTTTCCAAACAATTTGGAAATGAAGGGGTAATTGGCGCCAGTTTAGTCTTAGTTTGGAACGTGCGCTAAATGCTTTTAGTGTTCTGGCACTATTCGGTAGTCTTGGCTAAGAAAGTTACTTTACCATGCATTCATATTTATTTTTCCAGGTGAACAAAGTACAGGGGCGGATAAGAAAACGAGTAAACAGCACTTTGATAAAACTTTTGTACATCGATCGTGGTAATTTATTAGCCGCCTTAATTAATGCAATAATGCACATTATGACAAGACAAAGCTTGGTCTTCAGTAAATAATTATAGGCTGTTTAAAGAAAGATGAAGTTTCTTAGTTTTTAGAACATTCATTTAGAAGTGCGACCTTAACCCTAATTATGAACTTCTTTCTGCTAAATGTATATTAAAAAACTCATAAGCAGCCAAGAAGTCAAAATACATTACAAAACATTGCAAAAGCTTAGGAAGAAATTTTGATCTCTGTGATTTCATGAATAATTTTAGTGATTAAGATGCTCTAAGGTGCCCACCTATGGTACTGAAGCCTTGTAGTTGAGGAAACGGGTTCAAGTTAAGCTGAGGATAGTGAAGAGAGCTATGGAAATGAAAATGGTAGGTCTGACGTCAAGATACAGGAAGCATGCAGAGTAGGCTAGAGAAATAACTCGAGTTAATGAAGTTCTGGTGGTAATCAAAAGAAGAAATGGGCATGCGCTGGGCATTCAAAGCAGACAAGATAACCGATGGTCGCGAAGGGTAAAAATTGGATTGCAAGGACAGGAAATCATAATGAGGAAGGCAGAAAATTACGTGGGTGATTGAGGTTAAGAACTTCGTAGGGTAAAGTGGATGCAGCTAGCAGAGGACTGAGTTAGTTGAGTAATTCGGAAGAGGCCTTCACCCCGCAGTTTATATAATACAAATGATGTCAGAGATGGTCGAAAACTGCGAGATGTTTTAATGAAACGCGACGGACCTAGCGCGAGCGCTCCTACCGTGCCAATGTCAATTTCTTCGTCGTCTGTAGCATCATCCGGCACCACTGAGCGATCGTCCCAATCGTGGACGAGGATATTTGCAGATTTAGATGCGATCCGTGGCATGACGATTGGCGTGACTAGATGGCTGAAGAAGAAGACAAGGAAGAGGGAAGGAGACAATGGCTTGTCTATGCGATGGTTCCCGATGAAGCCTGACCGAGAACGCTTTCGGGTCCCTGATCGCCAAGACATGATGACGGAGGTCAAGGCATGCACTGTCTGGCATGGGAGGGTGATTTCTTCCTGTATAGGGGCGTCTTCGCTCGTGGGGTATTTGCTCTTCGGGGTATTTGGTCAGCATATCGGGACAATGGGTTCACATGGTGTTCGGCTGCCTCGTCACGCCTTGTGGTCGTGTGTGTGGCGTCTCGTGTTGGTCACTGCGTCATGTCTTGTGGTCGGGGCGGGGGGATGGAGCGGTGAAACTTGCTGCGAGGTCGCTTCGATTCCGGCAGACTGGGGATCAGCCAAGCGATGCTTCCTAGACTTCCTGCCGATAGCGATCGAAGACGTAGGGCACCGAAGTTCGGGGCAACATAAGGAAAGGTGAAATACCCAGCACCCCCACCAAATGTTACTGGGCGGCAAGCCGGTGCACATCGAGAACAGAGAGAGAAGATAGTCAATGACAGGGTGACAGAAAGATGATTTAATGAATCACGGCGGGCCTAGAGCGAGCGCTCCTCTCCACGCCACTTCCCGCTTTTTCCTCGCACGTAGCAATATACAGATCTGTTAAGCGTTACCATAGGAGAAAATGGTGTTAGGAAGCATTCGTGGAAGTAGATCTGGAGTTGCTGTTCTGAATTGCGTCATTCAAATCACCTTTTCGGTGTCTTGGCAACGGACCGCATCACAGTTACCATAGCACCCAAGCATAGAGGTATTAGGTAAATGTCAGAAAAGTGATTAAGGATAACTATTGTTAAGGTATATTTAAAGAGTGATTCGTCTCCTTAGTCATGAGCGCTAACCAACAGATGGTGAGCTTCCTCTTCGTAAACCTCTATTCTGTAAAGCCTCTTTTTCACACTTCCTTGTCCTCTTCTGTGCGCATGCCTGACATTTCCCCATTTGCAGACGAAGCCCCTGGGCTGTCAGTCAGAGCCCCGAGAGTTGCAGCGCTTCATTCTTGCGGCATGGAATACTTGTGTTTTCCGAAAAGAGCGGCCTTGGGAACATGGGTGAGGCACGGCGTAATTCAACCCATTGATGCGTGCGAGCATAATAGATGGACCTGTGCAGTGCGACAACAGCTTCTGGGACCAACAACACTTGCGGAAAGGTGTCCAGAGCCACACTAAGTCGCCGGGAAGGTAGGAGACATCCTGATGCTGACGGTCGAAGCGCGACTTAGAGCGGTCCTGCTCTAAGTCGCGAGTTCTTTCACAGACTTGGGCTCTTTGACGCAGCTGACGGCTTCAATCGTTTGTGGGACAGACCTAACACTGTCTTTGTAAACCAAATGGCCAAGCACAACGATCTGGAATTCAACGGAGCGGCACTTTTTAAAGTTCAGCACGAGGCCCGCTTTCTCCATGCCGTTAAGGACCACAGCTAAACGGCTTTTATGCTCGGCGAAGATCCTCCCGAAAATCACTACGTCATCTGGGTAATACATGCAAATTTGCCACTTCAGTCCACGCTAAAGAGTGTCCATAAATGTTTCAAAGGTAGCCGGAGCGTTGCATAGGCCGAAAGGCATCACGTTAACCTCATATAACCCTTCTGAGGTCCCGAATGCTGTCTTCTCTTTGTCTTTCGGATGCATCGGTATCTGCCAGTATCCGGACCGTAAATCAACGGAGGAAAAGTAGAAAGCTGATTGAAGGCAGTTAATGGCATCATCAACGCGCGGAAGCGGGTAAACATCCTTCTTTGTGACAGTATTGAGGCGGCGATAATCGACACAAGATCTCAATGTGCCCTCTTTTTCTTTCACGAGAATCACAGGGGCGGCCCATGGACTAGATGATTCCTGAAAAATTCCTCTTTGCATCATATCACGGACCTGTTCGTCATTTATCTTACGTTCTGAAGGTGACAGACGGTATGCCATCTGTCCAATCGCGTGTGCAGTTCAGTGTCGATCATGTGATGGGTGCGGGAAGGCGGAATCGGTGCTGGCTGATCTAGAGCAAAGTCGAACACGTCCGGATGTTTCATAAGAACCTCCATCAATATTTGGCCGTCGTTGGTGGGTACCTTTCGTTAATCATAGACTGAAACTGAGAATCGGCATTCTCGGGACATCTAGTTGAACGAGCAACGCCGTCACTGAACGTGGCGATGTGCATAGAAAGGCGTTCTTCTCCAGTCTTAGAGCTTCAAACCACGCAGCAATACTGCAGGTTCGTTGGAATGGTTGACAGCCCAAAGCGTGGCACGACCCTCGTTCACTGAAACAACGCTGCGGGGCACCAACACTACTTTTTATCACCGGAAAGGGAAACGGGTTCCACAAGAGCGTCGAAGCCGTTGGGAACTACGCCAGAGGACACAACTGGGACGAAGATGGCGGAGATCGCCGGAACGACGGTATCCTCGAAGACAGAAAACGCTTGGACAGCCCGCGGCGATTCTTCTATGAGGGCCGATTGAAGGCTGGGGCTTATTGATATCTCGCCACTGTTGAAGTCGAGATTTGCGCCACACTGCTGTAAAAAGTCAACTCCTCGAATAACGTCGTGCGTACAGCGAGGGAGCACCGTAAATTCAGTTCTAAACACATGTCCAGCAACCACTACAATTACATAATAAATACCAAGCGGAACCAATGATTCTCCCCCTACACCTTGAAATATGACAGTTCTATCTCAACCAAACATAATGTTGTGACCGAGATGGTTCTTAAAATCTAAGCTCATCGCGGAAACTGTAGAACCCGTATCCACTAAGGTCATAGCGCTAACACCATCTACTAACACTTCCAAGCGGTTCTTAAGCATAACGACTGCCAGAGGAATTGGCAATATCGATGACCTGGTGACCGCACCTCCATCGGCCGTACGCGTCATTTTCCCGGTGGCGGAGAAGAACGGCAGTGAGAGGGCGAACGTCTAGAGCGGCGGGCAGGAGTCTGGCTGCGGTTGGAAGGTGGTGAGTCGTTGCGTGGTGGTGCGTGCCGGTAGGAGCCCGAAGAAGGAGAACAGGTTGGCACTCCCTGTAGAACGACGATTTGATCGTCGGCGCTGGAAGCGTGGTGCCGGGTTCCGGCGGCGGCAGAATGTCAATATGTGGTCAAGCATGCTACAGCGGTAACATACTGGTGGTTCACGAGTACGGTCCAAATAATGACGTCAGAAACAGGATGGAAGCGATCAGCAAAGTCCAGCCGCTGGGGTCGTTGCGGAGGAGGCGGCGTACTGTAGTGAGAACGAGCTAGAGAGTAGGTTCATAGGAGTCGTTTCGAGGGTCGCGGAGGGGAGGAGGAGCGGTAGAACCCCAAGAAGAAGACCGCTGAATGGGAGCTGCTTGCAGGGAGCAGCTATCACAGGAGATCGCACTGCGGTTCACAACATCTTGATGACGGGAGAATTCATCACCGACAACTTGGCGAATCATGCCCGCAAATTGCGGAGATACATGTGAATGCTTGTACGAATCCACGCTTGCAACAATTGTGGCTTTAGGCAGACGGTCGAATTTCGGGGTTATGCGACGCAGCTTTAGAGCTTTGAACGTACGACAGCGCTTGATCACGGCCGTGGGAGAATCCAAGTTGCCTTTTGTAATTAATTATTTATATACGTCCATCGCGATTCCCTTTAAGATGTGACCAACTCTGTCTTCGTCAGTCATACTCGAATTCAGTGCTTTGAACAGTTTTAGGACCTCTTCATTGTGCATGTTTCGCAAGGCACTTGAGCTCGCTGGAAAAAAGTCTGCTCTACGCATTTCCATTTTGCCGCGATATCCCCGAAACAATTTCGAATCTCCTCTCGAAAACGATCCCAGCTTGTTAGAGACGCTTCGTGGTTCCCAAACCATGTCAGGGCTGTGGAGTCCAAGAAAAAAACATTTGCCATCTTTACAGTGGCATCCCAGCAATTGTACTTCCTCACACGGTGGTAATGGGTGAGCCATTCGTCAACATCTTCGCCAGCCTTGCCAGAAAAGGTCAGCGGCTCACGGCAATGCTGCTATACGGTTGCCGCTGTGCCTGGCTGCCGTGTGTCGCCGTCTTGGATCATTGTGGCGGTCAAAGGGGGGAGCCCAGCGTGCCGGCGGCTCGATTGAGGTAGAGAAGAAACCGTGGTGATCGTTGCAGCACCTCCACCACACTGTTAAGGTTTATTTACAGAGTGATTCTTCAACTTACCCTGGTGCTCTAACTAACAGATGGTGAGCCTCCTCTTCCTCAACCTATATTCTGGAGAGCCTCTTTTTCACACTTCCTTGTCCCCTTCTGTGCGCATGCCTGACACTATTCTCACACTCGTTTTTAAATTATAAAGGAGATTAACTCTTCAGAATAGCATGGAAGCATCTGCCAGGGATGAGTTCAAATAATCAAGCAGGTTGTCTGGTCGAATCCATCCGCTCATGTCACTTGCCCACTTATGAGTAGCAACAGCTTTTTTGCCCTGTCCACATATTGCTGCACACCTCTTTCCACCTCCTCTCAATATTTCTCAGCTCAGAAAGTAGAAAGAGATATAAAGGGAGAGTTTTGTCTCTGGTTGTTTGAGCCATTCCCACCAAGGTAGCAGTAGAATCGCCAATGCGTAATCCAGCTCCCAATAATAGGCGCTTGTTTCTTGCCACCTAACGCTTTCTAAAAACTCTTCCTCTTCTCTCTCACACGTTCTACTTAGGTAATAATACAGAAATAAATTTATCCTTCTAAATGTCACTCTGTCGATCGGGGTTTTCATGCGAAAATGGCAGCTGACGGCGGCGCTAAAATGCAGCCTTTTCTTATTCGGTCCAGCCATGTAGATTTTTTCACGTAGTTTCGTTCATCTGTAGCTCGCTTGATGACAGTTGCTAACCTCTCGACGCAGGAAAGCTTCAATTTGCGTTAATCGCCCAATTAATGCCCGGTTTTGGGAAAAAGCAGGCGCTGCGTTTTTGTCTAGCGACAAGCTGAAGGATGACCTGTCAGACAGCGAATTCCTCTCCTTCAAGTTTACAATGCGCGGACAACTGAATGGGGCTACTACCTAACTTTGCCTAAAACACGATTACTGGCGTTTACCCGTAGTTTTCTCAGAGTGACGTGTTTCTCATACCTTGAATATACGAAATGTGAAGGCTACTGACGCAGCGAGAACAAAGATACTACTACCTATAGTTGCCTTCTAAATTATGTAGCTCTAAGCGAAGTCTAGGCAGAAGAGGGAAGGTGATAAGCTTTTGGCCACCTCCTATGGAGAACGGGCATTTCCCTTATTTTGTCCCTTCACCCAACCGCACCACTACTGCAGCAATACACAACACAATGTGGTGTTAATAAGCGAGGGCATACCCTTCTCCTAATCGCTAAAAGGTAATCGCTAATAGAATCAGGACAACCTTAGACTGCAATCAAGCAAAGGATCAAGCAGGGCTTCGGAAACGGTACTCTACTATCGATCATATCCATACCATCAACCAGGTGATAGAAAAATGCTCGGAATATAACCAGCCCTTATACATAGCATTCATTGATTACGAAAAAGCATTTGACTCAGTTGAGACCTCGGCGGTGATGCAGGCATTGCGAAATGAGGGGGTAGACGAGCCGTACGTGAAAGTGCTGGAAGATATATATAGTGGCTGCACAGCAACCATAGTTCTGCATAAAGCAAGTAATAAAATTCCCATAAAGAAAGGTGTTAGGCAAGGAGACACAATCTCCCCAGTACTATTCACAGCTTGTTTAGAGGAAGTATTCAGAGACTTGGAATGGGAGCAGTTAGGGATAAGGATAGATGGAGAATACCTCAGTAATCTGCGATTTGCTGATGACATTGCCTTGCTAAGCAACTCGGGGGATGAACTGCAAATAATGATTGATTACCTGGACAGGAAAAGTAGAAAGGTAGGCTTGAAAATCAATATGCAGAAGACTAAGGTAACGTTCAACAGCCTCGGGAAGGAACAGCAGTTTACATTAGGTAGTGAAATACTGGAAGTAGTAGGCGAATATGTCTACTTAGAACAGGTAGTAACCGCAGATCCGGACCATGAAAATAACAAGAAGAATACGGTTGGGATGGAGCGCATTTAGCAAGCACTCGCAGATTATGACTAGCAGTTTACCGGTATCGCTCAAGAGAAAAGTATACAACAGTTGCATCTTGCCTGTACTCACCTATGGGGCTGAACCTTGGAGGCTAACCAAGAGAGTTCTACTTAAGGTGAGGACAACCCAGAGGGCTATGGGACGAAAAATGGTAGGGGTAATATTAAGAGATAGAAAGCGTGCGGAGTGGGTCAGAGAAATAACTCAAGTTACCGACATTCTAGTAGAAATTAAGAAGAAGAAATGGGCATGGACGGGACATGTAGTGCGAAGAGAGGATAACCGATGGTCGCTGAGGGTAACAAACTGGATTCCACGGGAAGGAAAGCGTAGCAGGGGGCGGCAGAAAGTTAGGTGGGCGGATGAGATTAAGAAGTTCGCAGGGGTCAGGTGGATGCAGCTAGCACAGAACCGGGTTAAGTGGAGAAATATGGGAGAGGCCTTCGCCCTGCAGTGGGTATAATCAGGCTGATGATGATGATGATGATGATGATACCCTTCTCCTGGATGCCTAGCTCCCGCTGAGGAGAGACGAGCTCTCCACGAGTAGAATGCACTAAAGTGGAGACGAGAAAGCGATACTCGTGAAAACTTCCAACTGCAGTCTTGCTCAGGCAGCTGAAGATGCACTTAAGCCTAATTGTTGTGTTCTCTAACTCCGCAGCAATGAAGACACAAGCCACAACGACTACCGCCAAGGCTGTGCTAACAACAAGTAGGTACTAGTAATGTCAGCTCCTTCCTACGCGCCGCAGTAACTTTGTCGTCCGGCTGTCGCGAACAAGATCAACGTGTCGAGCCACTATCGGCGGCGGCCATACTTAAATGCAGACAAAATGCAAAACTTCCCGCGTGCTACACATTGTCAGGGCATATGTCAGGGAACCCCCTTAGGTCGAATGCAATTCGGAGTCTTTTATTGAGCACTTCATGATAGGCGACTTTTCGGTTCGCGCCGTTAATCTCATGATGCTACCATTGTCCGTGAACACACTGGTGCCCAGGGATGCTTTGTTATTTTATTCCTGTCGAGAAAATAAGTGCGCGTATGATGTGGAGGTATATGAAGGAAACGGGTACCTTGTTCACCTTTGCAAATTCGTGGTGCAGAGAATACTATCGCAACTATCAACCCCTTTTCTCCTCTTGCATCAAAGAGAGAGGCATCCTGGTGAATGAGACAAAGCTTCCCAAAGATATTTACTCTGATTTCGCACTGCTTTATTTGGAAAAAAAAGGTGAGTGATACGTTTCTTGAGGAATTTATGGGATACCTTCTCCCGTTAAATTGGAACGCTGTTTTTTGATCGCTTTAATATTGCCCCAATTCTTCTCACACACGAACACTTATTATTGTCGAAAAAAATAATCTAGATCGCAGGCATGAATTTTCGAGATGTGCGTAATTCGCAATATATACAGTATCATGCTTTCTTTATTCGCATTTCAGAGCGACCACGTACTTCACCTCCTACGACAAGCGCTGGTAAGTTTTCGCATCGATCAGGTACTGAAATTAAGCCCAGAAAGGGATGCCCTATTTTCAAGTTTTCTCAGTAATCGCATTCTGTGCCCCCGCAGTTCGAATGAAAGACTGAGAAAAGTATTTGCTGTGGGTAGCGGCATGCTTTCAGAATTTTGTAGAAGGCACGTTCATCACCAGCGAAAATCTATCAAGGCAGGCATATGCGTGCTCTACCCACCCATCAGCTAAATTCATGACAGCGGACGGAGTCTGAAAACGAATCTGCGCGCACGCGCATGAGTGAAATCGCAGGGGGACAAAACGTGTCTCTACTCAGATCAACGCTCGCAGCTTCATTTGCTGGCGCTTCGTAGTTCATAGCAGTGATTTTCTAGGCTGCTCTAGTGTGTTTAGCGTGTCAACATAAAAGTGGTGACGGCCTGAGACATTCCTTTCAAATTATCTTTGTCGTATCACAAAGTCGACGCCAATAAAAGGGTATGTGTGCCCATTAATAAGACGGGCAAACATGAGCCGTCCATACAAATAGCCGTCAATACAACTTCTACCGAAGCAATTCAAGGAGTGCAAGTAGTTCAGAGCATAGCTGACAGACTTAAAGATCCTAGGCAGTCGTCTTGCCAAAGTTAAGCACAGCACTATATGAAGCCTTTTTTTATAAAAACGCCTGACCACTTCATAACCAAACCATTGGGTTTGGAACACAAACATTTCTTCCACCAGGTGTATGCGATTATGAATGATTTATAGTATCAGGTGCTTTGGTTAGTCATCGGAAGAGAAGAAGAAGCTGGAGTTTGAAGAGGAGGAAGCAGAAGCTGGCGTGTCTTGGGGACTTTCAGCGCCTAGACTAAAAATAACACCCCCGTTACGAGGTTGAGGTGTAGGTGTGGGGTGTCGATCCCCGCACGTCTCGCACTCACGTACTCAGTACGTAACAATATGATTAATGAATTAATGGGTGTACATATCCAGGCATGTTGTGTTCAAGTAACTAGTTTATGGCGTTTGTCCCGTCATCTTTGATTTCTGCGCTGCGCAACAACATTTCTCTAAAATGCGAATGTATTATGAGCAAAAAATGGCCAACTTAAACGGACGAGGTGACCTAATGCCAATTCATTTCATAGGGTGTTGTAAGTATCCACCACGTAATCAATTTCTGCTCGAACCATTGTTAAAATGTGTAGTAGCTTTCTGACATCATTTGGTTCTTTTATTTTGCGCATTCCATCGATCACGAAAAGGTGCAGCTTTGTTTACTCCTTTTTTAGCATCAGTTATACAATTTATCTTCACTTTTCAGGGTCAACGACGACAACAGGTAAGCGGCATCCGTGCGGTCAACGGCGGCGCATTGAAAGTCCTGCAGTGGCTGCCATTCCACGGCGAAATACAAATGGCTCCCGATAACCGAATTTATCCCTAAATAATATGTGCACCCATGAATTATTCAATTTTGTGCTGATGCTTTGAGTTAGTTGACCGTTCAGAGGTGTCTATTTCCTACGGCCCTGCATATTCTATATTTTTAATGTTTAGGTCAAATCCATATAAGCTAAATTTGTAAAAAAAAAAAAAAAAAAAAAAAAACCATTGGCCTCGATGTCTGGAATTCCTTGCAGGCATCTGAAGTACATGGTACAAAAACAATTCTTACCTTTCTTGTAATGAAGAGTAGATGAAAACAAAATGATTACGGTTATAGCGCATAGCGGTTAGAGATGTTACTGGCCATGATATTAAATGGTTCTAATGCCCACCCCCACACACCGCGATCTTTACCTTCCACTCCCCCCCCCCCCCCCCGGCACGCAAAAAAAGAGTGTGTGCTGAGTCATTCATGCATGTTTTACATGTCCCTATCGAACCGGTCGCCTGCCTGCCATTGACGGCCTCGGATAGGCAGTTACCTTTCGTGGTGGGCATATCAAATGTGCGAATGGCCATATAATCTTCGCCTTGTCGACAAGGGCTACAGGTCTCCTGCCGTAGCATATAACACTGAAAGCGACATGTTTGGCCAAGAGGCTTTCTACATCTTTCATCAGGCTTCATCGCTCGGCTTAAGTATCTCAAACGATAGCGTCAGTAACACGCGGAACGATGCAAAAGCGTATGAGGCCACGAAGAGACGCTGGCCTGACAAGAACGTAGAACCAGCGCATTCTAGAGCCTCCGACCGTCTTTACAACAATCTATTAACGAACGAAACGTACGTCATGAGCGAATGTCATCACATACACAGATACCCTAACGCTCTTCAGGTGCCGCCGCTTCGACCGCCGGCGTCGGGTGGCGTTCTGTGCGCTAATGTCTGCCATCGTCGCCCCATCCTTGGGGGAGATCGCGAAAACCTGCGAGAGCTATCTGTTCTCATGAAATCTCGTTGAGTGCCAGGATGTCCCCGTATTGGTTCCTGGCTGAAGGAATAATGTTGCCCGGTTGTCGATCCTTGGATTTATTTGGATTTCTCCTCAAGGTCACCGTTAAGGGTAGCTAAATGTATTTCATGCTTAAAACGAGCAGACTTTAGCAGGTAGCGGTTGGCCGGTGACATGAATTGTAGGCATGTAGGTTTCGATGTCACCTGCCATCTACGACTAGCGTGAGGAGAACCCGAGAGAGGGACCAAACTGGCAACAGAAACATGGGTTATTAGACCACATAAAGGCCTTAGTCCTAGTGCCTTTAGTATGCTGTCACAAAAAGCTAATAGCCACAGACAGCAGTCAAAAGTACTGGAAGAATTTAATGCGAGACCATTAGTAGCCACCGGAAGGAAAACGCCCCGTCCCCCTAAACAACGATCGTGCCTCTGGTAGGAATATTGACCTGGGCTTGATTGATCGACGGTTTATGTTACGTAAGGAAATCATATGCCACGACCCGCGTCTGAGGAGCTACCAGCTCGGGTAGGACATTTTATATGAAAATAAAGCTCACCAGGACACTTGGAACCCGAATCAGATACATTATTTTTAGGTCGTACTCGCACCTTCATTCCTGTTAGATAAATGCGACATTATAGCATATTGACGTTTCACTTCAGAATACATTTCGCAGGTGGTAGTTGGCTGAATATATGATCGGGCACTTTTCCTAGCGTAGCTTGACTGTACATGTTGCAAAGTAACGTAATTTTAATGAGAAGGATGAGCTGCGGCAAGCAGGCACACGGCGCTAGATCAAGCTGCTGGTAGGAAGTACCAGGACGGTCGCTTTTGCGGTCTCTATAAGGTACTCTACGCTACCGGAAACCCCGTTAAAACTTGGTGTAGGTGCGGAGCATCAAACTTCGGTTTGATAGAAACGTTTAACGGCACCTTGGTCGACATGCTCTCCGTGTACGTCGCGCTTGACCATTCCGACTGGGACCGAATCCTACTATTCGTAACGTATGCTTGCAACACCCCCACACAGACGACGGTTGGTTTTTCACTATTTTTTCATCTCAACAGGCGCGAACCTTCCTCTGTCGTAGACACTATTCTCCCTTATCGGTCAGTCTCGGAAGCTCTCAAGTACGCTGAGGATTGCCTTCTGCCTGCTCGGTATTTGACGTCTGGAGAGCAGGGACAGAAAAAATCTCGCTTTGGCTCTACCCGCACTCCTTCCATCTTCCATCTCGACTCTGTGGTCTGGCTTCGCGTGCCATCTACCACTTGCGACCTCGCTTCCAAATTTTTCCCGAATTTCATGGACCTTATCGTATCCTCGAGAGCTGTAATCTACATCGTGGAACCCGTGATACCACCCGCTGACCTCCACTGACGTAACCGCATGTGTGTCGCCTTAAGCCGTGTGTGTTGTTATTGCCGTGAGCCGCCAGGATGGCTCGCCTTTTCGCCGGGGGTATTGTAAAGAGGAAGATGAGTTCCGGCGGCAGGCGCACCGCGAGCACATGGCGCGATATCAAGCTGTAAGAAGGACTAGGACGGTCGCTTTTGTGACATCTCTCTCAGCTCCTATGCGCCACTACAAACCCCGTACAATAAATATGATGTTATAATTTGCAGTCAATTAAACCATGCCTGATCATCATTATCCAGCGTAGCACAGCTCAGCGCTTTACAATACAGGTAACGTAAAGTAATCTAATGCTTCGCACTAGCTAACGTGTAAGGTGCCCCAGTGTTTTCGACGAAGAAAAAAAAGGAAAGTTTTGGTGTGGGCTTCCGGAGGCACTAAATACATAACAATGTGGCATAATTGAGCCCGCAGAAACATTTTAGAGGCTGTCAGAGAAATTTACTTCGCAAATTCAAAGGCTTTTCTTATAATAAAAAGAGCTGTAGTTACCTCCTGATAAACATCCTCGTCTTTCCTCTTTTTCTCCGCCTACGCAACATCGTTTACAAATGAAAGGCTTGAACCTGTGTCACTGTGACTGTCTCAGCCGGGAAAAAAATCCGCCCAGACATTTCTGTGAGAACACTGCACCCTAATTATGCGTTCTGACAGTTCTATGCTCGAAAGCAGTTCAGAACAAGTCAGCTTTTTCATTTCATTCTGTTTTGTGTGGACAGTCAGATCTTTACTTGACCAGATTTCATAACCGTAATCTAACGCTGGAAAGTTTTTTGCCGTTCGATGGTGTCGTCGCATAAGGAAGGCTTTATATTGACTGTATTTACTTATAACTTAAAGACCTTTGATATATGTCGTTTTACCTAAAATATAGCAACTTTTGGCTGATCTACCAAGTGGCAGTAATAAAGTGCAGATCGATAATAACACTAAGCTAAATCCACTCTTCTACCTAAACTGAATAAATTAGGAACAACACATGGAACTGTATCTCAGAGTTAGTTTCGTACAAAAGTAATTGGATATTTTTACGTCGATCGATAATTCTATTTTGCACTTCCCACTCTAGCAATGAAAAAGAACCATTGACTGCAAATGTTTTCAATAGGCTGATGTAGCAACAAGCTGCTCAGTTATCTGCCAATTGGTAAAACAGGCATGTGTTTTTTTTTTTGTAACAATTTTGCTTACACTAATAAACGCCCTCAAACAGCTTTATTATAATTTTTCTTTCAGTGAAGCCCATGCCGTACAATTCCCTAATCTGCGTTCTGAACGCTGGCATGAGCCAGAAGGCGGTGTCCGAGCTGCCGGAGGACGGCCTGTGCAACTTCGCCTTTTACCAGGCCAACGAGAAACAGCACGCCGTCCTCAAGGGACCCGGTGGCCCATTTGCCACAAGCCTCGAGCTGATAGTCCAGGCGGCCAGTCAGCATAACAGGACCGAATATGGCATCAGCTTCGACTTTCTGTAAGCTAATTCCTCAATTCTCGCAAGAAACTGATGATGAAGCTTGACTTTATTAGCGCTTCCTTAAATAAAACCGAACTATGCAGTGCAGTTCAGTCTGATTGTGCACTTAACGGAAGCAACACGAAAAGAACAGATGTTCTCATCTTAATATTGTCTGTTTTATAGCGTTGTTACAGTATCCACACAGCTGTGCTGACTTGCTTCTTTATTATGGATTGTGCTCTTACCTGGATATTGTTATTTGCTCGTTTTGTAGATTGCTATTTCAGAATAACGGGTACAGTGCGTTGACCGCATAGTCAGCTTTGCCTGCTGTCATAATATTTAAGTTTTTTTGGTTGTTTTCTTTCGGCCTTTTTTAAACGCCATTAGCATTTCTAAGCCATTTAGGTGGCACATTTTGGTGTCCTGTAGTTCCCTCACATGTCTGCTTGAATAGCAATAAAAATTATATTGAAACTGGAATAATTATCAGGGTACAAGGGAGTTGTGTCTCTAACCGATAACTGAGTAAATATTTCTAAAGTTTTATGATGTTTTTCATGTTTCCCGCTCAAGTTGTAGCCAAGGAATCCTGGTTAGAAATGTGCTTCCAAATATACCGTTAGAGGTTGGAATTCATTTCCGGCTAAATCTAATTTTTCTGCATCTCTCTAAAATCCAAACCATCCTCGGTAATCAGTTTTCCCGGCGCAAAAAGGCCACGCATAACGTTGCTCATCATATTTGTTTTGAGACGTAGTTTTCATGTACTATATATTCCTCTTTTTTTCTTCAGATCAATGAGCGCTACACAGCCCCTACTTTCACAAAGTATCGCGCGAACGACCCTAGAAAATCTGTGGAGGAAAAAGATATACCACTACGCTTTTCTGACCATACCGTTCTTTGACCTCGATGAGAAGAAATATAGAAAGGTGTACTACTACCTTAAGGTAAGCTTTTAACTAAATGAGACGCTTGTTTTGTTTCCATGAATAAGAGCAGTTTCTCGTATAATAGTGTGCTCACAAAAAGGGACAAAATTTCTCACTTTTACAGACCGATACCATAATGGTTATTTTTTGCAGCAGAAACAAAACATTCTGTCCAAGATGCAGAACGGATGAAACCAAAGTTCCCATTCCCCGACTGCAGTGCACACCCGAGAGCCAGAGGAAGTGATTTATTTCAATTTCGAATGTGTGCGTTGCTGATTTAAATCCTAAACTAAATATTGGTAGTAGTGGGGAGCAACCACGACTATTTAAAAAGACTTAGGAGGGTCAGTTCAAAAATTAGGTCTACATTTTTTGTTTTCGAAAATAAAAAGGAACATTTGTCTTTTTCAATTTCGCTCACCATGCGGAAGGTTGACCATTCTGAAATTTTTTTATGCAATGTCCCGTCCGTTTTACGCATTTTTGTAGGAGTCGGGGCAATTTTTGTGTTTGTCTTTCATACCATCTCGCCGCCATGTCGTTGCTGAAGCGCTCAACTAGTTCTGTGGAGCTCCTTCTTGGCAGGTTTTTGTTAGTATTAGATACAAATGATAGTCGCTAAATGCCAATTCAAACTGCTGTTCGGGGGGGGGGGGGGGGGGGAGGGCAACGTGTGTGAGAGCGTAGTCGTGGGGGACTAGCGCACTTGCTTAAAATTTCTACTTTGGTCCCTTAACGTGTGATTTCGATCTCCACGGAAAGACATGTGACGGATACGGCGCCTTTTCCTCCCTCTGAACCAATTAAACTTAATATAATGATATTTTATTATAGTAATAATAATAATAATAATAATAATAATAATAATAATAATAATAATAATAATAATAATAATAATAATAATAATAATTATTATTATTATTATTATTATTATTATTATTATTATTATTATTATTATTATTATTATTATTATTATTATTATTATTATTATTATTATTATCATCCGTTAGAGCTGTTCAAGGGTCTCGCAATACCTGTCACCATTATTCTTGGTCTCAGAACCCATGAAGATTACTAAAGAGATCGCAATGCAATCCCTAAACACAGCTCACTGTCATTTCTGGCAGCCTGGGTTCGCTTGACCTTACGTCGCTTGAAGACAAAAACTGCCGCCCACGTGGTCCTTGTATGCTCCCAGGTGTGAAGTGGAATGCCGAGGCTATGTCACCCGTAACAATAGAAGCCAGAAAGTTGTTCGTTGCTTCTCCAAAGCGCCGATGGTATTCACAGGAGATGGCGATGCGTTGCAGTTGATGGCATGAATAGAAGCATTAAGACTTCTAGAAATTTCAGAAACCTAAATAGAGAGGCGGTCGAGAGTGATCCTCTGATATTACCGTATTATTTCTTTAACCTTCTCTGCTGTCTCGTCAGAAGATTTCGATCTCTCGCTTCATTATTTGTTGGCAATTTAAGTGCTACTTGCTGCAAATATCCTAGACAACTTGTGAACCTCGATGTTATCATTTCATGATCCTCTTTATTCGTGTGTCAACCAGCAATAAATTCCCATAGGTTGAACGCCTCTTACGTTCACAAACATTAACTGCTCGAGTTTCGCATGAGACGCTACCGACAAACGGGGCTCCATTTCAAACGGCTGCCGTGCCAAGAGCGACCGTCCGTTGCAGACATATAGTAGTGGCTTGCTTCCAAGATGCGCAAGAGTTAAAACAACAATGTGTCGAGCAGCTGCACGAATACCATCGCCGCAGCCCCCTCCCCCCCCCCACCCCCCTGAAAATAGTATTTTTGGTATCTCGATAACTACGCGCTACTTTGAGTGGGATAATTTACTGTATGAATCACAGAGCGTAAAAACTGCTTTATGTGCAACAGCGCAGGACACCCATTTCATGTAAATATATGTCGGCTGTCTACACCAGACTCTTTTGCTGTCTACACCAGAGAAGATTCCACGAATCTACAAAGGATTTCTAGATGAAAGCGCTCTGTAATGTGTGGTAAAATAAACATTTAATATTCTTGCGTTGTGACGAATTGAAAGCCTACGGATTTTGGCGAGAAGTTTCGCATTGTGCTATGACGCATTCCATAGCAGTGTCTACAAACACACAAAAAGGTGTTTCAAGTAATGCAATAAATTTGAAGCTGAGGACGAGCAATGTTTCATCCCCCTCCCCCTCCTCTCTTACTTCGTTTTATAATTTAGACTTTCTTGTGCCCACGGTTTTATTGTCTGCAATAAAGCACCACTAATAATTTTCTTGTTTCAATCAGCTTTTCTTCCAAAGTCCCGTTTTCGGACTTGGTGTTTTCTGTCCGCCCTGTGAATTATTTTCCAATCAGCTTACAGTAGCGTGACACGGTGTACACAGATAATTACCTTAGGCGTAGCTATAGTCATAATTCAAGTGTGACCAAAGCATAAAAGAAAAGGTAAAATTGGATAGCTTCCTCTAAACTCCGCCATCATTCTTTCTGCTTTGTGTAAAAGTCCACGCCATTTCGCCCTCTGAAAGCAAACAAATAACTAAAGGACATCTTTCACTTTCGATAGCCATTACAGTCTCTCATTTGTTTATCTGTGCAGGACGTGGACAAAAATCTTCACAAAGGACTGAAACCACCGCGGCCGTGCTATTATCTCGTCGGCGAGTCATTTTATATTGAACCCTGGATACACTTTGCTTTCAACAATATCAGGTGAGAGGCCTACGTTCAATCCACGGAATGAAATACACGAAATGTTTCACCAATGTTACTGTATTTTGCTTTGTTTCTTTGTGAAATTTAATGTCCTGAAACCAGTAGACTATGAAGAACACAAGAAAGGAAGTTTGTAGAAAATTTAGCACAAGGGGCGTCTTGATGTTGGCTGGCACTGCAAGGTGAAAGTGCCGGCCGCCTCGGCAAGGAGTTAAAATGAAAGGAAAACACGAATTCTTATGTTTGAGTAGATAAACCATTCAGGTGATGGTACGCTCAAAAATTCTTTTTTCGCCTTCACGCAGGGAAAGAATGCACATCCACGGCGCGGTTGTGTATGGCCACCTAGTTTTTGACGATCGAGGTAAAGGATAGATCCTACCGCCCACCTTCTGGAACTCCACGCTTATCAATGAGGAGGTTTACAAATACAATCTGGTGAGCATTTACCGCAACTATCCGCCTATGACATATGTTCTGTCTTGAAAAGAAGCCGGAAGTCGGCAGAGGACGATGTGCTGAGGAAAGAAAATTGAAACAGTGTTCGCTTCCATTGTTGCATTTTGTTTATCCATAGCCTTACGTTCTGCCATGCTTTTCCAACTTTAACAGGGGTTAATGTTGTTCTGATAAAAACCGCCCTCGCTATTTATCGATAACAGCGCCGATGACATCTGCTTCTGTAAGCTACCGTGTTGAGTTGTACCGCAAAGGAACAATACTTCAGGACTTGTCGACCTGAAAAAGAAAAACCCTTGATTAATGTATTTTCAGTCTTCGCTTACAGCATCTTTGCCAAGGTGCGCAGGCGTGCAAGTACGTGTAAACGCTGTTACATTAAAACATTGTGGGGGATGAAAGCTGATGCCCTGAGTATTTGCAGCGTAATCAGGGCCGCTACAGCCGCACCGCCTCCAAATGGCCTCCACTTCCCTGTGACGTCCTTAAGCTTCTTTTCTAGTCAGATCCCTCGCGGTTTTTGCATCCTTGCCACATTGGCATCTACCTCATCGTTCCCGGACAAGCTTTCACTTCAGATGCTCCGACGCTACTTAAACCAATGACTGGCACTTCACAACAACACTGTCAAATATATTTTGCTGACGGAGCGAAGGTCTTAATTTGTAAGAACTGTATATGGCAACATAGCTGTTTTTCACTTCATTGCGAATTTATAGGCACATTTATGTACTATGTGGGAGAGCGATACACAGAACAGTTAAGATCAAGACAACTACATCACGTGTGAGTCAACATTTGGTGAGATAATACGTATAGGTTGCTAATGAAATGGTGAGATAGCCTGCGAAATATTTTGAAGAAATGTCTTTTCTACCTATTTATGGGCCTGTCATTGCCGCAATATGCAGTGAAATTTCGATTTTTTACTAATAAAAACGCTGCACAGACATTATCGGTACTCTGTATTTACAGACTATAATACTCAATGGGCAGAAATACCTTATCATTATCTCTAGAAACAAATTCTTAAGATGAAAATGAAAGAAAAGGACACAAGCGTGTCGCCATCTGCGACCGCCTTCGCACGAAAAAGCGTGTGTCGACCCCAAGTTTTGAACGTGCACCCGAGAGGCTATGCTGAGCTTTCATTTACTGAGGCGAGAAAAAAAAACGGCTCTAACATACAAAAGCAAGCTATTTGCTTCTTTTTATTCAAGCTACAATGCTTCCCTGACTATATGCGCATGTATGACAACACAAATATTCAAAACGTGCATAAATGCTTCAAATAGCATCTAACCTAAGCGATGATTCTAAACAGACTAGCGCTTGCTTGTCCACTCTATAACTGATTATAGAATTGAAATGAAAAAAATTGACTTTTGTCGACTTGGCTTTACAGAGAAGTGTGGAATCTGCCACTTTGATGTGTTCAAGCATGGCCACTAGTCTCGAATTCACGTCAGTGAGAAGCACGTTTCAGCTCTATCTCTCTCTCTCTCTTGTTTGTATCACTTCTGATCCCATGTATGAGCCGATAAATTCAGGAAACTGGTTAGTAGTTTCCCCAAAGAGGACCAGTACTGGAGGGTAGTCTTGTCCATCTTCAGCCATTGGCTCCTGATGTTTTTTCATTTAAAGACACTGGAACATCCACAATTTCGGCATGTTTGCGATAAGCCCTGTACGGCTTTCCAACTGCCTTGAGAAAGTGTCTGGGAATTGGCACCTTCGGTGCGTCAGCGTCAAAACGATTTAAGTATGGTTTTGTTTCACGCATGCCTTGTAAAATTGTTATAGAAAAAGAGGCTCACAGCTGAAATACCTTCCCGCTTTCATCACAGAAGCACTAGAACTGAACGTGTTATGCACCTGGAAAAGTTTCCTGATTGCTCGTGGTTTTTTTCGGTAACTGCGTCACTTGTCCCTTCACAAGCGATTGAAAAGGGTGGCAGAAAATGCTATATCATATGAAGAGCCTTTTTGCACAAATAATCGATTCCAGTTGCTCCGGTCACGTTTTAAATCTACTTGCAAAAAAATATCTATTATTGCTACAAATAGGCTTCTGTATATTATAAATCAAATTATTATATTAGGCACAGCATAAAGTCCATTATACCTCTGCGGTCGGTGTGTTGTCATTATTTCAGCTATGGTATATCCCAAATTAAGGATGGAGAGCTCAAAAGATGCCATAAGCCTGCTGTACTTCTCACGGCTACAGTGTAGTACAATACTACGGCGAGTAATTGGATCGGATTGCGTTCTTTGCAGGCAATACAATGGTTAACTCTGCAGAAGAAAATAGCATTCTGCTAAATTTGACGACACTACACTTAGGCAGCTAGTTTAGAGCAGTTTTGTAGTAATAGTGTTCTTTGGAGCCAGATTCAGCGGGAAAATCTGTTTGTAGCAGACTGGAGCAAATTGAGCAGCAATTCCGCCCCTAAAAGTTCGTATTGATGCATAAACTATCCGAAATCTAAACTCAATTTTAGCGACGACAAATGTTCTCTTTTACTGTTAGAAAGACGTGAAAATGACATACAAACAGCAAGAAAACTGAGTTACACAGATAATGCTTTCTAAATTTGGTCGTTTCTTGTATGCTAGTTAATAATAAAATGAACCCATTTCAACATTCAGCAAAGCATTTCTTCAGAACTCGATCTTAGTCAAACGCACTTTCAGATAATGGCACAGATATTGCCAGTAATTTTGCTGCAGACCGAAGAATGTCTGTCATAGAATGTAATGGTAGGTAGATCAAGTAAGAGCAATGTTACGATGCGGCAAGCAGGTCAAGAAAGACGACAGAACATGACCAGTAGCAATGGTTGATGACGTTTATTGACTATGTTAGCGGGCCTAGCGCGAATGCTCCTGCCCGCGCCACTGTCCGCTTTTTCTTCGTTGCTCGTCCGTAACATGACCCGGGGCCACCGAGCGATTGTCCCGATCGTGGACGAGGACGTTTAGCGATGTTGATGATTCCGTGGCTTGATGTTGGGCGTGTCTGGTTGCTTGAAGAAGAAAAGAAAGAAGGCAGAATAGAACGGCTGGCCGGAACGGTGATTCCTGATGAACCTTAGCCCAGGACACTTTCGGGCCACACGTTACCACGACTCGATAGCGGACGCCAAGGCACGCACCACATGGCATAGGCAGAGGAGGATGTCTTGAAGTGTAGCGGTGTCTTGGGTCGTCGGGTCTTTGGTCGGCACATCTGATAATGGGGTCACATATGGTTGTTCGGGTATCTTCTTGTGTCTTGTGGCCATGTGTAGCGTCTCGGGTCAGTCTCTCCTTCGTCGTGTCTTGTGGTCGAGACGAAGGGATGGGGTGGAGAAGCGGCATGGTCTTGCTGGGTCCGGCAGGCTGGGGAACAGCCATATGATGCCTCCTAACCTTCAGCTCACGGCGCAAGAAGTCGCAGGGCACCGAAGCTCCGGACCAGGATGAGGGGATGATAGTGAAGTACCTCCCACTTCCAACCAAATATTACGATGCGGCAATCCGATGAAGACGACAAAACATGACCGATGGCGATAGTAAATGACGTTAATTGAATATGTTAGCGGGCATAGAACGAGCGCTCTTGCCCGCGCCACTGCCTGCTTTTTCTTCATTGCTCGTCGGTAACGATATTCAGTCATATTCGTGTTCAGTTCAGTTCACTTCAGTCGTTCAGTCTTGTCCGACTCTTCGTGACACTATGGACCATGTCACGCCACGCTTTCCGGTCTCTCACTATCTTCCTAACATCACATTCGTGTTGGCTACCCTTAAAAAATTAACTCGTAGCACGTCACATTCTATATTGGTTCGTGTGTTGTCGATTAAAGTTTTGGTATATTCTGAGAAGTCTGACGTGCTTCATAGGGACGGCTTATGTTCCACCAGTTATCTTGGTACATTACAGATACCGGCGAATATCTGGTACTAAACTTTCTTAGCATTGTTGGCCATTGTAATATAAGCATCAATCAGTAAACAGCAGTGCCGATGGTATAAGGTTCACAGCTATTATGCAGTTCCGAAGAGGGTTTTAGTTTATACCTTCAGACAAGCATCTAAAATGCGGATGTGGGCGGGGGCCGTGGCGATATTAAAAAAATTACGTCATTGATGCGAAGCGTTTGGTAACGTATGTGAATGTTCATACAGAACAGATAGTTTTGTTTAATCCTCGGTGAAATTTCTGAGCTGCGAATGCTCTACTCCTGATTCTGCGGAGGCAGGGCCTGATCAGGGCTGCGTCGGCCGCCTATCGATGAAGGCGAAAAGGAAGCCGCTAGAGTACTATGGATACTTACTGTCATCTGCCAAACCATGGCAGAGCACGCACCAACTTGCAAAATGTGCGAGCAACTGTGAATGCATTACTCCATATCGACGCCTGACATTTTTCCGCTTTTTGTTTCTAGCGATGTTTCCTCGCACCTTAAAAGCCTGCTTTTTTAGGCGCCTATCTGGACCAGAGCCAAGTCTCTAAATATGGTGACTTTTGCTTCGGGGTGCTAGTCTGGGTACGCGGGAGTGTAGACAACGCAGCTATAGCCAAGTTTCAAAGGAGGAGATAGAAGAATTGGTATGGACCACTAGCTACATTATGAGCAGGTAATATGATATTAATAGGAAATGGGAAATTCTTCACCTCGTGCTTAATACCATATTTTCGATATTGTTTGTGGTCTCCTGCAATCCTGCATGGGTACAACGAAACATCTGCTGGAGCTGTTGCTTACATGCTTATCCGAACGTGAGTAGAGTGACAAGTGAGCTATTATATGGCATCGAAATTTATAGTTGCCTCTTCAGGTCTCTTAATATCACTTTCTCCAGCTAGGCTTCAAATGTATCGAGAGAATGTCTTTAATTTTCAAAGAGGCATCTAAAACTATCTTCTTCAATAACATATATGAAAAAATTCGCCTATTATGAAATGACGCAGGAATGATGCCTCCCGTCTACAAGTTATCGTTCGGGTGAGCGAACATTTGTACTAGGTTGATAAGTACCTACACAAGATCTTCAGCTAACATCTCATGCTAATAGTTATCATGCAGGGTTAAGCTACGAATATATTCTACGGTGAACCACACGGGGATTTATAGCTTACTGCTGCTGAAGTTTAAGCAATTATTAGCAGTTAACATTAGCACTCTGTATAAGTTCTCTCCAGTTCCTTTACACTATTACTGTTTTATCACGATCACTTTTCTCAACATAACCATACGACCTGCATATGTTTGGTGGTCTTTGGCCTCATTTCAACTTACACCAACAAATTCCACCGCGATAAAAGTCACAATACTGATATATGAATCTCTTCTTGACTATGTGAAAGGTAACAGCGCAAAACCGAATGTCGAGATGTATTTCATATATTATCACAGCTCGCCATAGTATGCTAATTACTATATAATAAACATTTCAGGGCGAAATGAAAATAATAAATATGGGCAACAAATGAATATACGCGAACGCGGACATGAGGGCAGTTCGGTGCTCAACTCAATGATGCTTTTGCCACGGCAACACAAAGCGAAGCAGACTTGTGCCGTGCGATATGTCAGTCAGCGTTAATAAACAATAAAGCTTGTTCGCCAACAGATTTCTTCTAATACGGCATTCGTCGCATCAGGAATCACTTTGGTATCTTAAATTCCCTAAAAAAACAAATTACAAAAGACAGCAATTGTTAACGTTATCGAGCCATAACCTGAGAAGGGGAGATAAAATATCTGACAAGGTTTCATATAATTTACCTTTTGAACAATTATCATTTACTACTATTTACCCAGCACACTGTCGAGTTCTATCATCTCTTCGTCCATGCAACTTTTTTTAGCGCATGTTACTTCGAATTCAGGACGTCTATAAAGCTTTATGTAATGACGAATATGGATTTAAGGATTAATAAACGGTCGTGCTGTTTTGAGTGGATATAGTGACTATATAGTCCACACTATCAGATTGCATACCATGCTGTGTTGTCTGCTGCCATTTCTTGCTATACCACGTACAATACCATACCGCTTATTGCGATACAATGCAGCACCGTATCGCAGCTTACAATATAATGCACTACAATACTACCGGGTGTCCAAGCTAACCTTAGCTAAGGGTTAAAATTAAGATTTTGAGATAGGTAAAAAAAAACACTTGTATACAACTGCCAGCCATCAGGCGCACCACAAGCAACTTTTCATTTTTCAATTAACAAATTAGTAATTAAGACATAATGTTTCTAAATTAGTATTTTTAGACAATAAATGTGATGTGAATATTTGGAGACCACCTCCAGGAACTCCCATTGCAATTATTTGCAATAAAAAAAGCCTCACGTGCATCGCTTTTCCAAGCTTTAAAAAAACCTCGCGAAATACAAAAAAATATCACGTGACTTAAGCATTCGTACGGCACGATTGTAGTGCTCTCAAACGTGGTTTGATTGAACAAAATTAGCAGCGGCCGTGACTCGAAAGCCAGTCCCAGCGGTAGGTTGATATGTTAACGATGGTTGCAGCCAGCGCGGTGAGCTCGCTGCAAATTGCAGTCACGTGCGCCGACTGCGGTGAAGGGGATGAGGAAACCACCCAAGCCATATCAGCCTGCCGCTACAACAGGGTCGTGGAGTCATGGCTGCAGCTGATCATGTTCACTGAAACCAAGTTTGAGAGCCGCACAATCATCGCCCATGGTGTCGCTAGTCACGCGATATTTTTGTATTTCGCGCTTTCTTTAGAGCATGAAAAAAACGATACATGTGATACTTTCTCTATCGAAAATAAATGGAATGGTGGTTTAAGTAGCTGCTCTCCAACTTTGCAAATTCATTCTCTAAGGGCAATAGTGATACAATTAGAAAATTATTTTAATTACTAATCCTGTTATTCCAAAATAAAAATATTCTCTGTGCTGCGCCATATGCTGGCAGCTTTGTACAAGTGATTTCTCCGCCTACCTCGAATATTACATTTTAACCCATAGCTAAATTATTTTGGACACCCTGAATATTTTGTGATATCTTATCATAGCATGCCATACCATTGAGACATTAAAAAATATGTTTACATTTTTGGCAGGACACCGCGCACTGGGCGCTCAGCGTACTGCCGCTAAAGAAGCTTGGCTACACCCAGTTCTTTCTGGCGGTCACCACTGGAGGGCGCTACTACACACCCACCAAGGGAGACAAGTACGAAATCCTCGCCAGGAACGGTTACCTCACCACGGAGCCACTGCACGTTGACATTGGTCAGGTAAGGACTGCGCTCAACGCGCCTCCTCTAGATCCTTTTATTTCTCACGTGTGCATTAATCTCAGAGACTGTCATGCGGGGCTATCTATGATAAGAGCATAATTTTGCTTTAAAGTGATTTCCACACCAGTTTACATAACAAGGATGTATTAAGTGCTTGTGGCCAAAAGGTACGCGCTTGCTGCCAAAAACATTTTTTTCTCTTCTACAAGCCAATTGGCCCATAGTGTAACAGCAGTGGTTTATCGGTTAGGTCTCCTGGTAACATAACCCCCCCTCCCCCGTGCTTTGCCTTGTTAGGTTTACCGTATGCGTGTGAGAACAAAGCTGATGTCCTGAAATTGTATTTGTGATGTTCCCGAAGACAATAAGGAGCCAGTAACTTGTTCCTGTGTCTTAAATATGACTTTCTTGTGACAAAGACATCCCCTATTTCCCGAATTTAACCCTACGGCCATTAATGAACTTCTAAGGCGGTATTCAATTTGCGCGTATTATGCCGCTTCGATACGTTTTAGTGAGCCCGATGTAATTTCAAGCCTGATCCGCCAATTGAAGTGTGTCAGTCAATAACATTGGAAGTTTCAATGAATAGTTCTTAATCTTGTCTGCACAGGTCATACATTTGTCGAGGTAAACTGAGTGAATTCTAGAGCTCCTATAAGAATGAGCCTTCTTTGAACATTCTGTAAACGTGAAGCTGCCTGCTCCTACTCTGTAGCTGCATAGCTTTCGAGGTAAGTTGCATTGTCAAGCTGCCAAAAACAGGCATCGCTCTTGTCCTCAGTTACAATATCGCATTGGGGTAAAGGTTAATATGACATTTTGCAACACTCCTGTCAGTTGGAATGAACAGAGCCGAACACCTCTAATTCATATTTTTTTCAGTTACGCTAATGCATAAAGACAAGAGATTAAATAAAAGTTTCATTTGGTAACATAAGCAGACATACCAGGATAGTGGGCTATGGAAAGTCACGCTTCCCTAACACAGTTACGTATATGTTTTGCTCAAGCTTACAGCAAATGTTGAAAAGGTGTATTGCGTTACTGTTTCTTTTTGAGTAGGTTAGGAGAAATGAAACGATTAATGTTTCTTGCCCTCTCTTTTATTGCTCGCCACACTTTTATGCACATTGTCAGCCACGAATCTTGACCACTCTGTTCATTTCTGGTACCCCACGTCTCTTATCCTTTGGCCCGACTAACAGTTTGCAAGAACAAGGAGTGGTCGGGGGGTTATCGCGAGGACACTCCTATGGACCCTTTTTGCGCCAACCCGAAGATAGACAGAGTTGTCACCTACGATGACGAGCGGTCGCTCCGTGAAAAGGTGAGCCCAGGTTGACGTGCTCTTGCTAGCTAGTATTTCTGATTTGATTTGTATGCTTTCCTTTTCAACGATATCCTTCGTCTGTTCCCTGGACGAACGTCATTTGTGCTGCGTTCTGAATGCGAAAAACATATTACTGCTCATGATACAAAAGCAAACGTGGTGTCGTTTTGCTGTTACGATCAGCTGTTTAAACTCTCATGAAGTCGCAGATCTTTTCTGCAATAACTGTTGGAGGCGACTATGCAAGTTTTACGTTACATTTTGCTCATTGTGGTACATATGAGGCTTACTTTTGCCATGTAAGTACCTTTTGGTTCAAGATTTCAAGACGGCATTTATTGGAGTGAGGACAACCTTGGGCTTTAAAAAATGGGCCACGAGCACGCACCCAACGATTGAGCTCTGCGACCGTGCCTAGAAAGAGAGCCTTTAATGCATTCGCTTCTGCTCAAGATGGCGACTCAAGCACGTCCTCGCTCACGCTTTCTTCTCGGTCGTCTTCTTTCTCCTAGTTCGCTCAGTAAGAAGAACGGCGCTAAAGATTTAACACTAGGATCTATATTATGGAGAAGGTCGCAGTGACTTTGCCGTGATGGTTCTAACCGGCGACGTATGTGCCTCCAATAGAATACTGTTTGTTTTTTGGTTGGCGTGTGCCAAAATTAGAAGCAGATACTGCGCCTTGATTGCTTTTGAAGCAAAAGTCGCTAAATATGTATCAATTTCCCGAACTCTGCCAGTCTACCAAGAAATAAAATCCGGAAAAAAAAACACAATAATAAGGGCGCTATTTAGTCCACTATTAAGGTTGAGCATAAATGTCTTGCTAATTTTCCTTGTTCCCTCCTCCTCTGCTATGCGGTCTACATCCTGATATATTGTAAGCAAATTCATTGACACATATCTGTTGCTGACGATCTTCTACCCACAAGTTTCTATGTCTTGCTAAATGCGGGTTTTAACTGCTGTGAAATGCTTTAGTGAGGTTATTACCTTGTGCAGGCATTATGCTTGATCCATGGTACAACAAAAGCCAGCGGTGCTCGCAAATAATCAGGATAAAAGAACATCGCCCTGTAAAACATATATGCAACCCTAATATCACCGAGAAGTCAAACATATATTTCGAAGCTCTTCACTATAGCGCCTCTAGTCAAACATGCGCAGGTAAGGAGGTTAATATGCGCAGGCAGGGAGTTTAAGATCCACATACCGCACTTTGCCACAAACCTTCGTTTCTGTTTTGCTTGGCTGCTTGTATATTAGTATCACATCCAGTATCGCAACGCTGCAATTGTACAGTGATTAGGGCATTCGACTGCTGTGCCCAAGGATACAGAATTGAATGGCGGCCACGGCGGCCGTAATAAAGCCGTATTGATAAAGCAACACATCGTTCAATATGGCAAAGCACACCTTGCTTTCGATAAGGCGAAAAGCAAGACGTTCGTGTGTTTTGCCATTTGAACGATGTGTTGCTTTATCAAATTTCTTGGCAGCTCACGATGCGTCAAGTTAGACATCTAATGACTGGTGACAGGCGACACTGCATCTACGCTGTTCCATACTGTTCTAGATTATTTTGCCCAGCTTATCTCGATGCTGCTTTGCCATATTTAAATCGGGAAAAGGAAAATCTGCACTACAGAACAATGACCTACGAAGGAACGCGCACAACACTACAGTCGCCTTCGGCGTTTTCTCGTCCGCAAGATTGTTCTTGTAAGTTTTAATTTGAGTGTTGCGAGCATCCATCCATAGTTGGACGACGAGCGAGCGCTTTTCCTGCAATTGACGCCGCCTAGTTACTAAACTCTTCTACTGGAGCGAAGTAGGCTAACATATAGTTGATTTCTCTGCTACACCAGACTGTTCGTTTTCCACCTACGACACCATAACCGCTATGTGACAACATGATTCCTTGGGAAAATGGGCACCTGTGCAGAAAAGTTTATTTTCTTGATACCGCTTTTTAAATCCTAATAGGGCTCCTGTTCCATTTGATTGAGCGTCGTAGTGTCAAGCCAAATTCAATTGTTCCTCAGGAACTGTTCAAACCTTAATGCAGTGAGAACTATAGTTTAGTAGGTGTCTGCACCCTGACTCGCTCTCCTCTATCGTGACCGCAGCTGTGCCTGGGCAAGAAGCGGATTCCGGCAGTCAAGTACGGCGTCGCCGTCTTCGACGCCAACCTGGACGACCCGCGCAACCTGTGCGGAAAAGGCGTTACTCGCGTGTCCGCCTATTGAAGAAGATCAAGGACTTCTTCAATGAGAATTTCCTCAGCGCCAATGACTACGATGAATGCTTAATGCTGTAAAAAAATGAGCGACTCTCCACACCTTTTTTTTTTGTCGCGGCAGCTGTGCACTGATCTATACGCAACAATGGTGTGCATTTATAAATTGATTTTTGACGTCAATTTAGGTTGTGCACTCTTTCCAATGGCGGCAAAAACGGAAGCAGCCGGACTTTCCTTTCAATCCTTGCGGTCCTCAGAGTTCAGAACCGTAGCAAAGGCTATTTTCAATTGATTTTTTAAATTACACTGAGGAACTCCATCTGCCACAACCTAGTTCTAGAGAAGAGTAGCGGGAAGGGCACGATTTAATTTATTATCGCGTACATTTTTAGCCAATGCTGGATGAAGGATTTTTTGGTATTACACTGTGCACAAGGCACAGTGATTTCTTCGTTGCGAGCACAGGTTTCAGGCCAGAAGGTGTGGTCGCTGCTTTCATAAGACATTATTGTCGACGGCGCATATCAGGCTGAAATTGTTTTAGATTTAACGAATCTGTGAGAGCCAATCTTTCCACACGGCATTCTTCTACTTTGTAAAGTACTTGATCCACACACACGTCCTAACCGCGTAAGAGATTAGGTTTTAGCAAAATCTATCCTTTATTAAGGTTAGTACCGCAAAGTCCAGACCAGTGTCAAATAAAAAAAGCACACATGAGGTTACAGTTTGACACATTTTGGACAGTTACCTCTGCTGAAGAATTGACGTAATAGCGGGCACTAATGCTCCCAGATTACAGAGACTATGCAGATTGAGTTTCTATTTTTGTTCTGAGTTACTTTTAGAGACTATATAGAAATGAAGTTTTACATAAATTGCAAACGTTATCAAGACGAAGCTGGCAATCGTGACGGACGTTAATTGTAACAAATATATTGTTAACATTATATTAATATGAATTCAGCAGGAAAATCTTTTCTTTTCTTCCATTTTTATAAATGTAAGGAATGATTGGCACAATGCTTTGTTGTCATATCAACAAGACTGCAAAACATTCATGCACGACTCTCTGAACGCTTCCGTCAACTAGCGATGAATTTCAATTGGTTGAACGCCTTTTGTGTACAAAAATAAAATAACTGTACTAACTTTTCTCCTGGCGGTAGCGACATGCGGGAGCTTTCATTTTAAATGGCTGTCGTCCAAAGACTGGCAGTCCCATTTGCGCTGAGTCATAGCTTGTTCGGAAGAAGAGTGCAATGAACACAGCAGTATGGCGAGCAGCAGTTTCCCCTGCTGTGACGGGATGCGTTTTATGCAGTGTAGTGTGAAGTGTAGTGACGGGATGCGTTTTATGCAAATGTAAAGTGTTTAGTGACGGGATGAGTTTTATGCAAATGTAAAGTATGGGAAGGCGACGTTGCGACGCTTCCACTAACTGCAAGCACCCACGTAACGGCGGACTTGGCGGTAGAGGCCAGGCCAGAAGAACCGATGACGTTGCGATCGTAAGTGCGAGTAGCGCCAAAATGGAAAGCAGTAAGGAGACCATGAAGTCGTGGAGAATGACTCTTCGTAAGTGCTTGGGGACTACAAGGAGAAGATCAGGACCAGGGGGCTGATGATTTCGATGGTATAAACGCTGTTAAAGAGAGCAAAGCGGTTCATTGAAGGGTCGGTTTGGGCGGGCGTTAGGCGATCAATGATGGAGAGAAGCTCAGCATATCCCGATGCTGTTCTTCGAGTGTAAACGGCGACAGAGAGACCAGGTCGATGGCGCATGCGTTCGTCGTGGTATCAGACTGGGCAACAGGGTATCGAGAGAGGCAGTCGGCATCTTTGTGCAACATGCCCGAATTGTAGAGCACGACGTAGTCATATTTTTGGAGTCGTAACGCCCAATGCCAAAGACGACCAGTAGGATCCATCAAAGAGAACATCGAGCACAGTACGTGATGATCGGTGACAACTTTAAATTACCTGCCGTATAGGTAGGCTCCAAATTTTCCAATATCCCAGACCAGGGCCAAGCACTTTCGTCCTGTAATGGAACAGTTCTCTGACTTCGACAGGGGTGGGTGGTATAGGCATTTACACGATGAGTTTCGGATTGGCGCTGGGAAAGGATGGCTCAGATGCCATGTCCACTGGCATCAGTGCGGGCTTCTGTAGGAGCCGAAACATCAAAGTGTGCCAAGATCGGTGTGGCGGTAAGCTTTCTTATTAGCTGGGCGGAAGCTTGACTTCAGGAGGGCCCCCAGAGAGGACGTAAATCTTTTTTAAGAAGACCTGCAAGCAACTGACAGTGTTGGCAAAACCTTGAAAGAACCTACGAAAGTAGGAACAAAGACGCAAAAAACTGCGCACGTCATTTCTTGAAGGGGACGCCGGGACGTACCTTACAGCTCAGATCTTGTCTGGATTGGGACGAACCCCCGTTGAATCCATGACATAACCTAGTATATTTAAGCTAACGACGGGCGAAACAGCATTTTGAAGAGTTGAGCAATACCCCCGCATGGCCGAAGAAGGACAGAACTTCAGAGAGGTCAGCCGTGTGAGATGGAAGCGTGGGTGAAAACACAATTGTATCGCATAAGAAGCACAGGCAAGTGGACCATTTAAGTCCTTGCAGCAAGGAGTTCATCATGCATTCGAATGTGGCTAGGGCGTTGCATAAGCCGAAAGGCATAACCTTAAAGTGATATAGCCCATTCGGAGTGAAAAACGAAAAATTCTCACGGTCCTGGTAATCCACTACAATTTGCAAATAGCCAGATCATAGGTCAATGGAGCAGAAGAATTAGGCTCCGCAGAGATCCACAGCGTCGTCGAATCAAGGAAGCGGATAGACAGCTTTTATTGTACCTATTCAGGTGACGTTAATCTACACGCAAGCGCCATCCAGTCGAAAAAAAGTAAAGATAATTTTCTGATGTTACGACAGAATTTCTGTGCGGTTTTTGACGGGAAACTTGTAGTGACAACAGAACATTCTGTCGTAACGCCAGATATTTCTGTAGTTATAACAGAACCGAACAACAGGAGTGCTACAGAACTACAGACAACAGAAATATACTACAGAAAAACTACAGAACTACAGAAAAGTACTAAAGAACTACAGAAAAATCTGATGGTTATGACAGAACTACAGGACTTCTTGTCGTATTTTTGACACAGTATAGTTTTTTTCGATTGGGGCACTAACTATCTTTTTGACAGGATGACGGGCGAAGCCAAAGGACCGTGGAAGAGCTCAATAATGTTCTTCTGCAGCATTTTGTCACGTATGCCTGCAATAACTTTCGTACTGTATGGCAGACCCGGTATAATCGGCGGTGGATAGGAGGAGCGTTGCCGGTGTCGATGCGGTGCGTGACAGTAAGAGCTTGGCCGAGGGTGCTCTTATGAAGGTCTAAGATGTCGGAATGGGATTCTAGAAGCGCACGCACCTGGCATGATTGGGAGGGAGCAAATCGGAGGGCACCATTTTCATGATAGGGTCAGTCGGAGTAAGTTCGTCGGCAGGGCCGGTCTGGAGAAGCTGGAACATACTCAGTGTCCAATGGGGCAACTTGACAGAAGCCAAGGTGGGAGAACGTCGCCCCGCATATGCCAGATGGAAGTGCTTGGGAGAAGTAGCTGAAGTTGATCAGATACAGTGTTCTCCTTGACTGTACCGTAGGTATGGGGAAGTGCAACGTTGCGGTTCAACAACAGAACGGAAATAGGTGCAACTAAGTAGTGGCCATTGTGGACAGATGAGGTAGTACGAAAAATAACGAATGAGGGGGCTAGTGAGGCCCAAGAAACTTGTTAGGGCGAATACAGGCGGGTAGAATGCAAGGGTTCACGATCAATAATCGGATTCTCTAGGTGCATGAAATCTTGCGAACAGTCGATCTGGGCAGAGTGTTCTGATAGGAAGTCGAGACCGGGACTCAGGTCATATGCACGAGGGTTCAAAACAGTGAACTACACCGGCAGGTGAAGGCCAGCAACATTAATGCGAGCGGCGTAGTCATCATCATCATCATCATCATCAGCCTGACTATACCCACTGCAGGGCGAAGGCCTCTCCAATATTTCTCCCCTTAACCCGGTTTTGTGCTAGATGCATCCACTTGACCCCTGCGATTTTCTTAACCTCATCCACCCACCTAACTTTCTGCCGCCCCCTGCTACGCTCTCCTTCCCTTGGAATCCAGTTTGTTACCCTCAGCGACCATTGGTTATCCTCTCGCGGCGTAGTCAGTCAGCACCAACCATTCCGCCATCCACGACACGCACTCGAGAGAGCCAGCGTGACAACTTTACGTAATAAGTGACGGCGACTCCAACCCATACCGGAGATATGCGCTCAAGTGTCTACAAGCGCACACACAGGAGGTGGGTTAGGGATTTTTGGGCCGGGCGTAGATACAGCGTAACCTCCTCCGTCATATCGGCCGTATGAGGCATTACGGATCTCTGCGGATTTGCAGTCGACGCTCTACGACTACGCCCAGGTGACCGAGAGCAAAAAATCGAGAACTATCTGCGCAGCGGAGAGATGACCCCACCAAGCCGTTGGTTCAGGTCCTCATCGCCGTACAGGGCCTGCTTTGCGTCGCCAGGCTGTAACTACAATGCGAATATGCGCGCAAGGTCCCCAAGCCCGGGCAGCGGAAATATAATAGAGCCACATTTGGAGGTGAGGTCGCTTCACGACAAAAATACGAAGATCCTCCATCGCGACGACGAGTCTCGACGACGCAGCCATTAAGTCGAGTCTTGACGACGCAGCCATTGAATCGCTGATCCACAAGACGCAAACGTCGACGAGATCATGACCAGACTTAAAGTTGACATCGCCGCTCAGCAACGTGACGACGATGTGCCCCGGCCACGGCCTCAGCACGAGACGAATCAGAGATCGAACACCGAAGCCAACGTGCATTACTAGGACGCGAACAAGCGACCTTGAGGTTCCTGTCGACAGACGCACGGTTACCGTACTAGTGGGCACTGGAGCCGACTACTCTGTTATCAGTGGAGCTTCGCTGCCCAGCTCCTGAAAGTAACGACCACTTGGGACGGCCCGCTAATCCGCACCGGTGGTGGTAACCTTATTACGCCGTCGGGACGATGCACCGTAAGGTTTAAGGTAACTGAACTTTCTTAATAATATTTTGCAATGCTCATTACTTTTTTCCTTGATGTGTAGTGCTGTGTTATTTCTTGTTCATTTCAGCCTACTGCTTGGTATTAAGCGCGCGCAGACCTCGTTTCCTCAGAGCATGTAAAATTGCTTTAGTCATATAACTACTGTATAAAAAAAGGAAAAATAGCAACCTAAATGACTTTTTTTTTCTCTCCTCTCTAATTCCTAAGTCCAATTGTTTGTTATGTGCCTGTTATAACCAACTTTGCTCATGTGACTCCTCCCCCCCTATATAATGCCTACAAGGGACTTTAGGGTGTATAAATAAACAAATAAATAAATAATTAAATTGAACGTACCTACCCTACTGGCTTCGTCGTCCTAGAGCACTGTTCCCGCAATGCGATTCTAGGCAATAATTTCCTGAGCGAGAATCGAGCGGTCACCGACCTCTAATCCAAACTCATCAAGCTTTCTGCCGACAAAGCCATGCCTGCTACGGGAACTTCAAGCCGCTCTCAACGTCCTCGACGGAAAATTGACTGTACCGCCCCGATCAAGCGTCATCGTTCCTGCGGTAACGAAAGAAGTCAAAATTACTTAAGAGGTTATCGAAGGAAATATTCAGTTGTTTCTGGATAGAGCACTTGCTATCGCAAGAGGCATCGTCCGTTACCGTCATGGACAAGCTGATGTACTCGTCACGAACTTCACCGACGAATACCGGCACCTGAACAAGGGCACGACGATTGCTTTTCTTGGCGAGCAAGCGAACACCCGTTAAGTCTTCGCCCTCCCCAGCCAACATGAAGACGGTGCACCCAACCGAGCCAAACAGCCCAATTTCGACATTAACCCAGCGCTCCCCAGAGACAGACAAGGCCGGATTCGCACTCTTAAGCTACAGCAAGTGCTTTTCTTCAGTTTCTAAGGTGCGATAAACTCCGTTGTCAACGCATCGCATCATCACCGATAAAAACGCTCGACCGCTACGTAAAAAGCCTCTACAGTGTATTGCTGCGAGAACGCCAGGCCATAAGCGATCAAGTTGAGGAAATGCTGCGTGATGACGTGATGCAGCCATCCAACAGCACCTGGTCAGCACCAGTCATTTTGACGAAGAAGAAAGACGGCAGACTTCGCTTCTGCGTTGATTACCGCCGCTTGAATGGCATAACTAAGATGTCTACCCGCTTCCCCGCATCCGCGACGCTCTGGACTGGCTCTATAACGCTAAGTACTTCTTGTTGATGGACGTGAAGAGCAGCTACTGGCAAATTGAGGTCGACGAAAGAGACCGCGAGAAGACGGCGTTCATACACCGGATGGCTTCTTCGAATTCAAGGTAATGCCATTTGGTTTGTGCTCCGCACCAGCCGCGCTTCACTATACTTGGACGACGTCGTTGTGTTCTCGTCAAACTTTGAACACCATCTGGGAAGGTTTCAAGCAGTACTTGACGCAATCAAGTCCTCAGGTTTCACGTTGAAAGCAGAGAAATGTCCCTTCGCCTTCAACGAGGTGTTGTTTCTTGGTCATATCATCAGCAAGGAGGGATTTTGCTCCGACCCACAGGAAACTGCTGCGATTGCATAGTTTCCACAGCAAGGTGACATAAAAGCTTTGCGCCGATTCCTCAGACTGTGCGCACATTACCGACGATTCGTCAAGAATTTTTCGCGACTCACCAAACCAATGACGCAGCTTACAAAGGCAGACATGTCCTTTCAATGGGAAGCACCACAAGCGGAAGCCTTCGAGGAACTTAAGCGCCGCCTACAGTCCTCTCCTATGCTGTGCCACTATGATGAGAACACCGAGACTGAGATACGTACCGACGCGAGCAGTCTGGGCCTAGGCGCCGTTATCATTCAGAAAAATGCCGGACATGAGAAAGTAATCGCCTACGCTAGCAGGTCGCTACCGAAAGCCGAGGCCAATTCCTCTACCACCGAGTGCCTTTCGATCATCTGGGACACTTCAAAGTTCCGTCCGTACTTATACGGCCGACCATTCAAGGTGGTAAGCGATCACCACGCGCTCTGCTGGCAGGCCAATTTGAAACACCCCTCCGGCCGCCTTGCCCGATGGAACTTACGTCTTCGATAACTCGATATCACCGTCGTCTACAACTCAGGTCGCAAGCACGCCGATGCAGACTGCTTGTCACGAGCCCCCGTTGATGCGCCGGCGAATGAAGACGACGAAGACGCCTTTTTGGGACCGGTAAGCGCCAGCACTTTCGCAGAACAACAGCGATCAGTCCCTGAGCTGAACGCGCTAACCGATTACTTAAAAGAAAAGACCGCTTCCCCTCTTGCTGTGTTCAGGCGACATTTATCATTGTTCGCGTTAAGGAATAGCCTCCTCGTGAAGAACTTCGTACCCAAAAGGACCGCACAGCTTCTTGTTATGCCTTAAACCTCCATCACGAAATTCAGCAGGCGTTGCACGATGAATCCACAGCAGGCCACCTCGGGTTTGCGCCTACGTTGCATCGAATCCAGAAGTACTACTGGCCGCGACTGCCTGTCGAAGTTGCCCACTACGTGAAGACATATCGTGAGTGCCAAAGACGCAAGAGGCCGCCGATAAGACCAGCGGGACTACTAAACCCGATACCGCCCCCAGACCTGCCCTTTCAAAAAATTGGGATGGATCTCTTCGGCCCATTTCCATCTTCGTCTATGGCAACAAGTGGATCATCGTGGCCACTACCTTACCCGCTACGCCGAAGCAAAAGAACTGCCGAATGGTACCGCGGCAGAAGTTGCTAAATGTTTTGTCGAACAAATTCTCTTGCGACAAGGCGCCCCAGAAGTGCTCATCACGGAAAGGGGAACGGCGTTACTACAGAGTTGACGCAAGCCATCCTGAAATATAGTCATACAAGCCATCGACGAACAATAGCATATCATCCCCAGGCCAATGGCTTTACGGAGTGCCTGAACAAAACGATCGCGAATATGATCGCCATGGGCGTCGACGCTAAACACAAGACCTGGCACAGTAAAATTTGTCAGGCTAGTTGGTTCATAGTTCAATGCAAAAAAAGCTGCGCTAATAAGACACGGACGAAGGAAAGGCAGGACGCACACAAACGCACACCGACATTATTTCGTTAAGTAAACCAAGGCATATATATGCGATCTCCGCTAGATCTAATCACAAAAAAAAAACAGCAGGCGAAGAAATGACGTGTACTAAATCAACACGATATAGCAAATTCTGCTGCAGAGATGATAAACTTAACAAGGGCCGGCCCACTAAGTAAACCAAAACCAAAAAGTATTACAGTCTAACGGATTATCAGAACAACCATCAAATGGTAATGCACGAATACAATACAGTGATACAAGAAAATACCCATAGTACATCACTACACCATCTTCATGCTGCGACAATGAAAAATGGTATAAAAAACCAGGTCACACAAGCAGCTTGTCCAAGCCTCGTCAGAAACGATAAATACAGTGCAAAAAGGCACCAAGTCAGGCTTGAACCAATTGTCTAACATTAATACCAACCACAACAAAAAACAACAAAAAAAGAAAGAAAGAAAAAGAAAGTCGCGAAGCTATGACATTCGACCAACATGCAACCCACAACGCAGACACATGAAAGAAAGCCAAAGCAGGAGCCTATACATGACCTTCCAAAAACTTAATTCTTTATCCAACAAAGAAATAGAGGGCTTGCTGAAGCAAAAGCTTGTGGTGCCATTGAAAAAGGTTTTAATTACTAGGCGCTCCCATTGTCTTTTGACCTGGCCAGAAACTTCGTCCTCTCAAAGTAAGGCACGCATTCCCGTTTCTTTTCTTTCTTGTAGTCAGCCCAGTGCTCAGCCAAAAACCCTCTTTCATTTCTCTCCACATTCAACCTGTGCTCTCTTGCTCTTTCATTAAAGCATCTGCCAGTTTGGCATATGTAAACGTTTCCACAACTTAGGGGAACGCGGTAAACTACTCCAGAAACACATTCTGGGAATTTCCTTTCATGTTTGATGGTGCACGGAGGCTTACTATTCTTTTTCATCATCGCACACACCTTCGAGAGTTTGCAAGGTGCGGAGAAAACGATGTTGATGCTGCCTTTCTTCGCAATTATCTTGCCATTGTGCGAAATTTTATGAAAATAACGGAATTACGCGGATCTTCACTGACATGAAAGGAAATTACATGAAGTACTCAGTTGAGACGCCCGCAAACCAATGTCAATATCTGATCATACATTTGCATAAGAAAACATTATTCCATGCGAGAAAAGCTTGCGCTCCCTTTGCGTTTTTTAAAAGGAATCTCTGGCGGAAACATGAAAAACCGATTTGCGACCTGAAAAACTGAAAAACCACTTTTCTACGACATGAGAAATACCGATTCTCCATTTTATCTTATTCCTTGCTGAAACATCCCGGGGCGCATCAGTTTCCTCTATACCACAGCTTTGATGGGCTTTGAAGGGCTGCGCGTTGTGGCTTGCCGGCCGCATTTAGATATCTGTATGGACATTAGCCCCCTTCATGGATCACTTCCTTGTCGTGGCGGAGGGGCTTGCGAAACTCGATGAAGTCGTGAGCTCTGCTGTGTAGGGCCACCCAAGATAGGTCACGGCAGCGAGTTCTGACAAAATGTGATTCACTGGAGAAGGTAATGGCAACCCACTCCAGTATTTCCTGCCAAGAAAACCCTATGGCCAGTCACAATACCATTCATGATATGGCGCCGGAAGATGAGCCCCCCAGGTTGGAAGGCGTCCCACATGTTACTGGGGATGAACAAAGGGCGATTCCTAGCAGCTCGAGGACGAATGAAGCGGCTGGGCTAAAGCCAAAAGGACGTGGATGTGTCGGGAAGCGACCAGAAAGTCCGATGTTGCAAGGAGATGTATCACATAGCAACATGGAATGTAAGATCTATGACGCAAGGACAACTGGATATCGTGAAGCGAGAAATGGACAGATTGAACATTGATATCTTGGGTATCAGCGAGCTCAAGTTGACCGGAATGGGAGAATTTAACTCCGGCGACCATTATGTCTTTTAATGTGGGCACGAATGCAAGAGAAGGAATGGGGTCGCTCTCATAGTAAACAGAAGAATGGGCGAAGCAGTGCTAGGGTACAACCCCAAAAACGACCGAATGATTTCACTTCGGATCCAAGGTCACCCTTTCAACATAACAGTTATCCAAGTCTATGCACCGACCACTACTGCTGAAGAAGCTGACTTTGAGAGATTTTATGCGGATCTACAATGCCTTTTAGACCGCACCCCATCATCAGACGTCGTTTTTCTCATAGGAGACTGGAATGCTAAGGTAGGGAGTGAAGAAATATCCGGAATTACAGGCAAGTTCGGTCTTGGTGAGCCAAATGAAGCTGGGCAGAGGCTAGTAGAGTTTTGTCAAGAAAACAACCTGACCATAGCGAATACTCATTTTCAACAGCACAAGAGGCGCCTGTACACATGGACTTCACCGGACGGTCTGTACAGGAATCAGATCGATTATATTATTTGCCGACAGAGATAGAGAAGCGCTATACAAGCAGTAAAAACAAGGCCTGGGGCCGATTGTGGCACCGATCATCAGCTTCTTGTTGCCAAGATTAAGCTTCGATTGAGGAAAACGCAGAAAACTAGAAGGCCTTTCAGGTATAATCTGGATCAAGTTCCATTAGAATATGCTGTGGAAGTGAGGAATCGATTTCAAGAGTTAGATTTAGAAGACAAAGATCCCGAAGAGATGTGGACTGATGTTCGTGATATAATACAAGAAGTTGCTACTAAGGTAGTTCCAAAGCAAAAAAAATGCAAGAAAGCAAACTGGTTATCTGAAGAGGCTTTGCAAATAGCTGAGGAAAGGAGGATGGCAAAAGTTATGGGGGAAAGAGAAAGATACAAGGTTCTCAATGCGGATTTTCAGAAAATAGCAAGGACAGATAAGAATGCCTTCCTGAACATACAATGCCAAGCAGTTGAGGACAACAGCCAGTTAAGGAACACAAGAGCTCTGTATAAGAAAATCAAAGATATCAAAGGAAGCTTCTGTGCTAAGATGGGCGTGATAAAGGACAAACGAGGCAAGGACCTCACTGAAGCCGCAGAGATAAAGAAGAGGTGGCAGGAATACACAGAACTGTACAAGAAGGACCTGAATGTCCAAACCCAACATAAGACGGTTGTGGTCACTGATCTCGAGCCGGGCATCCTGAAGAGTGAAGTTGAATGGGCCTTAGCCAGCCTTGCTATAAACAAAGCTAGCGGAATTGATAGCATTCCAGCTGAGTTGCTTCAAAACCTCAACCATGACGCTGTTAACATTCTGCATACATTATGTCAGAAGATTTGGACAACCCTGCAGTGGCCACAGGATTGGAGGAGGTCAGTTTACATCCCCATTCCAAAGAAAGGCAGTGCCAAAGATTGTTCCAACTACCGCACGATCGCGCTTATTTCGCATGCTAGCAAGGTGATGTTGAAAATCCTCCAAGGTAGGCTGCCGCAGTATGTGGGTCGGGAGCTTCCGGACGTGCAAGCTGGGTTTCGCAAGGGCAGAGGAACTAGAGACCAAGTTGCCAACCTTCGCTGGATCATGGAAAAAGCAAGATAGTTCCAGAAACCCATCTACTTCTGCTTTATTGATTATGCGAAAGCGTTTGACTGCGTAGATCACAGCAGATTGTGGCAAGCTCTCCAAGAGATGGGAGTTCCAATTCACCTCATTTGTCTCCTTAGGTCCCTGTATGAAGGGCAAGAGGCCACAGTCAGAACTGGGCATGTCTTACTGATTGGTTTCCGATTGAGAAAGGAGTGAGGCAAGGCTGTATACTGTCGCCCTGCCTATTTAACCTATATGCAGAGTGCATCATGAGGAAGGCTGGTCTGGACGAGTCTTCAGCTGGAGTGAAGATTGCTGGAAAACGTATCAACAGCCTTAGATATGCGGATGATACCACTTTAATGGCAGAAAGTGAAGCGGAACACAAGAGACTTCTGATGCGCGTACAAGAAGAGAGTGAGAAGTTTGGGCTTAAACTGAACATTAAAAAGACAAAGATCATGGCGTCTTGCCCTATCAAGTCCTGGAGCATCAAGGGACAAGAAGTGGAAGCTGTGACAGATTTTCTCTTATTGAGCTCCAAGATTACCTCGGAAGGAGACTGCAGCCATGAAATTAGGAGACGCCTGCTTCTGGGAAAGAGAGCAATGGTTAGCCTTGACCGCGTAGTAAAGAGCAGAGACATTAGTCTGCCAACCAAGATCCGCATAACTCGTGCTATGGTCTTTCCAGTTGTGATGTATGGATGCGAAAGTTGGGCTGTGAAAAAGGCTGACCGCCGAAGAATTGACGCGTTTGAATTGTGGTGCTGGCGAAGACTTGAGAGTTCCTTGGACTGCCAGAAGATCAAATCAGTCAATATTGTCGATCATAAACCCTGACTGCTCATTGGAGGGTCAAATTCTAAAGTTAAAGCTCAGCTACTTTGGTCATCTGATGAGAAGAGAGGAGTCGCTGGAGAAAGATTTGAGGTTGGGAAAGGTTGAGGGTCGCCGGAGAAGGGGTAGGCAGCGAACGCGATGGTTAGATGGCATCCTCGAGGCACTGCAGATGAAGGTATTTGATGTTAGGAGGATAGTGAGAAACCGGAAAGCGTGGCGTGATATCCGGTGCCATAATGCTTGTCATATTGCTGGTTTTAACTTCACACGCTGCACCACGAGCAGCAATTTCAATTAATACACTCCCGACTAATCATTTTGTGTAAGCAAACATTCAAGGAAGCGTCACCCAAATCCGGCTATCTGGGCTGATTTCGATAGTCAGTGGTGTGTTTTTAATTACGCTCGAGCATATATTCATTGTTGCTAGCGAAACGATAAGCCCTTTTTTGTACATTCGTGTTATGGCACTTTTAAATTGCCAGATATGATATATTCACCTTAAGGTCGGGCGAGATTCAGCGACGTTTTCACGCGCTAATGCAATGGAGTGTGCGTATGCTCTTGCTAGCGTACACTTCGATGCCTTCATATCTTCGAAGTATTTGAGAAACAACGCATACCCACATACGCAGAAGAGTTATAACGTATGTTATCTTTTCATTCTTCTTCTAGCGTGGACTTCATTCCGATTCAGCTTCATAGATTGATCCGACTTTAGTTGAGAAGCGGAAATACTACGTCTTATATCGGATTCATGTACTGCTGGTTCATCAGGTATGAGTTAAACCTGCCTTGTCCTGTCCTGTATATAAGCTCCATACCGGACCGGCCCGAACTTAATCGAATCCACACCGGAAATAATCTTTCCGCTTAGTTCCATACCGGACCGGTCTGTCAGATTGAGGTCCACCCGAAATGGTCTGTTGAGGTCAACCTGAATACCGGGCTTGCCCTGTCCGGTATAAGTTCGGTAACGAACTGCTCTGTCCAGTTCGAGTCTTCGGTAAAACAGTTGGTAAAAGCCTATTTAAACTTCATATAGGGTCATTCCTTGCAGTATGAATTTCATACAGGATATTAAAGAACCGGTAAAAATCCGGTTTGGTATGGTACGAAATTTTGCAATGGGGAATTGCAGCCAGAACGGTCTTATAACAGACGTCAAATGCCCGTTTTGTCGTCGCTACGGAAGTTGGCAGAGGAAACGGCTGTGACCACTGGTTGCGCAATAGCCACAACAGGGGGCGCGACTCCTCGAACAAACAAGAGAGTCGCTTCGCCAGTTGTGGCCGCATAATGGAGCCTTCTGTTTTCATGCAAGAACGCACTCCCTTAACACAACAGGGATTGCATGTCGGCGTCAATGAGCTACATTGTAATGCCGGTTATGCCTCTGCCGTCGCTCCAACTAACCAATGATGCCAGTGTTCACTGAATACACCCTAGACCTCTCATCTGCCACCCGACGTGCCCTGAAGTGTACTCTTGAGGCCGTCCGGGAAAACAAGCATGCATTGAACGGGTACGGACTAAATATCGTTTGTGAAAAAGATGGTGATGCAGTATCCTCTTTGCAGCAAGGAGACTCATCTACCACTGCAGAAAAGCTTATAGCAAAAGTAAGTCGCGCAAGCACTTGATATTTTCTCAAGCATAATTGAACTACGCACACTCAGTCCACGCTCAGCCAACTAGCTAGATGGCTCTGTCACCTGAGACCATTTCTTGTGTGATGCAGTGGTATCACGCTCAATGCTAGAGCCCGGGCGTAATCAGTCTGCTTCCTTTTGAAAAATGCCATACCACATCAAGCAGGTTTTTACCTGTCCGGTACTCTTCCGTATGAATCTATTACCAATGTGACCTATCCAGTATAAAGTTTAAAAGTGCATATCGGACCGGTATGCAGCTCGAGCGTGACATATCAGTCAGTATCGAGATTATACCGCGAAATATGTTCAGTAGGGATTACAACCGGTAGCACCGGTTCACTAGAATCGAACAGACAACTTTCGGCATGTATGCAAAACCGGGCAGATCATGTCCGGTACACTTGCCTGCCTAGACGTGCCGGTCCGGCATAGATCTGAAACCGAATGGACCGGTCCGGTATGGAGCTCATAATAATGACAGACCATGTCGGGTTTGGAACTCGAATCGAAGAAACATGTCCTTCATCGAACCGATAGTGGTCAGAATACCTGTGTTTCTCAACTCACTCCTCACCGATAGATGATGCTCAAGCAGAATGACCATGCCGAAAAAGGCTAACGATGTCAACATGAAAACATACACAATATACATTAGACATTTTCTTGCCCCGCCAGGGTGGTGCACTGGTAAGACACCCGAATACTGTGCCGGAGTACCTGAGTTTGATCCTGACTATGGCGGCTGCGTTTCGATGTAGGCAAAACAAACAGGTGTCCGTGTGCTGTACGATGTCAGCGCACATGGTCCAATTACTCCGTAGCCCTCCACTACGGCTCCTCTTTCTCTCTATCCAAATTCACTTCTACCTTCCTTCCTTCCCTACAGCTCGGGTGAGATGTCCACAGAAATGTGTGTACAGATATTGCGGCTTTCCCTTTCTCTGAACCAATTATTATTAGAATTTTCTCTATATCTGTGAAATGCTTTTTTCATAAATACCTCGATGCTATCAATCGATCAAAGTGTAGCTTAGCAAGTGCAAACGCGCATCGCATCGCATCGCTTTTGCAAGTTCTGCGTGAGTGCATATATGTGTTCAATGCAAGCAACAATTTCTGCAGCTCGGCCGTAATTTTTGGTGTACCTTCATTTTTGCTTTTTAGGGCTTATCCCAAAGCAATTCGAGCTATGAGAGACGCCACAGTGGAGGACACCAGAAATTTCGAACACTCTGGGTTCTTTCACCTACACTGACATCTCACAGCAGATGGAAGCTTTCCGTTTCGCCTCTGTCGAAACGCAGCCGCCGGCGGTCGGGTTCGAAGCCAGCTACTCCAGCATTTTCGTCATGCACTTTATCCACTGCACCACCGCGGCGGAAAAAGACTGAAATTTGCGTCCTAGTGGAGAGCTCAGGTCGTGCTTAACATGCACAGACATCACACATACAGCACACGAACTCGTTTGCCTTTAGCCTCTGTCAAAACGCTCCACGATGATCTGGTTCGAACCCGGGTACTATCAGAAGAAAAAGTGCGGGATCTCCAGCGCGTAGCAAAGCGACGCATGATGATGATGATACTAAATTTTTATCTTGCTGCGCACATCTCCCACAATTGCTCCCAATGACCAGGCTAACGAAAACTGCGTCTGAGTGTTCCCCGCCGGGGTGGTGCAGTGGTAAGACGCCCGACTACTGCCCGTAGTTCCCGGGTTCGAACCCGAAAACGGCGGCTGCGTTTCTATGGAGGTGAAACGAAGTGGCGTCCGTGTGCTGTGCGATGTCAGCGCACGTTAAAGATCCCCAGGTGGTCGAAATTACTCTGTAGCCCTCCACTACGGCTCCTCCTTCTCTCTATCCACTTTCCCTCCCACCTTCATCCCTTCCCTTACGGCGCGGTTCAACCCCGCCGGGGTGGCGCAGTGGTTACGGCGCTTGACTACTGTTCCCAAGGACGCGGGATCGAATCTCGGCCTCGGCGGCCGCTTTTCGATGGAGGAGAAAAGCAAGGTGCCCGTGTGCTGTGCGATGTCAGTGCACGTTAAAGATCCCCAGGTGGTCGAAATGTCCGGAGTCCTCCACTACGGCGTCTCTCATAGCCTGAGTCGCTTTGGGACGTTAAACCCCACAAACCAACCAACCAACGGCGCGGTTCAGGTGTCCACATAGCAAGTGTGACAGATACTGCGCCTTTTCCTTTCTGTGAACCAATTATTATTATTAAGCACGCTTTGCGCACGCCTGTCGTTTGTTCGCTACCAAGCATGACTCGTTGCTTGCTTCCCCGTGACGTGCTTAAGAATCATGGAAGCCGCTGAGGCGCTGTGCTTTTCGCCGTCAGTTTGCGATGGGCGGAGTTCGCCGGTGCTTTTGCACTGCATCCTGTGCAGTGATGTTGATATATTGCTTCAAGAGCGGCAACAAGCGGCGAAAGCGGATCCCGAGGAAGCAAGCGACGAGGCATGCTTGATAGCGAAGGAAGGACAGCCGTGCGCAGAGTGTTCGCAGACGCAGTTTTCTTTATTCTCGTCATCGGGAGCAATTGCTGCAGGTGGCGCAGGAATGCAATTTTCCGTCGCTCTGCCATAGACAAAGGGATTGGGTAAAGAGCGGACACCAGGCGAAATCTGGCCCCAGGAAATGACGCATCACTAATAGCGTTAGGAACAGCTTCACGCACCACGAAATGTATTGCGCCACCAGTATTTGTCGCGCCGCGCACGAGGGTGCTGCCGCACCGACCGAAGCAGACTGCGGAAGGACAGGCCCGTCTACGCGGGCGGCGTATTCGTGAGGACTTACTACCGGTCTATACAAAGTCTTGAACATGCCTTGTATGGTAGGGGGCGCCATATGGCCGATTTCGGCGGGCTGTGGCCCTGCCATGAGGAGATGCGGCTTTCCTGTTTGCTTGCACTGAGTGTCCTCGTTTATTTTGGTGTTTATTAATAGATAGATTTGTTCCGTAATGACTGTTAGCTGAATACCTTTCGTTGCTTTTTTCACTAGTTGCGCATCAGATTCTTTGTTCCTACCTGTTTCTCCTTGTTTTCTTTTCTCTCTCCCACGTTGTTTTTTTCTTAAGCCATGATTGTCTAGTCACGTTTTAGACAAGCAGTAGAAGGTGCCCTGCTACGTCGGCTCTTGTCAATGGTATCTGGACAATTTTGGTTGTATCGTTAGCCGATCAAGTAGCAGCGTCAGCTAAGTGTTACCACTCTTGTAATGCCTCGTGCTGCAAATGTCGTACCTTCGTTACACGTTGCTCATGGTTGCCATGGCTCAAGACCATATCAATCAGCGTTGAGGGACATCGCAAAGCAATCGAAAATATTTACTATTTTTTTCTGCACGCTCGCATTTTGTTACTGGGTGATACCTCCTAACACGCCTTCCGTCTTCAAAGCCGGTCTCCCGCCTCATGATCTATCCAGCTTTTCTGGGTCCCGGTCCACTCCGTCCACTCAGGTACCTAGGCAGGCCATTCTTTTTTTGAGGTTTCATCAGTCGAGCAAGCGCCTTCGACACCTCGGGGAGACACTCGAGCTCGATTGTCGCGTATCACTAGATAACTGTAACGTCTAACGTATACCTCTCCACCAAATTTTCTCACTATATTCCAGCAGGTGACGTGGCGCCATTTACAGTCCCGCACCACACTATGACTTGCCTACTTCGCACTGGTTCACTAAGACCTAATCACGCTGGAATGCACCCTCTGCGGCGTTTAAGGTTTTGCGAACATTGTTTATTTTTGTTTTGACCTCCTTTCTTCGCATGAATCGATTGGTAACGAAGAGACTTGGAGAGAAAGGAGACCCGACTGTCCAACGTCAGTCGATAGATGGTGCGTTGAAAGCCATTGGAACCATTACATTCCAGCCACGCCACGCATGCAAGAGCAATCTAGTCGCTGCGTTATAAATGTCAACATTAAAATTGTAAATAGCTTCATGGGATCTGTCGCCGGTATTTTTGGCTGCGAATACAATCGTACAGAAAGGACAATTCAGGCGATGGGGCCGCCGCGCTCACCAAGTACCTCCAAATAAGGTTTTCCGCCCCTGGGCTACAGGCGAGAACGTAGACTTCCCGGCAAGAGGTTCTTTCTTCCATCACAAAATTATTAGAATCAAGCGGAAGCGCAGCATTTGAGGCCCTGAAAGGACTCAAGGCAGTTCGTTTTGTGTCACCTTCATGTTCGTTCTTCAGATCGCGTTGGTGTTCTCACTTTCGGCACCACGTTCTCCCCACGTTGTGGCGTCAAACTCACCGATGGCGGACCAACAGCAGGAGATCAATCATGTTATTACTAACATACCGAATCGAAACCTGTAGGAAATCTATAAATGATGTCGGAAATCCTGCTTTACTTCCAAGCATTTAGTTTCTCTTTTCCTTTACAGAATTTCTTCAGAGTCTCAAGAAATATCATAATGATAAAGAGCAAATATAAGGCTTCAGACCTGTTGTCATATTAAATTGGTTATTATAATGTCCGCTCAACCTTACTGAAAAAAGAAATTCCTGCTTCAAGATTAACTTTAAAATAAAAAAAATGGGGGAACTCAGAGTGCAACTCTTACTCTTGGCGTCAATAAAACATACGTCCTTGAAAACACGGAACCACAAAAAAAAAAATAGAAAGTATTTTTGAATATAATTTAGTACAATTACTGTGAAAATGTTTTAGGTGGCTTTTTTTTACTTACAGCAGCGCGGCTACCGTGAATGCGGGCTTTATCTCTGCATCGTAATGCGATATAATAACCAAAAGCAACGGCCGCTACTTTGAAACGCGTACCTCTCAAAACCCACGAGTCCCGGCAGCAAGCGACAAGTACCCATGTTGTGTCTTTGAAACACTCGCGAACATGCGTCTCTACTTAGCTGTTGAGAACCGCAGACAGCCCCTCATGTTCACAATTATTCGACTGGGAAACACCACTTATGATAAACATGATCCTCCTTTTCAATTTTTTCTTCATATAGCAGAGCTGCATGAACTAGCAATATTGGCTATGTGTTACATGGATGTATCATGTACATGAAATCCGGAACTACTGGAACAGTAAAAAGTGTGGCGTTTGTCTGTTTTTACGTTTACTTACATGCACGTTTAGAATGCTTTTTATTCTCACAGGTTAACTAATACGGGGTCATGTCTTGCTAATAGTTTGTGGTCGAACCAAACTTTAAAATCCTGTTGTTTTTTATACCGTTCGCGACGAATCCAAATCAATTCTCACGCCGACGCCACGTGCCTCGCGCACAAGTGACGCTGCATAAAATGTTCGTTTCCCACGACCTCTGTCAAAGTCGTCTTCGAACCTATTCACTCGAACGCCACATCACCTCTGGTCGTTATAAAAGAAACATTTCTCAATCCTACCAGTCTAGGCCACTTCTTAGGCTACTGGAAATGTACTGAAATTGTTGTCCTCTGTTAGAGCTCATTTGATGAATGGCTTTCAATATTTACTTTCGAGGTCGTGTCAGCAAAAACTCATTTCTTCTTAGACATGACAAGGCTCCTCGTCACAGTATTACCCTTCTACGTCAATACCAGCCCAATTTCAGTGGGAGGACCTCTTCCAGTTAGGTGAACATTATTTCACTAGAATAATAAAAGAGCAGTGATTATTGCAGCATCCGATACCTCTCTGTTTTATGCAGGACATTTCTTTTCTCCGACTCGGATGTTTTTCATGCAGATGAATTTATTTCATCAGTGCCAGAACCTTACTTTCTCAAACATTAGCTATTTGACAACAGACCAGTAATCTGTCTGCACCTTATGCTATGACAGAGAGTGGTTCAGCAAGCAATCAAGATTCACTCTACAGAAAGCCCGCACTCTCTGGAATATGAACTGTTTATGTTTACTTTCTCTGAAATACAGATTTAGACGCCTGTGTTTCTATTTTACAGAATAACTTTTTTTTTTCTGCGCTCAAAAGGAACCCTCAGCAACTATAGCCATTTTAGAATGAAAAGCAAATCGAAAAAGGAAGAAATTGTGCCTTAATACTACGAAAAGGAACAAAAATCTGCGAAATTATACCCCTCGATGTGACAAGATCTCGTTCTATTACTGGTTTATATAATTAAAGTAATGTAATCATGTTTGCTGTGCAAATCGTTAGCGTGATTCTGACGTTCGCGTGGCTATACTAGCAATATGCTCCCTTCCCAGCGTCGAAGCCTCATTTCCAATTTTCGAGTTCCGAGTCTCTACAGTCTAGCATGACGGAACACGGAAGTAGTCGACAGCGCGGGTTTTCTTGAGACACTGCCTGCTTTTGTGGCCTAATACCTAAGCAAGCTGTCTCGGAAAGGGTTATGCCACGAGCCAGCTTATATATGTTCGCTCTTCTTTATGCTATGCGCACTCTCGCTGTCCAATGTCAGACTGAATAAATGCGAGTCTGGCGAAAACGCCTTCTTACGTTGAAATATTCATGCTAGCCCGTTAGCTCTGACTACACCTGTGAGCTATGTCTGAAATGGAGCCCTGAGCTCACATTTTTCAGTTCCTGTTTCTTTGGCCTACTTCTGATGATAAGAATTTTAACCCATTCCTATCACAAAAGTGCTGCGTTATAGGTGTCCTCGTGATAGGCAGGTTTAGCAGGATCCTCTGCACTAGCAGCGTGCCTCACGCCTCAGCCCTATTTAATCTGGTGACCACCAGAACAATTCGAGTCTAAGCATCAACCATACTGTAGATATCTCTTTTCTTCTCGCTGTGCTTGCCGCCTGCTCAAGAGATAAGTAGGGTTGAAAAGCATTGCAAATGGACACTGTCTTACTAACGCGTACTAACACTGCGAATGTTTAGAGCAGGACTTTCCGAGACATCACGCAGTCTTCCACATGCATTTTCATTGCTCAACAAACGCAAACGAAGGCAAAATAATAACATCGTCCCAGTGCTGCTATTTGATTTTAAAACGCAAACACTCTTGTCAATAGATAGACGCCTTTGTATTGTTCAGGGCAAAAGTTTCCTTGTTTCAGATAAAAATATAGCTGTTTATCGCGCAATACATTTATCCAGGATAAAACAAACCGATGGCCTATTACCTACTAGCACGTGTAAACACGAAAAACGACCTCCACGTCGTTTCACGTAGTTCACGTAAGTTCACATTAGTTCACGTAACGTACTTTTCCCTTTTTACTGTCTGCGACTACTGCGCTGGCTACAATAAGCTGTTCTGCTGCGAAGCGGCCAGCTAAGTTGGAAATTTTATTGTAGCCAGCGCAGTAGTCGCAGACAGTAAAAAGGGAAAAGTACGTTACGTGAACTAATGTCACTCTTAATTAGAAACAGCGCGTCTAGCGAAGGTACACAATATTGCATAATCTCCCGCCTGTCAGTATTCCCTTTTCGTAAATGGACTACATTCCACTGCTTCAGAACGTCTGTGCGCCGCTTTAAAACAGTGGTAATGGTGTATAAGTGGTAGTTGTGTAGATAAGGAGAAATATAGCCAAATAAGACAGTTGCGTTCGTGGAGTAAAGAAATGTGTGTGCCGTTAGGTGTGAACTGTATTTTGTGCGAAACTCCGGAGACTGTTGAACAAGTATGGATGGCTGGAATGGGGTTTCCTTCTGAATCGTCATGGGGTTTTTTTTTTTTTTTTTTTTTTTTTAAGTCGATATTTATTGCCTCAGGGCATCAGTAGGTTATGAGATGAAGGATGAATAAATGATTAAATGAATGGAAATAGGTTGGCTGATTTTATGAAGTCCAGAAGTGAGCGATGATGAGGTCCCTGCGTCCAAGTGACGTATGAGGCAGGATTGGTTGCTGAAAGGCCAGCTATTCTCAGGTGCCGGATTCGTGTTGGCTTGAGTGCTGGGCAGTCCCACAGCAAGTGGTGGATGTCGGCCTCGACATCTTCGTTGTTACAGATCGGGCATCCTGGGCGTGGATATAAGTGTTGGAAGTATGACCACGTCCTAGTTACAGCTGGTGTAAGGGCAACACCGACCCGGATCCTCCTAAGCGCAACCTCCTCTGCACGGGTGAGACCGCGGGGAAGGGATATCGCACACGGAGGGATAAGTGCACGTGTGCGGCGCCGGAGGTGCTCCTTTCTTGACAAAAGGAGGGTAGCGTCGTCGACTTCGAGACGCCGTGGGATTGATGCGTCTTGGTTCACGAGGCGGGTTGCAAAATCAGCTTGACTTTGGGAAGGCAGCAGATCCCGTGGGACCCACTCAATGCGTATTGACTGTGGGATGCGCGCCGCAAGCTGGTGGATGTCCTGGCAAATTTTAGGGCAGCGGCTGACACGTCGGAGCTGACGTACTGCATGTAGTGCGTCAGTGCGGATGACAATGTGGGCTGTAGGGAGCATGGTTATAGAAGTCAAGGAGCAGAGTGCCTCTTGAACTGCCACAAGCTCAACGCAGAAAGATGTAAGTGGTTCTGAAAGCTGAAACGTAGTTGTCTGATTCAGGATAGGTCTCCGTGGACAGTGGATTGCCGTTTTGGCTTCACAGCCTTGCAGGCTTCCATCTACGTACACTACTATGGAATCTTGAGGCAGGTTAGTATCTTGCTCTTCAAATCTCTGGCGTAGCAACGATGCAGAGTTGGCAGACGTCGGTCTGCGGATGTCAGTTGGCTTGTTGTCTCCTAACTGTATAAATTTCCAGGGAGGGAGAACTGGCGCAGGTGGCTGAAGAATAATGTGTGACGTTGCATACGCCTTCAGTGCTTGCGTTGAATGTGACAAAGTGGCCTTGAGTCTGCGAGCATCTCGGCGCTGCTGCACCAGTTCATCGATGGTGTTGAGCTGCGCATTCTCCTGTAAAGCTACGACCGGTGTGATTCGTGGAAGGCATGTTATGGTCCTCATAGCTTCTCGATTTACGGCTTCAAGGCGATCCCATTGTGTCCTTGTAAGATGCTGGAACTGGGCCTGATAAACAATACGGGGCTGCAGAACCGCCCTCACTAACTGGCGTGCAACAGACGAGCCAGCGCCACCCGTTTTAGGTGCAATTCTTCTTATTAAACTTATAGTTTGAAGTGCTTGCTTTTTTGCCTGAGAGAGCCAAGCAGTCGCTGATCCTGATTGGTGAATTGTTAAGCCCAGAATTTTCAGGCTCGAACTTTCTTGTATTGGGGTGCCTGATAGAGAGAGACGAATTGGATTTGAGGCAAGTTTACGGCGTCCCCAGCGGTTGGCGACTGACGTGTATGAAGTTTTACACACAGAAAGTTGAAGGCCAATGGAGGATGCGTAATCAGAGGTTACGTCTAATGCTGACTGAAGGACGGCCTCTTGAGTGAGAAGATCATGGTGAGTGCTCCATACCGTGATATCATCTGCGTACTGCAAAAACTTGATTTCAGGGATATCATGTAAGCGCCACGCCAATGGGATGAAAGTAATATTGAATAACGTCGGAGACAATACTGATCCCTGGGGCACGCCACGTAGTGAAACGAATGAACCAACAGTGTCACCGCTGAGGCGTATTGCAAATTTTCGTCCGTCCAAAAATGATGCGACAAAAGTGCGTACTCTCGGAGGGAGATGGAGCATGTCAATGGCATTCAGGATTGCAGCATGACTGATGTTGTCATATGCCTTTTCAACATCCATTGCTAATATGGTACGTACATCGCGGCTGCGGGTAGATGACAGAACTGCTGAGGCCAAGACAGCCAACCCGTCCTCTGTACCTATGTATGGACGTAATCCAATTTGAGCAGGGTGATAAAAACCGTGCTGTTCAAGCCACCAAGAAAGTCGTGTGGCTAGCATTTTCTCTGCGAGCTTGCAAAGCGTTGATGTTAAGGAGATTGGTCGCAAGTTGGCGAGGTCCGTTGGAGGCTTCCCAGGTTTGGGAATAGGGATCACGACAGCGGTTTTCCAGCTCTCGGGTACGACACCATCAAGCCACACTTTGTTTATGGTGTCTAGTAGTTGAGGAAGTGCAGCAGTACTGAGGTTTTTGTAAACCTCATACTGAATTTTGTCCAGGCCGGGCGCTGTTTTCCGTTTCGCATCGTCAATTGCAGCCAGCAGCTCGCACATCGAAAAGGGGCTCGCAATTCCATCTGTGTCGGCAGCAGCTGGTAATTTCCATGCGTCTGCAGGGATACCTGCCAAATTAAGGTTTACAGCTGAAGGAGGCAGTATATCGTATTTTGGGAAAAATTTTCGAGCAGCTTCTTTGGCGAAATCACCCGGCGACAGATTAGCCGCAAAGCATGCTGTTGCTGCTGCGTCAGTAGAACGACGACCATGTTCCATTGCACGAAACGTTCGCCATAGTGAGGCATTCGATGATTTATCAGAAAATTGTTCACACCATGCATGCCACTGGCGTCGCGATAGATCGCGTTCATATCTCCGAGCCTTCGCGGTAAGATAATTCAGTCGTGTACGCGCCTGCCCCGAAGTAGGGTCTCGCGTAGCAGCCAGCTCAGCTTGACGGCGGGCTGCCCACAAGTTAAGCAGGCCGAGATCTGGTGCCATGGGGTTTCATTCTTAACTTTAGAAAATGATGGCTGAGTTCGGTATGAGTCATACTGCTATTAGAACTACTAACATGTTGGAAGAGATCTTTATATTTCCCATGATGACCTTAATTTCACATCCATCCAAAAGTGTTCTAGGGATTCTATCCAACAGATTGAAAAGTCAGTCCTATGCACCTGGGTTATTCAACGTATTTAGAAAAGTGGTCAATTTGAATATTTTATCGTTAGAGATTTGAGTGTAAACCAGCTTGCTTTATAACAATTGGCTAGCCTGTAGTGTCTTTGAAATAAAGGCAGTAAACACATTAAAAGCGCTTATGGAGTGATGCGACCTTCATGTCAGACCAGTGGAGGAGTGTTTTTGGAATTCTATCAGACAGATAATCGACGGTTTGAAAACACTGTCTTGTCTACCTGAGTTTGTCAATGTACTTGACAAAGGAATTAATTTGAAAGTTTTAGACATTAGTCTTGCATGTAAAGCAGCTCATGTTTGCCACATCGAGCAGTCTCTTGTGTGTGTGAAATATAGTGCAGTAACGACAGGAAAAGAAGTCGTGGAGTAATGACAAGAGTGCCAGGTTGCGGTTGTTTGGGAACGCTGTTCAAATCGCGCCCTATGCAACAAATTTTGTTCTTTTTTCCACTACACATTTTTTAAGGCGATATTTTTTGGTGCTTGGACAGGAACCCCGTGAGCGAAAGTTGTGCACAAAACTTGTGCACAAGGTCAGTTGTCAAGATCTTATTCCGCGAGGTTCCGCGAAATGCGTTCTTTTCTAGCGTTCGTGCCATCTGGACGTCCCACACTTGATCATGCGTCAAGGAACACCACGCGAAAAGAGCGATAGTGCACTGTCAAAACTAACACTTGTCGGAGAAAGTGTGTTAGATGAGGTGCCTTCACATTCCTAGAAACGAAATATAATTATATGTAGCATTTAAATGAACGCCGAGAAGAGGCAAACGATGAGAGCCAAATAACATGAGAGGAAGAGGGTGGTTTCACCATTTTCTTTTAAAAGACATCTAAACGACCCTCTAATTCTTCTCTCCGACTCAGTTTATCTTTTTTGATCCACACGGCATCGCTCCTTTCGCGCCGATAAAGAAAACCGCGCACGAGTTTGCCTCCGCTGAAGAAAGGGCAGACAGGGTGGCCTCTCGAATACGTACTCTTCACTGAAGGCCAAATTTCAGGTCGTATTTATTAACCTGCATCCAATGCATTTATAATAAATTATCATCACGAGGTTCGCGAAGGAATGAAAAGTGGCAGAAGAGGTAAATTGCTTTTATACGACCTAAAATCTCAGTCTGATCCCCCCGACCGCTGGTGCGAGTCGACGGGGTTGCGACCCCACAGGGCCTGCCCAGTGGAGCTAGCTGGTAATGAAAAAGGAAAGACAAGGAGCCCAACTGAACAGTAGTCGGAGAATGCAAAATATAGTTTTATGGGGTTTAATCTCCCAAAGCGAGTAAGGTTATTGGGCACCGCAGTGGAAACGCCAGAATATCTACCACCTAGGGTTTTTAACGTGCACTGAGATTGAACAGCACACAGGAGCGCTGACGTGTTTTAGTTTTTCAGATGTAATTGTGTTCTTCTATAAATCTCCATGTTTTTGTGCCCCACCGCCGGGTTTTTTTTTTTTTTTTTCAGAAACGAGGGCCACCAATCATACACAAATTTTAAGAATGAGTTCCGCCCAGTTTCATGCCGACTATGCCTGTGCCATAAACCGTTATACTGAATGCAGTAGGAATTTGACACATAAATTTTCAGTGGGGTTTTGGCAGTACTGCGCTTGATCAGGACAGGTAGCATCTGTGGCATGCTGGTTTCCCCACCTGTTGCACATTTTTGATGTGGACGGATGTCCTGCTTGTGACCAAGCCATTGGCGGTTGTGGCATACGCGACCCTTCGCCTTGTACCTTGATGTCTCAGTCTCTGCGTTCCAACCTCGGATGATTGCAGGCTTTCCCTCCATTTCGAACGTTAGCAGGTACGTCCCGCTCTTTCCCATCAATCATAGGGAGACATTGTGGTCACTGGCTCTGCAGAGGACTTCCCTTAGTGACATCCTCGTTGATCATCATCATCATCATCATCATCATCATCATCATCATCATCATCATCAGCCTGATTATACCCACTGCAGGGCGAAGGCCTCTCCCATATTTCTCCACTTAACCCGGTTCTGTGCTAGCTGCATCCACTTGACCCCTGCGAACTTCTTAATCTCATCCGCCCACCAAACTTTCTGCCGCCCCCTGCTACGCTTTCCTTCTCTTGGAATCCAGTTTGTTACCCTCAGCGACCATCGGTTATCCTCTCTTCGCCCTACATGTCTTGCCCATGTCCATTTCTTCTTCTTAATTTCTACTAGAATGTCGGTAACTTGAGTTATTTCTCTGACCCACTCTGCGCGCTTTCTATCTCTGAATGTTACCCCTACCATTCTTCTTTTCTTTTGAGGCATGCCTTTTCCCGGTGTCTGATGCGTACTGATAGAGTAAGGGGCTTATTGTTCTGAAAATACTGTGGTTGACGTGAAGCGCAAAAACCGTCATCATACGTGCCGACTGTCACAGTGTTTGAGACTCGATTCATGCGGACGATCACACGTAAGTGCAATGTCGTGCGCCGTGTGTCATCATCGCTTCGTGCAGAACTCACTGTAGGACGTCGCCGAACGCTGCCTATATCCCCAGCACGGTCAAAACGTAATAATGTATCTGGGCATCTGACCTCGTTGTGAGACGCGTTCCTCTAAACAGCGGTTCGAGGTCATTAATCGTGACAGGCTTTAAAACCCCTGTGCAAGCCATACACCAAATCAGGCAATGTAGTCAAGTCCACTGTTCCGTGTCTGTAAACAGGAAAATGTACCCAGCCCGGGTATATTATTACGACGCTCAGGTGTTACATAACGAACATCAGAAAGAACAGTATAAACACATTGGCGAATGCTGCCGCTGCGCTCTCGACAGGGAAAAAGTAGCCCCAATTGTTTTTGCACAAAATGCATTAATAAACTTCACGCACCGCATGCATTTTCTCCCAACATTATTTCTGCACCTGTACATCTTACTATTCAGTCGATAAAATTTCTTAAATCACCAATAACGCATGCGTACAAAGCCTCGAACAAGACGCCTGTCAAGTGAGAAACTTCACAATCGAGTGTGCACAGTAGCAAAACGGGCTATGGTAAGGAGATAAATTATCAGCTGACAAAACGAAAGAAGTAACGAGCCTCGAACGAGAATGTACATAAATTCCATACAGTAGAGGGAGAGCAGGGAGATATTAGTAATCAGAAACCTTTCTAGCTGCTAACGTTCCTATCAAGGATGGGAGCTCATGGAGCGTTTGAATAACGACGCACTATGGAGTTGATTTTGCGAACAGAAACTTCATTAGATAGAAGGATGTGTGTTAAGGGTCCATCGGATTGCAGCGAAAATATTTCAACCCCCACCTTGCTCGATTAACTCGAGAGGCGTCCTCCGGTAACCTTAGAGAGGTGTTTCAACATGTTTTACTACCTGCTTCGAACGTATACACCAGCACGTTCGTCAGATATCACGTGGCAGTGGCGGGTGAGCGTAATAATGGTATTTAAGGAACGTCCTGAAGAATAAATATTTCCCACCCTCACATTGATCGATTAGGTACTGGAGAACTCAGTGGCGATGCGTACTTCATAATTATCGAACACGAGTCTTGCCGCTGTGGGCAGGCCTCAGTTTAAATTTGAGAGGAATTTTACGGTTTAAAGGTTATAGCAACACACTAAAACAATGCGAAATCGGCATTTTCTTACTTCGATCTTTAGGCGAAACAGCGGCTGAATCTTGAACCAGAAATCAAAATCCTTAAATTGAGTACAAGTGGCACTGAGAATGAAAAACAAACATTGGAAATTTATTGAGAAATTTTGGCACATATGGGGCCACGAAACTTAAAATGAATCAAGGTTCAGATTCATAATGCATAGTAAGCTATATGCGGGGTGAGGTGGTCACACCGGCTGCCGGCTTGCTTTATAATGCAGTCCGCAACCTGGAACCCAAGCCTAGTCGCATCGCGTGGGCGCCGACCCATAAGTGACTACTAGGAAACAAAGCGGTAAACACAGCGGCCCGCGCGCCTATCTTACAAGCGCCCAACCTCTAGTCCCCCGATGACGAGCTGGGTGACCGCTGGTGCATTTCCGAGACAATATTGACTACTGAAAACCTCGGCAGCAATAGTACTCACCTCCGGTGAAGGGGCTGTCGGAAGTCGAATAACACGTTCTGAAACTACTGGAGGCCCACAATATCTGGAGTCCGGTGGCGGCTAGCTGTCAAACCCGAATGGCCGCACTCTGAAGACAGTCGTTGCAATTTCTCTCACATGGTGTGGGCATTCCAACCAAGTCCCCAGTTTCCTCCCCCCCCCCCCCCCCCGAAGTGGCGTGGTAGGCCTTTCTCCTCGTCGTCTCATCGATCGGGCCACATAAGGCCCTGACCAGCCATGCTCGCGAGGCTGCTGGCACTTGCTACGGCCGGACTGGGGCTCCTGGCCAAAGGACGCTAGCGTTCACCATCTTCCTCTTTGATGCAGGAAATAAAGCGATTCACAAGCAAGTGAACCGAGATAGTCTGTGTACAAGCTGAGGTTGTCGGTGCTATTTAAGTTACGTAAAAAGGTAAGGAAATATAGCTCGTTCATAAGAGCATGATCCTTTGAGTCGAAGCGCTAGCCATTAACCACTAGTGGTCGCCAACCCAGGTTCCTAAGCTTTTCATGTGACAATTTTAGCTCTGGCTGCTAGTTTTATAAGGTAATTGTAGATTGAAGTTCGTTTCTTATTTTTTTTTATTACATCACGCGACAATGCACAAATTCATGCAATATATTATGAACCGCTCTAAAAATGATCGGTAGGGCTGATTCACATGTAAGGCAGACTAACACTTGATACACAGATATCACTAATGTAAAAGGTAGCACATTTTTCAAGAATAGTGAAGAAAATTGTTCTTGCGCACTCAATTTGAAAATCTTCAAAGTGCTGAACACTAGAGACTTGATTTATTTCCGCATCGTGGGTTACAAAAATCGAGCTTAGCTACAGCAACCCTGCGGCAGTTTTCACAAGTGAAAATATTTTCGACATCTGAAAGGATATAATTTCAGCAAGTTAGCTGTTTAAAATACTATTTATGCTGAAAGGAAAAGGTTAGGGACATTCAAGTAACGATTTATGAATCCCAAATATCTAATGAAATAACTTTTATACGCCACTCAATTTTTTTTGTTTCCATTCGAATCCTCTTATGATGAGTTCTGATAATCTTGATGGTTCGCTTGCCATTCGAACTCCGGATTTTACTGTTACATGAGCATTTTGTAACGTAAAGCGAAGGCAACGCTCCCCTATTCTTCTACATTTCAAGATGATAACTACCTAGAAAGCTCCTAAATAAACGTGCATTAAAGTGAGTGGTACATATATGTGTCTGTTCAGTCATTTTGTAGCATTTGCGCATGTGCACAATAGCAAAGCGTGTAGTCATATCCGTCCTAATACAGGCTGAACGACTGTTGGAAACAAAACGGGGGAAGTGGAATAGTCCGTAAATGGGAATTTTATTGTGTTTGCTCTACACACGGCAAGCAACTCTTTTTTTATAACATCGCAGTTCATGTGTGATCACCGCAACCAAGCCCTCGTTATGGCGAAGAATGCGCGCCATCGACGAGGAAATAGAACAAACAGATCAAAAGCCGTGAAAGGGCAAACACTGCACACACAACCCTCTTTGCAACGAGTAGCGAAATTGCTTATATATAATAGCTGTTTCAGAAATAAATGAAACGTAATAAATCGCACATTAGAGCAATCAAGCGTCCCAGCTGCGCCACCGCCGTGGCAGTGTTCAGAAGGGAAAATGCTTTGTCATGTGAGAGGACAGAAAGTCAGCAACGTTGCCGTTTGCAATAACATTTATACAGAAAGAATTGTTAGGGAGCTCTAAGTAAAGATTGAGAAATCCCAGATACCTAATGAAGCGCCTTTTAAATAAACCACTGATAATTTTCATTTCAATTCGAAAGCTCTGATGGAGAGTTTAGAGGAAATAGAGCAAACAGTTCAAACGCCGAGAAAGGTTAAAAACTGCGCTATTTGCTGACACTATTTGCATCGAGTAAAAAATTCTTCATATTCAATACCTTTTTAAGAAATATATGAACATGATAAATTCTACACTTTTTCCCATTTTCGGCATACAACGCAACTCGTAGCCAACCACACCAAACGAATACCGAAACGGTTACTCCATATACAGCAGCCGCTACTCAATTTATTGAATAAATCATTATTCAATAGTGCGTTAGAATTACAAGGGTTCCTTCTAAACTATGCCGAAGCTCTGTTATTCTATGTCTGCCCTCATATTGTTTAAACAAATTCAACTCCCTCTTAAACTGGAGGAAATAGAAGTGATTAAGGGTAAAAGGTGGAAATCTGGAAAATAAAAAGATATAGAATAAAATTAGAAGCTTTATAAAATGGCATAGAGAAATAATTTGATTTGTTTTTCGGAACTTAGCATTATCATGGAATAGTGAGTTGTATTCAGTGAAATATCTTTTTTGCAACTGAAACATTGCGCACGTGAAGGAATATTTGACTTTAAATCTGCGTGAAACGTAGTTCGAATCGATTGGTAATTGGTAATACCTTGTATAAGTCATTTGCCTGGAGTCCAACCGTAAGGCAACGTTATGATAGGTGTCTGGAAATCAGGTCTCTCCTACATTGCGAATGCAGTAAGCGCACTCTTTGTATAAGACGTAACAACCTATTATAGTGCACAAGGATATACAACTACGCCTTTGATTTCTCAGTTTGTGAATATGTGGATACAGAAAGTAATATTCTGCACTTGAAAGGCTTTTTTTGAAACGAAAAGATGTATCAGGCACTTGAAATAAAACGATGTTATCTGTGTTCACAGAAAGAATGGAAAATGCGCTAAAACATGACACAATAGAGGCACACAGAACATTACGGGCGCAAGGAATAGGACGAGGATCGTAGTATTATCCTCTTCTATGTACCCTAATTCCTGCCGTCGTTTTAGCGCACTCTCCAATGGCTTCGGTAGGTGATCACTAACTGCCCCAACAACAACTGTTTTTAAGTTAGGTTTGGAACATACAACGTAATGGCAACCAGATCTGAAAAGATTGTTCTTTTCAGCGAAATCTCTGCCCACTGACCAAATCAAAATGCACAGGGTTGATTCGGCTCAGCTTGGCGCGTTGCTAAGCAGCATTGATTAAACAATGTAGTGTAGCAGCATTTTCACCCTTCAAATGCAGTGTTGCAGAACTTGAACACCCCATAACAATGCAACTGAACTTAGGAACTCTCGTAGCAAGGGAAAGGAAATGAATGCTCATGGGGCCTTATTGCTCAGTAAGGAACACTTTAACGTTTTGATTAGGTAAGTGCTTCAGTGATGAATGCAGCGGAATGCATGATTGGTCTCACTGGTAAAAGAAGTAAGCAGAAGCCTAATTTTTTAAATTAATGTTTGTTCTATTCGCGGTAGTAATCCAACTGCAGGCCTCATGCCACCTTGACTTTACCAATCGTTGTGGTGCATTGCAATTTGCCAGCTATATAGGCTGTGCCAAATTTTCTTCAAGGATAACTGCGTTTTGATCTTCCACTGCCTTTCGCTCCTTCAAATGCACCTGTATGCTGCTACAGACGTTTCCGTCGATCCAGCTGCGGTACAACCTGCGCTCCAAATGTTTCCAAAACTGATTACCTGCATAATTCACGAATCACTGCAATGTGGCATAAGCCGGTTAAGCTATTTAGCCTCGATGAATTAAAACAAAACACAAGAATATTTTTGCAAATTTTTCTTAAGGCGACAGGCGATACCAAATCCTTATTATTCGGAAATTGTCTGGCGCTCTGTGTCGAGAAACTCTAAGAGTGAATATATTTTGCGTTACACACAGAGGTAGGGTTCTCAGAACTTTAAAGAGCTGTCTTTTGCTCCTGCAGTAAGAGCTTCGCGCTCATTTTTAAAATAATAAAACCGATTTTCATAACGGGAATAATATATTGCTAGCGACCACGCGACACCTTTGGAGAGAAAGTAATGAACGCCATTATCAGCACAAGACTGACAGCTGTTGCTATTCTGAGCATGGGCAGCCAAGTTTCGAATGCAATGGTTTGTGAAAACATCTGATATAACTACTAGCAGACTGACCTTATATTGTAATGTTGCCACAATATTAGATAAGAACGCCAGGCATTACGTTATCCTTTATAATTTGAAGCTGCGGGCACGATTTCGGCTCAATGATTAGATATTAAGGCTAACCTCACAATTGATTAGTAAAAACAAGATGCACTGTTTGTTTTCGCAGGAAAAGACTGAATTTGCAACTTTACGCGACTAACGGCTGAACGAAGCTACAGTCTTCAATTGAACCCCTTGAATTTCAAATAAAATAGCATACCAGTTCGAGAAAGAAAACTACAGTGGGCACGCCCAATAAAGCTACAAATAGTGGAAAGAAATGCATTAAATCATCTGGTTCATTGATGCGTTCGTCCGAACTCTGACGCATAGCCGCAGCGCGTTCGCACAAATAGAGCCACAATTGTTTGGCTGGGTTAAGCAGCGACGCTTCGAACACTTTACGTAAGAGAGTTCGATATTCTTTCAAAAATGGATAATTCTTCCTGACTGGTGTAGTTAACGAAACCTCATTGAAAGACTCTCTCGCTTCTACGAGATCAAATCCGAGTTTTTTTATATATCAGCTTGGGTAACTTCCAGTTATGCAGATGCGCTGTCGTTCAAGAGCAAAAGAAAGGCAGGATTTCTCATTTGTGACTAGAATGGAACCTCCTTTCCTACGTTTCTTGTATGCCGACTTGAGCTTACTGTATAAAGAACTCTTGCTTGTTTTGCCATTGCGCAGGATACCTTCCACGGCGGTGCTCTTAAGTAGCAAGGAATGAACTGTCGTTTGTCGAGCGCCACTTCCAGTTTGTAAAGTGTGTCCACAACGTCTGGTGTAGCCCGCAAACTAAGCCTCGACACCAGCTCGCTTCGATAAAAGCTTGATAGTGGGAGAATAGCCATGAGCCACACGGTGAACAGAATGCTCAGCGCTGCTGCATTGCGCATTCGCTGAGGAATCGGCGTAGAAGTTGCAAAAAAAGAAGCCATCAGGAACATGAACGAATCAAGTGCACTTCCCACGAACTGTGAATGCGTTTCTTTATAATATACGGCTGCACTTACGACCACACAAGCAGCAAGAGCTATCATCAATAGGCAAATCCCAAGCTTTGACTCAACAAGGATGTTGAAGAAAGATACAAGAGTAGGGCCGCTGCGCTTAACGTAGAAAGTTTCCTGCTTGTGCACAATGGATGGGGGCATGGCGAGAAACGGTACGAAGTTCCGTGTGACCACAACTAAATTCCCCAAAATATCGATGCTACCTCTTGTGAGCTCATGTAATAAATTCTCATAACTTTCTAAGAATCTTCGCTTCACCGTTACGTTATATAAATGGAGCGATTTGAAGACTACTTCCGTGTATACCGGACAAAACTTTGGAGAGAGGTTCTTCATACTTTTGGTTTCATGACATCCGACGTTAACAACGCTGTTTCGAAATTTTTTGTGCCTCTGCAAGCTCGCAATATTTCTCTGTAAACCCTCAATGTGTCATTCGGCTGCTAAAAGAACTACCCTGAAGTGGCCATGTGAAGACACCACTGTTATATCCCTCAGGAGAGCAAGACCGCGTCTTTTACGCATACTGCATGCACAGAAAGCTGCCTGTAGCTCTCTCAAATAGCTCACAAAATTTTTCTTTTGTCTCGAATTCAAGGGCCTTGTTTAACCAAGCGACTAAGCTGAAGAAACTTGGCGAAAATACAGCTTGGTAAAGACATTCAGATGCGTTTTCCCCCATGTTCACTGCAAGAACATTTGTGTTTACGGCGTGCAATATGTTTTTCACTAAATAACTAACAAAGTGTGCTGGGGACTGCAATGTCCATAGAGTCACCGGCCATGGAATATGCGGCAACCAAAAATATTCATGCGGTCTCGTAGGACCATCGCAGGTTGCAAGCGCAATATGATCGTACTTTGAGAAGCGAAGATGAGGTTTGCTCAAATGTTAGTGAAATTTCTACCAAACACATTTTGTGCCGTGAACAAAACAAAAATCATGTAAACTATGATGTGAGCCATCGAGAACCGTACGGTTGGTGCACTAAATTTAGCGGCGTATTTTTCGAAGGATGAAAATTATTGGTGATGTTTGGTCAACAACCGTTCATGTCAGCTTTAACACCAAACGTGCAATGAATAATGAATTGGAAAAAATTGCTTTAGGACAATAAGCACAAGCAGGACTAAACACCTGCTTGAAGACAGTCACCAGAGTAGATTCGTTTCCCATATATATTTACACACATTTTTCTGAAATATATTGGCAGCAAATCTACATGCAGACATGATTCAAGCACCGTTGAAAACACGATTTTTCAAATACTCGATTGCATTCTGATAAAATGTCACATTGATTCCAGTACGAGAAATGCGAATGTGGCTGTTCTAATTATTCTTCTTTACACTTACCCTAACAAGCATAATGCCCACTCATACGTTTATAATAGCTACAGTGCGGCACAAACATTTCCTCGCCTCAATGCCAATTGAACGGTTGATCAAACGTTTGGACACATGAACAAAACAAAGATTGCATTTGTGACAGTAGTTTTGCCTTTGCGAAACTGTATCCAGCTCACAACAGCGGGAAAATCATTCACCCAGAAAATAATGTACAAGAGACGGTGATGCTCGAAGTGGCCACACGCTTCCAGCTACTACAAAGTGTCCGACCTTGGCAAAGTGTCAATGTAGAGCATGTTTCTTGCTGCTACTAGCTCTGCCGTGGTCACAACTGCCCCAACCAGTGACTAACACGGTAGAGCATCGAAAGTATACACTTTCCCCACGCTACAGCGTCAGCGCAGGGGCGTCACCTCCTCTCCTGTTTTCTTCAGACAGAAAAGAAATTAAAAGGAGATTCAAAAGCAGAGTCCAGAATTCTCAATATTCGCTGACATGCTTGGAGCAGCTTATGACGAGTCGTACCAGTCACAAGAATAGCCCGGCGCTAGAAAGGGCCACGTTACAGAAAACCGATATTATTGAGTGAAGATTCGTGTACGAAGGCACTAAATGTCCTTGTACGACCTGTATCTTGAGGCACCGCGAAACATATTTTGCATACCGTGCTGCTATCTGCAAACCAATTTCCTAGACACTGCCAATAAATTTTGTTGCCGCGCCAGGATCCGGCTGGCGACATATATGCGCATTTACACTTTCTTGGAAAGCGAATTATCAGGCTTGTGAGCTTTACCCTGCTGATTTCGAAACGCATTTATCTAATGTCCAGTCAGAGGTCAAGGTCTAAGCTTTGTTGGCGTTCGGAAGTCTCTCAAAGGATTTCTATGTGTGTGTGTATATATATATATATATATATATATATATATATATATATATATATATATGCGCTCTGAGAGTGACATTTAAAAACTTGAAACATTATTATTTCGACGTTTCGAGCGTAGCATGACCTTCCTCAAGGGTGTGTTTACAGTGCACTCAGGCGCATTTGTAATGGTTTTACCTATGGACGAGTGGGGTGGGCAAATAATATGGAAACGTAGGAACATTTCGCAGCCACGCGAACACAAAAAGTTAGGCGAACACCACAAAGGAGCGCAAGCGCTCGCAAAAGAGGGGGAACGAGCAATCAACGACCTGGGTGGGTGGTGAACAACCCAAGAGTGAGACGGGGAATCTCGATGGGAGTACACATTTGTGTTGAGTGCAGCGCTTTCCGGCGCCTTTGTACTGGTGGGGTGCAGCAAGAAGGCATCGCAGCACCATAAGGCAGATAGAGCAGGTAACAGGCACTTAAGGGGATGTTCAGTGCGCGGGCGAAAACTAAATTTAGGAAGTAAAACGGAGAAGGAGCAAAAAGAAGGCTAAAACGGTAAGCATAAACGCACATATCAATTTACACGCAGTATATACAACTTAATCGAACAAAACCCCCCATAATGAATTGAAGGTGTCCGAAAAAATACAAATAAGCACGGCATTTACTTAAGAAGGAATTTCACTCATTGGGGCAGCGTCCAAGATTGAAACGAGTTGTCACTGTATAAACGTACATCAGAGGGTGACACTCCACAATAAGGCAGTGTTCAGTGTCATTGAATGGACAAAAAAATAAACAAGAACAATAACTGTTCATGAAAATGACTATTTTAGGCACATAGACAGCCTCAAGAGACAATGATGATATCCGTTGGAATTTACGTGGAAAGACGGGAGAGCTTGCCAGCACTCTCATTATTGCCAGCTTTCAAGGTACTAAATTGTTATATTATGTACGACTCGCTAGCGGCCCTGTCATAATGTGGGGGTAAGCGTTACTGCATATACGTCGCCCAGAAGGAGTCACATGAATGTCCTTTTGTGCTTACATGTCTCGATAATAGGAAGGCTAGGCAGTGATCGTATATGTGCCCGGCGTTATTTATTCTTAACCGGAAGGGAGTTTCTGTTTGCCCAATATATTCCTCATGATACAAGCCACACTCTAGAAGGTAGACCTCATTACTTGTGTCACATTTGAAGGCTCCTCTAAATTTGAATGCAAAAAAAAAGAGGCTGTGATTTGGACCGTTGCGGCTGTATTAATCATTGGAAAATTCTTACAGCGAGGCTTCTTGCTCAGCGTTCATCCTTTTTTCAATGTGCCTCTCTGAGCATACTGCTTTAATTAGCTGCCGTGAATTCTCTCGATATCCTTCATATATATTGCCTCGAAACCTTTAAAACTGTTTTGTTTTTTAACAGCCGCCGGCCTGCGGCCTTATCATTGTGATTCTACCACGCGTATCAATTCTGCATCCCGTGTTTGTTCATACTCGTCGCGATACTACGCGTCATCATTTTCTTTGTCGCGAACGATGCGCCGAGATCTGTCTCGACGATTCCGATAACTTGCCTATGCTTTTTCAATGTACCACGTTGTGCTAGTAGCAGTTTGCGACGTTATCTAGATTGCTCTGAGCAGTCTTTAAATTGAGCGTTGGCGAGTGTGACGGGCATTCTTTGTTCGGCGATCGACGAGCACGATTGTTGCTATTGCCGCCGCCGAGTTGCTAAGTACTTTTGCGGGCGCAAGCCAGCCCAATAAAGAGTTTCTTCAGTGAAATCACCGACACTTCATTTGTGTCATCGACCTTGTCACCCCCACGTGACATCTGGTGGAGGTGCTGCCCTTGATCCTTCAAGCGAAGACTTCAGCCTTGTTACTGCCGGCCTGGAAGACTAGCCTATAGGTCACTGAGCTAGCCGCCGACTCCAAGGCCTACAACCCGATGCAGAAGACTGGATTGACCTTTTCGACCGTGTGGCAGAATTCAACGACTGGGACGACGTCGCGAAACACTAGCAAGTCTACTTTGTTCTTCTAGGACATGCCCGAGTTTGGTTCGAAAATCATGAGGCAGCTATAAAGGATTGGGATATTTTCAAGGAAGCGTTTTTGACTGCCTTTTCAAGTGTCGTCCGAAAGTAAATAGCCCAGGCCCTCCTTTAGTCAAGAGTTCAACTTCCTAACGAGCCTGTCCTGGCGTATGTTGAGGAGATGAAGCGCCTCTTTCGCCGCGCCGACCCAAATACGACCGAAGGTGAGAGAGTCAAATGTTTAATGCGAGGCGTTAAAGAATTGCTTTTTGCAGGTCTTGTCCGAAATCCGCCAAATACCGTGGCGGATTTTGAAACGGAGGCGTCTACCATCGAGAAGACGTTGGACATCCGGATGCGCCACTACGAGCGACCACTTCAACTGGACTACCTGAGCGCATCTGCAAGCGGAGAGAATCTTCGTGACCTCATCCGGGCGAAGTACGAGAGGAGCTCCGCCGACTGCTGCCATCATCACAACATCCCCAGGGGGCGGCGCGCGCGGACGTCGTACGTCAAGAAGTCCAGCAGGCACTCGGCGTTCCTCAAGCGACGACTCCGACGGCTCCAGTGCATGAATCAGCAGCGATGAACTAAGTTGCTGCATTACGGCGTCCTGCACCCCGACGCGACCTCCCAAACCCTCGTCGCTACCATCCTGCCCACGAAAGCCGCCCCTTGGCCCCCACCCGCCAAATCTACCAACCATCCCCAAGCCCTAGGAAATGCGACGTCTGGAGGACATCTAAAACCGACCACTCTGCTGTGGTGAGGCAGGACACATCGTCCGTCACTGCCCGTACAGGCGGATCGGCCTCCGTGGTTTCGCTGTCGAAGCCCCACGACTCCGTCCTGGCGAGCGACCACAGGAAATCAACGACTTCTTACGCTGCGGAAAGCAGTCGTCGCCAAGGCGTCTGTCACGCTCCCCATTGCCGTACAATGCCCGATTTGCGTCGCCGGGCCGCGGTTAGTTGCAAGGACGGTCTCCTAGCCCCCGTAAGGGAAACTAAAGGCAGCAACCTTTTGGAGGTGAGGTTGCTCAACGGCGAAAAGACGAAGATCCTCCGCCACCGACGACCACTAACGATGGCGCAGCCATTTCATTGCCGCTCCACACGACGACATCCACGACAATACGACCGGAGTGCAAGCCGATACCGCCTCCCAGCGAAATAAAGGTATGCCACGGCAAAACCTGATGAAAATGAAGAAACGACGGAGCCGAGATCGGACACCAAGGCCCATGTGCAATGCGAGGACGCGAATAAGCGACCTTGAAGCTGATGTCGACGGTCGCAGAGTCACTGCCCTAGTAAACACCGGAGCTGTGCATTCGCCAAGGTTCTTCATCTTAGTCGCTTAGAGATGGCCCATGAATTCAAGGCAAAAAACGCTTTTTGGGAGCTATTTGAGGGAGCTACAGGCAACGTTCTGCGCGTGCAGTATCCGTGAAAGACGCGCCCTTGCTTTCTTCATGGATACAACAGAAGCGTCTCTACATGGGCACTTCGGGTCAGTGTTTTAGGCAACAGCACGCCACATTACTGGATTGCACAGCACTTTTTAGTTCGCAGAGACACAGAAAAATATGTTGGATGTCTAGAAATCAAACGCATGAAGAGCCACCCAACAAAGTTTTGTCCGGGACACATTGAAATAGTCTATAGTGAGGCGCTTTATTTATACAACATAACAGTAAAGCGGAAATTCTTCAAAATCTATGCGAATATGTTACAGGAGTTTGCCATCGGAAAGCACTGATATCTGCGGGTATATATTTTTGGTCAAGCGGATCATGATGCTGGTCTTCGCCATGCCCGCACCAGTTATGCGTAGGCAGGACACTTTCTACGTTAAGCGGAGCAGACCTGCTCTTGTCTCTTTTTTCAACATCCTTGTTGAGTGAAAGCTTGGTATTTGTGTATTGCTCGTAGCTCTTGCTGCTTGTGTGTTCATCAGTGCAGCGACTGATTATAACGAGACGAATCCACAGTTCGTGGGAGGCGCATTAGATTCTTTGATCTTCCTGACGGGTTCTTTTTTTGAAACTTCTACGCTGATTCCTCACTGAAAGCTCAATGCTTTCGCGCTGAGTCTCCTGTGCGCTGTGTGGCTCATGGCCATTCTCCCACTTTAAAGCTTTTACCGAAGCGAGCTGGTGTGGAGGCTTAGTTTGCGAGCTACACCAGACGTTGTGGATACACTGGACAAACTGGAAATGGCGCTAGACAAACGGAAGCTCGTTCCTTGCTTCCTAACGGGCACCTCCGTGGAAGTTATCCTGCAGAATGGCAAAACAAGCAAGAGCTCAATATACAGTAAGCTCCTGTCGGTATACAAGGCACATACGAAAGGAGGTTCCGTTCTCGTCGACAACAAAAACTCCTGCCTCTCTTTTGCTAAGGAGCGACTGGGCATCTGCATAATGCTGTCACCCAAGCTGCTTCATATGAAAACTCGGATTTGACCTCGTAGAAGCAAGCGAACCTTTCCATCAGATTCCCTAAACCACACCAGTGAGGAAGCATTATTTATTTTTGTAGGAGTACCGCATTTTCTTATGTAAAATGTCCGAAGCGTCGCTGAATAACTCAACCGAAAAATTGTTACTATTTTTCTGCTAACGCAATGCGGCTCTGCGCCATAGTTCAGACGAACTCTTCAATAAATCAGACAATCTAATGCATTTCTTTTCACTTTTTGCAACTTTATTAGCCGTATCGACTGTAGGGTTCTTTCTTGAACTCGTATGCTATTTGTATTGAAATTCCCGTGTTGAATTTAAGATTCTAGCTTTGCTCAACCATTCGTCTTGTAAAGTTTCAACTTGAGTATTTTCCCGCGGAAATAAATAGCGCCTTTTCTTTTTGCTAATCAAATGTAAGGCTAGCATTTAAATGTAAATAATGAGCCAAATTCTTGCCATCAACTTCTATTAATAAGGCTCACGTTCTGCCAGGCGTCCTTATGCAATGTTGGTCAAACATTACTTTATTAAGTTGGTTTGTTAGTGGTTATCTCTGATGTCTTAACAAACCGTACCATTCGAAAATGGGCTGCACTTGCTCAGAATAGCAGCAGCTTTCGGTCGTGTGCTGCTAATGGCGTTAATTACTTTTTGTCCAGAGATGTCGCATGAACGCCAGCCATATAATCTGTTGTGATATAGAAACCACTTTCATTATTTTGAAAATAAGCGCCAAATTCATATTTCAGTAGCAAACTTTCGCGCTTCTAAGTTCTGAGAACCCTACATATGTCGTTAAGAGCGAGCGCCAGAATATTTCTGAATAACAAGTATTTGGTATCGAACTGTCGCCGCAAGTAACAGTGTCACAAATATTCATGTGGCTTGTTTTCTTTCACCGAAGTGAATTCGCTTAACCTGCTTATGACACATTGCAGTGTTGCGTGTATCATGCACGTAATCAGTTTGGCAATATTCTGGAGCACTAGCACGGGGGGGGGGGGGGGGGAGGGGGTTTAAACGCTGCTGTAACGAAGGAAATCTTTATGGGATCATATCGGTGCCTTTGAAGGAGCGAGAGGCAGTGGAAAATGAAGTCACTTGTTCTCGAAGAAAACTGGCAGAGCTTATATAGCTTGCCAATTCCAGTGGACCACAACGGTTGGTAAAATGAAGGTGATATGAGGCCTGCAGTTGGATTACGACAGCGAAGATAACGAACATTATTGTAAAAAACAATTACGCTACTGGTTACTGCTTTAACCAGTGAGACCAACCTTGCTTTCCGCTGCGTTCTTCACTGAAACACTTGCCTTCCGCTGGTTTCTACAGAACGTTAACGTGTTTCTTACAAATCAAGGACACCCCATGAACACACGTTTCCTCTCCCTTGCAACAAGAGTTCCTAATTTCAGTTTCATGCTTATGGGGCGTTCAAGTTATGCAACGTTGCGCTGCATTTGAAAAGTTAAAGTGCTGCTACAATGCATCGTTTATTCACTGCAGTATATTTAGCATTGTCAGGCAGAGATTTCGCTGAAAAGGAAAATCTTCTAAGATCTGGTAGTGATTGCGGTGTATGTTACAAGCATGACTTAAAAAGTGTTGTTGTTTGGTCAGTTGGTGATCACTAGCAGAGGGCATTGGAGAATGTCCTAGAACGACTTCACGAAATAGGGTAACTAGAAGAGGATGATACTACGATCCTCGTCCTGTTCCTTGCGCTCCTTAGGTTCTGTGTGTCTCTATTGGGTGTCAGGTTTTTAGCGCATTTTGCATTCTGTCTGTGAACACAAATAATATCACTTTAATTCTTTCTGAAAAAGCCCTTTCATATGCACAATTTTGCTTTCGGAATTCATATATTCACCCACTAAGCAATAAAAAAAGACATTGTTGCATATCCTTGTGCAGTATAATACGTAACTTTCTGTACATAGACTGGGGTTTATGCATTCGCAATGCGGGACAGACCTGATTTCAAGACACTTATAGTTATGCTGGCTGATATCCGATTCCCGATGAAAAGGTATTACCAATCATCCCGTGCTAAGTTTCACGCAGATTCAAGAAACAAATGTTCTCTCATGCGTACAATGTTTCAGTTGCAAAAAGCTTTCGCTGAAACCACCTCACTTTTCCAAGATAATGCTTAGCTCCGATAAAAACTATGAAATGCTTTACTGTCATTTTATACAGCTTCTACTTCTACTCCATGCCTTTCTGATTTCACCATTTGCCCCTTAACTACCGCGCAAACGACAGGACAGAGATGAAGGAGGGCCACCACACAACGCTGACTCACAACCATTTGCGCCTTTTCCCCTTAATCATTTCCATTCCCTCTAGTTTCAGTGGGAGTTCAATTTTGTTGTCAATTTTAGGGTACGCATTATATAGCAGAGCTTTTGTACATACTTTAGCAGGAGCCCTTTTGATTGTAACGCTATAATAAATAATGTTTTATTCAGCAAATTGAGTAGCGGTTGCTGATTATGGAGTAACCGTTTCGCGATTCGTTTGGTGTTATTGGCTACGAGATGCAGTGTCTGCAGAAAATAAAAGTAACGTAAAATTTATCACGTTTATCTATTTCTGAAGGAGGTATTTATTATAAAGAATTTCGGTACTCGTTGCAAGTAGCGTTTTGTGTGCAGGTTTCAATATTTTGTGGCGTTGGAATTGTTTGTTCTGTTTACTCTCAGCCCCCCCATCAGAGCAATCGAATTCGAATGAAAAGCATCATTGGTATAAGTGAAAGGTGCATCATTAGATATTTAGGATTGCTGAATTTTTTCTTACAGTTCTTTACGTCTCCTTTCTGCAAAGATAGTATTGCAAAGAGCACCGTTGCTGACTTTCTGTCCTTTCACATGGCAAAGCATTTTGCCTTCGGAACAATGCAACGGTGGTGACGCGGCAGCGATGGTCCATTTCTGTAGCCTGCGGTTTATTGTTTCATTTATTTCTGAAAAAGCTATTATATATAAAGAATTTCGCTACTCGTTGCAAAGAGTGTTGTGTGTGCACGTTTTAACCTTTTCACGGCTTTCGAACTGTTTGTTTTATATCCTCGTCGATGGCGCGTATTCTTCGCCTTCGCGTGGATTTGATCGCGGTGACCCCACATGATGTAAGACGACATAAAAAAAAAAAAAAACAATTCTCTGCTGTGTGCAGTGCAAAAACAACAAAAGTTCCATCTACGGAGTTCCCCTTTTCCTTCTCTTTATTTGAAACGGTCACCCTACCTGTATTAAGATCGATATAATACGTCAGTCACACGGGAAAGTTTAGTGACACTTTCACGAAGTGCACTTACATAGGAAAAATGACACTTTCGGTGCTCGCTGTCACACGGCAAAATCAATTGTCATTGTGAAATGACGACAGTGCCGATGCGGATTCTGCAGCCTTATGTGAAAATTAATTACTTTTCACAGAAATGCCTTAAAATTCAAATTTATTGCACGCACAATGACCAAAAGCTAATATTCAGTTTATTTGTGCATTTGAGAAAATGGTTTTGACTAAAAAAGCGTCGCGATATCGCACGGGCGTTGCTAGCTTGACCGCGCCTTTTGTTAACGAGCATGGTTACTGCTGTTTGCATGCGAAACCGACCTCGCTGCTAATCGCGGTTATCGCGGGCGTAGCTTTGCGACTTTAATTTGCATCGTTAACCGAGAAAATGCTGGTAGCGCCTACGTATGGAGCGGAGTCACCGGTGTTCGAGCGCGAATTGTGCACAAGCTGTATGATTCAGAGCAGAAGTGCATTTTTCACTCGAAATCATGTCCGACGGCGCTTCTATGCAGCCTAAAATGTCCAGCGGCGCAGCACCCACCTATGGCAGCATCGCCACGTCTTCATAGCGTTTGCTCGGCGTGTAGTTGGGCACAGCGACGAAAAGGGTGCGGTTTCCGCAGCATCACGAAAGTAGGTGAGACTATCGCAGCGTTCACAGCACCGGATGCTACTAGCTCTGCGCTGTAGTGTCGCCCATGAGCGGCCGTGAACGGCAGAGCGCGCGGTGGAAGTAGCGCTTTGCTGTGCGCTCCTCCGTGGTCGTCGCTAAGCCTATAGTTAGTTTCACGTCGAAGTATGAATGGGTGACGCTTTCGTATGGCCAGCTTAATAGGATGTATGGCTCACTCGTGGCACCGCCTTATTGTCAACCTTACTGTCTGTCAATAATAAGAGAAAGTTGCATTTCAAATCGAAGACGACTTAGGAACGGAGATAGCGTATACTTGTACTGCGAGGGTGCGCTGTGTCGCGCCGCCGGCGACGATGGCTATGAAGTTGTGAGCAGAAATTTGCTTGTGTCGCGGCAATTACTCCTATTGACTCGGTACGGGTCAGCGATTCCCAAGAAGGATTAAATACTGACATTGCTTTACTCCAGTGATTATTATTCACGGGAAAAACACATTCTCGCACACTTTTCTGACACCGGTAAACACGGGGCCGAAGGCGCCGTGGTGCTGGCTTCACGCTGGCGGCTTGCGGAAGGAAAAGCGGCGGGGTCTCCGGCCGGCACTTGAGCGAAATGCTACTGTGTCAAAAGACGACTTTCTAGAGATTGGGTTATACATAACTCCAACTTCGATGATGCAGCTTGAGATAACGCAAATCATCGAAGTGCAGCAGCAGACGAACGCCTTCGCCTTAGCGCAAGCACTGAGAGCGAGGGAAGCTATTCAAGTGTACGCATCGTTTTTAGTAGGTGACAGCTTAAATCTCTTGCCTATTATTAGAAACGCACATGAAATTACGGTAAACATTTCAAAACATTGTAATTTTCAAAAATGTATCAGTGATATGTCAGTGCCCTGCTGTCGAGACTACACACTCGCCTGCCGGGCAAAGTGTAGTGAGTTCGCCAAACTCTCATCGCGCCGACTGTCTTCGGCAGCGAGTGTCATTAAAGTTCATTGTTTGACGCGATGCGATTGACACTAAACGCGAGTGCACTCGATGAAAGTGACACCAAACTTACTCGTCTGGCCGGAGTATAAGACCCCACGTTTCGCTGTTCTGGACCAGCGCAAATGCCACAAAATGACTGACCAGACACATAGATCTACCAGTCACTTTATTACACGTTTAGTTAGGAGCTTTCTGAGTAGTTTTCTGCTTGAAGTGTAAGAAATTGAAGACGCTATCTTCGCTTTAGGTTAAAAAATATGCAAGTAACAGGTAAATATGGAGTTCGAATGGCAAGTGAACCATTCATATCATTAGAAGAACTCTTCAGAAGAGGATTCGAATCGAATTTAAAAATATCATTGGTTTGTAAAATTGTACTTCATTAAATATATGGGATCGCTACATCTTTACTTGAATCTCCCTACCTTTTTCTTTCAGCATAAATAGCATTTCAACCAGGAACCTTGCGAACTTTATATCCTTTCAGCTGACATACACATTTCCACTTGTGAATACTTCCCTTGTGATTAACTTGCTAAGCTTGACTTTTTGAAACATTATGCTGAATCGAATGCAATCTCTAGTGTTCATCACTTTAAGGATTTTCAGCTTGAGTGCTCAAGGACAATTTTCTACGCTATGCTTAAGCAATGTGCTCCCTTTCGCTTTAGTGTTAACTGAGTATAAAGTGTTGTTAGTATTGGCCTACATGTAAATCACCTCTTATGATCATTTTAAAGCGGTCCGTACATATCGTGGAATGTGCATATTTTATTGCATGAATGTGTGCAATGTTTCGTAATATATGGAGAGAGACAGAGAGAAAGAGAGAGAAGGCAGAGAGGTTAACCAGGAAAGCTTCCGGTTTGCTACCCTTCACTGGGGAAGGGGAATGAGGAGTTTAAAAGAGAAGATAGAAGAGAATGATAGGAAAGGTAAGGCGGCGAGGAGCACAGTCACAGTTTCTCAATCAAGTTTGTGTCTCTCATAACAGATAAGTGCTTTGAAGGCTTTGCCGTTAGACACCTTCTGTGGCCATGGGACGAGGATTTTCTCCTCTGTGAAAGCACGGCTGTCAAGATGGTCCAGAGCCGAACGCAGCTCATATCTTCCGCTTGAAAACGCAGGGCACTCGCAAAGGAGCTGCTGTGTGGTCTCTTCGCAGCCGCATCTTTCACAGTTAGGGCTATCCGTCATTCTCATCACATAAGCGTATTTTTTGGTGAATGCAACACCGAGCCACATACGGCACATCAGTGTTGTTTCGCGCCGCCCTTTGTTAGGGGGAACAAGAAGGCGCAGCCCAGGGTCTAGTTCCCTGATGCGTCGATTGGAAAATTCTTCTTTGTTCCAGGCTGAAAGCGTTAGCTCCGCCGCTAAGGAACGAAGTCGACAAGCTGCGTCAACTCTAGATATCGGAATGTTCACTGTAGTTCCGTCGTTGTGTGCAGAACGGGCAACTTGGTCTGCCTGGTGGTTTCCCTCAATACCGCAATGTCCAGGTAGCCACTAGAAAATTATATCATGACCTTTTGTTGATGCGTTGTGGTATAGCACGCGGATCTCTGCAGTTAGTTGTTCATGTGATCCACGACGTAGCGCAGCTTGAACGCCTTGAAGCGCTGCTTTCGAGTCCGTAAAAATGAACCAGACACCTGGAAGTTCCTGGCCGATGTATTCAATAGCTGCACGTAAGGCAGCCAGTTCCGCACCAGTTGAAGAGGTGGGGTACGTCGTCTTGATCCTCAGCACGGTGGACCTCGACGGTATCACTACGGATCCCGCGGAGCTTGTTGAAGCAACTGAGCCATCGGTGTAGACGTGTTCACGATTATTGTGCATAGAATACAGGTGACCCAACGTCATTTGCTTCAAGGCAGGCAATGGTACACCCGTTTTCTTTTTTACTCCCGGAATAGATAGGTAAACTTTCGGTTCATGTAGGCTCCATATGGGTAAACTCGGTCTTGAAGCTGGAGTGAACTGTGAAGGAAGGTAGGTGCGATGAGCTGCTATGGTTTTGGCAAATGCAGTATGTGGTCTAATTGTTGGGATAGTTACCAGGTGGTGACGGGAAACCCGGGTGAGGTGTCGTATATGTGTCCTCATGGTTTAAACAGCAATATATGTAGCTATGAGATGCTCGCGGGAGAGAAGAACCGTTGCTGCCGTTGAGGTGCATTTTGTCAGTCCAAGGCAGATGCGGAGAGCTTGAGCTCGCACGCTTTGGAGGATCTCGATGTTCGTCTTCCTAATATTATTGAATATTGGAAAGCTGTACCGCATGTAACCCAGGAAAAGTGGACGGTATAGTTGCTGCATAGAGTGTACTGACGCGCCCCAGGACTTGCCTCCTAGAAAGGAGAGAACATGGGCAATCGCCGTCAGTCTTTTCTTCATACCACTGACATGTGGACTCCACGAGATGTTCCTATCAATGGCGATTCCAAGGAAGCGATGACTCTTCTCATAAGGAATAGCTTTGCCATTTATGTATACTGCGTATTGTAACACTGATTTTCGTGGGAAGGCCACCACAGAACACTTCTCTGTTGAGATAGTAAGACCCTGTACACGAAGATATGACGTCACGATCGATGCCGCTTTTTGTAGTCTTGCACGAACTTGGGGTCGAGTCAAGCTTGAGGCCCAAATGCAAATATCATCCGCATATATGGAGATCTGAGCTGACTGAGGCAGCAGGTCGACTAGGCCAATGAGCACAAGATTGAATAGAGTGGAGCTCAGTAGCCCACCCTGCGGAACTCCGCGAGAGGTTCTATGTGAGGATGAGGATTTACCAATTGCTCATAAAACTATCAACTGCAGCTAAAATTGTTTCATAAAAAGCTAAGAAATCTTAGTTGGCGCCCACCAGTGATGGCTTGGTAGTGTCTTTTTGTCAGCTTTTTGTCTACCGATATAATCATGGTGTTATGGGCGAAGCTATATTTCCTCGCCTTATTAACGCGACAGCGTTAAGGAGCTCGTGTCGCAGAAAAGCCAGGGTCGTCGGCGTCGGCGGCGTTGGCCGTGAGCGATAAATCTCGGCATGCACTTCATCAATAAAAAGCAACTTCCAAGATGGCCTGGGTGGGAATCGAACCATGGTCTCCGGAGTGTGAGACGGAGACGCTACTACTGAGCCACGAGTTTTTTTTTATTGCCTGTTTTGAGTTCACATCAATTAAAAAAAAACCCTCAGCCATGAGTTCGATGCTTGAAAGCGGCACAAAAGCGCTTCTAGTGAATGCGGTGTTGCCTTAGAAACGTGCCGTAGAACGTTATACTGCGGTGTATATCGGTAATTATGAGCATGTTACTTACAGAAGTCGCAGTTACACGAGTAGCGAAGTACGTTTCCGCTACATTTCTTCTGCGCTCTGCGCACATGCAGAGCCATCTTGCGGCAAACACAGAAGAACCCCTCCTCGCAATGTGCGGCGCTGCCCCGACACGTGGCGCGCCACTCGCCCCTGACGTTTCTCTGCGCACCCTCAGGGTTGTAGAATCAAGCGTCTTTCTTTTCTTTAGATCACTATCTTCGCTCACCCGCTTCTCCTCTTCGGGCCGCGCGGGCACCGGTATGAGGATGCCCCAATACCCTTGCGTTTAATAAGTTTTCTCGCTCTCTCCCCTTCCAACATCCAGCGTGCGTCACTCGAACAGTGGTGTTTAGGCGACGCGGCTCCTCTTTCCGCTCACAGCGCGACTGCTAGGTGCAGCGTCTGATGCCGGACGCCTCTGACGTGATCGCTGCGCCGTAGCGCTTCTGCTGGGAAAGCGTCCCCTGCGATGTGTGCCGAGGTGCTTCCGAGGAATCATTCTGCGTGGTGCTCCCAAGCGAGATAGAGGACGATCCCATCAAGGCGTCAGCCCCATGATCGCGTCCGCCTTCATGGCGCGTCGCTGCCCGGCTTTCTCCCTACGAGACACCCGGTTCTTTGGTTCGTTCCGCTTGCTCAGGCGCACGTTTCGTAGCGCGCCGAACGCTGCGTTGCTCGGCGCTCACCGCGTGATTCGTAGGTGCAAAGTCCGACGCGGGGCGCCTCATCAGTGATTGCTGCGCCGTAGCGCATTGTCTTACACTCCTTGGCAGGTCGACAGGTGTTGTATTGCAGGGCCCTGCGCGCTCGCTATTGAGACGCGTGTGACGGAAGCGGCGCCGTCTACCAGTGCCGGTAGCGCTGGGCGGAGCGAACGAGGTGCAATAACGCTATCGCGTTCCACTCTTGAAGGCGAAGCTTAAGCGTCCTCCAAATTTTGCGTAACTTTGACAGCACCGACAACCTCAGCTTGCACACAGACCGTCTCGGTTCACTTGCTTGTGAAAAGTTTTATTTCCTACATCACAGAGGACGATGGTGATACCTGGCCTCAGTTCGCCAGCAGCCGCAGTCCGGGCCGCCGCAAGTGCCAGTAGCCTGTTTAGCATGGTGGGTCAGGGCCTTTTGGACCCCACCGATGAGCACCCCAGATGTGAGATTTTTTGTGAGAAGCCTCAGGCTCTCAAGTCTAACAATTTGCTTTCGAACGAATGAGTGAATGCGCGTACGATTACTTATCGCCAGCCGTCTCCTGGCGCAGAAACATCATTTCCTTGCTTTGAACCTAGCAATCGTGATGTCGATAGTAGTACAATATGCAAATTTACTATTGCTTTATCGCGAGGCAAAAGCGCATATGGCGGCGACATGCACGAATCCTCGCTCAATAAAATCTGCTTTGTATCCAGCCCATTTTGATGCCGTACCATCCTTCTCAGCGATACGATATTTCAGAAGCTGCGAAGATATGAAAGCGAATATTAAAAAACATGAATTTCGTTTCGTTGAGACCGTTTTTAAATTCTTTTTCAGTGCGAAGAGATAGGCCAGGCAACAACCTTGCACCGAAGTTATGATGTGCGGAAGGTATAGAGGTTCGATGCTCCACTGAGGTGCTCACTGTTTGAGGCAGATATGAATGTGAGACGGTAAGCAACGCCACAAAGTAGGCTGTGTGCGGACACTTCGATACGGTCGGACATCATCTAGGTACTGAAACCGTCTACCAGCATTGGGCGTCACAGCTCGTATTTAGTCTATTATGGATGAAAGATTTCGCCGCTGTTGTGAGCTCAGTATATATGTTCCCCTGTAGACTGCTGCTGTCACAAATGCCTTCGCTTTTTGGCTGCCTAGACGTTTAATGAAACGATCCATTGGGTATTTATATAGCGCAACTTTTTGTTCCATATCGCAGTTATAGTAATGGTATGAGTTCGTTTTATGCTTTTTACAGCAAGTGAAAAAAAAAAGTTGAATGTCATTTCTCGTACTCCACTCAATATCAAATTAGGTTGAAAGTTGTTATAGGTTCATGACTGCGAAGAGGATATATGCGTCCACGGAGGGTGTCGTCACGTTACCGTCCAAAATGTATTGATTCATGCGTAAAATATTGGTTGTAAGAGGTAGCAGGTGAAGAATGTGTCTTTGTAAAAACTTTCGTTGATGTGAATTCATTAGTTTTTCAATTAGGACCAAAAACCAATTCTACATCAAAATGGCAATGGACGTTGACATAATGTTCAGACGTCAAAATAGTCACGTAATTTTTTAGAGTTTGCAAAATGTGTCGAAATTATGCAAAAACGTTGCAAATCGTTAGTGTCAGTTCTCGACATTCCGTTAAAACGTAGAAAACAGAGGCAATAGTAAGAGAGGAGAAAAGCAGTAAAATAAAAAATAGTAAAAACAGTAAAAGGAAAACAACCAACAAAATAGAAATTAGAAGGTGTGAAAAGAACAGCAAACAAAAAATAACAGCAAAAAAAAAAAGGACTAATTGAATGCAAAGAGCAGCAGAAAAGGCTTTCCCCTGTCCTCTCTTGATATATCTAAGTGCCTGAAACGAATTTCTTTATCGGAAGGCAGCCAACTTTGCATAAACATTTTTTTCAAAAGTGCTTAAAGATTTCAGTGATGTAGATATACTGCAAATAACTCTAAGCAAAATGTGTGAAATGATTTCGGACGAAGGGCTCAACTGCATTCACGTTTTTCAAGTAAGGTACATGTTTACATCCACATCTGTTTATTATAATGTACTGTATTGTATTGTACGATGACGACGTGCTACGACCGGTTGGAACAAAAGTGTAATCTTTTCATGAATATTTTGCATCCCGCTAATGTGCCGAAGATATACGCTACAAACAGATGCTGAATTAAGCACGCGGTTGTCAATGTCACACATAGTGTACCACAAAAGTTTTGTTTTATTCGAATAAACAGTTTGTTCAGCAGAAATTTCACTATTTAAAAAAAATTATTCGTACCTTATGAAACCGCTACGTTCTAACATCTGAAATTACAGACAAATTTTGATTGCAACCTGCGATTTCCATTTGAGATCGCAAAAACATTTTGGGCTGATAAAGCAGCCATGGCCCGTGGCTCTACGGGCGCTGAAAATTCCAGCCCACTTTCTGAAGCATTTGTTGAAAAACATGGAGTACAGGAAAATTACAAATATGCTTGAAATAAACATAGGTCGAAACGCATCTGAATGGCTATTTAGAGCTGTATATTCACCACTTTTCTTTAGCTGAGTAGCATGGCTAGTAGCAAAAATTAATTACGAGGCCGAATCAATTTGAATGTATAATTTTGTTGAGCTTCGGGAAGATTTCTGCTCAAGCAGCGTCAGTAAATGACGCTGGCTTTCTCATGAAAGGCACACTACAGTAGTGCATCCACACGGATATTTCGGAATAGGGTTTGAGGCTTTGACAGCAAATTTTGAACTTTGAATTCACAAATAATTTCAAAACAGTCTGATATATTGAAAACAGGAAAATCAGTAACCTCCGTTCAAAATTTTGCCAGTCTGACAGAGAACCAATCTTGAAGTGCTTTATTTGTTAGTGACAACGACGCGGGCATTCTTCAAAAACAATCCCAGTGTCTTATATAAGCTAAGCACAGAGAGCATTCATATCTGCGTAAATATGGTTCCTGTCACGCTGAACTACCTAATGGTCTTCGCCATGGCTGCATCCGTGCTGCACGCGCAGGGCACTTTCTACATTAAAAGGTATTTCTTTTAAGTTCTCGGGTCTCTTATCAGAAGTCTCTTCGTTTCATTTTTCATTTCCCGCTTAATGATGTATTTTTGTTACGTACGTAAAGATCCAGAACTTTCCCAAGTTTTTCCCATTAAGTAGCCGATATTTCCCCTGTACCATAACATTTGCACGTAATCGTATTCGCCTAGTCAAATATTCAATTTTTTACCTCGTTTTACCTGTAGGTCTTACTTCCCAATCTCATATCTACGATGGAGATGTTACAGAGCAGCTGCCTTTATAAATAAATATTGCGCCTTTGTCCGCACTAAACTTGCCAATCGGCCATACCGAAGCTATAACGCTTCGCTTATCTAATCGTCGTCTTTTTATGGTGTCGTTTCTCGTATATGCACCTACGTGGCAACAGACGCCTTCTTTTGGCCAAATTTTTCACTACGAATGTTTTCTACATTAGTATAAATACGCCACGTCGTGCAGTTGCAATATTCGCAGGTTATTTAGATACGCTGTCCAAATAAGCCATCTAAACGGCAATCCACATAGCAGCTCGTGAAAAAAAAATACTTTCTAAGCTTCTTGTTTCATCTCATATCAAACATATATACGCTGCAGCCCATAATTACGAAGTCAAAACTGCCATTGTACGTATTGAACTATTTGACCGCTACTGCGTCTGCGGTTTGCTCATACAAGTTGTAAATGCTGTACTAAATGCTAATAATTCTTAAAGAGATCAGCATACCTCATCCAATGATATTCTATAAACTATTCCTATATTAATAATGGGAAAGCTGTTTATGTAATGAAGCTCTTTTGAATATTTCACTAAGGGCTACACCCCTTATCAAAATACGGCAACATAACATTATTCGGGAATGGAGGACTAGCAAACTGCAAGCATCCGTAAAAAAAAAAAATCTAAAAGTGTACTGTGCAATAAACTGCGTTAAAATTTCGGGTAGGCCAGAAACAAGATGAAGGCAATAAAAATACTTATTAGACGCACTTATTTCAGATATAAAATTTCAAAAAACTATATCTGAGATGTAGCAAACTTTACCACTTATCGATGAAAAATATCATCGAAAGCAAAATTTTAACTGTTAAAATGAGCATGTCGCCAGATTTTGCTTCAGATGACCAAACAGCAGTTAATTTACTAAGCCAATTTTGTCAGGCAGTTGCGGATCAAAAACACAACAGCAATTTTTTGTGTACTTTATCAGGTATTTTGCTAGATTCTGAGTATCTTTACTCTCACTTGGCTAATTCAAATAGCTCTGGTATAGCCTTAGGATGGAAAACTTTTCCGGCCTCGAAACAATATCATTTAGTGAACTTTAAAGGAACTTACGTGCAATTAGGCACGTGTTCCTAGATCTTTTAGCTGCTAGTTGGCTGCTGTGATTTCTGTAATATTATTAGCGTAATATATACCCAGTATGATTTGTACAGGGTAGAGGGTTTCAAACATTTCCTTTTTTTTTTACATGTTATATTGATCCCTGAATCGGATTCGAGTAACATGTTCTGTATTTCTCGATGCTGTAAAGAATTTGAAAATAGGGATGGGCAGGGCATGTACTGGAAAAAGATGATAACCGACGGTCGCTTTAGGTAATAAATTTGATTCCAAGGGAAGGAGAGTGTCGCTGGGGACGGCAGAAAGTTGGGTGGGTAGATGAGGTTAAGAAGGGTGGAGGGGTAAACCAGATGCTGCTAGCACTACACCACATTGGGAGAGGCCTTCGCCCTGCAGTTGGTATATCTAGCTGATGATGATGATGATGCCAGGCGATTATAATACAGAACCTGTCTCAACAAGGACTTTCTAGAGTTATATGAATCCACAATCTGCAGAACAGGTGACAGTGCTTAAAAATTGTTTTTTTCGTGTGTTCAAAAAGGAGCTCCTTAGGGCTCAATTTTAGATCCTTGGCTTTTATATTTATCTGAGCAATTTAGCCGATGCAATTGGCAGTTACTTGTAATAATACACTGAAGATACGGCGATTTTATCCTGTGCAACTAATTACTCTGATGTAAACAGGTGTCTGCAAAACAAGTAAATCAGTGAAAAAAAATTTCTCGCTGCTAATTAAATTAGCATCGTTCGTGAAAATAAGTCTAGTATGCACCCATAATACGATGTGAATTCTTCTGCGGTTGAATTCATTTTTCCTTCACACATCAAAAATGTTCTTGTCATCCAATTCAATAAGCGTCATCACTGAAGCCCCTGGTATTGCTTCTTGATTGCGATGTTCTGTGGAGCTCGCATTTGTCTGCCTTATATAAAAATATGCGCTGGGTTTCCTGTGTATTGTCTCTAACGCAATATCGCATGGCAATCAACGTGACAAAAGTATTGCTCATGCTTCATTTACAATGTCCTCAATTAGGGGTAACTATTTATAGCCATTGTACTGTTAGGTGGACATCTAGAATGGTTTAATTTTTATTTGTTTACTGTCAATAAGGATATATCAGTTGTGCCTAAACAAAGGTACGAATGCTTTTACCAGATGTATTGACCGAACTTCTGCTTTCTGATGTTCGAAACTATTTCGATCAAACACTTTTGGAAGGACGCTTATAATATACATCATACCCCAGCCCGTGGCCAAAGACCCAAAATCTCATACGGGATCCCTTACACTGCTACCAATTACTAAAGCACAACAGCAGAATACTATGTTCCTGCCATATTTAATAAACTACCGGCGGTCATTTTACATGCTAACTCAATATACGACATCTAGAGATCCATCAGAGCTCCAAAAAATTTAAATTTCACTTTTGTCACTTTTCCTCCTAATAGCTTTTTGCTGTTTTCTCCCCAGACTGCAGGAGCTGCCAATGAATCCTCTTAGGTATTGCAGGATTGCTATCAGTATTTTGTACATTTCTTGAGGAAGCAACAATACGCTGGTAGTCGAGTCATTTCGCATGGCACTGCGTTTGCCAAGGTGCGCATGCGCGAGGAGCGAGGTGACGCCAGAGGCGGCAGCTGGTGTGAAGGAGCTGCCATCGCGGCCGCCCTTGGCCGCACGCTTCGCCAGTGCCGTAGAAGAAACTTTATAAGCACAGCCGGCGTCAGCTGCGCATCACTCTCTTCTTTCGTTGTGCAGAGAAGATATGTGTATGGGGTGTATTATAGCTAAAAGCGCGCGGCTAGAATCAACCAACTGTATTGAGAGCCCGGCCACTGTTTAGCGCATAGCCTAAGATATCCTTAGCGTACCCATGCAGCTGTTGCTTTCGCAACTCATTTAGGTGTAACCGGAGCTAAACGACTGCCAATATTTTATGGCCCAGTCTAAATATTACTGTATACCTCCTCGCCGGCTTGTTGTCTTTTACCTACGGGGTTTACATTTGCGTTCTTGTACTGGACCGGAGCTAAACGACTGCCAATATTTTATGGCCCAGTCTAAGTATTACAGTATACCTCCTCGCCGGCTTGTTGCCTTTTACCTATGGGGTTTACATTTGCGTTCTTGTAATGGACCGGGGCTAAACGACTGCCAATTTTGTTTTGCCCAGTCTAAATATTACTGTATACCTCCTCGCCGGCTTGTTGTCTTTTACGTATGTGGTTTACATTTGCGTTCTTGTACTGGACCAGAGCTAAACGACTGAAAATATTTTATGGCATAGTCTAAATATTACTGTATACCTCCTCGCCGGCATGTTGTCCTTAACCAATGAAGTATACATTTGCGTTCTTGTACTGGACCGGAGCTAAACGACTGGCAATTTTTTCTTGCCCAGTCTAAATATTACTGCATACCTCCTCGCCGACTTGTTGTCTTTTACCTATGGGGTTTACATTTGCGTTCTTAAACTGGACCGGAGCTAAACGACTGCCAATATTTTATGGCCCAGTCTAAATATTACTGTATACCTCCGCGCCGGCTTGTTGTCTTTTACCTATCGGGTTTACACCTGCGTTCTTAAACTGGACCGGAGCTAAACGACTGCCAATATTTTATGGCCCAGTCTAAATATTACTGTAACCTCCTCGCCGGCTTGTCTTTTTTTTACCTATGGGGTCTAATTTGCTTTCTTGCAGTGGACCGGAGCTAAACGACTGCCAATTTTTTATTGCCCAGTCTAAATATTGCTGTATACCTCCTCGCCGGCTTGTTGTCTTCTACCTATGGGGTTTACACTTGCGTTCTTGTAGTGGACCGGAGCTAAACGACTGCCAATTTTTTATTGCACAGTCTAAATATTACTGTATACCTCCTCGCCGGCTTGTTGTCGTTTCTCTATGGGGTTTACATTTGCGTCCTTGTACTGGAGCGGAGCTAAACGACTTCCAATATTTTATGGCCCAGTCTAAATATTACTGTATACCTCCTCGCCGGCTTGTTGTCTTTTACCTATGGGGTTTACATTTGCGTTCTTGTACTGGACCAGAGCTAAACGACTGCCAGTATTTTATGGCATAGTATAAATATTACTGTATACCTCCTCGCCGGCATGTTGTCCTTAACCAATGAAGTTTACATTTGCGTTCTTGTACTGGACCGGAGCTAAACGACTGCCAATTTTTTATTGCCCAGTCTGAATATTACTGCATACCTCCTCGCCGATTTGCTGTCTTTTACCTATGGGGTTTACATTTGCGTTCTTGTACTGGAACGGAGCTAAACGACTGCCAATATTTTATGGCCCAGTCTAAATATTAATGTATACCTCCTCGCCGGCTTGTTGTATTTTACCTATGGGGTTTACATTTGCGTTCTTGTACTGGACCGGAGCTAAAAGACTGCCAATATTTTATGGCCCAGTCTAAATATTACTGCATACCTCCTCGCCGACTTGCTGTCTTTTGCCTATGGGGTTTACATTCGCGTTCTTGTACTGGACCGGAGCTAAACGACTGCCAATTTTTTATTGCCCAGTCTAAATATTACTTTATACCTCCTCGCCGGCTTGTTGTATTTTGCCTATGGGGTTTACATTTGCGTTCTTGTAGTGGACCGGAGCTAAACGACTGCCAATATTTTATGGCCCAGTCTAAATATTACTGTATACCTCCGCGCCGGCTTGTTGTCTTTTACCTATCGGGTTTACACCTGCGTTCTTAAACTGGACCGGAGCTAAACGACTGCCAATATTTTATGGCCCAGTCTAAATATTACTGTAACCTCCTCGCCGGCTTGTCTTTTTTTTACCTATGGGGTCTAATTTGCTTTCTTGCAGTGGACCGGAGCTAAACGACTGCCAATTTTTTATTGCCCAGTCTAAATATTGCTGTATACCTCCTCGCCGGCTTGTTGTCTTTTACCTATGGGGTTTACATTTGCGTTCTTGTACTGGACAGGAGCTAAACGACTGCCAATTTTGTATTGCCCAGTCTAAATATTACTTTATACCTCCTTGCCGGCTTGTTGTCTTTTACCTATGGGGTTTACATTTGCGTTCTTGTACTGGACCGGAGCTAAACGACTGCCAATTTTTTATTGCCCAGTCTAAATATTACTTTATACCTCCTTGCCGGCTTGTTGTCTTTTACCTATGGGGTCTAATTTGCTTTCTTGCAGTGGACCGGAGCTAAACGACTGCCAATTTTTTATTGCCCAGTCTAAATATTGCTGTATACCTCCTCGCCGGCTTGTTGTCTTTCACCTATAGGGTTTACATTTGCGTTCTTGTAGTGGATCGGAGCTAAACGACTGCCAATTTTTTATTGCCCAGTCTAAATATTACTGTACGCCTCCTCGCCGGCTTGTTGTCTTTTACCTATGGGGTTTACATTTGCGTTCTTGTACTGGACAGGAGCTAAACGACTGCCAATTTTGTATTGCCCAGTCTAAATATTACTGTATACCTCCTCGCCAGCTTGTTGTCTTTTACGTATGGGGTTTACATTTGCGTTCTTGTACTGGACCAGAGCTAAACGACTGCCAATTTTTTATTGCCCAGTCTAAATATTACTTTATACCTCCTCGCCGGCTTGTTGTCTTTTACCTATGGGGTTTACATTTGCGTTCTTGTACTGGACCGGAGCTAAACGACTGCCAATTTTTTATTGCTCAGTCTAAATATTACTGCATACCTCCTCGCCGACTTGCTGTCTTTTACCTATGGGGTTTACATTTGCGTTCTTGTACTGGACCGGAGCTAAACGACTGCCAATATTTTATGGCCCAGTCTAAATATTAATGTATACCTCCTCGCCGGCTTGTTTTCTTTTACGTATGGGGTTTACATTTGCGTTCTTGTACTGGACCGGAGCTAAAAGACTGCCAATATTTTATGGCCCAGTCTAAATATTACTGCATACCTCCTCGCCGACTTGCTGTCTTTTGCCTATGGGGTTTACATTTGCGTTCTTGTACTGGACCGGAGCTAAACGACTGCCAATTTTTTATTGCCCAGTCTAAATATTACTGCATACCTCCTCGCCGACTTGCTGTCTTTTACCTATGGGGTTTACATTTGCGTTCTTGTACTGGACCGGAGCTAAACGACTGCCAATATTTTATGGCCCAGTCTAAATATTAATGTATACCTCCTCGCCGGCTTGTTGTATTTTACCTATGGGGTTTACATTTGCGTTCTTGTACTGGACCGGAGCTAAAAGACTGCCAATATTTTATGGCCCAGTCTAAATATTACTGCATACCTCCTCGCCGACTTGCTGTCTTTTGCCTATGGGGTTTACATTTGCGTTCTTGTACTGGACCGGAGCTAAACGACTGCCAATTTTTTATTGCCCAGTCTAAATATTACTTTATACCTCCTTGCCGGCTTGTTGTCTTTTACCTATGGGGTTTACATTTGCGTTCTTGTACTGGACCGGAGCTATATGACAGCCAATTTTTTATTGCCCAGTCTAAATATTACTTTATACCTCCTTGCCGGCTTGTTGTCTTTTACCTATGGGGTTTACATTTGCGTTCTTGTACTGGACCGGAGCTAAACGACTGCCAACTTTTTATTGCCCAGTCTAAATATTACTGCATACCTCCTCGCCGACTTGCTGTCTTTTACCTATGGGGTTTACATTTGCGTTCTTGTACTGGACCGGAGCTAAACGACTGCCAATATTTTATGGCCCAGTCTAAATATTACTGCATACCTCCTCGCCGACTTGCTGTCTTTTGCCTATGGGGTTTACATTTGCGTTCTTGTACTGGACCGGAGCTAAAAGACTGCCAATATTTTATGGCCCAGTCTAAATATTACTGCATACCTCCTCGCCGACTTGCTGTCTTTTACCTATGGGGTTTACATTTGCGTTCTTGTACTGGACCGGAGCTAAACGACAGCCAATTTTTTATTGCCCAGTCTAAATATTACTTTATACCTCCTTGCCGGCTTGTTGTCTTTTACCTATGGGGTTTACATTTGCGTTCTTGTACTGGACCGGAGCTAAACGACAGCCAATTTTTTATTGCCCAGTCTAAATATTACTTTATACCTCCTTGCCGGCTTGTTGTCTTTTACCTATGGGGTTTACATTTGCGTTCTTGTACTGGACCGGAGCTAAACGACTGCCAATTTTTTATTGCCCAGTCTAAATATTACTTTATACCTCCTTGCCGGCTTGTTGTCTTTTACCTATGGGGTTTACATTTGCGTTCTTGTACTGGACCGGAGCTAAACGACAGCCAATTTTTTATTGCCCAGTCTAAATATTACTTTATACCTCCTTGCCGGCTTGTTGTCTTTTACCTATGGGGTTTACAATTGCGTTCTTGTACTGGACCGGAGCTAAACGACAGCCAATTTTTTATTGCCCAGTCTAAATATTACTTTATACCTCCTTGCCGGCTTGTTGTCTTTTACCTATGGGGTTTACATTTGCGTTCTTGTACTGGACCGGAGCTAAACGACAGCCAATTTTTTATTGCCCAGTCTAAATATTACTTTATACCTCCTTGCCGGCTTGTTGTCTTTTACCTATGGGGTTTACATTTGCGTTCTTGTACTGGACCGGAGCTAAACGACTGCCAATTTTTTATTGCCCAGTCTAAATATTACTTTATACCTCCTTGCCGGCTTGTTGTCTTTTACCTATGGGGTTTACATTTGCGTTCTTGTACTGGACCGGAGCTAAACGACAGCCAATTTTTATTGCCCAGTCTAAATATTACTTTATACCTCCTTGCCGGCTTGTTGTCTTTTACCTATGGGGTTTACATTTGCGTTCTTGTACTGGACCGGAGCTAAACGACAGCCAATTTTTTATTGCCCAGTCTAAATATTACTTTATACCTCCTTGCCGGCTTGTTGTCTTTTACCTATGGGGTTTACATTTGCGTTCTTGTACTGGACCGGAGCTAAACGACTGCCAATTTTTTATTGCCCAGTCTAAATATTACTTTATACCTCCTTGCCGGCTTGTTGTCTTTTACCTATGGGGTTTACATTTGCGTTCTTGTACTGGACCGGAGCTAAACGACAGCCAATTTTTTATTGCCCAGTCTAAATATTACTTTATACCTCCTTGCCGGCTTGTTGTCTTTTACCTATGGGGTTTACATTTGCGTTCTTGTACTGGACCGGAGCTAAACGACAGCCAATTTTTTATTGCCCAGTCTAAATATTACTTTATACCTCCTTGCCGGCTTGTTGTCTTTTACCTATGGGGTTTACATTTGCGTTCTTGTACTGGACCGGAGCTAAACGACAGCCAATTTTTTATTGCCCAGTCTAAATATTACTTTATACCTCCTTGCCGGCTTGTTGTCTTTTACCTATGGGGTTTACATTTGCGTTCTTGTACTGGACCGGAGCTAAACGACAGCCAATTTTTTATTGCCCAGTCTAAATATTACTTTATACCTCCTTGCCGGCTTGTTGTCTTTTACCTATGGGGTTTACATTTGCGTTCTTGTACTGGACCGGAGCTAAACGACTGCCAATTTTTTATTGCCCAGTCTAAATATTACTTTATACCTCCTTGCCGGCTTGTTGTCTTTTACCTATGGGGTTTACATTTGCGTTCTTGTACTGGACCGGAGCTAAACGACAGCCAATTTTTTATTGCCCAGTCTAAATATTACTTTATACCTCCTTGCCGGCTTGTTGTCTTTTACCTATGGGGTTTACATTTGCGTTCTTGTACTGGACCGGAGCTAAAGGACAGCCAATTTTTTATTGCCCAGTCTAAATATTACTTTATACCTCCTTGCCGGCTTGTTGTCTTTTAGCTATGGGGTTTACATTTGCGTTCTTGTACTGGACCGGAGCTAAACGACAGCCAATTTTTTATTGCCCAGTCTAAATATTACTTTATACCTCCTTGCCGGCTTGTTGTCTTTTACCTATGGGGTTTACATTTGCGTTCTTGTACTGGACCGGAGCTAAACGACAGCCAATTTTTTATTGCCCAGTATAAATATTACTTTATACCTCCTTGCCGGCTTGTTGTCTTTTACCTATGGGGTTTACATTTGCGTTCTTGTACTGGACCGGAGCTAAACGACAGCCAATTTTTTATTGCCCAGTCTAAATATTACTTTATACCTCCTTGCCGGCTTGTTGTCTTTTACCTATGGGGTTTACATTTGCGTTCTTGTACTGGACCGGAGCTAAACGACAGCCAATTTTTTATTGCCCAGTCTAAATATTACTTTATACCTCCTTGCCGGCTTGTTGTCTTTTACCTATGGGGTTTACATTTGCGTTCTTGTACTGGACCGGAGCTAAACGACAGCCAATTTTTTATTGCCCAGTCTAAATATTACTTTATACCTCCTTGCCGGCTTGTTGTCTTTTACCTATGGGGTTTACATTTGCGTTCTTGTACTGGACCGGAGCTAAACGACAGCCAATTTTTTATTGCCCAGTCTAAATATTACTTTATACCTCCTTGCCGGCTTGTTGTCTTTTACCTATGGGGTTTACATTTGCGTTCTTGTACTGGACCGGAGCTAAACGACAGCCAATTTTTTATTGCCCAGTCTAAATATTACTTTATACCTCCTTGCCGGCTTGTTGTCTTTTACCTATGGGGTTTACATTTGCGTTCTTGTACTGGACCGGAGCTAAACGACAGCCAGTTTTTTATTGCCCAGTCTAAATATTACTTTATACCTCCTTGCCGGCTTGTTGTCTTTTACCTATGGGGTTTACATTTGCGTTCTTGTACTGGACCGGAGCTAAACGACAGCCAATTTTTTATTGCCCAGTCTAAATATTACTTTATACCTCCTTGCCGGCTTGTTGTCTTTTACCTATGGGGTTTACATTTGCGTTCTTGTACTGGACCGGAGCTAAACGACTGCCAATTTTTTATTGCCCAGTCTAAATATTACTTTATACCTCCTTGCCGGCTTGTTGTCTTTTACCTATGGGGTTTACATTTGCGTTCTTGTACTGGACCGGAGCTAAACGACAGCCAATTTTTTATTGCCCAGTCTAAATATTACTTTATACCTCCTTGCCGGCTTGTTGTCTTTTACCTATGGGGTTTACATTTGCGTTCTTGTACTGGACCGGAGCTAAACGACAGCCAATTTTTTATTGCCCAGTCTAAATATTACTTTATACCTCCTTGCCGGCTTGTTGTCTTTTACCTATGGGGTTTACATTTGCGTTCTTGTACTGGACCGGAGCTAAACGACAGCCAATTTTTTATTGCCCAGTCTAAATATTACTTTATACCTCCTTGCCGGCTTGTTGTCTTTTACCTATGGGGTTTACATTTGCGTTCTTGTACTGGACCGGAGCTAAACGACAGCCAATTTTTTATTGCCCAGTCTAAATATTACTTTATACCTCCTTGCCGGCTTGTTGTCTTTTACCTATGGGGTTTACATTTGCGTTCTTGTACTGGACCGGAGCTAAACGACTGCCAATTTTTTATTGCCCAGTCTAAATATTACTGTATACCTCCTTGCCGGCTTGGTGTCTTTTATCTATGGGGTTTACATTTGCGTTCTTGTACTGGACCGGAGCTAAACGACTGCCAATTTTTTATTGCCCAGTCTAAATATTACTGTATACCTCCTTGCCGGCTTGGTGTCTTTTATCTATGGGGTTTACATTTGCGTTCTTGTACTGGACCGGAGCTAAACGACTGCCAATTTTTTATTGCCCAGTCTAAATATTACTTTATACCTCCTTGCCGGCTTGTTGTCTTTTACCTATGGGGTTTGCATTTGCGTTCTTGTACTGGACCGGAGCTAAACGACAGCCAATTTTTTATTGCCCAGTCTAAATATTACTGTATACCTCCTTGCCGGCTTGGTGTCTTTTATCTATGGGGTTTACATTTGCGTTCTTGTACTGGACCGGAGCTAAACGACTGCCAATATTTTATGGCCCAGTCTAAATATTACTGCATACCTCCTTGCCGGCTTGTTGTCTTTTACCTATGGGGTTTGCATTTGCGTTCTTGTACTGGACCGGAGCTAAACGACAGCCAATTTTTTATTGCCCAGTCTAAATATTACTGTATACCTCCTTGCCGGCTTGTTGTCTTTTATCTATGGGGTTTACATTTGCGTTCTTGTACTGGACCGGAGCTAAACGACAGCCAATTTTTTATTGCCCAGTCTAAATATTACTGTATACCTCCTTGCCGGCTTGGTGTCTTTTATCTATGGGGTTTACATTTGCGTTCTTGTAGTGGACCGGAGCTAAACGACTGCCAATATTTTATGGCCCAGTCTAAATATTAATGTATACCTCCTCGCCGGCTTGTTGTATTTTACCTATGGGGTTTACATTTGCGTTCTTGTACTGGACCGGAGCTAAAAGACTGCCAATATTTTATGGCCCAGTCTAAATATTACTGCATACCTCCTCGCCGACTTGCTGTCTTTTGCCTATGGGGTTTACATTTGCGTTCTTGTACTGGACCGGAGCTAAACGACTGCCAATTTTTTATTGCCCAGTCTAAATATTACTTTATACCTCCTCGCCGGCTTGTTGTCTTTTACCTATGGGGTTTGCATTTGCGTTCTTGTACTGGACCGGAGCTAAACGACAGCCAATTTTTTATTGCCCAGTCTAAATATTACTGTATACCTCCTCGCCGGCTTGTTGTCTTTTACCTATGGGGTTTACATTTGCGTTCTTGTACTGGACCGGAGCTAAACGACTGCCAATTTTTTATTGCCCAGTCTAAATATTACTTTATACCTCCTCGCCGGATTGTTGTCTTTTACCTATGGGGCTTACATTTGCGTTCTTGTACTGGACCGGAGCTAAACGACTGCCAATTTTTTATTGCCCAGTCTAAATATTACTTTATACCTCCTCGCCGGCTTGTTGTCTTTTACCTATGGGGTTTACATTTGCGTTCTTGTACTGGACCGGAGCTAAACGACTGCCAATTTTTTATTGCCCAGTCTAAATATTACTTTATACCTCCTCGCCGGCTTGTTGTCTTTTACCTATGGGGTTTACATTTGCGTTCTTGTACTGGACCGGAGCTAAACGACTGCCAATTTTTTATTGCCCAGTCTAAATATTACTTTATACCTCCTCGCCGGCTTGTTGTCTTTTATCTATGGGGTTTACATTTGCGTTCTTGTAGTGGACCGGAGCTAAACGACTGCCAATTTTCGACTGCCCAGTCTAAAATTTACTGTATACCTACTCGCCGGCATGGTGTCTTTTACCTGTGGGGAGAACATTTGCGTTCTTTTTGGTGTGAATAATGTGTTAGTATGTAGTATTCGACCTCAGATAGCTTCTAGCAAATTACAAAACAAAATATGGAACTGATTGAACTGACTGACGGAGTCTCTTAATACTAGTCAGATTCCAGGCGACTGGAAATTAATCAAGGTTACACCAGTCTTCAAAGCTGGAGATCGCTCTGATCCCTCAAATTATCGACCTATTTCACTGGCCTGTATCTCTTGTAAACTTTTCGAACATATAATATACTCGCATATCGCATCTCACCTTGACTACAATTGTTTTTTCTTTACCAATCAGCATGGTTTCAGGACAGGTTTTTCTTGCGAAACTCAACTATTCGAACTCACAACTGATATTCACCTAAATTTAGACGCTTCTTTCCAAACAGATATCATTTACTGTGACTTCGCCAAGGCATTCGATCGCGTCCCTCACCGGCGTCTCTTCTCCAAACTCTCAGGTCTGTCACTTAACCCGTTTGTCTTATCCTGGATCCACTGTTCCTAACTAACCGTTTGCAATTCACCGTCATCTCCAATCACGCATCCGAAACTACTAGAGTAATCTCCGCGGTCTCTCAAAGATCGGTTCTTGCTCCGTTACTCTTCCTAATTTTCATTAACGATTTGCCATCTGGTATTTTATCATCCGTCCGGGTTTTTAGGGACGACTGCGTCATTTATCGCCGTAGCATCAGTAGCAGAGATCAGGAAATATTACAGGATGACCTAACCCGAATTCGTAAGTGGTGTTCCGACTGGCTAATGCAGCTCAATGTCTCTAAATGTAAATTCATGCACATTCCACGCAAACGTTCCATTCTTCATTTCTCGTACTCCCTGAGCTCCATAGCGATCTCTCAAACAAATTCATACAGGTACCTCGGCATCGAAATGACAACCAACTTAACTTGAAGTGACCAGTGAAGTGAAGAGGAACTAGAGGGCATGAAATGGGATGTCATAGGGCTTAGTGAGGTTAGGAGGCCGAATGAGGCATATACTGTACTGAAGGATGGGCATGTACTGTGTTATCGAGGTTTACCAGAAAGGCGACAACTAGGAGTAGGTTTCCTTGTCAATAAGTATATAGCGGGTAATATAGATGAATTCTATAGTATTAATGAGAGGGTTGCAGGCATCGTAATTAGACTTAATAAACGGTATAAACTGAAGGTTGTACAGGCCTATGCACCTACATGTAGTTATGATGACCAAGCAGTTGAAAGCTTCTATGAAGATGTAGAATCGGCAATGCGAAAAGTAAAGACGCAGTATACTGTACTAATGGGCGACTTCAATGCCAAGGTAGGGAAAAAACAGGCAGGAGACAAGGCAGTAGGTGACTATGGCATTAGTTCTAGGAATAGCAGAGGGGAGTTACTAGTTGAGTTTGCAGAGCGCAATAACTTACGAATCATGAATACCTTCTTCAGCAAAAGGAAGAACCGAAAATGGACATGGAAAAGTCCTAATGGAGAGACTAAAAATGAAATCGACTTCATAATGTGTTCAACCCCCGCCATTGTGCAGGATGTAGAGGTAATCGGGAAAGTTCAATGTAGTGACCACAGGATGGTGAGGTCCCGAATTAACCTAAATCTGAAGAAGGAACGCAATAGATTAGTAAGAAAGAAACCCATCAACGAATTAGCGGTGAGGGGGAGGGCAGAAGAATTCAGGATCTCGCTACAGAATAGGTATTCAGCTCTAACTGAGGATGGCGACATTACCCTAGAGGCAAGGAACAATAATTTCAGAGATATCATTACTGAGTGCGCGGTAGAAGTAGGCGGTAGGATAGTTAGAGAGGATACCGGTAAGCTGTCTAAGGAGACGAAAGATTTGATTAAGAAACGGCAGAGTATGAAAGCTTCCAATCCAACAGACCAGATCGAATTGGCCGAGATATCAAAGATAATCAATAAGCGCAAGGTGGCCGATATAAGGAAGTATAACATGGAGAAAATTGAGCATGCTGTAAAGAACGGGGGAAGCCTTAAAGCGGTAAAGAAGAAATTGGGCATAGGCAAAAACCAGATGTATGCGATAAGGGACAAGGCGGGCAACGTCATCACTAATATGGACAAGATAGTCAAAGTAGCCGAGGAGTTCTATACAGATCTCTACAGTAGCCAAAGTAGTCAGGACCGTAATGAGATTGGCGGTAGGGAAAAACAGTCAGACGTTCCACCAGTGACGAAGGACGAGGTCAAGAAAGCACTAGAAACTATGAAAAGGGGGAAATCAGCTGGAGAGGATCAGATAACTACAGATTTGCTGAAGGACGGGGGGGATATCGTGCTAGAAAAACTGGCCACCCTGTATACGCAGTGCCTGGTGTCATCGACGGTACCGGAAGCATGGAAGAATGCAAACATTATCCTCATTCACAAGAAAGGGGACTCTAAGGACCTTAAAAATTACAGACCAATCAGCTTACTGTCTGTTACGTATAAGGTATTTACTAAGGTAATCGCTAATAGAATCAGGACAACCTTAGACTGCAATCAAGCAAAGGATCAAGCAGGGTTTCGGAAACGGTACTCTACTATCGATCATATCCATACCATCAATCAGGTGATAGAAAAATGCTCGGAATATAACCAGCCCTTATACATAGCATTCATTGATTACGAAAAAGCATTTGACTCAGTTGAAACCTCGGCGGTGATGCAGGCATTGCGAAATCAGGGGGTAGACGAGCCGTACGTGAAAGTGCTGGAAGATATATATAGTGGCTGCACAGCAACCATAGTTCTACATAAAGAAAGCAACAAAATTCCCATAAAGAAAGGTGTTAGGCAAGGAGACACAATCTCCCCAGTACTATTCACAGCTTGTTTAGAGGAAGTATTCAGAGACTTGGAATGGGAGCAGTTAGGGATAAGGGTAGATGGAGAATACCTCAGTAATCTGCGATTTGCTGATGACATTGCCTTGCTAAGCAACTCGGGAGATGAACTGCAAATAATGATTGATGACCTAGACAGGAAAAGTAGAAAGGTAGGCTTGAAAATCAATATGCAGAAGACTAAGGTAATGTTCAACAGCCTCGGGAAGGAACAGGAGTTTACATTAGGTAGCGAAATACTGGAAGTAGTAGGCGAATATATCTACTTAGGACAGGTAGTAACCGCAGATCCGGATCATGAAAAGGAAATAACAAGAAGAATAAGATTGGGATGGAGCGCATTTGGCAAGCACTCGCAGATTATGACTAGCAGCTTACCGGTATCGCTCAAGAGGAAAGTATACAACAGTTGCATCTTGCCTGTACTCACCTATGGGGCTGAAACGTGGAGGCTAACCAAGAGAGTTCTACTTAAGTTGAGGACAACCCAGAGGGCTATGGAACGAAAAATGGTAGGGGTAACATTAAGAGATAGAAAGCGTGCAGAGTGGGTCAGAGAAATAACTCAAGTTAACGACATTCTAGTGGAAATTAAGAAGAAGAAATGGACATGGGCAGGACATGTAGTGCGAAGAGAGGATAACCGATGGTCGCTGAGGGTAACAAACTGGATTCCAAGGGAAGGAAAGCGTAGCAGGGGGCGGCAGAAAGTTAGGTGGGCGGATGAGATTAAGAAGTTCGCAGGGGTCAAGTGGATGCAGCTAGCACAGAACCGGGTTAAGTGGAGAGATATGGGAGAGGCCTTCGCCCTGCAGTGGGTATAATCAGGCTGATGATGATGATGATGATGATGACCACACCACCAAACTATGTGCTAGTGCTTCCAAATCACTCGGATTCATCAGGAGATATTTTTCCATGTCCACCGCAGCCACAAGACAACTAGCATATGAAACGTACATTCGAACTAAACTAGAATACGCCTCAACAATATGGAATCCTCACCAGACCTACTTGATAGACTCACTCGAAGCCATTCAGAATCGGGCAGCACGCTTCTTCACCTCACAGTACAAATCGCAGTTCAGCATCACAGTCTTGAAATCATCTCTCGGTCTCAAATCATTAGCTTTGCGCAGGAAAATTTCTATTCTTTGTCTTTTTCACAAACTGTACTTTAACTTTCCAGCACTTCGAGAAAATCTTCTACGAGCTCCGGTATGATCATTTCGCCGTTTATTTAACTCTTTAGGCTTACAGCGTTTGCACGGCTCCACCAATTCCTTCAATAAATCCTTCCTTCCCACTGCGATAGAAAACTGGAATAACCCCCCCGAATACATTGTCATTGAGGCCAATCCTTCTAGATTCAGACAGCTGCTAATCGACTATCTCAACGATAAAAAATAATCGTCCTGTACCTTATGTCAGCTACCAAGCCCTGCAAACTGAGCAGCCGGTTTTACTTCCATAGCTGTTATTTGAATTTGTTTTATATTTTTGCCACTCTTCCATGACTAGTTATCTGAATTTGTTACTTTTGTCTTTTTTCAGCTATTTAACTGCTGTTTCTATTTTGTGTCTTTATGTTATCTTGTTATTTGTCTTTTATATATATATATTTTTTTTCTAAACTTCTATATTACTTTTATATTCATGATCATGTATGACTGCTGAACAACCCTGTACTACCCCCCACCCCCTTATGTAATGTCCCGAACGGGACCTTTAAGGGTTAATAAATGATGATGATGAGTATTTACTCCTCGTGACAACATAACACTATAAACCGACCATTGAAATTTTTCCACGTGGAGAACATTTCTCTTATATGACAAACAACAGATGTACAATAATACGAGAATATTGAAAAACGCTTTGAAAGCCACGTGGTATTTCCCACGCACAACGTGGTGAGTACAGATGGGTTACATCAAAATGCAAAATCAATTACAGGAAAGCGATCAGAAAAAAAAAATTATGTGCTTTATGAAAGTTAATTAGCTTTTCGCAATGCAAATCAATAAAAGAAAGAGTCAGCAAGAGATTCTACCTGCAGTAAGCATGCTAATATTTTTAAGGCCATAAAAACCAAATTTAAAAAAGAGTGGCACTGGTACAGCTGCATTTGTTTCAACGGCACTATGTTGTAGGGAAACAAAAAGAACATTTACGTCTTCTGTATATTGGGCATTAAATGTGGGATTGCAAAGGTTTCACGAAAAATCTTTCATACAATTATGGTTTTTCAGTAACTTAACATAGTCCATATTTAGGATGGTACATTACTTCCAAAACTTTAAATGCAGAGAAAACAAACATGTCTTAGTTGCCTTCATTAATAGGCGCATACCTGTCAAATAAACTAGGGTTTATATTTGCTGCATCATATATATATATATATATATTTACTTGTCAGTACCGTTTTCTTTTCCGCTACAAGGAACTGTTAAGTATTGAAACAAATGCTGATAATTATACCAAAAGATACCCCTAAATAGCTTGATGAGAAATTTTGGCAGAATCTGATTTTTCATCCTTTTTTAGTGCTCCAACGGTGCGACTTTTTTGGAGGTAACATTTTTTTCTTCTTCCTGGCCAATGTGGCTAGTAAAACGTTTCTAGCGCCTAAGACGAATGCAGTTTGAAAATATGCTCAGATGGAGGCGCTTTGTGCTCCAGGAAAGCCTCTCGGGGTGCTCCGGTTATTAAAACTTTGGGAATAGCAATCACGCAAACGTATGTACACCCACACACACGCAAATATGTATATATAGATATTTATATATATAATATACATATCGGATGTCAAACGTATTCACGGCAATGTGTATGTGTATGTTCAAATAGTGTATGTTCAAATAGGCGCATTGAAAAAAGCATGTACTCCTTGCAAGAAACCTCGCTATAAGCTTTTTCCAATGATGAATGCAGTCTCAACGGTCCAAATCACAGTATCCTTTTTGCATTCAAATTTAGAGTAGCCTTCAAGTGTGACACGAGTAATGTGGTCTACCTTCTCGAGGGTTGCGTGTACCGTGGGCTACATATTGGGCAAACAGAAACGCCTTTCCGATTACGAAAAAATAACCACCTGGCAGATAAACGACCACTACCATGTCTTCCTATCTCAGGACACGTAAGCACAAAATGGCGTTCGTTTGACTCCTTCAGGGCGACGTGTGCTGCAGTCAGTCTACCACACAAGTTATGACAGGGCAGCTTGCGAGTCGCACTTATAATACCAATTCAGTACCTTGAACGCTGCCATTAATGAGAGTGCTGACAAGCTCTCCTCTCTTTCCAAGTAAATTCCAACCGATGGGATCAATGTCTCTGGAGGCTGTTCATGTGCTTATGACCTTCATTTTCATACACAATTTTTGTTGCACTTTATTTATTTGTCTAATCATTGATTGACGCTGAACACTGCCTTATTGGGGAGCGCCACCTTCTAATGTATGTTTATACAGCGACAAGTTGTTTTGATCTTGGACGCTGCCTCACTGAGCGAAATTCCTATTTATTTATTGCAGTGCTTTCTTTTGTAGTTTTCTCGAATACCTTCATTTCATTATTCTGTGTTTTCTTCGATAAAGTTGTATGTACTGCGTTTAAATTGAAATGTTTGTTTATCCTCACCAATTTAGCCTTCTTTTTTCTCCTCCGTTTTACTTCCTAGGTTTAGTTTTCGCCCACTCACTGTTCATCTCCTTATGTGACTTTTACCTGGTTTATCTGCCTTATGGTACACCTGTGTCTTGTTGCTGCACGCCACCAGTACAAAGGCGCTGGAACGCCTTCCACTCAACACAAATGTGTACGCCCATCGAGACTCCCCGTCTCCCTCTTGTGTTGTTGACTACCCACCCTGGTTGCACGCATGCGCTCTTTTGTGGTGGTGACCCCCTTTCGGTGTTCGCGCGGCGGCGAATTTACCCATATTTTTCCTTGTTTCTTTTCCCTGCCCACGCCTCAACGCTCCCCTTCATACCCCTTTCTCTACCTTTTGTCTCTATTATTGTAAAACTTTAAGAAGCCGCCTGAGCACACTGTAAAAAATTCTTAAGAAAGGTCTTGCTACAGATGAAACGTCGAAATATATATGTTTTATGTTTTTCAATGTCATTCACTGATCGCGCATATATATATATATATATATATATATATATATATATATATTGTTACGGACTTGTTCTCAAACAGAGCACGGAGGAAGAAAGAAGGAAGAGGAAGAAGAAGTGGGCGCGCCCGTTCGACCTTTGTCTTGTGGCACTTGTGTCGTCCCCGCTAGCCGTGTGTACCCAGCGTACTGAACCGACTAGAACGTCTCGGTCGCGACGCTAAGGGCGTAACATTGTGGTGGAGAAGCCGGGTACCGATCCCTGGCGCTATAGACAGAACCGACACAACTGGAGCCTCGCCGGAGTCGTCGCCTTGCGGGCCTCTGACCGCAAACCAGCGCCATGCAATCGGCCAATGACCCGCAAGCAGCCCGTGGTGACGCGGTGATCCAGGCTGAAGACCGGCCTGCAGGCGCAGCGAACAGTTCGCATCACTATCGGGAGCCCCGGACTTTCCCGGGAGCGGCAGGCGAGGACGTTGACGAGTGGTTGACCCACTACCAACGGGTGAGCCGCTAGAATCGATGGGACGCCGCCGCTAAGCTCGCAAACGTGGTTTTCTTCCTGACCCATACCGGTCTTGCTTGGTTCGAAAACCACGAAGACTCTCTCACCACCTGGGACCGTTTCGTTACTGAATTGCGGCAGTGCTTCGGCGACTGTCTTGCACGAAGGAAGCGATCTGAACACACGCTTACGCACAGAGCTCAGCTACCTGGGGAAACATGTACAACTTACATAGAGGAGGTCCTGAAACTATGCAAAACAGCAAGCGCTAATATGACCGAGGAAGATAAAGTAGGACATCTTCTAAAGGGCATCGCAGATGATGTTTATAGTTTTCTAATTGCCAAAGGTGACCTGAACGCCGTCTGTGATGTAATTCGGCATGTTCGCACATTCGAGACATTGAAGACTTGTCGCATAACGCCAAAATTTGGGCGGCTCGCCAACGTTCCATCTGTGGCGAGCGTTGAAGACAACTTCATGGACTTGTCGTCGACGATCCGGCAAATAGTTCGCGAGGAACTGCAGCAGTTTGAGCCCCCTGTACGGTCTCCATCATCTTTGCCCACTGACGTTGTCGGCTCTCAAGGGCCTACCTCCTTGCTCCCTTCGATGCCCGTTGTGAATTCTATCAATACGGCACACGCGGACGTTTACTCCAACAGCCCGACGCCAAGGTTCGACAGCCCTGGTCACCCGCCTCGCTACGACTCGCGCCCGACAAACTTCTTGTCACACTATGATCAGCACTATGAGTACCATCCTCAACCACCACCTGCTCGCTATTTCCGGCGTTCAACCCGAAGACCTGAAGATGAGTTTCGCTACCAAATGCAGCCTGTCTCCTCGGAGCCCTCCAGGAGACAAGTTTTTCGTCGCACAGCCCCCGTGTGCCGACGCTGCGGCTTTGAGGGGCACATAGCTCGATACTGCCGCAGCCGCCCACTCACCCGTTGCGATCGGCCCGTCCAAAATGCTCCGCCACGTAACCGTTTCTACGACTCTAATTGGCAATGGCCCCCATCTTCGTATGAATATCCCCAGACCAATGGACCACGCAACCACTCTCCTGCTTCCGAACGAAGTGTCTCACCACCACCTGCCTCTTCTGCGCGCCGCTTTCCGTCACCACGACCACGACGGCGGTCGGCATCGCCTTTGCCGGAAAACTAGTCAGCGCGGCCGCTGGAGGTCAGGCCGCTGGAGACTGTGCGCTGCCTCAAGAAATTCCTCCATCTGTTGTTATGTTAAAGAACACGGTCTATGTGCTTGTCGATGGTGTGGCGACAATGGCTTTAGTGGATACCGGGGCAACCATTTCAATAATGAGTTTATCGTTTAAGAAGCGGTTAGGACGCAAAGTTATGTTTGTTTGGGACAGAAATGTGAATTTTCATGGCGCGGGTGGTGAAGTGTTGTGTCCCCTAGGAATGTGTAGTGCTTCAGTGTCCCTGGGTGGAACGGTATTCGCAGCGGAGTTAGCAGTGCTTTCGCGATGTACGCATGACATAATTCTAGGTATTGACTTTTTGAGAATGTGCGGCGCTACGGTCGACTGCCGCTCTGGGGAACTCTGCGTCGATGGTTCCCTTCCTTCTGGACTCTTAGAGAAGCCACACGTCCGTGAGGATGTGTTCTGTGTAACAGAGGATACCAATGTGCCAGCCTTGTCTATGGTGTGAGTCCCAGTTTTGTGCCCCAGCCGTGCTTCCGACACCTTCGAAGCTACAGTGGCACCGCTTCATTCTAACTGTGCAAAGAAATACATTCTGGTTCCTCATTGCCTACTGTCGGTGGTCATGGGCTGCTCACGGCTGTGGGCCATTAATTGTTCTTCGCAACCAGTAGTTTTGCCTGTGAATATGAAGATTGCGACCTGTAGCCAAGACGACGCCCCGTCGGTGGCTTTGGTTACTGATGCACCTGGCGAAAGTGCTGCCGCTCCAGCCCCTGACTCGCAACTACATCGGATGATCAGCCGCTCTCTAACCAGGGACCAGCATGACGCTTTGGACGCCTTACTGGTCAAGTATTCTTCCATATTTGATTTTTCCGAGCCTAGCGGCTCACGGTGCATTCCCGTGACCCGTACCCGGCATCGCATTGACACAAGCTACTCACACCCAATTCGACAGAAGCCGTACAGAGTGTCACCAACAGAACGCCAGGTCATCAGTGAGCAGGTTCGGGATATGCTGGAAAAGGGTGTTATTCAAGAGTCATGCAGTCCCTGGGCCGCCCCTGTAATTCTGGTGAAGAAGAAAGATGGTACATGGCGCTTTTGCGTCGACTATCGCCGTCTGAATGCTGCAACAAAGAAGGATGTGTATCCCCTTCCGCGGATCGATGACGCCATAGATTGTCTGTACTCAGCATCATATTTTTCATCCGTAGATCTGCGATCGGGATATTGGCAGATCCCTATGCACCCTGACGACAAGGAAAAAACGACATTTATCACACCCGATGGCCTGTTTGAATTTAATGTAATGCCTTTCGGGCTCTGCAATGCTCCTGCAACTTTCGAGAGATTTATGGACGCTATCCTACGGGGACTAAAATGGCAAATATGTATGTGCTACCTCGATGATGTCGTCATTTTTGGCCGGACATTCGAAGAGCACAACGAACGCCTCGCTCTCGTGCTTGACTGCTTCAAAAACGCCGGTCTAGTACTTAATTCGAAGAAGTGTCGCTTCGGTGAGCGTCAGATTTTGGTACTAGGACACCTCGTCGATCGTGAAGGCGTCAGACCTGACCCTCAAAAGACCGCGGCCGTTGCATCGTTTCCAACACCTCAGAACGTGAAGGAACTCCGAAGTTTCCTAGGACTGTGCTCATATTTCCGCCGCTTCATTCCCCGTTTTGCTGACATTGCTAACCCGCTTACGTGCCTTCTCCACAAAGACGCTCCCTTCGAGTGGACATCAGAGTGTGACTCTTCTTTTTGCCAGCTCAAGTTTTTACTAACGTCACATCCGATTCTCCGGCATTTCAACCCTTCTGCTCCAACGGAACTGCACACGGACGCCAGTGGTGTTGGCATTGGTGCTGTGCTGATTCAGCGTTACGGCGACAAGGAACATGTTATTGCTTACGCCAGTCGTTCCTTAAGCAAACCTGAACGCAATTACACAATTACTGAGCAAGAATGCCTCGCGGTAGTTTTCGCCGTTCAGCGGTTTCGCTGTTATCTGTACGGGCGGCCCTTCACAGTGGTCACTGATCATCATTCCCTGTGCTGGCTGATAAACCTCCGTGACCCATCTGGCTGCCTTGCACGGTGGGCAATTCGTTTACAAGAGTTTGATTATACAGTTTCGTACAAGAGTGGACGCCGGCACGCTGACGCGGACTGTCTCTCACGTTTACCGCTTCCCACAACGGAATGTGACGCCGACAATTTTGATCATTACATCTCTGCGGTTCTACCTCTATTCCCCGATACCCGTACGTTCCGCACTGAGCAGAGGAAAGATGAGAATCTCCAACCATTCTTTACCGCTGCAAGGGACCCTACAGCTTCCAGTCTCTATTGTATACGGAGTGGTCTTTTGTACAAAAAGGACTATTCTCCCACTGGTCTCCGCTGCCTTCTGGTGGTGCCCGTCAGCCTACGCTCCTCTGTTTTGCGCGTTATGCACGACGACCCCACTTCGGGACACCTGGGATCTGCGCGGACACTCTATCGCATCCAAGAACGTTTCTACTGGCCCCGGATGCGTGAAACCACTGAGAAGTATGTGGCTAGCTGTGATCAATGTGCGAGTCACAAACGCCCCGCCGGCACTCTTCCTGGTCTTCTTCATCCAGTGACGCCTCCAAGATCCCCTTTTGAGAAAGTCGGGGTAGACCTCTTGGGACCCTTTTCCAAGTCTCATTCCTGCAACCGCTGGATCGTCATCTGCACTGATTACCACACTCGTTACTGTGAGACGGCAGCCCTTCCATCGGCTACTGCACACCAAGTCTCCCTCTTCGTGCTGCACTTTGTTATACTGCGCCATGGGCCTCCCCGAGTATTGATCAGCGACCGAGGGCGTCAGCTCACCGCTGATGTTGTCGAAGAACTCCTTCGTTTGTGCCAAATGCATTTCCGACATTCTACCCCATATCATCCGCAAACAAATGGGTTGACCGAGCGAACCAACCGGACAATCACCAACATGCTTTCAATGTACGTCGCCGCCGACCACAAGGACTGGGACACTGTACTACCATTTATAACATACGCATACAACACCGCCCAACAGGAAACAACAAGTTACAGTCCATTCTTTCTCCTCTATGCCCGGTCTCCTCGACACATCCTCAACACGATCCTCCCGTTCTCCACAGATGACGAACCTGAGATTGCTGAGATCCTGTGCCGGGCTGAAGAAGCCCGCCGGATAGCCCGCCTGAGAACTCTCGCCTCACAAAAGCGCTCGAAATCCCGCTACGACGACCACCATCGCCACGTCACCTACCTCCCTGGAGATATGGTCTGGCTTTGGCGTCCACTAAGGAAGCGTGGCTTAAGTCAGAAACTGCTCGCGCATTATATCGGTCCCTATGTTATCCTCGAGGCAATTAGTGACCTCACCTATCGGATTGCGCGCCTTACCAAAAGTGGAAGACGTTCTTCACGAACTGAGCTTGCCCACGTCGCGCGTCTAAAACCCTGTCATCCTCGTGCTGACGATTAACACGCCCGGCGGGCTTCGCCTGCGACGGGGGAAGTGTTACGGACTTGTTCTCAAACAGAGCACGAAGGAAGAAAGAAGGAAGAGGAAGAAGAAGTGGGCGCGCCCGTTCGACCTTTGTCTTGTGGCACTTGTGTCGTCCCCGCTAGCCGTGTGTACCCAGCGTACTGAACCGACTAGAACGTCTCGGTCGCGACGCTAAGGGCGTAACAAAAAAAAAAAATATATATATATATATATATATATATATATATATATATATATATATATATAATGTTTTGAGATATTCCGAAAGACTGCTGAATGGCAAATAAAGTTTGGACCCGAAACTCTTGCTATAGATTAGATAAATTACTTCCCTTCTCAAGCCTCTCCAGGCAATTTACTTTCCACGAAAGTGTCAATGCGCATATATGTCGCCAGCCGGATCCTACCACGGCAACACCATTTATTGGCAGCGTCTTAGTAATCGGTGGACAGACTACAGCACGGTATGCAAAATATGTTTCGCGGTGCCCAAAATACAGGTCGCACAAGGACATTTATTGCCGGCGTACACGAATCTTCACTCAATACTATCGGTTTCCGGTATCGTGGCCCTTTCTAGCGCCGTGTCATTGTTGTAACTCGTACGACTCTTCATAAGCTGCGCGAGGCATGCCAGAGAAGATTGAGTAATCTGGAGTCTGCTCTTTAATGGCCTTTTATTTACTTTTCAGAGTGAAGAAATATGGAGAGAAGGTGACGCCCCTGCGCTGATGTTGTAGCGTGTAGAAAGTGTATACTTTCGATGCTCCACCGTGGTAGTGACTGGTTTGAGCAGTTGTCACTGTGACAAAGCAAGCAGCTCCAATGAACAAGCTGTGCATGGGAACTTGGCCACGTTCGGACAATTTGTAGGTGCTGGAAGCGTCTGGCTACTTCGACCATCACAGTCTATTTTACATTGTTTTCTTGGTGAAGGATTTCTCCTCTGTTGTGAGCTTGCTATATATTCGCGAAGATGCACCTATTGTCACAATGCAATGGTTGTTTTGTTATGGTGTTTAGACATTTGGTGAACCAATTACTTTGGCATTGAGTCGAGTGAATGTTTGTGCCGCACTGTATCTATTTTTGTTAGGGTAGATGTAGAAAAGAAAAAATCGGAACAGCTGCTTTTGCTTTTATCGTACTCGAATCAATGTGACGTTTTATCAGAATAGAATCAACAGTGTGGAAAACGTTATATCCAACAGTGCTTGAATTATGAGTGCATGTAGGTGTACTACCAGTACATTTTGGGAAGAGTGTGTGAAAAGATTTAGGGGAAACGGCTCAGCTCTGCTGACTGTATTCAAGCAGATGTCTATTTATACGTGCGTATTGTACTAAAGCAATTACTCCAGCAAATAATTCAATGCAAGTTTGTTGAGAAGGCTCACACGAATGGTTGTTCACCATATATTATCAAAATTTTGCATCCTTCGAAACATACCCCACTAAATTAAGGCGAACTAGCCATCCGGTTCTTAATGACTCATTTTGTATATTGGTCAATTTTTATTTGGTTCACGGTACAAAATGTGTTTGGTAAAAATTTCCCGACATTTTTTAGCGAACCTCCTTTTCATTTATCGCAGTATCATTATATTGCACTTGTCAGCTGCGATGGCCCTATGAGACCGCGTGAATATTTTTGGTTGAAGCACCATCCCTGTCCCGTGACTCTATGGACACTTCAAACTCCTACCCACTTTGCGACATATTTAGTGAAGAACACAAAGCATGCCATAAACAAAAATCTTCTTGTGGTAAATATGCGTGAAAACGCGTCTGAATGTCGTTACCATGTTATATTTTCGCCACATTACTTCGCTACAGTCGCTATGTTTGATATGGCCACTGAATTAAAGACAAGAAAAGATTTTCGGAACTATTTTAGTGTGCTACAGGCAACTTTGTGTGCATGCAGTATGCGTGAAAGACGCGACCTTGCTCTCTTTATGGATGTAACAAGAGGTTCTATAGACGGACACTTCGGTACAGTGTTTTCTGCAGCAGCACGCCACATTAATGGATTGCAGAGCAATATTTATATCTCGAAGAGGCACAGCAAACTTCGAAACAGTGTCATGTATGTTGGATGCATTCAAGACGAAAGTATGAAGAAGCTCCCTGCCAATATTTGTCCACGACACATAGAAATGGTCTTGAAAGCGCTCTATATGTACAACGTAACAGTTAAGCGGATATTATTCAAAAGCAGTGAGAATATGTTACAAGAGCTCGGCGTCGGCAGCATTGATATCTGCGGACATACATTTGCCGTCACTCGGGACATAATGCTGGAATTCGCCATGCCAGCATCAATTCTGCATACACGTGAGACGTTCTACGTTAAGCGTAGCAGCCCGGCTCATGTGTCTTTCTTGAACATCCTTATTGAATCAAAGCTTGGTATTTGTCTACTGCTCGTAGCTCTTGCTACTTGTGTGGTCATCTGTGCAGCGGCGGGTTATAAGGAGACGAATTTACACTTCGTGGAAGTTGCATTTGATTCTTTGATGTTCCTGACGGGTTCTTTTTTTGCAACTTCTACGCCGATTCCTCACCGAAAGCGCTATGCTTCAGCGCTGAGTCTCCTGTGCGCTGTGTGGCTCATGGCTGCTCTGCCACTATCAAGCTTTTATCGAAGCGAGATGGTGTCGAGGCTTAGTTTGCGAGCTACACCAGACGTTGTGGATACACTGGACAAACTGGAAATGGCGCTAGACAAACGGCAGCTCGTTCCTTGCTTCCTAACGGGCACCTCCGTGGAAGTTATCCTGCAGAAAGGCAAAACAAGCAAGAGCTCAATATACAGTAAGCTCCTGTCGGTATACAATGAACATACGAAAGGAGGTTCCGTTCTAGTTGACAATGAAAACTCCTGCTTCTCTTTCGCTCAAGAACGACAGGGCATCTGCATAACGTTCAGTCGCCCAAGCTGCTTCATTCGAAACCTCGGATTTGACCTCGTAGAAGCAAGAGAGCCTTTCCAACAGATTTCCTTAACCACACCAGTGAGGAAGCGTTATCCCTTTTTGAAGGAGTACCGCACTTTCTTACGTAAAAATTTCGAAGCGTCGCTGATTAACCCAAACGAAAAATTGCGGCTCTTTCTCTGCGAACGCGAAGCGGCTCTGCGTCATAGTTCAGACGAACTCCTCATTAAACCAGGTGATCTAATGCGTTTCTTTTTACTATTTGCAGCTTTATTATGCGTATCCACTGTAGTCTTTTTTCTCGAACTGGTATGCTATTTGTATTGAAATTCCGGGCCTTGAATTTAATATTGTAGCTTCGTTAAACCTTTCTCTGTGCAAAGTTGCAACTTGAGTCTTTTCCCGCGGAAATAAATAGCGCTTGTTGTTTTTGCTAATAGATTGTAGGGTTAGCCGTAAAATGTGACAAAATAGCCGAAATCTTGCCTGCAACTTCTACTAACACTTCTACGTTCGCCAGGCGCTCTCGTCCAATATTGGTCCAGCATTACAATAATAAGTCAGTTTGCTAATGGTTATCTCAGATGTCTTAACAAACAGTACCATTCGAAATTGGACTGCGCTTGCTCAGAATAGCAGCAGGTGCCGGTCTTGGGCTGATAATGGCGTTCATTTCTCCCTGTCCAAAGATGTCTCATGGTCGCCAGTGATATATAATCTCCTGATATAAAAACCGGCTTAATTATTTTGAAAATAAGCGCGAAACCCCTACTGCAAGTACGAGAGAAAACTTTTCGAAGTTTTGAGAGTCTTACCTCTGCTCATAGCGCAACATATATTCCCTCTTAATGTTTCTCCTACAGCGAGAGCGAGACAATACAGTTTAATAAGGATTTTATGTCGAACTGTCACCACAAACAAAATCGTCACAAGTAATCCTGTGTCTCGTTTTAATTCCCCGAAGCGAATTCGCTTAATCTACTTATGCCACATGCAATGTGTGTATCATGGAAGCAATCAGTATTGGAAATAATCTGTAGTGCGGGTTTCACCGCTGCTAAACGAAGGAAACGTCAATAGCAGCATATCGGTGCCTTTGAAGCTTGATTCTGTTCTCTCAACGGTATGGACGGATGAATGGAATATAGGAGCGCCCTCTTTGAAACGGGGTGGTAGCAGTAGCTATCATGCTCATTTTTCTCCTTATATATTAATTATTGTTTTAGACTAGTTAACTCTAACATCATTCGATTTATTAAATTTTTGTTTCTACATTACTAGCATTATGTCACTTCTATGCTTTTAAGCCACCAATCTTCCAGTCGTTTTTTGCTAGCTTCCACCGCCGGTTTAATCACCAGGGCACTGGTATCTCTAAACCCCACAACTTCAGGACGAGTGACTGCGTCTGCACTGATTTCCTTATGGATGCCATTACATTCGATTATAATATGGTTAATTGTTCCGGTGGACTTACTGCATACTGTACCCATGTCATCTTCATGGTTAAACTTCTTTTTGTAGCTAGCGTGTTCAAAGGCATCCTGATCTAACTTCAAAAAGCAGGACACTCTCTGTTGCGTTATTAAAGAAAGCTTCTTTTCTTTTCTGTTTTTTCTAGTTTCTCAATAGGTCCACAATGTGTTTCTTTTCCATAGACTTTACCCAGTTTTTCCTTCTGTGTTTTGCGTCTGTTGCTTAACGCTCTTTATTTCTTCGTCCTTGTGACAAGCGTACTTACTGGTTCCATTCCTAGTTCTTTTCCTCCATTGTGAGTCAACGCTTTTTAGGTATATGTATTTAAATACTCTAGCTGCCCATCTGTTAATGTTCAATTTCCTCATGTGTTCCTCATATATTATTTTACTCTGAGCTTCCCGTACTTTGAAAGATGCCCAGATTATATCTCACTGTACCGCGTCATTTGTGGTTTAGCCGTGGGCACCGAGTCCTAATCGTCCGACGGTCCTCTGATTTATTTCTAATGTCGGCTGCACCTGTAATTTTAGGCTCAAAACTCCAATTCCAAACTAAGCCCGGGCACCATAATTCGTTTCAAAATACCCCTCAAAACCTGATACCTGTGTTATCCCCGCAATGCCCTATGTTTCAGTATCCCGGCACTTCTTCGCCCTTTTGCCTTAAGTGACTGCTCATGCTTTAAAATATATGCCTATCCTTCGTTTGTACATACCCCGAGATATTTATATTCCGCCACTCTGGGTATTTCATGGCCTTGTATTTTAAGACTCTGAATAGTTCAGCCGTTGAAAATCATCAGACCCAACTTAACTGCGCTAAACCTGAAGCCTAGAGCATTCCCTTCGTCTCCGAAATACTTAGCTAGAATTTGCAATTCTTTCTGACCATCTGCTAGCAGCGCAATATCGTCTGCATACATTAAACCGGGGTGATGCTGCTCTACCACATTTCTGCCTGATTTAAATGACAGGTTAAAACCAGGGTTACTTTCTTGTAAAAGTTAAATTGGTTCACAGGAAAGGAAAGGCGCAGTAACTGTCACACTTGCTCTGTGGACACCAGAACCGCGCCGAAAGGGAAGGGAGGAAGGTGGGAGTGAAAGTGGAAAGAGAGAAAGGGGAGCCGTAGTGGAGGGCTACGGAGTAATTTCGACCACCTGGGGATCTTTAACGTGCGCTGACATCGCACAGCACACGGACGCCACTTCGTTTCGCCTCCATCGAAACGCAGCCGCCGCGGTCGGGTTCGAACCCGGGAACTCCGGCACAGTAGTCGGGCGTCTTACCACTGCACCACCCCGGCGGGGCTTTCTTGTATCCTCCGATCCCTATTTATCATACAAAGCACAAGCAGCATCGCTGATAGAGGAAACCTTGTCTTAATCCTTCGTGTATCTTGACAGCTTCCGTAATTCTTATTCCTTCCCATGTAATTTCTATTTTGTTATTCTGGTATATTTCATGTAGGAAATCTGTTATCTAATGACCGATACCTTTTTATTTTATTATATTCCACAGGAGTTCCCTGTTTACGTTGCCGTAAGCCTCATTTGTCAACAGGCAGGCCAAATACAAATTTTATTTTCCACTCTACATATTTCGATGCATTGGGTAAGAACGAGCAGGCTATCATCTATGCGCCTACCATTTCTAAAGCCGTTCTGAAGTTCTCCGAGTATACTCTTACTTCCTACCCATGGTTGCATGTTTAACCTCACCGCCTTCATCTCCAAACTGCATATAACAGATTTCATGGTACTCGGCCTGTTGGATTTTATGTGCCCCTTATCTCCTTTACCTTTATGAATCAAATTCATTTTACTCTGCCGCCAGTTGTGCGGAATTTGCTTATTTGTTATGACTGTTTCCAAAACGTTTAACATCGTCTCCTTATTTCTTGGACCAAGTTCATTAATCAGCTTGATCAGAATTTCATTTATTCCTGTAGATGTTGTTCTAGGAATATTTGTTCTGCCTTTTCCAGTATAGATTGCATAGTTCTAAGTTGCTTTGTATTCTTCTACCTTGTGATGCTTCCTGATTTGCGGATATGGTACCTTGAGGTTGCGTTCAGAGACACTTATCTTTGATAATTCGCCCTTTAACGCGCTGAGAGGGGACCTGTGAGGAGAAGGAAGTTGTGGAACTCTAGTGCTGAGGAGATGGAATTACGCGCCTTTGAAATAGCGAGGGGCAGTGGAATATGAAAATTCAATTATGCTCCAAGAATATTTGCAGAGCTTATATAACTTGCCAATTCCGATGCACCGCAAAGGCTGGTAAAGTCACGGTGACATGAGGCCTGTAGTTAAATTACGACTGCTAAGAAAATGAATAATAATTTAAAATTAGGGTAATGCTTATTGATTTAAACAAGTGAGACCAACGATGCTTTCCGCTGCATTCCTGACTGAACCAATTGCCTTCAGCTGGCTTCTACAAACATTTAACGTGTTTCTTACTGAGCAAGGCCTTGATCCAGAGTTAATAACGTGAGTTTCACTGTTATGGGGCGTTCAAGTTATGCAACATTGCGCTGCATTTGAACGGTGGAAGTGCTGCTACAATACATTGTTTATTCAATGCAGGATAGCTACGCGCCAAGCTGAGCGAAACAAAACCTTTGCATTGTTATATGGTAAGTCAGGTAGATAATTCGCTAAAAAGGAAAATCTTCTCAAATCTGGTTGGCAATCCTTTGTATTGACACATGCCATTCATAGATGACGAAAAGTTGAAGGTGCGAATCGGAGAAGACGACAAAGCGAAACGGTGCTCCGCTTTTGTGCTGCCCTGACTGGTTGCTGGCGTTTTTCGGTGTCAGATTACCAGAGCGCCTTCTGTGCAACGTTACGTTAAATGTCTGGTGGAGGAATTACCAGGTATCGATCCAGTCCTGCAAAATGAACCCGTCAATACGGAGCTTACCCCCGTACATCAACACCTCGGCCGCCGCCTACGTGGAGAGCCCCCAGAATTCGGACCCCTTTCGGCCGCTACCAGAACGACGCACCCTCGGACGGCCGTAGAACCTGCTGCAATGACATCTGAGAGCAGGCTTCCCACCCACATTCTGTGTCATCAGCCGCGAACACCCCCGTCTTTTCATGGCGACGTGTTCGAGGACGCCGAGAACTGGCTTGACACCTACGAGCGAGTTGCTCGTTACAACAGGTGGGCTGATGAGCGTAAGCTCCAAAACGTGTATTTTGCTCTTAAAGAGTCTGCACGGACATGGTTTGAAAACCATGAGGCTTCCTTCCCATCCTGGGTAGCCTTCTGTCGTGATTTGAAAGCCACTTTTACTAGCGCCGACCGCCGGGAGTGAGCAGAAGTGCGCTACACTCGCGCAATCAGCGCCAGAACGAGAGCGTGCTTATGTTCTTTGAGGACATGACACGCCTTTTCAACCGTGCAGACCCACAAATGCCAGAAGATAAGAAGCTGCGTCACCTGATGCGGGGCATTAAACAAGAACTTTTCGCGGGACTGGTGGGCAGTCCACCGCGCACTGTGGCGGAGTTTCTCAGCGAGGCAGCGACCCTGGAGACAACGCTGCAACACCGAGCCCGTCAGCATAACCGTGACATGAAAACATCATTGGGTCCGACGCACCCCCTGTGCAGGTCGGCAGCGACATGGACGCATTACGAAATCTCATCCGTTCTGTCGTGCGGGAGGAGCTGCAAGCGCTCCGTTGCCTTGCAACACAACACCTTTTCCTTCACTGGCTCAAATCAACCGGGACGAGGTGCGCATGAAAGCTGAGCAAGTTGCTGACGTTTCCCAGCAGCGCGTTCCCCACTAGACCTTCGACGCGAGACCCACCGAAGCGTCCGTCCTACGTAAGGCTCCCCCGCCGCAGCTCCAGCAATGCAGCCACAGGATCCGCACATGGAGGACTCGCATGGAGCCATATGGAGCCTCGCTACTCCCCTCCGCCAATCTACCAGCGACCCCGTAAAAGTCAAGTATGGGGGCCCCGGGATCGTCGGCCCCTGTGCTATCATTGCGGTGAAGCCAGTCACCTTTACCGGGCGTGCCCGTACCGCCGCGTCAACATGCGGGGTTTTGCCTCGGAGGACCTCTACCCTCGGAATGCCGAACGTCCTACTGAGATTGCAAGCGACCTTGCAGCACGACAGTACCCCGTCACATCCGGTTACCAAGAGCGTTGGTCTACGTCCCCGACAAGCTACCGTTCGACAAGTCCCAACTCTTCCCAAGGCCGCTCTCTCAGCCCTGGCCGGGTAGCTAATACCAGCGGCCTTCGGAGGCAGGGTCGCTGATGTCGGGAAATGCGAAGATACTCCGTCATCGTCAGGCCGACCCGACGAGATTTCGCTTGTGTAAGGCAGCGACAGCATCCGGCATACTACTTCCGATTTGTGTGTAACGATCGATGGAGTTGATGTCACCGCGCTACACGACACTGCTGCCGATTATTCAGTAATGAGCCGTGGTCTCGCCCGATAATTGCAGAAAGTTTTGACACATTCGTCCGGCCCGAAAATTCGTACGGCGGGAAGTCACTTGATTGAGCCTGCGGGCAAGTGCACAGCGCGGGTCGGCATCCGTGGTTTTGTGTATGTCGGAGGATTTATCATTATTCCTGAGTGTTCGAAAGACTTGATCCTTGGTATAGACTTCCTGCAGACCAACGGCGCTGTCATTGACCTGAAAGAAGCGCGTGTTTCCTTTTCGGCGAAACGAGCCGTGGCGCGCATTGAAAACGAAGATCCGGGTCTGAACGTTTTGCGTATAGTCGACGATGACGTGAGAGTTCCGGCACATTCTAGTGTGCTGGTTCTTGTAAAGCATGATTTGTTCCACGATTACGAGGGCATCGCGGATGGGCACCTTCCGCTACTACTCGAGAAGGAATTAGCCATTGCTCGAGGACTCGTACAACTCCAGAACAGTTGTGCTACTGTCCTCCTGACAAATTTTGCAAAGGAGATGCGGCATCTCGTCAAGGACACGGCTGTTGCCGTCCTTCAGGATGTTACTGCGTTACCTCATTTATGCAGCGCCGGAGCGAACCCTAAAGAAACCGCACCTTGTCATGCTCTGCAAACCGTTAAAATTAGCCCCAACTTGTGGCCTGATCAAAGGAATCTGCTCTCGGCTCTTCTGAGCGATTTCGCAGACTGCTTCGCCACAGGCTCTAAGGTCGGTCGTACTCCTGTCGCCATGCACCGCATCATCACCGATGAGACCACGTTACCGGTATGCCAGCGCCCGTACCGGGTTTCTCCTAAGGAACGTGACGCCATAAAACGCAAGTGGATGAAATGCTTGCGGACGACGTGATCCAGTCTTCGACGTGCACAGGGGCGTCGCAAGTGGTCCTTGTCAAAAAGAAAGATGGCACCTTGACATTCTGTATCGATTACCGAAAGGTAAATACCGTTAGCAAAAAGGACGTCTATCCGCTGCCCAGGATTGATGATGCCCTCGACCAACTACGCGACGCCAGGTGCTACTCCTCATTAGACCTCAAAAGCGGATACCGGCAAATCGAGGTGGATCAGAGACCGAGAAAAGACTGCATTTGTGACGCCCGACGGCCTATACGAGTTTAAGGTGCTTCCGTTTGGTCTTTGCTCTGCACCGGCCACGTTCCAACGTATGATGGACACGATTTTATCAGGTCTAAAGTGGCAGTCGTGCTTGGTGTACTTAGACGATGTTAATTTCTCGCCTACTTTCGAGCAACACTTGGACCGGTTGCGCATCGTGCTTCAAGCACTGAAATGCGCGCAACTAACGATCAAGCCTGAGAAATGCCATTTTACTTTTGAACGAACTACGCTTCCTCGGCCATGTTGTCAGTGCACAGGGCATTCTCCCTGATCCAGAGAAGACTACCGCAGAGTAAAATATTCCACGCCCAATTGACAAAAAGGCACTTCGACAATTCCTAAGTTATTGCTCACACTAACGACGCTTCGTCCAAGATTTTTCTAAGATAGCTGAATCACTGACAGCACTAACAAGAGAAGACATACCCTTCCTGGGGGGGGACGATCAAGAACAAGCCTTCCAGGAGCTTAGAAGCCGCCTACACGAACCACCAATACTCGCCCATTTCGATGAAGACGCCGCAACCTGCGTACATTCTGATGCCAGCAACGTTGGCCTCGGCGCGGTACTCATTCAGTGGCAAGGCGGAGTAGAGCGGGGTATCGCCTACGAGAGCCGAACACTCTCACGATTGGAGGCGAACTATTGAACAACGGAGAAGGAGAGCCTTGCGGTAATCTGGGCCATCAGCAAGTTTCGACCATATTTGTGTGGACGACCCTTCCGTATTGTCAGCGACCATCATTCCTTGTGCTGGCTGGCAAGCCTTAAAGACCCGTCTGGACGCTTAGCACGTTGGAGCCTCCGTCTTAAAGAGTATGACGTTACTGTTGTCTGTAAGTCGGGACATAAACACCAAGATGCGGATTGCTTGTCACGCGCGCTATTGGACTCCACTGCAGTGGAAAACGCCGACGATGTTCCCTTTATTGGGGCCATTACCCAACCCATATGGCTGACTTTCAAGGCAAGGACCCGGAGCTGGCGCCGCTCATTGATTATCTGGAAGGACGCGATGGTAGAGTACCGCTTGTTTTTCGCCGTGGCTTATAGTCATACGCTTTACGAAGTGGAGTTCTCTACAAGCGCAATTTTGAAAAATCAAGAGAGTCATTTCTACTCGTAGTACCTACGCACCTACGGCCTGACATCCTGAGCGCTTGTTAAGACGAACCGTCCGCCGGCCACTTGGGAGTCAATCGGACGCTTGCAAGAATTCGGGAGAAATACTATTGGCTGAAATTATTACCTTCAGTACGATCTTACGTTAAAACCTGCCGTGACTGTCAACGCCGAAAGACTCCACCCGTGAAACCAGCTGGATTTCTTCAGCCGATCGCTCCACCGCGAACTCCTTTCCAACAAGTGGGGATGGATCATTTTGGTCCTTTCTCGGTCAACTAATGGAGAGCGTTGGATTTTTGTCGCGACAGACTACTTGACCCGATATGCTGAGACCGCGTCGTTCACAAATGAAACTGCCACCGAAGTAGCAGAGTTTTTTGTCCACGACATCGTGTTGTGTCATGGCGCTCCGGCTGTTATCATTACCGATCGCGGGGCAGCTTTTACGGCCCGCCTGACTAAGGCTGTACTGAACCTTACACACACTAGCCATAGACGGGCCACGGCATACCACCCACAAACTAATGGCTTGGTGGAAAGGCTAAACAGAACTCTGGCTGACATGCTGTCTATGTACGTGGATATAGAGCATAAGACCTGGGATCAAATCCTTCCATATGCCACGTTCGCATATAATACGGCACTTCAGGAGACGACGCGGCTCACACCCTTCGAGCTTGTCTTCGGCCGTCGAGTGACCACTCCACTGGACACAGTGCTGCCCGTATACACCGACGACGAACATGAGCTTGACCTTGACATTGCTAGTTTTACTCATCGTGCGGAAGAAGTGCGGCAGCTGGCAAGACAGCGCATATACCTACAACAGCAACTAGACGCTGACCGTTACAATACCACGATCGCCCCTACCACGATCTGCCCGCTGACTAATCTTGAGACTGATGGCGCCCCGTTTTGTGTTGTCGTATCCTATACCAGCCTAGCATACTATGTCAGCTGATCGCATCAAGCAGCATTTGCAGCATCGAGGCGATGCTGCCAAGAAGGGGGCAATGACACATGCCATTCATAGACGACGAAGATTTGAACGGGCGATTCGGAGAAGACAACGAAGCGAAACGGTGCTCCGCTTTTGTGCTGCCCTGACTGGTTGCTGGTGTTCTTGGATGTCTGTGCCAGAGCGCCTTCTGTGTAACGTTACGTTACAGTATGTTCCAAACATAACTTAAAAAGAGTTGGTGTTGGTCAGTTAGTGATTACCTACAGAAGCCATTGGAGGAAGCGCTAAAACGACTGCACGAAATAGGGTACCTAGAAGAGAATGATACTACGATCCTCATCCTGTTCTTTGCACTCCTTATGTTCTGTGTGCCTCCATTGTGTGTCATGTTTTTAGCGCATTTTCCATTCCTTCTCTGCACACAAATAATATCGGTTTAATGCAAGGGGTTGTCTTTCAAGTCTTTTTTTTTCATGTGCAGAATGTTACTTCCTGAATCCATACATCTACCCACTGAGAAATCACGCAAAGGCGTTGTTGCATAACTTTGTGCGGTATATCACGTTACGTCCGGTACTAAACTGCATTTTATGCGTTCGCAATGTGGAAGAGACCTGATTTAGAGACACCTATTGTAATTTCGGCTGTCGTTTCGACTCCCGAGGAATGACTAACACAAGGTATTACCAATCATTCCTATCAAAGTTTCACCAAGATTCAAGAACAAATGTTGTTTAATGTGTGCAATGTTTCAGTTGCAAAAAAGTTTTACCTGAAACAACCTCAGTATTTCATGATGATTCTAAGCTTCGAAAAAAAAAGCGAATATAATGTTCTATTACCATTTTGTACAGCTCATACTTCTAATCTATATCTTTTGATTTTCACAATTAGCGCCTTCTCCACTTACTATTTTCCATTCCCTCTAGTTTCAGTGAGAGTTGAGCTTGTTTAATCAGTTTTAAGGTACGCATCGAAGAACGGAACTTCGCACATAATTTAGCAGGAGCTCTATTGATTCTAACACTATATTAAATAATGGTTTAGTTAATAAATTTAGTAGTGGTTGCTGATAATTGACTAACCACCTCACGATTCATTTGGTGGGGGTGGCTACGAGGTGCGGTGTCTGCAAAAAATGAAAAACAGTACAATTTATCATACTCATTTATTTTTGAAAAAAGGTATTTATTACGAACAATTTCGGTACTCGTTTCTAATAATGTCGTGTGCGCAGGTTTTATCCTTTCGTAGCGTTCGAAGTCTGTTCTCTTTCCTCTGAGGTCTCCATGACAGGAATCGAATTGAAATGAAAAATATCATTGGCTTAAATAAAATGTGCTTCATCAGATATTTGGGATTGCAGAATCTTTAATTATAGCTCCCTACCTTGTCTTTCTGAATAGACAATATTGCAAACAGCTATGGTGCAGACTTCCTGTTTTTTTGCATAGCAAAGCATTTTCTCTTTGAACACTGCCACGGCAGTGCCGCGGCTGGGACGCTCCTTTGCTGTAACGTGCGATTTATTATTTTTCATTTGTTATGAATCAGCAATTCTATATTAAGATATTCGCTACTCGTTGCAAGGAGTGTTATGTGTGCAGTGTGCACCCTTACGCGGCTTTTGATCTGTTTGGTCTATTTCCTCGTACATGGCGCGCATTCTTCGCTTTCACGGGGGTTTGGTCACAGTAACCATATATGAACTGGGACGTCACAAATATGCAATTGTGTGCTGTGTGTAGTGCGGAAACAATAAAAGTTCTACCTACGGAGTCCTCGTTTTTCTTCTCTTTATTTCAAACATCCACTCTACCTGTATTAAGATCGATAGAAGACCCCACGCTTCGCTATTCAGGACCAGCGCAAATGCCACAAAATGACTGACCAGACACAAACATGTACCAGTCACTTTATTACACGTTTAGTTAGGAGATTTCTAAGTAGTTTTCTGCTTGAAGTGTAAAGTAATGGGAAGGTTATCTTCACTTTGGGTTACAAAATACGCAAGTAACAGGTAAATATGGAGTTGGGATGGCAAATGAACACTTCATATCACCCGATGAACTCTTTATGACATGATTCGATTCAAAATGAAAAGTAGCATTGGCTTACAAAAGAAGTACTTCATTAAATATCTTGGATTGCTACATCTTCACTTGAACCTCGCTGACTTTTTTTCAGCATAGATAGCATTTTAAACAGCAACCGAATTTATATCTTTTCAGTTGACCAACACATTTCGAATTGTGAACATTGCCGGTGTGATAAAGCAGCTAAGCTCTATTTTCGTAATCGTGGATGCGGAATCGAATCCAATCTCCAGTGTTCATCAGTTTAAAGATTTTCAGCTTGAGTGTTTAAGGACAGTTTTCTACGCTGAGCCTAAAGAATTAGCTACCCTTTGCATTAGTGTTATCTGAATATTTAGTGGTATCTGAGTATCTAGTGTTGTTAGAGTTTGCCCTACATGTAAATAAACTCTGACGATGATTTTTAGAGTGTTCCATGCAAAATGTGCAATGTGCATAAATTTTGTATGAATGTGTGGAATGTTTCGTGATAGAAAAAGCAAGAAACACTAAGGACATTAACCCTGCAAATTTCTTGTTAAACTATCAATTACAGGTAAAATTGTCATGTGAAAATCTAAAAAACCTGAGTTGGCGCCCACCAGTGGTGGTTTGCTGGCGCATTTTTGTCAGCTTTTTTGTCTTCTTAAGTGATCATGCTCTTATGGACTGGCTATACTTCCTCACCCTATTAAGTAACTTTGGTGGCACCGACAACCTCACCTTGGACACAGAATAGTTCGGTTCACTTGCTTGTGAAACGTTTTTTTTTTTCCTGCATCAAAGAAGACGATTGTGAACGCAGGCCTCATTTGGCCATGAGCCCAATAATTCCGAGCCGCTGAAAGTGCCAGCATCTTCGAGAACACGGCGGGTCAGAGCCTTTTGGTCCCCGGCCGACAAGCACCCGAGGAGAAAGGCCTACCTGGCCTCTCAGGAAAGGGGGAGGGGAGAGGGAGATGAAAGCGCGGACTAGATTGGTATGGCCTCACCATGTGGGTCATATTACAATGACTATCTGCAAAGTGCGGGCATTCGGGTTTGACATTTACGTTTTAGCGTGCAGCATGGGCCATACTCCAGAAAATGTCGGTCTCCAGTTGTGTCAGAACGCCTTCTTCGGCCTTCTACAGCCCTTCCGCCAGAAGCAGCTACCATTGGTGCCGAGGTTTGCAGTCGTCAATATTTTCTCTGAACCATAGCAGCGGTCGGCCCTGCTCGTCATCGGGGGCTAGAGGGTGAGTGCAGGTCAAATAAGCGCGCGGGACGCGGCGTTCGCCGCTTCGTTCCCTGGTAGTGCTTGAGTGGTCCGCGCGCACACGAGGCGCCTAGGTTGAGATTTCACGTTGCGAACCGCATTATAAAGCAAAAGAGTAGCTAGTGTGACCATTTCACCGCGCGTATAGCTCACCATGCATTATGAATCCGAACTTTGATTCAGTTTAAGCCTCGTGGCCATATGTGCGAATATTTGGGCATAGTTTTGTAATGATTGTTTTTTCTTCCTCAATGCCACTTGTATTCAAACTAAGGGTTTTGCTTTGTTCAAGATTCAACCGCGTTATTGCTTAAGGGTCGAAGCAAAAAACTGCCGATTCCGCGTTGTTTGAGAGTGTTGCATTAATCTTTAGACAATCAAGTTCTTCCCCAATTCAAACTGAAAGCTGCCCACAGCGGTGATATTCGTGTTCGATACTTATCGAGCACGTATCGCCGCTGCCAAGTTGTCCAGTACGTAATGCGTCAATGTCAGGACGGGAAATAATTTTTCTGCAAGACCTTCCTTGAATACACTTATATATCGAAGCCGTGACTGCAACGTGACATCTGGTGAGTGTCGTGGTGTGTACATTTGAAGCAGGCAGTTAAAGAACCTTTTGCACAATAATAAAATCCAAACACTGCAGAGAATATCCTATCTTTTGTTTCATGTTCAGGTCTACTGAGGATTTTGTTTATTCCTTTTTTCTTATGTTCCCTCTTTGTGACCAACGATCGGCCGCCGTTAGCGATGGAGAAAATTGTTTGACTTTTCTTACCGTTGTCAAGGAGCCCTAAATCCTCTTAGTTGCAATTCTTGGAGCCCATAGCGTGGGTTATGGGAATGTATTCAGGCAGGGTATTGGTTTAACACTTATAGTATCTCCATCCTTAAACGACCGAGGCAGTGACACCTGAAATAGGCGGCGGGACAAGAAGGGTCAGGGCTGGCTGTTTAGCTCAATGCCGTATCTCTCCGTTTTGAAAACGCTTCTCTTCAGATTCTCCGCTGTAATTTTCGAGCCGCCGTCATAGTCACCGCTGCTGCAGTCAAAAATGCATCTATTGCAAAGGAGATAATGAATACACAGCGCCTATTGTGCTCTTACATATTCGCTGACCGTCCGTGCACTGGTCCGCCCAATCCGCTGTATCTGCTCCGTGTATCTTTGTTCTCTGCAGAATCAGTTGATAGTGTGTGAAAATATATTAATCTTTTTAGCGCCGTAGCTCTTCTTAGAATACTACTTATTTGGAATTAGATGGCGGTAGCCTGAAGACAAAATTACATTGCACCCAATTTTGTTCTACATGAAATGCATTCCGAGTTTATGTTGTCACAGGAACGCTATACACAGCTGCTCGCTATGCGCATTTAGAAGGGCACCAGAATTTCGTTACTCCGGAAGGGACAGCGTAAATAAGTGTGGTAATAAATTAGCAGAATGTGCGCTTGAAGATCATGATAAGCAAGGATAGCTTAAATTTCTTCATTTGCAATCATCTGTAAACGCGTAACGTTCTCGTTGCCCTTGAAATAATTCTATGCGCAGTTTTTTTTTTGCTTTACAGCCTTAGTAAGTAAAACACCGGATAGCCCTGTAGATGTTGAAGCAAGCTATGTTCTTTCGCCAGAATGAGTAATGTTCCTGTAAAATCACTGCTAACAAAAACAGAAAAAGCACTTCTGCCGAATTGAAATTTTTCGCTTCGACAGTAGTGGAAGACTAGTACATCAGGCTATAGACTCTTGATGGCGATATTTCTTCAATGAAAAGTTGTACAGCTTTCTGCGTAGGAAGGCAGTATAGCTGTCCTTTGTAGCTGAAGGGCTGCGCTTGGGTGGATGTAAATGAGTGATTACTCCCTCATTACTAATCTTTTTCATCTTGGGAGTTACCCCTTAATATTAGGCCTATTTACCTAGATGTTGAGCCAGAGGTCTCTTGTGTCGGCTTCTGACGAAGAACAGCTGAATATGGGCAATTGGATCGATTAAATTCATTTCACGTAATTACCCTAAAGAAGCCATGTTGGGAAGATTACATAAGGGGTGGAAAAACAAATATGTTTTGGTGTTAGTAACCATATGTCATCGCTGAAATGGTTACATAAATTATTTGGAAAACTTGAGTGGCAGGTTATGGCAGCTACAGCGTGTGAAAGATCGTTCCACGCCTTTGTTGCTGTACGGTTGGGCCAGGCCGCACGCAATAGATCGTTGCACTGCCAAGGTAAGAAAGATGCGCAAAAGGTGACAGTGCTTATTCTTTGACGAGATACTTTGAGCGAATAGCTGACGCGGTAAGATATGCGGGTAGGGGGGGGGGGGGGGTGATTAAGGTTGGTGTGCAAAATCAATTGAAAAATAAAAATTCTGAACCAGACAACCAGAGGCAACGTGACGACGTTGAGCAAGAATTGTAAGACTTGATTGTGATTCAAGAGACGGTACACTGACGTCTCGACAATAAGCGGAATGAATGCACTTCGTTGCACAATTTTGAACGGATTGAAGTTTGCTGATTAAATATGATCGGCGCCGACTCCAGATATCAAATGCATATTCTGATGAGTGTATTGTACGCGAGAAGCTCAACATTCTCCGGCGCATGTTGCTTGGCTGCCCAATGCAGGAAGGTTTTGGAATGCCGTAAAATACGCACCGCTGCCTCAGTCGAATTAAAAAAAAAAGCTTCACTCTCCTCTTTAAAATAGGAAATTACAGCAGCGCAAATGAATAATTGAAATAATAGTTTTCGTAGTCCTCCCGCCTATCATATTATCCATCAGCTACAGTGAGGTCACAAGTTGATAATGGAAGTAATAAAGCAAAATAAAAATTGCATTCCTAAGCAGTACCCGTGATCGTTGCTAAGGTAATGGCAGAAACTCGTTGGTGACGAGGCCACGTCAGGATTTAAAAGGACCCAAGGTAAACTTTATCGCAAATTATAAATGGTGACATAGTATAACAAATAGACAGTTCAATGAAACATAATAAAAAAGCATAAAACGAGAGCGTCAAAAAGTAAAGAATCCCGTGCAATCTTCGAGAAAAAATATAATAGTGCGCTAAAACAAAGAAATTCACTACTTAAGACAGCTAGCGACAAATCCTGCAACATGTTAACATGCTGATACTTTCAACGGAGACTCAAAACTCAATTTTAAAGAATGTTAGACGGATGTGCAGCTTAATTTGTTTAACCTCACTATTCCTGCAGGTAAGCGCGAAGAACATTCAGGTCCTGTATATTTTGAGCATGGAATATGGTATTGTATATAGTTTCAGCAAAATACAGTGTTTATTTCATTCACTCAAAGTTTTACAACTAAGTTGATATATTTTCTTTTGTATGATACATTTTTTACTTAATTTTGAATGTAGGGATGCCAGAAATGTAGCTCTCTCCGAGAACAGGGACATGACAATGAATTAAAGCGGGAGGTTTAGTTCAGAGTTTAATTATTCTTGCGAACTAAAGGTAGCGGTTTAGTTTTATAGAAGATAGATACTTATTCACTTGGCACTCACCTTTTTGTTTGCCGGCTTCATGAACTATTCGGTATGAAATTTATCCGAAAGGATGCGACTAATGAGCTTGAGGAGCATTTCTTGCAGATATCGATATTTCCATCATAGCTTGTTCGCTCAGTCCTCGCTCTTCATGTAGCGGTCAATTCTCAATTCGTTCTTGCCTGCGGTTCTCGTGTGTAAAACTTCCTGAATATTCAGGCTAATGGAGTTCAAAACATTTTCAAGTGAAGGTACTTTCAGACCCAAGATAGCTTCCTCGGACGTTTCAATGTATTTAGAATTCTCCACATGTACAAGCAAGCTAGGACTCTCGTGCCTGCACGCACGCGCACGCACGCACACGCACACAAACAATAAAAACACACACACATGCGTCCACGCGCATACTCGCAATAACAACAAACACATCAACTGAGGGACAACCGTTGAGCGGTAGATCCTTACTTTTGGCACGACATTAGATGTATGAGATTTCTAGTGAGCAGTCTCAGGCTTTCAAGCCTAACAATTTGCTTTCCAACGAAGGTGTGATTGAGCATGAGATTACGTTTCGCCTGCCGGATCCTGGCGCCCGAACATCATTTCCGTGCAGTGGACTTAGCAATCGTGCTGTCGATAGTAGTACAGTATACAAATTCGTTTTCCCTTTACCGCGAGGCAAAAGCGCATATTGGAGCGATTCGCTAGGATCCACACTTAATAAAATCTGTTTCGTATCCTGCCCATTCTGATGCCGTGCCAACTTTTGTCAGGGATACTATAACTCTGAAGCTGCGATGACATGAAAGCGAATAATAAATACTAGCTTTCCGCTGAAGTTCCGCCCGTAAGCGTCCGTGAACGGCAGAGCGCGCGGTGCAAGTAGCCCTTGCCTGTGCGCTCCTCCGTGGTCGTCGCTAGTTTGTTTCGCGTCGAAGTATCAGTGAGCGGCGCTTTCGTATGGCCAGCCTAATAGGATGTATGGCTCACTCGTGGCACTGCCTTGTTGTCAACCGTACTGTCTGTCGATAATAAAAGAAAGTTGCATTTCAATTCAGAGATGACTTAGGAACGGAGATAGCGTATACTTGTACTGCTAGGGCGTGCTGCGCCACGTGCCGGCGACGATGGCTGTGAAATTATGAGCAGAAATTTGCTTGTGTCGCAGCAATTACTGCTACTAGCGACTCGGTACGGGTCAACGATCCCCAAGAAGGATTAAATACTGACATTGCTTTACTCCAGTGATTATTATTCACGGGAAAAACACATTCTCGCACACCTTTCTGACGCCTGTGAGCACGGGGCCAGTTGCGCCGTGGTGCTGGCGTGGAGCTGGCGGCTTGCGGCTTGCGGGAGGAAAAGCGGCGGTGTCTCCGGCCGGCGCTTGAGTGCAATGCTGCTGTGTCAAGTGCCGACTTTCTAGAGATTGGGTTACAAATAACTCCAACTTCGTTGATGCAGCTTGAGATTCCGCATACCATCGAAGTGCCGCAGCAGACGAACGCCTTCGCCTTAGAGCAAACACTGAGAGCGAGGGTAGCTATTCAAGTGTACGCATCGTTTTTAGTTCGTGACAGCTTAAATCGCGTGCCTATTAACAGAAATGCACATAAAATTACAGTAAATATTTTAAAACATAATTTTCAAACATGTATTAGTTATATGTCAGTGCCTTGCTGTCGAGACTACACACTCGCCTGCTGGACAAAGTGTAGTGAGTTCGCCAAACTCACTTCGCACCGAGTGTGTTCGGCAGCGAGTGTCATTAAAGCTCATAGTGTGACACGATCCGAATGACACTAAACGCGAGGGCACTCAATGAAAGTGACACTAAACTTGCTCGTCTGATAGGGGTATAAGACCCCACCTTCGCTATTCTAGACCAGCGCAAATGCCACAAAATGGCTGACCAGACACATATATCTACCAGCCACTTTATATACACGTTTAGTTAGGAGCTTTCTAAGTAGTTTACTGCTTGAAGTGTGAAGAATTTGAGAACGTTATCTTCGCTTTAGGCTAAACAATATGCAAGTAACAGGTAAATATGGAGTTCGAATGGCAAGTGAACCATTCATATTGAAAAAAAAAACAAGAAACGATAAGAAAACATCAATGTACAAATTACTTTTAAAAATATCAACTAAAGCTAAAATTGGGATATAAAAAGCTAAGAAATCTGAGTTGGCGCCCACCAGTGGTGGCTTGGTAGCGCCTTTTTGTCAGCTTCTTTGTCTAGCCAACTATACATTGTGTTATGGTCGAGCTATATTTCCTCACCTTATTACGTAACTTTGATAGCACCGACAACCTCAGCTTGTACACAGACTATCTCGATTCACTTGCTTGTGAAGCTTTTTATTTCCTGCTTCAAAGTGGAAGATGGTGCTCCCTGTCCTCAGTTGGCCAGCAGCACCAGCCCAGGCCGCCGCAAGTTCCAGTTGCCTGTTGAGCACGATGGTTCAGGGACTTTGGGCCCCACCGATGAGATCCCGAGATGTATAAGATTGTTTGTGAGAAGTCTCAGGCTCTCAAGTCTAACAATTTGCTTTCGAATGAATGTGTGAATGCGCATAAGATTACTCTTCGCCAGCCGTCTCCTGGCGCCCGAACATCATTTCCTTGCTTTGAACCTAGCAATCGTGATGTCGATAGTAGTACAGTATGCAAATTTACTCGTACTTTATCGCGAGGCAAAAGCGCATATGGCGGCGACTTGCACCAATCCTCGCTCAATAAAATCTGTTTTGTATCCAGCCCATTTTGATACCGTGCCATTCCTATCAGTGATACGATATTTCAGAAGCCGTGAAGGTATGAAAGGGAATAATAAATAACGTGAATTGCGTTTCGTGTACTTCGTTTTCAAGTAATTTTCAGTGCGAAGAAATGTGATGCCAGGCAACAACCTTGTGCCGAAGTTATGTAGTGTGGAAGGTATAGATGCTCGATGCTCCACTGGGGTGCTGACTGTTTGAGGCAGATCTGAATGTGAGACGGTAAGCAACGCCACAAAGTAGGCTGTGTGCGGACACTTCGGCACGGTCGGACATCATCTAGGTACTGAAACCGTCTGCCGGCTTTGGGCGTCACAGCTCGTAATTAGTCTATTATAAATGAAAGATTTCGCCGCTGTTGTGAGCTGAGTATATATGTTCCCTTGTAGACTGCTGCTGTCATAAATGCCTTAACTTTTTGGCTGCCTAGGCGTTTCATGAAACGATTCATTGGGTATTGATATAGCGCAACATTTTGCTCCATATTGCTGTTATTGTAAAGGTATGAGTTCGTTTTATGCTTTTTAGAAGTGAAAAAAAAAGTTGAATGACATTTCTCATACTCCATTCAATATCAAGTTGGGTTGAAAGTTCATATAGGGTCATGAGTGCGAAGAGGATATATGCGTCCTCGGAGGGTGTCACATCGTTACAGTCCAAAATGTATTCATGCATGAGTAAAATAATGGCTGTTAGAGGTAGCAGGAGAAGAATGCGTGTTTGTAAAAACTTTCGTTGATGCGAATTCATTAGTTTTTCAATTAGGACCAAAAATCAATTCCACATCAAAATGGCAACGGACGTCGATATAATGGTCAGACGTCAAAATGTTCACGTAATTTTTTAGAGATTGCAAAATGTATTGAAATTGTGCATAACATTGCGAATCGTTAACGTCAGTTCTCGACATTGCGTTAAAACGTAGAAAACAGAGGCAAGATCATTTGTTGGGCGAGTTGGTGACTATGTTCCATATCTACAGTGCGATAAACGGGACAAGAGAACACAGTAACTTGTCGAACTTCATTTCTCGTACAAAGGGCCCTTTTGCATGTGACTTTGACAGCGCTGTGTTTGTCGTTATTGTGTTATCTTGTCCCGTTTATAGCGCTGTAGATATGAAAGAGGCAAGATAAAAGAGGAGAAAAGCAGTAAAAGCAAAAATAGTAAAAACAGTAAAAGGAAAACAACCAACAAAATAGAAATTAGAAGGTGTGAAAAGAACAGCAAACAAAAAAGAATAACAGCAAAAAAAAGGACTAATTGAATGCAAAGATCCGCAGAAAAGGCTTTCACCTTACCGCTCTTGAGATATCTAAGTCCCTGCAACGAATTTCTTTATCCGAAGGCAGCCAACTTTGCATAAATATTTTTTCCAATATTTGCAATTCACGTTTTTCAAGTAAGGTACATATTTACTTTCACATCTGTTTATTGTACTTTACTGTATTGTATTGTACGTTGACGACGGGCCATCTTTTTTTGGAATTTTAATTCTACGTCCGGCTGGAACAGAAGTGTAACATTTTCATGAATATCTTGCACCCCGCTAATGTGCTGAAGATATTTGCTACAAACAGATGCTGAATTAAGCACCTGGTTGTCAATGTCACACGTAGTGTATCACAAAATGTTTGTTTTATTCGCATAAAAATTAGTTCAACAGAAATGTCACTATTTAAAAAAATTCGTCAAACCTTATGAAACCGCTACGTTCAATTTACAAATTTTACTTGCAACCTGCGATTTCCATTTGAGATCGCGAAAACATTTTTGGCTGATAAAGCAGCCATGGCCCATGGCTCTACGTGTGCTGCAAATTCCGGCCCGCTTTCCGAAGTATTTGCTAAAAACATGGAGTACAGCAAAAGTACAAATATGCTTGAAATAAACATCGGTAGGAACGCATATGAATGTCTTTGCAGAGTTGTATATTCACCACTTTTCTTTAGCTGGGTAGCATGGCTAGTAATAAAATAATTACGAGGCCTAACTAATTTTTAGGTACAGTTTTGGTGAGCTTCGGGAAGATTTCTGCGCAAGCAGCGTCTGTAAAGGACGCTGGCTTTCTCATGAAAGGCACACAACAGGAGTGCATCCACACCGATATTTCGGAATAGGGTTCGAGGCTTTGACAGCAAATTTTGAGCTTTGAGATGGACAGATAATTCCAAAGCAGCCTTATAACTTGAAAACAAGAAAATCAATAATCTCCGTTCAAAATTTTGCCAGTTTGACAGAGAACGAATCTTGAAAGTGCTTTGTTAGTATGTGACAACGACGCGGGCATATTTCAAAAACAATGCCAGTGTCTTATATAAGCTAGGCACAGAGAGCACTCATATCTGCGGAAATATGGTTCCTGTCACGCTGAACTACCTAATGGTCTTCGCCATGGCTGCATTCGTCGAACACGTGCAGGGCACTTTCTGCCTTTAAAGGTATTTCTTTCAAGGTCTGGGGTCTCTTATCAGAAGTCTCTCCGTTTCATTTTTCATTTCCCGCTTAATGATGTATTTTTGTTACCTACGTAAAAGTCCAGTATTTTCCCAAGTTTTTGGCCATTAAGTAGCTGATATTTCCCCTGTACCATAACTTACCAGGGCTTACTTCCCAATCTTATATCTACGATGGAGATGTTACAGAGATGTTAAGCATTTGAAAATCGGGATGGGCAGTGCATGTACTGGGAAAAGATGATAACCAATGGTCGCTTTAGGTAATAAATTTGATTCCAAGGGAAGGAGAGTGTGCCTGGGGACGGCAGAAACTTGGGTGGGTAGATGATGTTAAGAAGGGTGGAGGGGTAAACCAGATGCTGCTAGCACTACACCACATTGGGAGAGGCCTTCGCCCTGCAGTTGGTATATCTAGCTGATGATGATGATGATGCCAGGCGATTATAATACAGAACCTGTCTCAACAAGGACTTTCTAAACTTATATGAATCCACATTGTGCAGAACAGACGACAGTGCTTAAAAATTGGTTTTTTTCGTGCCTTCAAAAAAGTGCTCCTCAGGGCTCAATTTTAGACCCTTGGCCTTTATATATACTTGAGCAATTTAGCCGATGCAGTTGGCAGTTACTTATAATATTGCACTGAAGAAACGGCTATTTTATCTTGTGCAAATAAGTACTCTGATGTAAACAGGTGTCTGCAAAACAAGTAAATCAGTGGAAAAAAATTTCTCGCTGCTAATCAAATTAGCATCATTCGTGAAATTAAGTCTAGTAGGCACCCGTAATGCGATGTGAATTCTTCTGCGGTTGAATTCATTTTCCTTCACACATCAAAAATGTACTTGTCATCCAATTCAATAAGCGTCGTCACTGAAGCCCCACGTGTTGCTTCTTGATTGCGATGTTCTGTGGAGCTCGCATTTGTCTCCGTTATATAAAAAGATGTGCTGGGTTTCCTGTGTATTGTCTCTAACGCTATATTGCATGGCAATCAACGTGACAAAATTATTGTTCATGCTTCAATTACAATGTCCTCAACTATGGGTTAACTATTTATAGCCATTGTACTATTAGGTGGACATCTAGAATTTTTAATCTTGATTTCTTTACTGCTAATAAGGACATATCAGCAGTGCTTAAACAAAGGTACGAATGCTTTTACCAGATGTATTGACCGAACTTCTGCTTCCTGAAGTTCGAAACTATTTCGATCAAACACTTTTGGAAAGACACTTATAATATACGGTATACCCCAGCCCGTGTCCAAAGACCCAAAATCTCATACGTGATCCCTTACATTGCTATCAAACACTAAAGCATAACACCTGAATACTATGTTCCTGCCATATTCAATAAACTACCGGCGGTCATTTTACATGCTAACTCAATATACGGGATCCAGAGATCCATCAGAGCTCCAAAAGTTTAAAATATCACTTGTGTTACCTTTCCCCCTAATAGCTTTACGCTGTTTTCTGTCCCAGACTGGCAGGAACTGCCGATGAATCCTCTTAGGTATGGCAGGATTGCTACCAGTATTTTGTACATATCTTGTGAAAGCAACACTACCCTAGTCGTCGAGACATTTCGCGTGGCACAGCGTTGGACAAGGTGCACATGCGCGAGGACCCGGATGACGCCAGAGGCAGCAGCTGGTGTGAAGGAGCTGCCATCACGGCCGCACTTGGCCGCGCGCTTCGCCAGTGCAGGAGAAGAATCTTTATAACCACAGCTGGCGCCGGGTGCGCATCACACCCCTTACGCATCAGAGATGTGTAAGAGGTGTATTATAGCTAGGAGCGCGCGGCTAGAATCGACCAACTATCATGAGAGCCCGGCCACTGTTTAGCGCGTAGCCTAAGATTATCCTAAGCGTAACCATGCAGCTGATGCTTTTGCAACTCAACTAGGTTTAACCGGAGCTAAACCACTACTAATTTTTTATTCCCCAGTCTATACATTATTTATGCCTCCTCGCCGGTTTGTTGTCGTTCACCTATGAGGTTTACATTTGCGTTCTTGTTGTGGTGAACAATGAGTTAGTATTTAGCATTCGACCTCCCCAGATAGCGCCTAGCAAATTAAAAACAAAATGCGGAACTGATTGACTTATGAGTATTTACTCCTCGTAACTACATAACGCTATGAACCAACAATTTAAACTTTTCTACGGGAAGAACATTTCTCTTATATGACAAACAACAGATGAACGAAAATATTGAAAAACGCTTTGTGAGCCACGTGGTATTGCCCTCGCACAACCTGGAGAGTACAGATGGGGTACATCAAAATGCTCAATAAATTACAGGAAAGCAATCAGAAAAAAAAAATAATTTTTATCTGTTTCAGTAAAGTTAGTCAGCATTTCGCAATGCAAATTAATAAGAGAAACAGTCAGCAAGACATCCTACCTTCAGTAAGCATGGTGATATTTTTAAGGGCATAAAAACCAAATTTAAAGATGAGTGGCACAGGTACAACTGCATTTATTTTAACGACAGTATGCTGTAGGAAGCGAAAAGGACATTTATGTCTTCTGTACATTGCGCTTTAAATTTGGCATTGCAAAGTTTATCCCGGATTATCTTTCATACAGTTGTGGCTCTTCAGTAACTTAACATATTCAATATGTAGGATGGTACATTTCTTACATAAATTTTGTCCTTTGTTCAGTCGTTCAATCGTGTCCGACTCTTCGTGACCCTATGGACCATGTCACGCCACGCTTTCCGGTCTCTCACTACCTTTCTAACATCCTATAACTTCATCTGCAGTGCCTCGAGGATGCCATCTAATCATCGCGTTCGCTGCCTACCCCTTCTCCAGCGACCCTCAACCTTTCCCAAAATCAAACCTTTCTCCAGCGACTCCTCTCTTCACATCAGATGACCAAAGTAGCTGAACTTTAACTTTAGAATTTGACCCTCCAATGAGCAGTCAGGGTTTATGGTCGACAATATCGACTGATTTGATCTTCTGGCAGTCCAAGGAACTCTCAAAAGTCTTCGCCAGCACCACAATTCAAACGCGTCAATTCTTCGGCGGTCAGCCTTTTTCACAGTCCAACCAACTCTCGCATCCATAAATCACAACTGGAAAGACCATAGCACGCGTTATACGGATCTTGGTTGGCAGACTGATGTTTCTGCTCTTTACTAGGTGGTCAAGGCTAACCATTGCTCTCTTTCCCAGAAGCAGGCGTCTCCTAATTTCATGGCTGCAGTCTCCTTCCGAGGTAATCTTGGAGCCCAAGAAGAGAAAATCTGTCACAGCTTCCACTTCTTGTCCATTGATGCTCCAGGACTTGATAGGGCAAGATGCCATAATCTTTGTCTTTTTAATGTTCAATTTAAGCCCAAACTTCTCACTCTCTTCTTGTACGCGCATCAGAAGTCTCTTGAGTTCCACTTCACTTTCTGCCAATAAAGTGGTATCATCCGCATATCTAAGGTTGTTGATACGTTTTCCAGCAATCTTTACTCCAGCTGAAGACTCGTCCAGACCGGCCTTCCTCATGATGCACTCCGTATATAGGTTAAATAGGTAGGGCGACAGTATGCAGCCTTGCCTCAGTCCTTTCTCAATCGGAAACCAATCAGTAAGACCATGCCCAGTTCTGACTGTGGCCTCTTGTCCTTCATACAGGTTCCTGAGGAGACAGATTAGGTGAATTGGATCTCCCATCTCTTGGAGAGCTTGCCACAATCTGCTGTGATCTACGCAGTCAAACGCTTTCGCATAATCAATAAAGCAGAAGCAGATGGGTTTCTGGAACTCTCTTGCTTTTTCCATGATCCAGCGAAGGTTGGCAATTTGGTCTCTAGTTCCTCTGCCCTTGCGAAACCCGGCTTGCACGTCCGGAAGCTCCCGATCCACATACTGTAGCAGCCTACCTTGGAGGATTTTCAACATGAACTTGCTAGCATGCGAAATAAGCGCAATCGTGTGGTAGTTGGAAGTATCTTTGGTACTGCCTTTCTTTGGAATGGGGATGTAAACTGACCTCCTCCAATCCTGTGGCCACTGCAGCGTTGTCCAAATCTTCTGACATACATTATGTAAGCAGAATGTTAACACCGCCATAGTTGAGGTTTTGAAGCAACTCAGCTGGAATGCCATCAATTCCGCTGGCTTTGTTCTTAGCAAAGCTGGCTAAGGCCCATTCAACTTAACTCTTCAGGATGCCCGGCTCGAGATCAGTAACCACAACCGTCTTATGTTGGGTTTGCACATTCGGGTCCTTCTTGTACAGTTCTTCTGTGTATTCCTGCCACCTCTTCTTTATCTCTGAGGCATCAGTAAGGTCCTTGGCTCGTTTGTCCTTTATCACGCCAAGCTTAGCATAGAAGCTTCCTTTGATATCTTTGATTGTCTTATACAGAGCTCTTGTGTTCCTTAATTGGCTGTTGTCCTCAACTGCTTGACACTGTATGTTCATGAAGGCATTCTTATCTCTCCTTGCTATTTTTTGAAAATCCGCATTGAGAACCTTGTATCTTTCTCTTTCCCCCATAACTTTTGCCATCCTCCTTTCCTCATCTGTTTGCAAAGCCTCTTCAGATAGCTAGTTTGCTTTCTTGCATTTCTTTTGCTTTGGAACTACCTTAGTAGCAACTTCTTGTATTATATCACGAACATCAGTCCACATCTCTTCGGACCATCTGTCTTCTAGATCTAATTCTTGAAATCGATTTCTCACTTCCACCGCATATACTAATGGAGTTTGAACCAGATCATACCTGAAAGGCCTTCTAATTTTCTGCGTTTTCTTCAATCGAAGCTTAATTTTGGCAACAAGAAGCTGATGATCAGTGCCACAATCGGCCCCAGGCATTGTTTTTACTGCTTGTATAGCGCTTCTCTATCTCTGCCGGCAAAGAATATAATCGATCTGATTCCTGTACAGACCGTCGGGTAAAGTCCATGTGTACAGGCGCCTCTTGTGCTGTTGAAAATGCGTATTTGCTATGGTCAGGTTGTTTTCTTGACAAAACTCTACTAGCCTCTGCCCAGCTTCATTTGGCTTGCCAAGACCGAACTTGCCTATAATTCCGGATATTTCTTCACTCCCGACCTTAGCATTCCAGTCTCCTATGAGAATAACGACGTCTGATGATGTGGTGCGGTCTAAAAGGCATTGTAGGTCCGCATAAAATCTCTCAACGTCAGCTTCTTCAGCAGTAGTGGTCGGTGCATAGACTTGGATAACTGTTATGCTGAAAGGGTGACCTTGGATCCGAAGTGAAATCATTCGGTCGTTTTTGGCGTTGTACCCTAGCATTGCTTTGCCAATTCTTCTGTTTACTATGATTGCGACCCCATTCCTTCTCTTGGATTCGTGCCCACAATAAATTCTCCCATTCCGATCCACTTGAGCTCGCTGATACTCAAGATATCATTGTTTAATCTGTCCATTTCTCGCTGACGACATCCAGTTTACCTTGCGTCATAGATCTTACATTCCATGTTGCTACGTGATATATCTCCTTGCAACATCGGACTTTCCGCTCGCTTCCCGACATATCCACAACTGAGCGTCCTTTTGCTTTAGCTCAGCCGCTTCATTCGTCCTGGAGCCACTAGGAATCGCCCTTTGTTCATCCCCAGTAACATGTGGGACGCCTTCCATCCTGGGGGCTTATCTTCCAGCGCCATATCATTAATGGTATTGTGACTGGCCATAGGGTTTTCTTGGCAGGAAATACTGCAGTGGGTTGCCATTACCTTCTCCAGTGAATCACATTTTGTCAGAACTGTCTGCCGTGACCTGTCTGTTTTGGGTGGCCCTGCACTGCAAAGCTCGCGACTCCATCGAGTTTCGCAAGCCCCTCCGCCACGACAAGGCAGTGATCCATGAAGGGGTACATAATTTAAATACAGAGAAAACAATCATGTTCCAGATGCCTTCGAGAATAGGCGCATGCCTGTGAAATAAACTAGGGTTTAAGTTTGCTGTATCATAAAAATGTATATTTACTTGTCACTAATATTTTCTTTTCCGCTACGAGGAACTGTTAAACATTGAAAAAAAAAATGCCGATAAACAATTATCAGCATTTTTTTTCAATGTTCGCCAGCTGGATCCTGACGCGGCAACACTATTTATTTGCAGTGTATTAGTATTCTGTGTACAGACAGCAGCAGCACGGTATGCGAAAAATGCTTCGCAGTGCCTCAAAATACAGGTCGCACAAGGACATTTAGTGCCGGCGTACTCGAATCTTCACTCCATACTACGGATTTTGTGTAACGTGGCACTTTCTAGCGCCCTGTCATTCTTGTGACTCGTACGACTCGCCATAAGCTGCGCGAGGTATGCCAGAAAAGATTGAGTAATCTGGACTCTGCTTTTTAATCGCTTTTTACTTACTTTTCAGAGTGAAGAAAACAGGAGATAAGGTGACGCCTCTGCGCTGATGTTGTAGCGTGTAGAAAGTGTATACTTCCGCTGCTCCACTGTGGTAGTGACTGGTTGGGGCAGGTGCCACTGTGACAAAGCAGGCAGCTCCAATGAACAAGCTGTGCATGGGAACTTGGCCACGTTCGGACAATTTGTAGGTGCTGGAAGTGTCTGCCCACTTCGACCATCAGAGTCTATTTTTCATCGTTTTCTGGGTGAAGGATTTCTCCAGTGTTGTGAGCTTGCTATATATTCGCAAAGATGCACCTATTGTCACAAATGCAATGGTTGTTTTGTTATGATGTCTAGACGTTTGATGAACCGATTCCTTTGGCATTGAATCGAGTGAATGTTTGTGCGGCACTGTAGCTATTATAAACGCATCAGTGGGTATTTTGCTTGTTAGGGTAAGTTTAGAAAAGCAAAATCGGAACTCATGCCTTCGCTTTTATCGTACTCGAATCAGTGTGACATTTTATCAGAATGCAATGAACAGTGAAAATGTTATTTTCAACAGTGCTTGTATTATGAGTGCATGTAGATGTACTACCAGTACATTTTGAGAAACGTGTGAAAAGATTTAGGGGAAACGCCTCAGCATTGGTGACTGTATTCAAGCAGATATCTACTTATACTTGCGTATTGTACTAAAGCAATTACTCCAGCACATCATTCATTGCACGTTTGTTGAGAAGGCTGACACGAATAGTTGTTCACCATATATTACCAAAATTTTGCATCCTTCGAAAAATACTCCACTAAATTAAGGCGTACTAGCCATCCGGTTCCTAATGACTCATTTTGTATTTTGTATAATTTTTATTTGGTTCACGGCACAAAAAGTGTTTGGTGAATATTTCACCACATTTCTCAGCGAACCTCCTTTTCGTTTCTCGGAGTACGATTATATAGCACTTGTCAGCTGCGATGGCCCTATGAGACCACAAGAATATTTTTGGTTGAAGCACCATCCCTCGCCCGTGACCCTATGGACACTGCAAACTCCTACCCACTTTGCGACATATTTAGTGAAGAACACTGAGCATACCATAAACCCAAATTTTCTTGTGGTAAACATGCGTGAAAACGCATCCGAATGTCGTTACCATGCTATATTTTCGCCAAGTTACTTCAGTCCACTCGCTTGGTTAGAGATGGCCCATGAATTCGAGACAAAAAAAGCTTTTGGGAATTATTTGAGTGTGTTACAGGCAACTTTATGTGCATGCAGTATGCGTGAAAGACGCGATCTTGCTCCCTTTATGAATGTGACAGGAATTTCTATAGACGGACACTTCGGGACAGTGTTTTCGGCAGCAGCACGCCACATTAATGGATTGCAGAGAAAACATTCTATCTCGAAGACGCACAGCAAACTTCGAAACAGTGTCATGTATGTTGGATGCCTTGAAGACGAAAGTATGGAGAACCTCGCTGCAAATACTTGTCCGGGACCCATAGAAAATGTCTTGGAAGCGCTCTATTTGTACAACGTAACAGTTAAGCGGATATTCTTCAAAATCAATGAGAATATGTTACAAGAGCTCGCCATTGGCAGCATTGATATCAGCGGACATCTATTTCCTATCACGCAGGACATGGTGCTGGCATACGCCATGCCAGCATCAATTCTGCATACACGTGAGACTTTCTTCTTTAGGCGCAGTGGCCCGGCTCATGTCTCTTTCTTCAAGATCCTTATTGAGTCAAAGCTTGGTATTTGTCTACTGCTCGTAGCTCTTGCTACTTGTGTGGTCATCTGTGCAGCGGCGGGTTATAAGGAGACGAATTCACACTTCGTGGAAGTTGCATTTGATTATTTGATGTTCCTGACGGGTTCTTTTTTTGCAACTTCTACGCCGTTTCCTCAACGAAAGCGCAATGCTTCAGCGCTGAGTCTCCTGTGCGCTGTGTGGCTCATGGCTATTCTGCCACTATCAAGCTTTTACCGAAGCGAGCTGGTGTCGAGGCTTAGTTTGCGAGCTACACCAGACGTGGTGGATACATTGGACAAACTGGAAATGGCACTAGACAAACGGCAGCTCGTTCCTTGCTTCCTAACGGGCACTTCTGTTGAAGCTATCCTGCAGAAAGGCAAAACAAGCAAGAGCTCAATATACAGTAAGCTCCTGTCGGTGTACAATGAACATACGAAAGGAGGTTCCGTTCTAGTTGACAATGAAAACTCCTGCTTCTCTTTTGCCCAGGAACGACAGGGCATCTGCATAACGTTCAGTCTCCCAAGCTGCATGATTAGAAACCTCGGATTTGACCTCGTAGAAGCAAGAGAGCCTTTCCATCAGATATCCTTAACCACACCAGTGAGGAATCATTATCCATTTTTGAAGGAGTACCGCACTCTCCTACGTAAAATGTTCGAAGCGTCGCTGATTAACCCAAACGAAAAATTGTGGCTCTTTTTCTGCGAACGCAAAGCGGCTCTGCGCCATAGTTCAGACGAACTCCTCATTAAACCAGATGATCTAATGCATTTCTTTTCACTATTTGCAGCTTTATTAGGCGGATCCACTGTAGTCTTTTTGCTCGAACTGGTATGCTATTTGCATTGAAATTTCAGGGCTTGAATTTAGGATTGTAGCCTCGTTCAACCATTTGTCGTGTAAAGTTGCAACTTCAGTCTTTTCCCGCGGAAATAAATAGTACTTGTTTTTGCTAATAGTTTGTAAGGTTAGCCTTAAAATGTGACAAAACAGCCGAAACCTTGCCTGCAACTTCTACCAATGAGGGAACGTTTGCCAGGCGTTCTCGTCCAATATTGGTCCAGCATTACAATAAAAAGTCAGTTTGCTAGTGGTTATCTCAGATGTCTTACAAACAGTACCATTCGAAACTGCACTGCGCTTGCTCAGAATAGGCGCAGCTGGCGGTCTTGGGCTGATAATGGCGTTCATTACTTCTTGTCCAAAGATGTCTCAAGGTCGCCAGCGATGTATAATGTCCTGATATAAAAACCGGTTTTAGTATTTTCAACATAAGCGCGAAACACTTACTGCAATGACGAGAGAAAACTCTTCGAAGTTTAAAGAATCTTACCTCTGCTCGTAACGCAAAGTATATTCCCTCTTAATGTTTCTCCTACAGCGAGCGCCATTCAATACCGTTTAATAAGGATTTTGTGTCGAACTGTCACCAAAAACAAAATCGCCACAAATAATTATGTGTCTCGTTTTATTTCACCGAAGCGAATTCGCTTAACCTACTTATGCCACATTGTAATGGGTGTATCATCCAAGTAATCAGTATTGAAAATAATCAGGAGCCCAGGTTTCACCGTTGCTGAAACGAAGGAAACGTCTATAGCAGCATGTCGGTGCCTTTGAAGCTTGATTCCGTTCTCTCAACGGTATGGATGGATGAATGGAATATAGGAGCGTCCCCTTTGAAATGGGGTGGTAGCAGTAGCTATCATGCTCATTTTCTCTTTATATCTTAATTATTGTTTTAGAATAATTAACTATAACATCATTCTATTTATTCAATTTTTGTTTCTACATTACTAACATATATGTCACTTCTATGCTTTTAAGCCACCAATTTTCCAGTCATTTTTCGCTAGCTTCCACCGCCGGTTTATTCACCAGGATGCTGGTATCTTTAAATCCCACAGCTTCAGGAAGAGTGACTGCGTCTGCATTGATTTCCAGATTGATGCCATTACATTCGAGTAAATTATGGTTAATTGTTTCGGTGGATTTACTGCATACTGCACATATGTGATCTTCATGCTTAAATTTATTTTTGTAGCTGCGTGTTCAAAGGCACCCTGATCGAACTTCAAAAAGTGGGGCACACTCTCTTGAGTTATTAACGAAAGCTTCCTTCCTTTTCTGTCTTTTCTAGTTTCTCAATAGGTCCACACTGTGTTTCTTTTCCATAGATATTTATCCGATTTTTCCTTCCGTGTTTTTCGCCTGTTGCTTAACGCTCTTTATTTCTTCGTCCTTGTGACAAGCATACTTACTAGTTCGTTTCCTAGTTTTTTTCTTCCATTGTGAGTCAACGCTTTTTAGTTATATGTATTTAAATAATTTTGCTGCCAATCTGTTACTGTCCAATTTCCTCAGGTGTTCCTCATATATAATTTTACTCTTAGCTTCCCGTACTTTGAAAGATGCTCAGACTATATCTCCCTGTACAGCTTCATTTGTTGTTTTGCCGTGGGCACCGAGTCCTAATTGTCCGACGGCTCTCTGATTTATTTGTAATGTCAACTGTACCTGTAATTTTAGGCACAAAACAGCAATTTCAAAGTAAGCCCGGGCACCATAATTCATTTAAAAATACCCCTCAAAACCTGATACCTGTTGTATCCCCACAATGCCTTATGTTTCATTATCCCGGCATTTCATCGCCCTTTTGCCTTAAGCGATTGCTCATGCTTTAAAATATATGCCTATCCTTCGTTTATACATACCCCAAGATATTTATATTCCGCCACTCAGGGTATTTCATGGCCTTGTATTTTAAGACTATGAATAGTTCAGCCGTTGAAAATCATCAGACCCGGTTTAACTGCGCTAAAACTGAAACCTAGAGCAACCCCTTCGTCTCCGAAATCCTTAGCTAGAATTTGCAATTCTTCCTGACTATCTGCTAGCAGCGCAATATCGTCTGCATGCATTAAACCGGGGAAGCGCTGCTCTACCACTTTTCTGCCTAATTTATATGATAGGTTAAAATTAGAGTTACTTTCCTGTATCCTCCTTTCCACATTTATCATGAAAAGCATAAACAGCATTGCTGTTAGCGGAAACCTTGTCTTAATCCTTTGCGTATCTTGACAGCTTCCGTACTTCTTATTCCTTCCCATGTAATTTCTATTTTGTTATCCTGGTATTTTTCCTGTCGGAAATCTGTTATCTAATGACCGATAGCTTCTCATTTTAATATGTTCCCCAGGACCACAGGAGTTCCCTATTTATGTTATCGTACGCCTCATTTATGACCAGGCAGGCCAAATACAAATGTTTATTTTCCACGCTAGAAATTTCGATGCATTGGGAAAGCACGAATAGGCTATCATCTAAGCGCCTACCATGTCTAAAGCCGTTCTGAAGTTCTCCGGGTATCCTTTTACTTCCTACCCATGGCTGCATGTTTAACTTCACCGCCTGCATCTCCAACCTGCATATAACAGATTTCGTGGCAGTCGGCCTGATGGATTTTATGTGCATCTTATCTCCTTTACCTTTATAAATCAAATTCATTTTACTCTGCCGCCAGTTGTGCGGAATTTTGCTTATTTGTTATGACTGTTTCCAAAACGTTTAACACCTTTCTTTATTTCTTGCACCGAGTTCATTAAACAGCTTAATCAGAATTTAATTTAGTCCTGTGGATGTTCTTCTAGGAATATTATTTCTACCTTTTCCAGTATAGATTGGATAGAGCTGCTTTATATTCTGCTACATTGTGTTGCTTCCTGATTTGAGTAGATTACCCCATCGTCGCTCTTAATTAATTCGGCCTTAACGGATGTAATGTAGTCACTGCGTTGTCTTCCTTCAGACAATTTCCCTCGGTATCTAGAATCCGGTCCTGCATTCTTTGATTTCTTTTTCCTAGCCAGCTTATATGGTTCCAGAATTTTCATGCTCCGCCTCTAGAGGCATCATGCATGTCAGCTATCCAGCGATCAGTGGAATGCTTTATTTTACTTTGGACGAAGGCCTGTACCTCAAGTTTCTTTTGTAGATATGATTCCATTTTTGGTCGATATCATCTTGAGATACCTGCGCTTTCTTTTCCTCTCGGTGTTTCCTTGAAGTAGGTCGTCGTTGTTCAATAGCTACCCTGATTTTCTTATTCCACTAGCTCCATGGCTTCCTCTTTCCATTCCAGCGGTTTGCTACTTTAATCTCCTTAATTTTCTTCCTTATGAGTAGTTCTACCTGTTCATAATCCCAGTATTCCATGAGGCTTTTCTATATTGCTTCCTCTATGTCTGCTGCTATCTGCGCTATTTGATTATCATTTAATTTTGCGCTTACGTTTTGTGTAAGTTCCATTTCTCTTGATCGCTTTCCAGACTACGCTCCCCTTCTTGGTCTATTTCCTTTTTTGTGACCTTGGTATAGATTCCCTGCGACATAACACAGTAGTCAATGGTCATCTGCCTGTTGCAGAATTCCCACGTGATTTGGTCTTCGAATTTTGTTTCTTTATTTATATAACTAGATCGTGTCGCTCACAGAAATCTAGCATTACCTTCCCGTTACAATCCGTGCATCCATCCAGATCGTCGATGTGGCCGTTCATGTCCCCCAGAAGAATAATATCGGCACCGTCTTCAAACTAGCTTATATCGTAACTGAGACATTCAACAAGAGCTTTGTTTTCTTGCCTGCATTGGTGTCTTATTCTTAAATAAATTACCCCTAGCCATGTCATTATGCCGGCAATTGTTCATGCCCTTACGGAAATCCCACATCTGCTCCAGATATGGAACATATGCTGCCAGATACAAATATATAAGGCAGCAAATAAGACCTTATCTGGGCCAGATAAAGTCATGCATATATGCGCAAAATGTTGCCCTTATATAGCTCAGATTTGGCCATATCATGCAACTTATAATCCATATGTGAACGGGTGACGGGACCTTATATGGCTTGATCAGGGGCATATATGGTATCCTCGCGACCTTATGTGGCCTGATAAAGGCATATATGGCATCATCATGACCTTATTTAGACATACCAGGGCCATATATGCCTGGCACAACAGGACTTTATATAACCTCATCGGGGCCTTAATTATGTACGCGCCATAGTGATTGTATCATCATCATCAGCCTGGATATACCCACTGCAGGGCGAAGGCCTCTCCCATATTTCTCCACTTAACCCGGTTCTGTGCTAGCTGCATCCACTTGACCCCTGCGAACTTCTTAATCTCATCCGCCCACCTAACTTTCTGCCGCCCCCTGCTACGCTTTCCTTCCCTTGGAATTCAGGTTGTTACCCTCAGCGACCATCGGTTATCCTCTCTTCGCACTACATGTCCTGCCCATGTCCATTTCTTCTTCTTAATTTCTACTAGAATGTCGGTAACTTGAGTTATTTCTCTTACCCACTCTGCACGCTTTCTATTTCTTAATGTTACCCCTACCATTTTTCGTTCCATAGCCCTCTGGGCTGTCCTCGACTTAAGTAGAACTCTCTTGGTTAGCCTCCACGTTTCAGCCCCATAGGTGAGTACTGGCAAGATGCAACTGTTGTATACCCTCCTCTTGAGTGATACCGGTAAGCTGCTAGTCATAATCTGCGAGTGCTTGCCAAATGCGCTCCATCCCAATCGTATTCTTGTTATTTCCTTTTCATGGTCCGTATCTGCGATTACTACCTGTCCTAAGCAGACATATTCGCCTACTACTTCCAGTATTTCGCTACCTAATGTAAACTGCTGCTCCTTCCCGAGGCTGTTGAACATTACCTTAGTCTTCTGCATACTGATTTTCAAGCCTACCTTTCTACTTTTCCTGTCTAGGTCATCAATCATTATTTGCAGTTCATCCCCCGAATTGCTTAGCAAGGCAATGTCATCAGCAAATCACACATTACTGAGCTATTATCCATCTACCCTTATCCCTAACTGCTTATATTCCAAGTATCTGAATACTTCCTCTAAACAAGCTGTGAATAGTACTGGGGAGATTGTGTCGCCTTGCCTAACACCTTTCTTTATGGGAATTTTGTTACTTTCTTTATGCAGAACTATGGTTGCTGTGCAGCCACTATATATATTTTCCAGCACTTTCACGTACGGCTCGTCTACCCCCTGATTTCGCAATGCCTGCATCACCGCCGAGGTTTCAACTGAGTCAAATGCTTTTTCGTAATCAATGAATGCTATGTATAAGGGCTGGTTATATTCCGAGCATTTTTCTATCACCTGATTGATGGTATGGATATGATCGATAATAGCGTACCGTTTCCGAAACCCTGCTTGATCCTTTGCTTGACTGCAGTCTAAGGTTGTCCTGATTCTATTAGCAATTACCTTAGTGAATACCTTATACGTAACAGACAGTAAGCTGATTGGTCTGTGATTGTATATTGATTGGTAGTGATTGTATATTAATTAGCAAATATGGCTTTCGTCTACCTTCTGCAAATATTCAATATTGGCATCATGTGGTCGAGCTTCAATTTTTCTACACTCAACATGGCCTGCATGCTTAGTGTTAATTGTATCCAATTTAGAAAATAGCTACGACTCCTAATATTTCAAATATTCTGCAGATTGCGCTGCACTATAATTATAACACCATGTGTTCCTTAATCCAGGAGGGCCCTGGGTTATGGCTACATGCTCCTCTTTCCGTCTACTAACTCGCATTTTCATTTAAAATGCGGCGGCAGTCCGGTGCACAAACGTATGGTCGGTTAAGTTGAGTGATTCAAAATATTAGGAAAATGATGGCAGTTCAGTATACGGCCCCCTCCGAGCTGTCTAGACAGTGACTCACCCTCAGAGACAGCTGGCGGTTGCTACGTGGAGGGCCGCACTGGCTAGACAGTGACTCCTCCTCTCCCGCGTTCCCCTCTTCCCTCTCAAACAGCGGCGGGCCCTACGTCGTGGGCTCGCATTTCATCTCTCCTCCTCGCTGCCACGCTCTATACCGCGTAGGCCGCAAGCTCTCGTTTTGTGTGTGCTTGCTTCTTTCCCCTCCCCCCTTCCACTCTGTGCGCCTAAGCACTTGTCTCGTTCCTTTTCGCGGTTGCAGACATCGGAGTTCGGTGCGGCTGGATATGTGCTGCATGTTGCGTATGCTGGTGTGTGTGTGTACCAGCGCCTGTTCGCTATTAGCTGTGTGCATGTAACAAATATGCGACAGCAAACCTGCAAGAGCTTCAGTCTGACTGTCGGCACAGAGGAAATTACTGTGTCCCACTGCGGGTGGAAGCTGCTTCCCCAGCCTTGGCAGCGAACCTGATGGTCGATTGAGCTTTTCGAGGCTTCTGCCCTGAGTGGCCCGGCCAAATCTTCACTATTGCGCCGTATCGCACCCTCATCGTGCCGCCGCATCTTCACGCCCGATCACCAAAACGTGAGCGTGACACTTTTTGTCGGGAACTAGCACTTGCCAGCCTCAGGTTATTGTTCCCTTTATTATTTTGATGGAAAAATTTTCCAATCAGTAAATTGGATGGTAATTGCCAGTATGTGATATTTTTCCGTACATTTCGTTGCTAATTTGTCTTTCGCTCCAGTAATTTTAACAAATTTCAGTGGGTGGATAGGGTCCTTCATTATTTATTTTTATTATTATTTGCACTACCTCAGTAGCTTCATGCTTGATTTGGTTTAGGGGAGAGCTGTCGCTGTCATGACAAATGCCATCGGACAAGCTTTTTTCTTTGTTTTCTCTCTTAATTTCAAAAGCAACCATGAGTTAGGCGCGTTCGCTCATTTTGCACTGCAGTCTGCTTATCATAACACCAGTACTTCCTGACAGCCTATATGAACTTTGCTAAGGTTTAGGTATTATCAGCAGACCCAGCAGTGTGTGTTTTATCGCCCTGCGATTTAGCGATACCTTTTCCGGGTATCGACAAACCTTTAAATTCCCTTTCAATAGTCTAGTTCGATTATTAGCCGTTTATTTTATTTAGCTTCGCAAGTAAACCAGCTCAAACTAAAAGCATTTACTGGTTAAAGCTCTGTGTGCAAATTAGAGTAGAATAAAAATGTAAGATCTAATTTAATAAGTTAATGTCTTTCACTTTAGCTTCTCGTGTAGACATTATTATGTTCAGATAACCCATTAGTTTGTTATAGTACCGCGCCTAAATGAGTAGAATCTCAATATTTACTAACGGATAAGCATGTCTTTGACTCTCGGTATACACACGTGATTCAGGCCCGTCTATGAGCGGTTCCATATATGCAGGGAAAAAACAAAACCTGTGCTTTCAAAGCTATTTTCCTGTAAGGTTTGAAATAAAAGGGGAAATTCAGGTTTCCCTTGGCAAACTTGATTGAGCGTGCGTTTAGCTTTAATACTGAAATTGTCTTGTGTGTGTTGTAATAAAGTGTTAGGTTGACATGCAGATATATAGATCTATAGTTCAAAACCTACATGCCATGCGGGCTAGATCTTTAAATCAGGAATTGGGTTGAAAAGGCATATCTGACCAGATATGCCTTATCTGGTACTCGAAATGAGGAATTGGGCAGATCAGGCATATACTACCAGATATGCGTTATCTGGTACTCGAAACCAGGAATTGAGCAGATATGCCTTATCTGGCCTAGATCTGTCTTAATATACCATATCTGCCCAATTCCTGATATACCTGATCTGAATTTTTTTTATAAGTCCAGATATGGCATTTCCGTAAGGGTGATACCCAAATGTGTTCTTTACAAGATTTTATTGTTCGCCAATTTGTTCCGCGGTGTATCACCATACTTACCCCTCCACCCTTTTTTTCCGTTCTCGTTCTATTGCACCCTTCCCAGACGTAGCCTTCTATAAACGGCGGATCATCAGGATCCCTGAGATGAGTCTCGCATAGAGCGTACACATATTTTTTCATCCTTTAACTGAAGTTCTATCTCTAGCCATTTCGCTCTTTTTCTACCTCCTTCCATAATTATTTAGCTGATCATAGTGTTAAATTTCCTTTCTGTACTTTTCTTTCTCGACTTCCTCCTTGCCATTTTCTGGGGCCAACCTTCGATATTACACTTCTTTCTTCTTCACTTCTAACTACCTCAGAGCATGAGTCGTCGCGGATCCCCTAAAAAAGCTACACCCTTCTGTTAAAACCCATCTGGTAAAACCCCCCTTCTGGTAAAATGAATGCCATCTCGCTGATAAGCCCTATCAAAACCTGATTTTTGCACCTCCCGGTTTACCTCAACCACTTCGAAACGCTTCTGCCGGCTTAACTTTCTTATGTCCTGATTAACTGTCACCACGCCCTTTTTCAGCTTTCCGTTCAATCCTAGCACCTCCGGTACTGTGCATACAACAATCCGCGCTTGCTTTGTTATCTCCCTGATATCGTCAACTCCCTTAGCTAAACTTTCCACCACTCCTGCAGCGTCACCATTTAGGACATCGTTTAGCCCCGCGGCTACTATTACCATACTGCGCTCTGCGGAATTCTTCAACAGCCTATTTTTACTCTTTTAGCACTGCCCTCATTGTTCTCCCTGGGAAGGCTCCAACCAGCACTCTCTTATCACCCCTTACAGGTTCCAAGACATCTCGCTTGCACCTGTCCATGTTAGAATATCCGGCGATAAGCACCTGGGCCTTCTCTCTCCCTCTCCCAACTGTTGGCTCCGGCTTTCGGTTATCTGTGTCCTTATCTCTGGGATTTTCAATCTGCTTACTTCTTCCTTTTTTTCCGGCGTCCTAGCTGCTTCTAAATAACTCTGATGGTTCGGATCCGCCTGACCTACTTTGCTTATGCCTTCCATGCCAGTGCCCCAGCCACGTGGTCCGCATTGGAATGTTCGTCCCCGTTGGTTCCAAGGATAAAGTCGGCCCCTTTTTTTTTTCAACTTGAGTTATCTGTCCAAGCAGTTTCTGATTTTCCGCTCTTAACAAACGTACTTCATTTTCTAAATCATCCACACGAGACACTAAACTGCCCCTATCTTGATCAAATCTATCGAGACGCGCACTTAGTACGCAACACCGACACAAAAAGTCGCTGCCTTCCGCTTCACCTACAGAGTCAAAACGCTTTTCCTTGAGATTAAACTGCGCCTCACACTGAGTACACTTTACCTTCTTTTGACTGCACATCTTAAGCGCTCATCGACTGAACTATATCTATTACGAATTCTCAGAATATACAAATTGCCAAAAAGAAGACACAAGAAACGACTATTAAACACGCGTTAAAAACCAATTCTGCGAATACCAATACCCTAGAAAACAGAAATATTTATCTAAAGAAGATAGCTGAATAATGAACCCCAAGAAAACCTAGCTGCCGGCACGAAAAACCAGGCCGCTAGGACCAAGAGCTAAAATCTATTCTTTAGGCTGCACCTAACCTAACTTGCTGAAAACGAAATAAAGTTAGTAAAGGAAAGACATCATATATTTGACGCTTCGGAAGCTCCCGCTGTCACCAGTCCGTCCGTTTCCGGTAGCCACGTGCAATCGGAGGAGTTATGGAACACGCGTCCGCACCACACGGCTGTCAACTGAGCAGCGTCACCTGGCGACATATAGCGGAAATATTGTAAAAAATGAATAAAAGCTCATTTATAGCCTGCTGCTCTCGTTGCTTCAGTGGTGCAAGGAATTGATACTGCTTACCAGGGCACTGAGTTAATAAAACGTGTTCGAATCTTGTAAGTGCTAAATTTTTTCTTTTAAATTTTTCTCGCATGGGGTGTGTTCCTCTTTGTGTTGCATAATGTGATGTTTTTAATTCATAATGGCCACGAAACGTGTCGTGAACAGAGCCATGAAGTGATTGTATGACAGCGGTATTATTCAATTACCTTGACCGTAACCATTTTCTGCCTTCAGTGAGCGTATGGTACCTTTAGGTTGCATTCAGAGACACTTTTCGATGATAATTCGCCCTTTAACCCGCTGAGAGGGAACCAGTGAGGAAAAAGAAGTTGCGGGACCCTACCGTTGAGGAGACGGAATTACGCGCCTTTGAAGGAGCGAGAGGCAGTGGAATATGAAAATTCAATTATGTTTGAAGAAAATTTTCAGAGCTTATATAGCTTGCTAATTCCAATGCACCACAAAGGTTGGTAAAGTCATGGCGACATGAGCCCTGTAGTTAAACTACGACTGCTAAGAAAACAAATGATATTTTAAAAATTACGGTAATGCTTACTGATTTAAACAAGTTAGACCAATCATGCTTTCCGCTGCATTCTTCATTGAACCAATTGCCTTCAGCTGGCTTCTACAAAAAGTTAACATGTTCCTTACTGAGCAAGGCCTTGATCGAGAGGTAATAAGTTTAGTTTGACTGTTATGGGGTGTTCAAGTTATGCAACACTGCGCTGCATTTGAAAGGTGAAAGTGCTGCTACAATACATTGTTTATTCAAGGCAGGATAGCTACGCGCCATGCTGAGCGAAACAAAACCTTTGCATTGTTACATGGTCAGTCAGGCAGATAATTCGCTGAAAAGGAAAATCTTTTCGGATCTGGTTGCCAATCTGTTGTATGTTCCAAACATAACTTAAAAAGAGTTGGCGTTGGTCAGTTGGTGATTACCTACAGAAGCCATTGGAGAAAGCGCTAAAACGACTGCACGAAATAGGTTACCTAGAAGAGGATGATACTACGATCCTCGTCCTGTTCCTTGCGCTCCTTAGGTTCTGTGTGCCTCTAATGTGTGTCATTTTTTAGCGCATTTTCCAATCCTTCTCTGCACACAAATAATATTGTTTTAATGCAAGGGGTTGTCTTTTTTTCATGCCTTTTTTTTTTCATGTGCAGAATGTTACTTCCTGAATGCATACTGCTACCCACTGGGAAATCAATCAAAGGCGTTGTTGCATATCTTTGAGCCGTATAACATGTTACGTCCTGTACTAACACTGCCCTTTATTCGTTCGCAATGTGGAAGAGACCTGATTTAGAGACACCTATTGTAATGTCGGCTGTCGTTTCGACTATCGACGAATGACTAACACAAGGTATTACCAATCATTCCTATCAAAGTTTCACCAAAATTCAAGAACAAAAGTTCTTTTATGTGTGCAATGTTTCAGTTGCAAAAATGTTTTTGCTGAAACAACCTCACTAATTCATGGTGATTCTAAGCTTCGAAAAAAAAGCTAAATAAATGTTCTACTACCATTTTCTACAGCTCATACTTCTGTTCTATAACTTTCGATTTTCACCATTTGGGCCTTCTCCCCGTACTTATTTCCATTCCCTCTTGCTTAAGTGGAAGTTCCGTTTTTTTAATCAGTTTTAGGGAAGGCATCGAACAAAAGAGCTTCGCACATATTTTAGCAGGAGCTCTATTTATTCTAACACTATATTAAATAATGCTTTATTCAATAACTTGAGTAGCGGTTGCTGATAATTGAGTAACCACCCCACGATTCGTTTGGTGTGGGGGGGGGGGGGAGGGCTACAAGGTGTGGTGTCTTCAAAAAATGAAAAAAGTACAATTTATCATATCCATTTATTTTTGAAAAAGGCATTTATTACGAAGAATTTAGGTACTCGTTGCATGCAGTGTCGTGTGCGCAGATTTTATCCTTTCGTGGCGTTTGAATTCTTTGTTCTCTTTCCTCTGAGGTCTCCATGAAAGCAATTGAATTGAAATTAAAAATATCATTGGTTTGTTTAAAAGGTGTTTCATTAGATAGTTGGGATTGCTGAATCTTTAATTATACCTCCCTACCTTGTCTTTCTGCATAGAATGTATTGCAAACAGCAATGGTACTGACTTCCTGTTTTTTCACATATCAATGCATTTTCCCTTTGAACACTGCCACTGCGGTGCCGCGGCTGGGAGGCTCCTTTGCTATAACGTGCTATTTATTATTTTTCAATTATTCTGAATCAGCAATTCTATATTAAGATATTCGCTACTCGTTGCAAGGAGTGTTATGTGTGCAGTGGTTACCCTTTCGCGGCTTTTGATCTGTTTGGTCTATTTCCTCGCCCATGGCGCGTATTCTTCGCATTCTCGGGAGTTTGGTCACAGTAACCATATATGAACTGAGACGTCATAAATATGCAATTGTGTGCTGTGTGTAGTGCGGAAGCAATAAAAGTTCTACCTACGGATTCCTCGTTTTTCTTCTCTTTATTTTAAACAGCCACTCTACCTGTATTAAGATCGATACAAGACTCGACGCTTCGCTATTCTGGACCAGCGCAAATGCCAAGAAATGACTGACCAGGCACATACATGTACCAGTGACTGTATTACACGTTTAGTTAGGAGCTTTCTAAGTAGTTTTCTGCTTGAAGTGTTAAGAAATGGGAAGGTTACCTTCGCTTTGGGTTACAAAATTCGCAATTCACAGGTAAATATAGAGTTCGGACGGCAAGTGAACCTTTCATTTCACGCGATGAACTCTTTATAAGATGATTCGAATCAAATTGAAAAATATTATTGGTTTATAAAAAAAGCACTTCATTAAATATATGGGATTTCTACAACTTCTCTTGTACATCCCTGACTTTTTTTCAGCATAGATAGTATTTTAAACAGCAACCGAACTTATATCTTTTCAGCTGGCCAACACATTTCCAATTGTGAACATTGCCCCTGTGATAAAGCAGCTAAGCTCTATTTTCGTAACCATGGATGCGGAATCGAATCCAATCTCGAGTGTTCCTCAGTTTAAAGATTTTCAGCTTGAGCGTTTAAGGACAATTTTCTACGCTGTGTCTAAAGAATGTGCTACCTTTCGCATTAGTGTTATGTGAGTATCTAGTGGTATCTGAGTGTCTAGTGGTATCTGAGTATCTAGTGTCGTTAGAGTTTGCCCTACATGTAAATAAACTCTGACGATGATTTTTAGAGCGCTCCATGCAACATGTGCAATGTGCATAATTTATTGTATGATTGTGTGCAATGTTTCTTGATAGAAAAAGCAAGAAACAATAAGGACACTTAAACCTACAAATTTCTTGTGAAATTACAGGTAAAATTGTAACGTGAAAATCTAATGAACCTGAGTTCGCGCCCGCCAGTGGTGGTTTGCTGGCGCCTTTTTGGCAGCTTTTTGTCTACTCAAGTGATCATGCTCTTATGGACGAGCTATACTTCCTTCCCCTATTATGTAACTTTGGTAGCACCGACAACCTCAACTTGGACACAGACTAGCTCGGTTCACTAGCTTGTGAAACTTTTTTTTTCCTGCATCAAAGAAGACGATTGTGAGCGGAGGACTCATTTGGCCAGGTGACCATTAAATCCGGGACGCTGCAAGTGCCAGCAGCCTCGCGACCACGGCGGGTCAGAGCCTTCTGGTCCCCGGCCGACAAGCACCATTGGAGAAAGGCCTACCAGGACTCCCAGGAAAGGGGGAGGGGAGAGAGGTATGAAAGCGCGGACTAGATTGGTATGGCCTCACCATGTGGGACCATATTACAATGACTCTCTGCAAAGTGCGGGCATTCGGGTTTGACATTTAGGTTTTAGCGTGCAGGCTGGGCCAGACTCCAGAAAATGTCCGTCTCCAGTTGTGTCAGAACGCCTTCTTCGGCCTTCTACAGCCCCTCCAGCAGAAGCGGCTACAATTGGTGCCGAGGTTTGCGGTCGGCAATATTTTCTCTGAACCTTATCAGCGGTCGGCCCTGCTCGTCATCGGGGAACTAGAGGTTGAGTGCAAGTCAGATAAGCGCACGGGCCGCGGCGTGTGCCGCTTCGTTCTCTGGTAGTGCTTGAGTGGTCCGCGCGCACACGAGGCGCCTAGGTTGAGATTTCACGTTGCGGACTGCATTATAAAGCAAACGAGTAGCTAGTGTGACCACCTCACCGCGCACATAGCTCACAATGCATTATGAATCCAACCTTTGATTCAGTTTAGGCTTCGTGGCCACATATGTGCGAATATTTGGGCATAGTTTTGTAATGATTGTTTTTTCTTCCTCTATGCCACTTGTGCTCAAACTAAGGGTTTTGTTTTGTTCAAGATTCAACCGCGTTTTTTCTGAAGGGTCGAAGCAACAAACTGCCGATTCCGCGTTGTTTGAGAGTGTTGTATAAATCTTTAGACAATGAAGTTCTTCCCCAATTCAAACTGAGTGCTGTCCACAGCGGTGAGATTCGTGTTCGATAATTATCGAGCACGTATCGCCGCGGCCGAGTTGTCCAGTACGTAATGCGTCAATGTAAGGTTGGGAAATAATTATTCTGAGCGACCTTCCTTGAATACACTTATATCTGGAAGCCGTCACTGCAGCGTAACACCTGGTGAGTGTGGTGGTGTGTACGTTCGAAACAGGCAGTAAAACATGTTGTAACACATATCTTTGTGGTCGCCGAAGGATGCGTATTGAGTTATACGAGCCTGGTGTGTCTTCCAATGTTGTCGCTGAGGCACATTGAGCTCTATACTAACCTTTTGCACAATAATAAAATCCAAACAATGCAGAGAATATTCGCTCTATGGTTTCATGTTCACGTCTACTGCGGATTTTGTTTATTCCTTTTTTCTTACGTTCCCTCTGTGGCCAAAAATCGGCCGCCGTTATCAATGGAGAAAATTGTTTGACCTTTCTGACCGGTGTCAATGATCCCTAAATCCTCTTAGCTGTAATTCTCGGCGCCTATAGCGTGGGTTATGGGAATGTATTAAGGCAGGGTATTGGTTCAGCACCAATAGTATCTCCATCATTAAACCACCAAGGCAGTGACACCTGAAATAAGCGGCGGGAAAAGAAGGGTCAGGGCTGGCTGCTTAGCGGAATGTCGTACTTCTCCGTTTTGAAAACGCTTCTTTTCAGATTCTCCGGGCCGTCGTCATAGGCACCGCTGCTGCAGTCAAAAATGCATCTATTGCAAAGAAGATAATGAATGAAGAGTGCCTATTGTGCTCTTACATATTCGCTGACCGTCCCTGCACTGGTCCGCCCAATCCGCTGTATCTGCTCCGTGTATGTTTGTTCTCTGTAGAATCAGTTAATAGCGTTTGAAAATATATTAATATTTTAGCATCGTAGCTCTTCTTAGAATACTACTTATTTGGAGTTAGATGGCGGTAGCCTGAAGACAATTACATTGCACCCAATTTTGCACTAAATGTAATGCATTCCGACTTTATGTTGTCGCAGGAATTCAGGTCCTGTATATTTTGCGCATGGAATATGGTATTTTAGAGTTTCAGCAAAATACAGTGTTTATTTCATTCACTCAATGTTTTACAACTAAGTTGATATATTTTCTTTTGTATGATACATTTTTTACTTAATTTTGAATGTAGGGATGCCAGAAATGTCGTAGCTCTCTCCGAGAATAGGGACATGACTCTGAATTAAAGCAGGAGGTTTAGTTCAGAGTTTAATTATTCTTGCGAACTAAAGCTGGTGGTTTAGTTTTATAGAAGATAGATACTTATTCACTTGTCACTCACCTTTTTGTTTGCCGGCTTCATGAACTATTCGGTATGGAATTTATCCGAAAGGATACAACTAATGAGCTTGAGGAGCATTTCTTGCAGATATTGAGATTTCCATCATAGCTTGTTCGCTCTGTCCTCGCTCTTCATGTCGCGGTCAATTTTCAATTGCGTCTTGCCTGCGGTTCTCGTGTGTAAAAGTTCCTGAATATTCAGGCTAATGGAGTTCAAAAACATTTTCAAGTGAAGGCACTTTCAGACCCAAGATAGCTTCCTCGGACGTTTCAATATATTTAGAATTCTCCACATGTACAAGCAAGCTAGGACTCTCGTGCGCGCGCGCACGCACGCACGCACACGCACACACGCACACACACACACACACACACACACACACACACACACACACACACACACACACACACACACACACACACACACACACACACACACACACACACACACACACACACACACACACACACATGCGTCCACACGCATACTCACACAACCAACAAACACACATCAACTGAGAGACAACCGATGAATGGTAGATCCTAACTTTTGACACGACATTAGATGTATGAGATTTCTAGTGAGCAGTCTCAGGCTTTCAAGCCTAACAATTTGCTTTCCAACTAAGGTGTGATTGCGCATGAGATTGCGTTCCGTCTGCCGGATCCTGGCGCCCGAACATCATTTCCGTGCAGTGGACATAGCAATCGTGCTGTCGATAGTAGTACAGTATGCAAATTTGTTTTCGCTTTACCGCGAGGCAAAAGCGCATATCAGAACGATTTGCACGGATCCTTACTTAAAAAATTTGTTTCGTATCCTGCCCATTTTGATGCCGTGCCAACTTTTGTCAGGGATCCTATAATTCTGAAGCTGCGATGATATGAAAGCGAATAATAAATACCCTGAATTTCATTTTGTTGACTCCGTTTTGAAATACTTTTTCAGTGCGAATAAACGTAACACCACGCAACGGCCACGCGCCAAAATGATGCTGTAGGAATGGGTACACGCTCGATGCTCCATAGTGGTGGTCACTGATTGAGGCAGATTAGAATGTGGCACGGTAAGCAGCGCCACAAGGTACGCTTTGCGCGGACACTTCGGCATGGTCGGACATATTCTAGGTACTGAGACCATGTGCCTGCATTACCTAAATGCATAATGAATCGTTTCATGAACCGTCTAGGAAGCCAAGGTGGGAAGGCACAAGTGACAACAGTAGTCTACGTGGGAACGTATATACGTAGCTCACAACTGTGGCGAAATCTTTCATCCATAAAATATAGTATACGAGATTGCGACGCACCACAATCTCTTACACGGCCTTTTTAAACGCTTTAGAGGCTTCGAGAAACAGAAAACATGCTAGAAAATTTCGATCCAGGGAGTACTATACCATGTATAAAAAATAAGAATGTTTGAGTACCGCTTCCCTGTACAAATCTTTCAGGTTGGGTATTACACTGATGATATTACAGAAATTACAATACATCATCATGCACAATCCTTAACTCCGTATTAAGCAAAAATCAATGCATTTATGTACTCTTTTTGCCCTCGTACCATTGAGGAATGGAACAAGCTGACTTCTGTTGTAATAATGTGCATGAATTTATTGATAAATTGCTGGCGTTTTAGTTATAGTCGTGTTTCATACTAATGTATATTTTCTTGTTAGTGTTGAACATATCGTATCGTAATTTGCTTGTCACCTATGTTTAGTACATTACGTTTGATGAATTCAAAATTCACTGCATTGTATTGTTTTCGCCCTCCTTCTAGGGCCAGTTCAGTATTTGCTAAATAAAAGGAAGTAAAATTACAGCAGCCAACATAGCAGCTAAAATATCTAGCAAAACGTGCCTAATTCCATCGAAGTTTCTTCAAAGTTCACAAAAAAAGACTTTTTCTAAGCCGAGCGATTAGTCCATCCTAAGGCTATTTGAATTCGCCCAGCGAAAGTAAAGATACTCTGATTCTAGCAATTTGCCTGATAACGTACATAAAAAAGTGCTTTTGTGTTTTTGATGCGCAAATGTCTGTGGAAATTGGCTTAGCAAATTAACCGCTGTTTGACCTTCTGCAAAAAACGTAGCGACATGCTCATTTTAGCAGTTGGAATGTTACTTTCTCTAATGTTGTTGAGTGATAAGTGGTACAGTTTGCTACATGTCAGATGTAAATTTTTATATCTAAAATAAGTGCGTTTAATATGTCTATTTATTGCATTATCGTGATTTTTACGGCTACTTGCAGTTCGCTGGTCATCCATTCCTGAGTCAAGTTACGTTGCCATATTTTGATAATGGGTGTAGCGGTTTATCAAATATTGAAAAGAGCTGCAATGCATAAGAAGCTATCCCATTAATATTATGGGAATAATTTAGAGAATATCATTGGGTGAGTTATACTGATTTCTTTAAAGAATGATTAACATTTAGTAAAGCATTTACAATTTGTACGAGCGAATCGCAGACTAAGTCAAATAGTTCAATACGTGCAATGGCAGTTTTTATTCGTATTTATGGGCTGCAATGTTTACATGATCGATGTAAGATGAAACACGAAGACTTTAAAGGAGTTCCTCAAGAGATGCTATATGGACTGCCGTTTCAATTCCCTATTTGGACAACATATCTAAATAATTTGCGAATTTTTCAACTGCACGAAGTATCGTATCTATGGTATTGACACCGATAAGACAGATACGTCCATCGGTTCGGAATCGAGAAAACATACGTAGTGAAAAGTTCGGCCAAAAGAAGTCGTCTGTTGCCCCGGAGGAGCAATATATGGAAAGCGACACCATAAAAAAGATGAGGATTAGATAAGCGGAGAGTTTAGCTCCTGTATGGCCGAAAGGCAGGTTTAGTCCGGACAAAGGCCAAATTTTTTTTTTATAAAGCCAGCTGGGGGGGGAGGGGGGGGGGGACTGTGTAACAACTTCCTGATAGACAACAAAAAATATATAATGTAGCCCGGCAGGTAAAACGAGAGATAAATTTAATATTTGTCTCGGCGAATATGAATACGTGAAACAATAGTGGAGCAGAGAAAATATTGCCTACTGAATCGTCCCAAAACTGCTGAATACCTGCATGTTTATTTGAGTAACGAGGAATACATCTTTAAGCTGGAAATGAAAAAAAAAAAAAACTGTGAGACTTCTGAAAAGAGACCCCAAACCTTGAAAGACACACCGTTTAATGTAGAAAGTGTCCTGCGCTTGCATCACTGATCCAGTCATGACGATGCCCATTAGGTAGTTCTGCGTGACAGGAACTAGATGTCCGCAGATATGGAAGCTCTCTGTGGTGAGCTCATAATATATACTGGCATAGTTTTTGAAATATGTTCGCGTCACTGTCACTTTCAAATAGAGCGCTTTCAAGATTAGTATTCTGTCTTTTCTGTATATATTGGTTCTCTGTATATATAACTTCATGAATTTACCCGACCAGACGAGATTTCGTCAAACTTTATAATTCAAGATTGGTTTACTGTCTGTGTGGCAACATTTTGAACAGAGGTTATCGATTTTCCTGTTTTCAAGACATCAGACGAGCATAACACTGTTTTGAAATTTTCTGTGCATCTAAGAAGCTCAAAACATAACTATCAAATACCAGAACGCTGTTCTAAAATCTCCATGTGGAGACTCTCCTGTTAAAATCATTTGAGGAAATCCGTTTTTTCTGACTCTGCTTGCTCAAAATCCTCCGGAAGCTCACCAAAATGATTTTTAGAAATTCGTTCGGCCTCGTAATTAATTTTTGTTACCAGCCATGCTACTCAGCTAAAGAAAAGTGGTGAATATAAAACTCAAAAAATACATTCAGATGCGTCTCAACCGATGTTTATTTCAAGCATATTTGTACTTTTTCTGTACTATATGTTTTTAGCAAATACTTCGGAAAGTGGGCTGTAATTTGCAGCATCCGTAGAGCCTCGGGCCATGGCTGCTTGTGCAGCCAAAAATGTTTTTGCGATCTCAAAAGGCAGTCGCAGGGGTCGATTAAAATTTGACCGTACTTTGAGATGTTAAAACGGAGCGGTTTCATAATGTGCGAAGAAGTTTTTTTAAATAGTGAAACTTTTGCTGAACAAACATTGTAAGGCGTAGCCAACAAAAATGTTTGTGATACAAGAATTGTGACATTAACACCCAGGTGTTTTTTCAGCTACATTTAGTGGCGTGTATCTTCAGCAGGTTAGCGGGGTACAAAATATTTATGAAATGTAAAACCAGCAGTGAATGAAATGAACACTGTAGATCGCTAAAACTATACAATCGCAATTTTCATGCGCAAAATATACAAGACCTGAATGTTCTTGGCGCTTACCTGCAGGAAGATTGAGGTTAAACAAATTCAGCTGCAAATCGGCTAAATTTCTTTCAACTTGAATTTTGAGTGTCCGCTGAAAGTACCAGCATAAAAGTGGTTGCAGAATGTGTCGCTGGCTATTTTTAAGTCGTGAATTTCTTTGCGCTTTGTACTTTTGCATTTCAATGAACCTTTTAGCACACTATTACTATATTTTTCTCGAAGCTTTCGCGGGGCTCTTTACTTTTTGATGCTCTCATTTTATGCTGTTCCCTTAGGCTTCACGGCATTATCCATATTTTATGTTATTTTTGCCATCATTTATATTTTTCGACAATTATTACCTTGAGTCCTTGTAAATCCTTACGTGGCCTCGTTATCAACGAGTCTTTGCCATTACCTTTGCAACCATCACAAGAACTGCTTAAGAATACAATTTTATTTTCCTTTATTGCCTCCTTTATCAACATGTGACCTCATTGTAGGTAATGGAATAGACGTAAGGACACCGGAAACAATTTTTCCAAATAATTATTTGCGCTGCAGAAATCTCTTAGTTTAAAGTCGAGAGTTAGTTTGTTTGCTTTGTCTGCTTCGGAATGTTTTTTTTTACAATTCATTTTGTACACAGCCCTTCATAACCTCCACCCGTATATCTCACCGCGTCGGCTGTATTCACTCCAAGTATATCGTCAGCGGACCTGCGCCGTCACCTTTTCCACAACGTTTTTTACCTTGGTACTGCAATGGTTGCAGTGCGTCTTGGCGGTACTGGACTGAAACTACGACCTGGAACAGCCCATCTCACGCTGTAGCTCCCATAACCTGCCAATCAAGCTTTCTGAATAATTTATGTAACCATTCGGTGTGGCCCATGGTTCCTAACACCAAAAATTTTTTTCCCACCCCTTGCATGATATCCCTAACGTGGTTTCTTTAAGGTGATAAGGTGACATGAAGTTAATCGATCTTATTCCCCATGATCAGCTGTTTTTTGTCGAAAGCCGATGCGGAGACACGTCTGGCACAACACCTAAAGAGAGCGGCCTAATATTTAGGAGAAACCCCCAGGATGGAGAAGATTTGTAATTGTGGAGTAATCCATCATTCACATCCAGCCATTCAGCCATAAAGAAAAGCCATACAGCCTTCCTATGTAGGAAGCTGTGTATCTTTTATTTGTGGCAGTATCGCCATTAGGTGTCTATAGCATTATGTAACAGTGTACGAATACTGCCGAAGCGAAATATCTCGATTCGTCAGTAGAGCTTCTTCTGCTTTGGTTAGCGTGGCGTTTACAGGAACATTGCTCATTCTGGAGACGGAATAAACCGCGCTTCACCTATGGGACAATCCGATATTCTGCTTATGCTGTAATGCCAAAAAATCGTTAATAGTTTGTTTGCTAGGACGACGAGAACGTTGAGCGTTTACTGAGGGTTGTAGATGAAGAAATTTAAGCTATGCTTGCTGACCATGCCCTTCCAGCGCAGTTTCTCCTAATTTTTTAACCTACTTGTGTATGCTGTCCCTGCAGGAGTAACGATATCCCCCCGCAAGGGCACCTTGTGTAAACTAGGTGTTGGTGCTTGGTGCCACCACGGACCCTGAGCCCCCATACCGAAGCTGTAATCCGTACCGTGGCGATAGGTTGAGAGGTGGAGGGAAGAAACCTTGAACGGTGGCGGTCGAGGCCATGGTCAAGCCTCGGCCGATGGGCTCCTAGGCGAGGAGCTCTGGGACCTTCCTCTGCATATAAGGGTGAACCAGAGGCGACATATATTCGGACCCCTTAAGCTATCCATACTGCATGGAAAAACTACCTTTCAAAAAACCTGATCGACCCCCGAAAAGGAGTCGCACCGAAGTGACGCAAAAAATTACGACACCAACTGAGAACTTTCCAAAATACCTTGTCTTGCGCTCTATAACCGAATCTCAACCAGTAAATGAACTGTCAGTCTTTCTGATTGCCAACTCTCTGAAGGCCATCATTGGGGCAAACTATAAAGCGAAAAAACTAGGATCTGGTGACCTACTAATAGAAGTATCAGACAAATGTCAGTCTGACAACCTCCTCACAACAGAAACATTTGCTCACCTTGATGTTCAAGTATCACCTCACCGCAGTCTTAACAGCTGCCAGGGAGTGGTTTCTGAGCGAGACCTCCTAAACGAAACAGAATCAGATCTCTTTGAGGGCCTACAGAACCAAGGTGTAACAGCAGTACGAAGAATAACAATCAGGCGAAAGAATGAAGAAATAAAAACCAAACATATTGTTCTCACCTTCAAACGGAGCACACTTCCTGAATTTATCAATGTGGAATTCATCCGATGCAAAGTTAGCCCGTACATACCGAGCCCGCGCAGGTGCTTTAAGTGTCAGCGGTACGGGCATGGTAGCCAGACATGTCGAGGACGCCTTACATGTGCAAAATGCAGCGCACATGACCATGCAACCGATAAATGCAGTGCAACTGACTATAAATGTGTGAACTGTGAGGGTACCCACCCTGCATACTCACGATCCTGTGCAGCCTTTCAGGCCGAAAAGGAAGTAGTCAATACAAAGGTAACTGAGAAGATAACGTACGGAGAGGCACGAAAAAAGCACAGAATGCTTTCCTCCGCTCCCTATGCTGACGCAGCCCGCAGAGGGGCCAGGCCGCGTCTAGTAACGGTGGGCTCGCAGTGCAATGCTGCTGACGTGCTCCCACCACGGCTCCTCACTAAGCAGCCACCGGCTGCCCCAGTCTTTGCAATCCCGGAGGTCCCTTTCTCCCAGACCTCCGGGACACCAAAGACATCTGAGAGGAACTTGGTTCCTCTGGAAAAACCTCCTGCCTCCATGCCTTCACCAGAGGCGATGGAGGTTAGCGTGGACTCCACAGCGTCAGTGGCGCCTAGGGAGTCCGCCAATGGGAGGCGGTGCCTGTAGGACTGCTCCAAATTGAAAAAAACATACGCCAGTTAAGCCACCTGATAAAGGCGGTGAGTCCTAAACCCACTGTCTCATCCACATCCCGCACTTAAAAAAATGACTCCTGAGAGTATCGTTTATTGGAACTGTCGGGGACTACTAAATAATCTGGATGATGTATATGAAATCCTTGCCGAGCACCAACCAAAAATATTTTGTCTGCAAAAAACCCACTTAAAACCAGCAGACACAAGTTTCTTCAAGCATTACCTCGTATTCAGGAAGGATAGGCAAGGCAGCACTGGCCCCTCTGGCGGTTTTGCCATTGTAACTCAGAAATCAATCTCATGCCGAAGCATCTCACTTATTACAGACCTAGAGGCAGTGGCAATACGAGCCTTAATTTTTGGTAAAATAACAACAGCGTGTTCTCTGTACATTCCTCCACACTATAGGTTAAGTAGCGAAAGTTTTGAAAAGCTAATTGATCAACTTCCGGAACCATGGCTGCTGGTCGGAGACTTTAATGCACACAATCCATTATGGGGAGTATACGAACGGACTCCCGAGGTGTGCTAATCGAAAAATTCTTATTGTCCTCTGGATCATGCCTACTTCTCACAAAAGAGCCAACATACTACATAACACATACACATCCATAGATTTAGCTATTGGATCACCAATAGCTCTTAGCAGCTACAGAGTGGGTTGTAATTAACAATCTATATGGAAGTGACCATTTTCCGATCACTGTAAAGTATGCAGGTAATAAAAATGAAAACGCGTCTAATCCTAGAAAGTTTAAAGAATATGCAGCCAACTGGGAGATGTTCAGAGAACACTCATCATTGGCCAGTTCACCAGTTACTGACTTAGGCGTTGATGAAACTCAACGCTTAATCACGCTGCACGTCATAGAGGCAGCAGAAAAATACATTCCACAAATGTCAAGTAAGCCACGAAATAAACGAAGACCCTGGTGAAATGCAGAATGTAAGACTGCTCGTGAAACTCAAAACAGGGCATGGTCGAAACTACGCCGATACCCCACAGGTGAAATCCTAATAGCCTTTAAGCGTGCAAAGTCAAATGGCAGGCGTATTCGACGCATCTCCAAGCGAGAAAGCTGGTCATCATTCCTTTCTTCTGTGAACTCTTATTCTGATGCACACAAAGTTCACAACAGGATAAGAGCACTTAAAGGATATAGCACAATCCCAACGCCTGTTGTCAGCACCAGTGGTGACTCTCTTGAACATCAAGCAGACACACTAGGGCAACATTTTGAATACATATTCAGCTCACCACACTATACAGATTCCTTTTTGCGGCACAAGGTAACTGAGGAGAGGAAGCCTATATGTGATAAAAGACCGTGCACAGGAGGGTACAATAGCCCTTTCACCATGCAGGAGCTGAAGATTGCACTTGGCACATGTGGGAACACAGCACCAGGTCCTGACAGGATCACATATGGAATGCTCAGGCATCTGCATGTGAACACTCTTGAAACACTACTCTACCTGTATAATAAAGTATGGGCCACAGGACGCTTTCCTAAAGCATGGAAGAAAGCGATCATCATCCCAATATTAAAACCCGGAAAAGAACCCACACTTGCTGCTAGTTATCGGCCTATCGCACTAACCAGCTGTCTATGCAAGCTCTTTGAGAAAATGGTAAATCGTCGCCTTCTCCATTTCCTTGAATACAATGGCCTTCTTTATCAAAACCAAGCTGGTTTTAGAGCTGGGCGATCAACAGCTGATCAGCTCATTGCCTTTGAGTCTTATGCAAGGGATGCTTTTGTACATGAAGAACATTGTTTATCTGTCTTTTTCGATCTTGAAAAAGCATATGATACCACTTGGAGCTATGGTATCATCCGCGACCTCTTCTCTCTTGGCATCACAGGAAACATGTTGAACATAATTTGAAGTTACTTGTCTGAACGGACCTTCAAAGCTCGTGTTGGCAATGCATATTCAAAGCAGTACATTCAGGAAAATGGTGTCCCTCAAGGTGGTGTTCTCAGTTGCACACTTTTCGTAGTCAAAATTAACTCTTTAAAAAGCGCGCTGCCAAAAACTATTTCTTGTTCTGTATATGTTGATGACGTCCAGATAAGCTTCAAATCTTGCAACTTGGCCATCTGTGAACGACAGGTTCAGCAAGGTGTAAACAAATTGTCCAGGTGGGCTGATGACAATGGGTTTAAATTTAACTCTGGAAAGAGTGTTTGTGTACTTTTCTTTAAGCAGCGTGGCGTCAGGCCTGACCCCAACATTGCACTGAATGGTCAGAGCCTTGTCTTTAAAAAAGAACATAAACTTCTTGGCGTAGTTGTTGACGAAAAACTTTCCTTCATTGCCCACATAAAACAGTTGCGACTGAAGTGTCTCAAAGCAATGAATGTGCTAAAAATTCCCTCTCACCGGTCATGGGGCACAGACCACGACTGCATTCTGAACCTTCTGAATAGTGAAGTTCTATCACGCATTGACTATTGCTCGATGGTTTATGGGTCAGCATCATCATCTGGGCTAAAATTGCTCGATCCCGTGCACCACCTCGGCCTTCGCTTCGCTACGGGCGCTTTCCGAACTAGCCCAATTGCTAGCCTCTATGTCGAGGCGAACCGATGGTCACTGCAACGAAGGACACAATTTACTTCTCTAACTTATGCTATGAAGGTACTATGCCAACTGGACCATCCATGTCGTCGGCTCCTGCTTGACAAAACTGGCACAGCACTTTTCTAAAAAAAAAACCATCTCTAACACCACCATATCCAATCAGGGTTGCCACGCATATTGAATATCTGAATGTTTCGGTTACCAGTCTTCATACAACTTCCATAAAAGACCTAATTGGTCCTTGGGAAATGCACGGTGTTGAGACCTGTTGTTTCTTGAAGTGGGCAAACATGCATCCCCTATTGGCATACAGCAGCACTTCATGTCACTTCAGGAGACGTACACTTGTGATGAATATTACACTGATGCTTCGAAGTCTGCTCAAGTCTCCTGTGCAGCACATGGACCACAGTTTTCACAGTCAAAAACCCTGAACAGACATTCTACTATATTTACCGCTGAATGCCATGGTATCCTTTTAGCTGTGAGACACATTATAGAAAACAAAATACAGACGTCGATCATCTAGACAGACAACATCAGTGTTTTAACGTCCCTATCCTTTTGGAAGCGGCATAATAAGAATCCAGTCCTGAACTCTCTTTATAACACCCTTATGTTTGCCCATGAACTAGAAATTAAAATTACACTGTGTTGGGGCCAGGCCACCGCTGTATACCGAATAATGAGGCAGCTGATAGGCTAGCTGCGTCAGCTGCCCTTCGAAATGACACAGACATTGATAAGATAACATATAATGACCTCAAACCACACATAAAAAGCATGATTCGGCAACAATGGCAAGAGGAATGGGACGCAGCATCGGAAAATAAACTACACACAATAAAGCCAAGGATAGGCAGGTACACCACAGAAAAACAAGACAGATCTAAAGAAGTAGCCCTGTGCAGGCTGAGAATTGGTCACACATACATAACCCATACATATCTTTTAACCAACTCTCCTGCACCACACTGCTCGAGATGTGGTGATCGGCTCACTGTCATTCATCTTTTAATCATATGTGCACAACTGGAAAAAGAAAGAAGACGTCATTTTCCCTCCTTGTTCACTCATCAAATACCTGCACAGTTCAGTTCAGTCGTGTCCGACTCTTCGTGACCCTACTGACCATGTCACGCCACGCTTTCCGGTCTCTATCTTCCTAACATCACATAACTTCATCGGCAGTGCCTCGAGGATGCCATCTAACCATCGCGTTCGCTGCCTACCCCTTCTCCGGCGACCCTCAACCTTTCCCAACATCAAATCTTTCTCCAGCGACTCCTCTCTTCTCATCAGATGACCAAAGTAGCTGAGCTTTAACTTTAGAATTTGACCCTCCAATGAGCAGTCAGGGTTTATGGTCGACAATATTGACTTATTTGATCTTCTGGCAGTCCAAGGAACTCTCAAGAGTCTTCGCCAGCACCACAATTCAAACGCGTCAATTCTTCGGCGGTCAGCCTTTTTCACAGTCCAACTCTCGCATCCATACATCACAACTGGAAAGACCATAGCACGAGTTATACGGATCTTGGTTGGCAGACTAATGTCTCTGCTCTTGACTAGGCGGTCAAGGCTAACCATTGCTCTCTTTCCCAGAAGCAGGCGTCTTCTAATTTCATGGCTGCAGTCTCCTTCCGAGGTAATCTTGGAGCCCAAGAAAAGAAAATCTGTCACAGCTTCCACTTCTTGTCCCTTGATGCTCCAGGACTTGATAGGGCAAGACGCCATGATCTTTGTCTTTTCAATGTTCAGTTTAAGCCCAAACTTCTCTTCTTGTACGCGCATCAGAAGTCTCTTGAGTTCCGCTTCACTTTCTGCCATTAAAGTGATATCATCCGCATATCTAAGGTTGTTGATACGTTTTCCAGCAATCACTCCAGCTGAAGACTCGTCCAGACCGGCCTTCCTCATGATGCACTCTGCATATAGGTTAAATAGGCAGGGCGACAGTATGCAGCCTTGCCTCACTCCTTTCTCAATCGGAAACCAATCAGTAAGACCATGCCCAGTTCTGACTGTGGCCTCTTGCTCTTCATACAGGTTCCTGAGGAGACAGATGAGGTGAATTGGAACTCCCATCTCTTGGAGAGCTTGCCACAATCTGCTGTGATCTACGCAGTCAAACGCTTTCGCATAATCAATAAAGCAGAAGTAGATGGGTTTCTGGAACTCTCTTGCTTTTTCTATGATCCAGCACACCCATTCATTTTTATTGGCGACAACCCAATGTTTCCTTTAAAACAGGCGCTTCAATTTTTATCACAAGTAGGCTTTTTACATGAAATTTCTTATCGACGTGGGTCTCAGCCCGCTCCTCCTTGAGAGGACGGATGAGATCTTTTAAAACATCTACTTATACATTGCACATCCATTATATATCGCAAATGAATTTCAGGCCCTATACACCATTGTTTTTAGCGATATTACAGAGCGAATACATTTTTAGGCCCTATACACCACTGTTTTTTTCCCCTTCATGAAAAAGCACAACTATTCCATTATATAAACTTGAGTACACCGTTAACCTTGAGTTTGACGCTTTTTGGCCTGAGTCGCCCTTGCGCCATTAAAATCCATCATCGTCATCAGTAACGATATCCTTATGCCCTGCCTAGTGCGCCTAGCGAGCAGCTGTGGATATTGTTTCTGTCACAACATAAACTCGCATTGCATTCACATTAGCACTAAAGCGGGTTCGGTGTCAATGTCTTCAGGCTAGCTTCATCAGAGCTCCAAATAAGTTATACCCTAAGAAGAGCTAAGGCGCTAAAAATAATAATATTGTTACGTGGTGACAAGCAAAGAGATGGCACAACCTGGTCAGGATGAACGATGGTTTAATGTCTGGCCTAGCGCGAGGGCTTCTGTCGCGCCACTGCCGATCTTGTTATTCGCAACTGCTGCCGGGGCCACCGAACAATCGTCCCGATCGGTTGATTGAAGTTGGTAGTGACATGAAGGTGAAGATGTTCAAGAAAAGATAGATGAGAATGATGCGCTTGCCACCACGATGACGGTGAATACGATGATGCTTAGGTGATCCGCCTGCCCTGGAGCTGTTCAACTATCCGCTACCAGAGTCCATGAGGCCGATGGCTCCAGGTCGCAATGAGTGGCTGAGAGGGGAGGACGGGGTTGCGTGCACATTTCCGGTGCCTTTGGGTCCTTCGGGTCTTTCGGTTCTTTGCTCTCGAGTCCGGTTGATCTGTCTGTTCTCCTTGTCTTCAGATCCGGGCTGGAGGCTGTGCGGTGGTAGTTCTTCGGGTCTGGACAGGAAGGGCTGCGGCGAAGCTGCTCGGTGATGTCCCAGGGCCCTCGTTCGAGGGCCCCAGCTTAAAGATGGCATCGCTGCTCAAAGGCTAGGATGGGGATGACGTACGCCGCACCTCCAACCAAAATGTTACGTGGTGACAAGCAAAGAGATGGCACAACGTGGGGACAGGATGAACGATGATTTAATGTTTGGCCTTGCGCGAGGGCTCCTCTCGAGCCACTGCGATCTTATTTTTCGCAACAATATATTTTCAAACGCTATCAACTGATTCTGCAGAGCACAAAGATACATAGAGGAGATACAGGAGATTGGGCGACCCAGAGCAAGGACAGAAATTGTAGTGGGCAATGGGCACTTTGTATTAATTGTATCAATTGCAATATGTGCATTTTTCACTGAAGCACCGGCAACGATGGTCCGAAGTTACAGCAGATCATCTGAAAAGCAGCGCTTTCAATACAGAGGGATACAGTATTGCGCTGGGCAGCCAGCCCGGACCCTCCGTTTCGCGCCGTCTATTTAGGTATCACTGCATCGGTCGCGTCAGGAGACGCTCTTTGGAGCTAAACGAATATATTCTGCCCGAGTACATTCCCCTGGACCTCACGAAAGGTGTCAAGACTATACAGCTCAGAAGATTTAGCGATGATTGAAACCAGTACAAGAAGTAAGATGATTTTCTCCATCGCTGACTTTGGCCGATCGATGATCACATAGAGGGAACGTAAGAATAATAGAACAGAGCGCCGCAGTAAACCTGAACCGGAAGCCAAAGATAGAATATTGTCTGCAGTGTTTGAAAATTATTATTGTGCAATAAGTTAGTAGCCAGTTCAGCTCGCCTCAGCGACAACATTTAAAGGCACACCCGGCTCGATTAACTCGATACACATCCTTCGGCCACCACAAAGATATGTGCTACAACATGCTTCACTGCCTGATTCGAACGTATACATCAGCACACTCACGATATTACGTGGCAGTGGCGGCAGAGAGATATACGTGTGTCACCCGTTAATAATTAGGGGGTAATATTAACGATGCGCCCTTAACGGTGCGCACACTCCCAGACACCCTTAGAGTGAGTGGGGGTAGCTGTTCCGGTCGCAAAGGAGATGCCCTCGACCTGCGTGGCAAGCTCAGCCGGAATTCAACTACCTTGTAGTGACAGAAGGGGGTGGTCGTTTGGGGCCCAGCGGTCGCCGGTTCAAACCAGAGAAAGGATCGGAGTCAGAAGTAACAAGCAAAACACAATTTATGCACAGCAAGAGACGATACAACGGAACGCACAAGATCACTTGAAATGCACAGACGAGAGGTTCACAGAATAACAAACGCTAAGCATGCGATTACACAGATATTCAATAACATAGAGGCTTTACAACAGATGAAACACGAGAGAGTTACATAAACAAACACCAAATTGTTCACCGGGCACTGTTGCAGTCCGACGCCTCAAGAGTCACGATGTGGCCGCCATACGTGACGAGCGCCGCTCCCTTGAAAGTCCGTGGGCTTGCCAGCAGCGGGTGATCCCCGGGAGTCCAGTCGAAACACAGGCGAGCACGTCGCAAAACACTTGACGAACTGACTGACTGACTCAACAAGCGGCGCGGTCGCTTTAAATAGGGCGCGCCGCGTCTGTTTGTTAACACGCGCCAAAGCTAGCGCGCACACACACATAGCTTCGCTGGTTATAGCTCCCTCTTCTCCTCCCGTCGAGCCGCGCGTCGTCATTGGCCAGGTCCCATAGAACCTTCTCGAAAGGCCTGGCACATTCCAGGCCGATGAACCACCGTCCTCCCCGGGCAAGGGGAAAGAGGGTGACGGCAACGCGTACAAAGCTACGCACTCTCCCGCGCGGGGAAGGGGGTTTTTCTATACATGCTTTCCACGCGACGCCGCGCGGGCCTCGCGCCGTGCCGACTTGATGAATATGTGCGCCGATTTCGTGACACTGCCCCTCCCTTAAAGAATATTGTCCCACAATATTCACAACAACCACGAACATCGCGCGCACATGCATGCGCTCACAAATATATGGGGCAAATGACCATATCACACACATTGCACAAATTTCACAAACTGTAATAACACCTTACAAAATTCACACATCAATGCCATGAAATTCACAAACATAGCAACATACTGTCGTTGGATACATGCCAAGGATCAGTATCATAGAAACACACAAATATTCAAATGTGCAGCACCCAAACCTAAGCCATGCTTTCGCCTATATTTCCACACTCGGGATGCACCTTCTTGGAACGTATCGGTTCCTCTCCAACTTTCAGATAACCAAGTTCTCCTTTTTACTAGACACTGCCGTTTCTTCCTCCCGCGAGTTCGGCTCTTTTCCCGTTTACTATAGAGCCTTTTCCATTGCGAGTTGTTCTCGCTCCGGTCTTTACTCCTGAGTTCTGCTTCCCGATCGGAAGTTAGGCCAGATCTAACGCTACCTTGCCTAGCAGCGCTTCGAGCAGGCCGTCTCATTCTTTCTCGATCTGGGCGGCTCCACATGCGCTTGCACATCCAGGCGTTCGGCCGCTTCTTCCTTCCTTTTCTATAGGACATTTCCCTGTCGACTTTGTCTGACTTGGCAGGTTTGGATTCGTTTCTTTTTGTTTCCACTTTTATTCGCACCTTTGGCCGAGGAACGTCTTTTTGAGAACTTTGTTCTCCCTCAATTCCAATTTTCTTTCTTTTCTTTACGACGTTCAGTCGTACCTTCTTGAAGCAGAGCTCAGTTGCAACTGGAGGCTCATTCTTCTCACTTTCAGTTACATCCCGTTCCTTAAAAGTTTCCTCAAAATGTTTCTTGAATCCTTTCATTGCAGTACAGTCTTCGCTTTCTTCCCTTCCTGAATCCTCAAGGTTAGGATCTGTACTGTCACCTTTATCCCAGCTTTCGTGCTCACTGCAATTTGAAGTCTCCTCATCCCGGTAACTCATGCACTCAGCCATGGTGTCATTTAATGAGGAGCTACAATCCTGCCCTTCTTCATCTTCAGGCTTTGAATACACCGAGGTTTCTGTCTCGACATCTGCCGTTGCAGCTTCTCTGCAACCTGTCGTTTTGGAGTGGGCAATCTCACTTTCTTGAGAAATCTTCGCTCCAGAAAAGCTTGTTTTTTCTGAACATTCTGTCGCGGGAGCGGACTGTTCCACAACCTTACTCTGACTGCTGGAGCTAGTTTCTACAGCACAGGTGGCTGTCAACGAATCGGTTATTTCACTGTACTTCCTAATATAAGGAAAGGTAACCTCCGGAGGCTCAGTAATACCTTTCAAACGCCGAACTTCAGCCAGCCTTTTGAGAAGGATATCTCTCTCTTTTAAGAATTCTTTTTCTTTTTTTGCCTGCTTCCTCAGCCATTCTCTCTCTCTTTCTTCTCTTTGCCTCTCTCTTTCTTCCTCAGCCTCTTCTCTTTCCTTCTTAGCTTGTTCTAGAACCTCTCTTTCTTTTCGGTCCACCCATTCTCGCAGTTCAGCTCCTTTTAGACCTTTCTCTAGGCCCAACGCAATAATCTCCTTGAGATTCATCTTCAATCTGAACTGCCTAATGCTAACATATAGCACTCTCAATGGACCCTCACAACCGCTTCAGCGCGGTACCTCTCGCTATCGCTCTGCTGTTACGCCGTTTACGACCTCTTCGTAAACTCTTCCAACTCGTTCTCCGTCCTCTGAGCTTGAATGCACCAAACGTCCTGTCGCGGACGCCGGAATAATTGTCACCCGTTAATAATTAGGGGGATATTATTAACGATGCGCCCTTAACGGTGCGCACACTCCCAGACACCCTTAGAGTGAGTGGGGGTAGCTGTTCCGGTCGCAAAGGAGATGCCCTCGACCTGCGTGGCAAGCTCAGCCGGAATTCAACTACCTTGTAGTGACAGAAGGGGGTGGTCGTTTGGTGCCCAGCGGTCGCCGGTTCAAACCAGAGAAAGGATCGGAGTCAGAAGTAACAAGCAAAACACAATTTATGCACAGCAAGAGACGATACAACGGAACGCACAAGATCACTTGAAATGCACAGACGAGAGGTTCACAGAATAACAAACGCTAAGCATGCGATTACACAGATATTCAATAACATAGAGGCTTTACAACAGATGAAACACGAGAGAGTTACATAAACAAACACCAAATTGTTCACCGGGCACTGTTGCAGTCCGACGCCTCAAGAGTCACGATGTGGCCGCCATACGAGACGAGCGCCGCTCCCTTGAAAGTCCGTGGGCTTGCCAGCAGCGGGTGATCCCCGGGAGTCCAGTCGAAACACAGGCGAGCACGTCGCAAAACACTTGACGAACTGACTGACTGACTCAACAAGCGGCGCGGTCGCTTTAAATAGGGCGCGCCGCGTCTGTTTGTTAACACGCGCCAAAGCTAGCGCGCACACACACATAGCTTCGCTGGGTATAGCTCCCTCTTCTCCTCCCGTCGAGCCGCGCGTCGTCATTGGCCAGGTCCCATAGAACCTTCTCGAAAGGCCTGGCACATTCCAGGCCGATGAACCACCGTCCTCCCCGGGCAAGGGGAAAGAGGGTGACGGTAACGCGTACAAAGCTACGCACTCTCCCGCGCGGGGAAGGGGGTTTTTCTATACATGCTTTCCACGCGACGCCGCGCGGGCCTCGCGCCGTGCCGACTTGATGAATATGTGCGCCGATTTCGTGACAACGTGTATTCAAGGAACGCCCTGCAGAGTAAATATTTCCCAACCTCACATCGAACGATCAAACCTCGATGCAAAAACCCGCTATCACCACCAACATAACCAGCTAATCAATCCCACAATGGCAGGTCACCTCATCCCTTGTGTATCGTCCTGCCGGATCCTCAGATCTCATGTCCTTGAGTCAACCATCAGGCCAATCCATCTACAATTGTTGAAGTTTGCAATCAGCTTAAGCATATACTTCGCGCATAGTGAAGCACGCCGGGCTACGCGAGGGTCGTCAGGCAGCTTGTACACGCGTTAGCATTTAGCATAATTGGATGCCCAATTTCTTACCTTACTCTAATATGTCGCCAAAGGCATAAGATTGAGGTTGCGCTTCTACACTTAAAGTCCTGTACATACGTCCACTGAGCACCTCTACTGTACGGGGCTGTTCTTGCCCCTGGGAGACTTCATACAACAACATCGCGACCTGGCAAATCACATGTCGTTCTAGTACAAAACAAGGACATTTGACACTACAGCAGGTTTCACTGAAACCTATCGACCTCCCTATACTACACTTATGCGATAATACACTTATCAGCAACTACCGGCCCATTTCGCTAGTTTTAATTAGTTGTAAACTGCTCGAGCACATTCTTTACGCCCACATTATGGCCCACCTGAATCAAAGTAATTTACCGACAAACAATCAGCACGGTTTCCGTCCGAAGATTTAATGCAAGACACAACTTTACGAACTAGTAACAGACAATCACACTTTATATCATCTGATTCATTATGTGGATGGTATCTTTATCGATTTTTCATAGGCTTTTGACCGTGTACCTCATAAACGATTATTAATGAAAATACGCATCTGGAGTTAAATAATAAAATAATAACATGGCTTGAAGCATTCCTCACCAATTGTCTTCAGGCGTTTAAACTGAACGGTACTTTTTCCAGTCCAGCACTAGTCAGGTCTGGTGTCCCTCAAGGTTCGGTAATAGGCCCGTTTTTATTCTTAATATGTATTAATGATATAACTGACAACTGTACTTCTACTATTCGGCTTTTTGCCGATGATTGTATAATATGCAGGAATATAGGCAGCCCTAACGACATAATTACTTTGCAATCTGATCTAGACAAGCTAACGGCATGGAGCTGCAAATGGCAGATACATATTAATGCAGAAAAGACTAAACATATGAGGTTTTCTATAGGTTAAATGTCTTCTCCCAATATTTACACTATAAACAATGGTTTAAAAGACTCGGTCTCCTCGATTAAATACCTCGGCGTCTACCTAAATTCTACATTAACATGGACTGACCACAAAGAGCAAATTACGTCCAACGCACAAAAGAAATTTGGTTTTCTGAAGCGTCGCTTTTATCTCGTCAGCAGGGACACTAGACTTGAAGTTTATAATTTCCTTGTACGTCATTCTCTGGAGTATGCATCAATAATTTGGCACCCTTATCAAATCCCCCTAACTAACGTTCTTGAATCCGTCAAAAATATAGCAGCTCGATTCATCTTGTCAAGCTATTCACGATATCAAAGCGTTTCATCTCTGAAGAAAACACTCAACATGCCATCCCTATCAGTGTGCAGAAAAATTACCCGTTTATTGCATTTTTATACACTTTATCATAATAGCACACCGTTCACCCGGTTGCATATTTCTCCACCCCCTCATACGTCACATTGCGTTGATCATGCCCATAAAGTTAACCCCGTTTTTGCCCGGACGGAAAAGTACAAACATTCACCATTAATCTTATTATTAAAAGAATCTAATGAACGGCCACCCAGAATCGCCACGATAACAGAATCATCTTTATTTCAGTCAGTATTGAAAACCTACCTTGAATATGACACCTTCGGTAAATATATTGGAGCACCATGCTGTCTCTTTTCCTACCGCTGCTTTCTTTCTATTGGATGAATTTACATCGCAATTGGATTATACTCAATTTCTAGGATGTAATGCTATGTTAGCTCTGGGTCTGTAGTTAGTGCTTTCACCATCTCCATTGCTCATTTTGGTTTTCCTTTTTTTTGTGGTCGTTTGATTGCTTGTTCCTTTAACAAAGAATTGTATACCGGCTTATGTCCCCCCTATGTAATGCCCCCAGCGTGCCTTTAGTGTTTCTGAATCAATAAATAAATAAATAAATAAAAATTACCGCTCCTTCTTCACTCCCAGATAACCTCATGATAACCCCATTCCAAAAAACGTTGCATCCAATACTAACCTAGGCAGATGTTCCGTTCACGTTTCCAATCATATTCACCGTACAGAAATTGCACGATCGTCTCCACAGATGCACCCTGAACTAACATCGGAGTGGTTGCTTACTCAATTGCGAGCTGTATCGATGTAGTAACGCATACTCTCGTTGCTTATATAGATCCTCCTCTTACAGCCACACTCGAGACCCTGCCAATAGTCGCCAGTATTCAAGACCTCGCACAAGCACCCCCTAACCCTTCGGGTTATACCATATACGCTGATTCAATGTAAGCTATAATCACCATACATACGGGTCGCATTTCTGAAGAACTGCAGGACGATCTGCACAGAGCTCTCACCAAACTACGTCACAACACTGTCACACTGAGGAGAATTCCTGGTCAAGCTGAAATCCCAGGCAATGAGGTAATGCATCGCCTTGCCCGCGAACTTCAACACCGGGCGCCTGGGATTCCCTTTCCTTATCCACACACGTGGGACATTACTCTTGACTACAAAATAGAAATTAAAATTCACTATGACAACATTAGCCCTTTAACCAGCAGATTAACAATATTGTTGACCCACTATAGGCTGGCACAAAAAGCCTCTCCCTAAAATTTAGAACGTGCATCTAAATTGAGCCTTTTTATGAAGTAGCCTCTGAAATAAAGTATCAGTCGTCAATAGATGGCCCGTAGTGACCGTGTTCAACATAAAAGTGCCGTCTTCTACGAGTGCGAGACACGTTGGCACAGTTCTGGCCTCAGCAGCAGCCGATATTCGAAGATAAAGGTGGCAACAATTTTATTTATTTGCAGAGGCGTCTCTAAACGTGGCCCTTGCAGAATAGTGTAACATATTTCGCGACATAAGCGACAGTGCAGGACAAAATACATAGTCTACAAAATTGTTAGATGCCAGAACAAGGTAAAAATTTACCGTCAATGATGTGCAGTTGGCTGTTCGTTTTTATATCCACAATTGGTTTGAACGTGATACAGGACGCGTAAAGGTAAACAGAAAACCGTTTAGAATTAGCTCTGCGTTGCACTTGTATGTAAGCTCCTCAAGGTCACTATTTTTTTTGTAGGGAAGAGTTTATGGCGGAAATCTGAGTACTCGTGTTCATATAAAAGGGAAATGAGCACCGCGGAACATTAGTTTTGCATCACCTCAAGTTTTTGCTTTCTTTTGCCAACAAGTAACGTATTTATCTTCTTGTAGCCATGGAAACAACGCTGTTTTATGGAAGTCGCCGTAACACAGCAGGCCAGATAGCGCTGTGCTCCCTGCCACAATGGTGTGTCAGGCTTCAAGTGCACCGAATGTGACGTTTTTTTGTGCCTGAAAAGCGGCGACCAGCTGTTTTCTTCAATTCCAACTCAAGTAGGAGATAACTGACGCGTGTCAGTTTGCCAGCTTTGTACTCCCTATCTTGGCAGATCAACAAAATTGTTGACGTTCTGTATTTTTTGAAATCCTTGTTCAGCCGCATTATCATTTTTTATGTACATTTTGACTAATAGAAACGAATACAAACGAAGGAAAAAATTATAGCCTCGCTCTATCTGACCTTGCAGTTAAAGGGTTAGAGAAACTCTTCGTACACTTCCTGATAAATCTCTCACTACCACCCAAATAAGCATTCTTAGACGCGTACAACTAAGTACACTGCTTATTCCTGTCAAATCGTTTCTGTAGACCAACATCTATCTGTGACGTAAGCGCGATGCGCTGGCGCTTCTGTCGCCAGGCGTCACCGGGGGGGGGGTGAAAACTAGGCTTAGCGCCAATAGGAATACATGGACCCGAAAAGTTCCAAAACAATTTTCTAATTTCACGGAGTACCTATGGTCTCGTTATTCGGTGGAAAGCAACCATGAACTTTCTAGAACAGATCCCGAAAGTATGAAATATCATTAACGGGGCGAAGTATTTTAAAATACCGTGAAAGGTAGGCGGGTGCGAGTTGGGAGGGCGACCCATAGAAACACATGTACACATACTTACCACAAGATTTTACTCGGTTGAGCGGCGTTGAACCCTTCTCAGTTCTTGGTGAACGTCTTCTATCACGCCCCGACATCATGTTGCATGAAACACTGCATTCCCTTGCAAGTACTGCAAGTCTGACGACCAGCGGGACCGTTCACAGCACGATAAACTGACCGCACACAGTTGGAGACGACAATGCACCACGCTAGCAGACGCTTCTGAGCTGGAAGCGGCCGCGTTGGGCATCGACAGCTCCGCTGCTGTCTGCTGCAATGCACGACTCTCGTTCGGTCCTCATTGTCCTACGGCGTTTGACAACTGCCTTTAATATGTAATTCTGTCTAGGATGTATCACGTGAGGGACAGTATAACCAGGCTAATTTACTCCATGCGGCAGCATATCAGACTGTAAACAAAACCACGTGTTTCGCTGCATGAGCATTTTGGGGGTGGTTGGATTCACAACATATAGATTACTGTGAGTTTTAAAACCAGAACGCCTCCGCAATGATGCAGCATACTTCTTTAAAGCGCTGGGCAATGTTTACCGACTGGCCACCGCTTCTGGTGCTATGCGAAACGAAACAAATGTTGCCGTAAGTTCCGTTTACTTGTGTTTTTATGGGTTGTCCTCGCCTACTTCGCCTCGGTCATGAGATTTCATACTTTCACGATCTGTTCTAGGATGTTCACGGTTACTCTGCACAGAATAAGGACATCATAGGTGTCTCGTGAAATTAAAAAAACTGCTTAGAAATATTTCGGTTCCATTTAATTCTATGGGCACTAACCCTATTTTTCAACCCCGGGCGGCTGCGACACCGCGAGCGCCCCTGTTGTTTGCAAACAAGGTGTTGGGCTATAGCGAACCAGACATTCCCCCGCATGCCCAAAATTTTTCGAAACCTATGGCACCTTAGAACATTTCATGTTTTCATGTACTGTCGTATTAAATCACCCCACTTTTCACACCCTCCTCCCCCCGCGTTTCGGGCTTGATTAGCACCTGACCAGCTGAAAGATTAGTTGTCCTTGGTGACCCTGGTTCAAGACATTCTTGACGCTTAGTAATGCGTTAAATAAAGTTGTTTCCTCCTCCTCCTCCTTGGCTGATTAGGAACTCCGGGGTGGCGATACGTGCTCAATAATTATCGAACACGATTCTCGCTTCTGCGGGCAGCTATCAGTTTATTTTGGGAGGAACTTGACGGTCTAATTGATATTGCAACACTCTCGAACAACGCGGAATCGGCAGTTTGTTGCTTCAATCCTTAGGCAAAACGGCTGCTGAATCTTGAACCACAAAACAAACCCTTATTATGAGTAAAAGTGTAATTGAGGAAGAAAAAACAAACATTAAAAAACTATGCACAAATATTCGCACATATTTGGCTACGAGGGTTAAACTGAATCAAGGTTCGGATTCATAATGCATGGTGGCTATATGCGCTATGAAGTGGGCGCAGTGGCTATCCGCTTGCTTTATAATGCGGTCCGCAACCTGCAACCTAAGTCCTGTCGCGTCTTATGGGCGCAGACCCATCAGAAACAGCCAGGCAACAAAGCGGTAAACGCTGCGGCCGCGCTCGCTTATCTTACTGGCGCCCAACCTCTAGTTCCCTGATCACGTGCTGGACCTACCGCAGCAGTCGTTCAGAGAAAATATTGATGACTGCAGACCTCAACACCAACGATACCCACCTCCGGCGAAGGGGCTGTCGAAGACCGAAGAAGCGTCCTGACACAACTGGAGCCCGACACTTCTGGCGTCCGGCTCAGGCTGCTCGCTACAACCTAAATGTCGAACCCGAATGCCCTCACCGTGAAGAGGGTTATTGTACTTTGTCTCAAATTGTGTGGGCATGCCAATCTAGTCTCCACTTTCCTCCTTATCCACCCCCCCTCCCCATGAAAGGGCTGGTTGGCCTTTCTCCTCGGGTGGTCATCGGTCGGGGACCAAAAGGCCCTGATCCGCCGTGCTCGCGAGGCTGCTGGAAAGTGCGGCGGCTAGGCCTGGGGCTGCTGGCCAACTGGTGCCGGCGTTCACAATCTTCCTCTTTGATGCAGGAAATAAAACGTTTCACAAGCAAGAGAACCGAGCTAGTCTGCGTCCAAGCTGAGGTCGTCGGCGATATCAAAAACAAGTAATAAGGTGAGGAAATATATTTCGCCCATAAGAGCATGATAATTTGAGTAGACAAAAAAGCTGACACAAAGGTGCTATAAAGCCACCACTGGTGGGTGCTTGCTGAGGTCTATTAGCTTTCCACGTGAATATTTTAGCTGTAGTTGATACCTTTATGAGGAATTTCTAGTTTGAAGCTTCTTTATCGTTTCTTGCTTTTTTTCAATATATTACGAAACATTGCACATATTCATGCAATAAAATATGTACATTGTACTTTATGCGTGGACCGCTCTAAAAATGATCCGCAGAACTGATTTACCTATAGGGCACACTCTAACAACACTAGATACTCAGACAACACTAATGCAAAATGTATGACATTGGTTTAGAGCAGCATAGAAAATGTTCTTAGGCACTCAAGCTGAAAACTTTAAAAGTGATGAAAGCTGGAGAATGGATTCGATTCTGCGTCCATGGTTACAAAACTCGAGCTTAGCTACTGCATCACAGAAGCAGTATTCACAAGTGAAAATGTGTTGGTCAGCTGAAAGGAAAGCACGCAAGGTTGCAGCTAAAATGCTATTTATGGGGAAAGAAAAAGGTAGGGGCTTCAAGTAAAGATGTAACGATCAGATATATTTAACGGAGTTCTTTTTTTATAAACCAGTGATATTTTTTCGTTCGATTTGAATCCTCTTATGAAAGTTCCCCTGGTAATATGCATCGTTCACTTGCCATTCGAACTTCATATTTGCCTGTTATTTCCGTATTTTGTAGCCTAAAGCGAAAGTAACATTCCTCATTTCTGTACACTTCAAGCTGAAGACTACTTAGAAAGCTCCTAACTAAACGTACTAAAGTTACCGGTACATGTAATACATGTCTGGTCAGTCATTTTGTAGTATTTGCGCAGTTCCACAATAGCGAAGCGTTGAGTCTTATATGGCTCTTAAAACAGGGTGGGCGAGTGTTGGAAATAAAGAGAAGGAAAGGAGGACTCCGTAGATTGAACGTTTATTGTTTCTGCACGACCCAGAGTACAGAATTGCTTTTTAGTGTCGTCTGAGTTCATGCGTGGTCACCCCGACCAAACTCCCGTAACGGTGAAGAATGCGCGGCATCGACGAGGAAATAGAACAAACAGTTCAAAAGCCATGAAAGGGTAGAAACTATACCCACAACACTCATTGCATAGAGTAGCGAAACTATTCATATAAAATAGCTGTTTCAGAAATAAATGAAGCATAATAAATCACACATTACAGCTATCAAGCGTCCCAGCCCCGGCACCACTGTAACAGTGTTCAGAAGGGAAACTTTTTGCCATGTTAAAGAACATATTGTCAGCAGCGTTGCTGTTTGCAATACAGTCTATGCAGAAAGAAAAGGTAGGGAGCTGTAAGTTAATATTCATAATCCCAAATATCTAATGCAGCATCTTTCAGTTAAACCAATGATATTTTCCATTTCAATTCACATGCACTGATGGATGGAGAGCGCAGAGGAAAGAGAACAAACAATTCAAACGCCAAGACAGGGTAAAACCTGCTTACAGAACACTATTCGCAAAGAGTACCAAAATGTCTTATATAAAATATATTTTTCAGAAATGAATCAACATAAAAAATTCTATGTTTATTTTTCTATTTTCTGCAGACACCGCACCTGCCACCAACCACACCAAACTATTCGCGAGACGGTTACTCCAATATCAGCAACCGCTACTAATTTAATTGAATATAACATTATTTAATATATAGTTAGAATTAAAAGGGCCCTGCTAAAGTATGTGCAAAGCTCTGCTGTTTGATGCGTGCCCTAAAACTGAACTGAACACAAACTGATTAAAAGGAAAAGGCGCAAATGGGAAAAAAAAGATATCTAGTAGAAGTAAAAGGTGTAAAAAATAATAGAAGTAGAACAATAATTCAGTTTGTTTTCGGCGCATAAACCACCATTCAATAGTAAGGTGGGTTCGGCGAAACCTTTTTTTTTTGCGCCTGAAACATTGCACTTGTGAAGGAACATTCGTCTTTGAATCTGCGTGAAAATTATCTCGGAATGATTGGTAATGCCTTGTGTTAGTCATTGCTAGGGGGTCGAAACATCAGCCAGCATTACAATAGATGTCTCTAAATCAGGTCTCTTGCACATTGCAAACGCATAAAAGGCAATGCTAGTGCAGGACGCCGTGTCATACTGTACAAAGATATGCAACAATGGTTTTCTTTGATTTCCTATTAGGTGGATATATGGATTCAGAAAGTGAAATTCTGCACATGAAAGGACTTTTTATTTAAGAAAGACTGTATCAGGCCTTTGAATTAAAATGATATTTGTGTTCACAGAAGGAATGGAAAATGAGCTAAAAACATGACACACAATACAGGCACAAAGAACCTAATTAGCGCAAGGAACAGGACGAGGATCGTAGTATCATCCCATTCAATGTGTCCCATTTCGTGTTGTCGTTTTAGAGCATTCTCCAATGCTTTCTGCAGGTGATCACCAACTGACCCAACAACAATTCTTTTTAAGGTATGTTTGAAACATACTACGCAATGGCGAACAGATTTTCCTTTTCAGGGAAATCTCAGGCCGACTTAGCATGCTAAAATGCACAGGGTTGGTTCCGCTCAGCTTGGCGCGTAGCTATGCTGCATTGATTAAACAATGTATTGTAGCAGCACTTTCACCCTTCAGATGCAGCGCAATGTTGCATAACTTGAACATCCGATAAAAGCGAAATCAATCTTAGGCACTTACGGGTCAAGGGAAAGGAAATGAATGCTCATGGGGCCTCCTTGCTCAGTGAGGAACACGTTAGCGTTTTGGAGAAGCCAGAGGTAGACAAGTCCTTCAGTGAAGAATGAAACGGAAAGCATGCATGCTTGGTTTAACTTGTTTAATGCAGTAAGGATTACACTATCTTTTAAAATTTATATTGTTATCTTTGCAGTCGTAATCCAACTACAGTGCTCATGTCACCGTGATTTTACGAACCTTTTTGGTGCATTGGAATTTGCTAGGTAATGAAGCTCTGCCAATTTTCTTCGAACATAAGTGAGTTTTCATTTTCCACGGCCTCTCGCTCCTTCAAAGGCAACTATAGGCTGCTATAGATGTTTCCTTCGTTCCAGCAGCGATGAAACGTGTGCTCCAGAATATTTCCATAAACGAATTACCTGCATGATACACGCCTCACAGGAATGCGGTTCAAAAAGGTTACGCCTATTTTGTTCGGTGATTTATTACAAAACTCATGAATATTTGCGATGATTTTGATTGTGGCGACAGGAGATACCAAATCCTTATTATTCGGAAATTGTCTGGCGCTCTGTGTTGAGAAAATGCAGGAGGGAATACATATTGCGTTACCGACAGAGGTAGGGTTCTCACAACTTCCAAGAGTTTTCATTCAATTCTGCAGTATGAGTTCCGCCTTATTTGCAGAATAATAAAACCGATTTTCTTATCAGGACATAATATATCGATGGCGACCACGCGACATCTTTGGAGAGAAAGTATTAAACGCCATTATCTAACAAGACTGGCAGCTACTGCTATTGTGAGCATGGGCAGCCAATTTTCGAATTGCACGGTTTGTTAAGAGCTTCCTTAATACTTGAATGTTGCCACAATATTTGATGAGAACGCCTGGCATAACGTTACCCTTTATTAATCGAAGCGGCAGTTACGTTTTCAGCTCAATGGTTAGATTTCAAGGCTAACCTTACAATTGATTTGCACAAAAAGAGGCGCAATTTATTTTCGCAGGAAAAGGTTCAAGTTGAAAGTTTACACGACGAATGGTTGAACGAAGCGAGACTCTTGAATGTAACCCCTGGTATTTCAAAACAAATACCACACAAGTTCGAGAAAGAAAACTACAGTGGATACGCCTAATAAAGCTGCTAAAAGTGAGAAGAAATGCATTAGATCATCTGGTTTATTGAAGAGTTCATCCGAGCTCTGACGCACAGCCGCGCCGCATTCGCACAAAAACAGCCAGAATTTTTTCGTTTGGTTAAACAGCGATGCATCGTACAATTTACGTAAGAGAGTTCGGTACTCTAAAAAAAGTGGATAATTCTTTCTCACTGGTGTAGTTAACGAAACCTGATTGAAAACCTCTCTAGATTTTACGAGGTCAAACCCGAGTATTTTTACATAGCAGCTTGAGCAACTTTTAGTTATGCAGACGCCCTGCCGTTCCTGAGCACAAGAGAAGCATTAGTTCACATTGACGAGAACGGAACTGCCTTCCGTATGTTCTTTGTATGCCGACAGGAGCTTACTGTATATTGAGCTCGTGCTTGTTTTGCCTTTGCGCAGGATACCTTCCACGGCGGTATCTTTAAGAAGCAAGGAATGAGCTGCCGTTTTGTCGAGCGCCACTTCCAGTTTGTCCAGTGTGTCCACAACGTCTGGTGTAGCTCGCAAACTAAGCCTCGACACCAGCTCGCTTCGGTAAAAGCTTGATAGTGGGAGAATAGCCATGAGCCACACGGCGAACAGGATGCTTAGCGCTGCTCCAAACCATTTTCGGCGAGGAATCGGTGTAGAAGTTGCAAAAAAGGAAGCGGTCAGGAACATCAACGAATCAAGTGCACTTCCAACGAACTAAGAATACGTTTCGTTAGAATCTACGGCTACACTGACGACCCCGCAAGCAGCAAGAGCTGCCAGCAATAGGCAAATCCCAAGCTTTGACCCAAGAAGGATGTTGTAGAAAGAGACAAGAGTAGGGCCGCTGCGCTTAACGTAGAAAGTTTCCTGTGTGTGCACAATGGATGGGGCATGGCGAAGAACGGCATGAAGTTTCGTTTGACCAGAAACAAATTTCCGCAGATATCAATGCTACCTCTGGCTAGCTCAAGAAATATATTATCATAACTTTTGAAGAATATCCGCTTCACCGTTACGTTATATAAATAGAGCGATTTGAATACTACTTCCGTGTATACTGGACAAAACTTTGAAGGTAGGTTGTTCATACGTTTGACTTCAAGACATCCGACGTAAACAACACTGTTTCGAAATTTTATGCGGTTTGCGAGCAAACCAGTAACGTGGTGTACTGGAGCCAAAATCACTGTTCCGAAATGCCCGTGCAGAGATGCTCTTGTTATATCCGTGAAGAGAGCAAGGCCACGTCCTTCACGGATACTGCATGCACATGAACGCTGCCTGTAGCTCTCTCAAATAGCTCACAAAATCTTTCTTTTTGCCTCAAAATCAAGGGCCTTCTCTAACCAAGCGACTAATCTGAAGAAAGTTAGTGAAAATACAGCTTGGTAAATACATTCAGATGCGTTTTCACTCATCGCTACGGCAAGAACTTTTGTGTTTACGGCATACATTATATTTTTCACTAAATACGTAGCAAAGCGGGCTGGAGTTTGCATCGTCCATTGAGTCACGGTCGATAGATTATGATGCAAGCAAAAATATTCATGCGGTCTCATAGGGCCATCGCAGGTTGCAAGTGCAATATGATCGTACTCTGAGAAGCGAAAATGAGGTTTGATCAGAAATTTAGTGACACTTCTACCAAGCACATTTTGTACCGTGAACAGAACAAACAATATGTGACAAACAATGTGAGCCATCGCGAACAGTAGGGTTAGTTGATCTAAATTTAGTGGGGTGTTTTTCGAAGGATGAAAATTATTGGTGATGTTTGGGCAACAATCATTCAGGTCAGCATTAACAAGAAACGTGAAATGAAAGATGAACTGGAGTAATTGAGTTAGGACAATAACCGCAAGTAGAAGTTAACATCTGCTTGAATACAGTCACCAGAGTTGAGACGTTTCCCCTAAATATTTTCACAAATTTTTCTGAAATATATTGACAGCACATCTACATGCACTCATGATTCAAGCACCCTTCAAAAAAATATTTTTCGCAGTTGATTGCATTCTGTATAAATGTCACATTTATTCCATTGCGATAAAAGGGAAGGAAGCTGATCTAATTATTATTTTTTACTCTTACCCTGACAAGCATAATGCCTACTCATACGTTTATAATATATGCAGTGCTGGAAAAAAAATTCACTTCAACTCAATGCCAAAGGAATCGGTTCATCGAACGCCTAGGCACAAAAACAAGTAGTTACGTCTTTGCGAACATGTATCCAGCTCACAACAACAGGGAAATCCTTCCACCATGAAAAGAATGTACACGTAACTGTGATGCTCGAAGTGTGCACACGCTTCCTGCACCTACAAAGTGTCCGACCTCGGCCAAGTGTTCATGTACAGCATGTCTCTTGCGGCTGCTTGCTTTGTCACAGTCAGAACTGCCCCAACTAGTGACTACCATGGCGGTGCATCGGAAGTATAAACTTTCCCCGCGCTAAAGCATCGGCGCAGGGGCGTCACCTTCTTTCCCGTTATCTTCTGGCGATTCAATAAAGCGATTCAAAAAGCGATTCAATAAACCAGTGTCCAAATTACTCAAATATGCGCTATCATACTTCGCGCAGCGTATGACAAATCGTACCAGTCACAATAATGGCACGGTGCTAGAAAGGGCCATGCTACGGACCATCTGTGTCATTGAGTGAATATTGGTGTACGCCGGCGTTAAATTTACTTGTGCAAGGTTTGCCTTGCGGCACCGTAATACATATTTTGCATACCGTGCTGCTATCTGTATGTCGATTACATAGACAGTGCCAAAAACGATGTTGCCGTGCCCGGATCCGGCTGGTGACATATTGGCACAATTGACACTTTCTTGGAAAGCAAATTATCAGGCTTGAGATTTTTACTCTGCTGTGTAGGAAACTCATTTCTCTAATGCTCACTCAGATATCAGGGTGCAAGCTTTTTCTTGCTGTTCCGCAGTCGCTGGGATGATTGCATATATATATATATATATTGTAGGGGGTGTGTTTATTCAGTCCACGCAGAGGGATTCAGCTGCTCACCATGAATTCGCAGCGGAGCGTCAGGCGTACCGAATCAGGAAGACAACGACCAACTTCTTCGTCCTCGAGAGCGCCAGCACGCGCTGCATGTCAGTGGCAATAACGATGAAGATTACCACACTACAGTTTCCCCCCGGGTAGAGAAGGAGCCATCCTGTCGACTCATGGAGCCGAAAGGACAGACGGATCGTAGTATGGCTTGATTCGGTCCACATGAACTATGATGCGTCCACGGCGACGCGCAGAGGTCGTAACGGGCTCAACTACGTAGTTGACAGGAGTTGTTTTTTGAAGGACTCGGTATGGACCGTTATACCGAGCAAGAAGCCTCTTTAAAAGGTCGGCGGTTGTGGTAGGAACCCAGAGCCACACCAAGAAGTTGGGTGCATAAGAAGGAGCCTCGCCAGTGTCACGATGGTGTTTTTGTTGCCACTTGTTTTCCTTTGTAAGCGAGCGAGCTAGCTGGCGGCATTCTTCTGCCTACTGGGCGGCGTCCGAAAGTGGCGTTGATTCAGAAACATCAGGGCGGTAAGTCAAAAGCGCATCAATTGTGCAGGTTGGCTGATGCCCGTAAAGAATAAAGAAGGGAGAGAATCCAGTGGTGGCCTGTATTGCAGTGTTATACGCGTAGGTTACGGAGGGAAGAACCTTGTCCCAGTTGGAATGAGCGTCGTTAACGTACATGGCCAGCATGTCACTCAGAGTACGGTTGAAACGTTCTGTCAGGCCATTCGTCTGAGGGTGGTAAGAAGTAGCGGTGCGATGAATGATGCGGCATTCTTTCAGTAGGGCCTCAAGAGTGTCGGACAAGAAACCGCGTCCGCGGTCACTGAGCAGCTCCTTCGGAGTCCCGTGGCGAAGAATCAAGTTGTGGAGAAGGAACAAAGCAACGCCTCTTGCTGAGGCAGAGGATAACGGTGATGTTGCAGTGTGGCGAGTAAGATGGTCTACTGCCACGATAATTCACCGGTTTCCAGTGGCAGTAGTAGGAAGAGGGCCATAGAGATCTAGGCCAACGCGATCAAACGGAAGAGCAGGACAAAGTAACGGCTGCAACGAAACAGGGGACTTCTGAGGAGTTTTTCGGAGTTGGCAAGATTCGCAAGCGCGCACGAAATGTCGTACAAAGCGTTACAGTCCACGCCAGTAAAATCGCAGACGTAGGCGCGTGTAGGTTTTTATTACGCCACCGTGAGCACACTGTTGGTCTTCATGGTACGCAGCACAAATGTCGGCCCGGAGATGACGCGGGATGACTAGAAGCCACTTCCGTCCATCACGCAAACAATTGCGGCGATAGAGAAGACCGTCACGAATGGAGAAGTAGTAGGCTTGCCGGACGAGCGCTTTGGATGAATGACCGGGAGTAGCACTTGAGAGAAAATCCAAAAGTGCCCTGATCCAGGGGTCATTCCGCTGTTCGGTAGCCATGTCGATAGTGGCAAGAGTAGACAAATCGTAAACACAAGCGTGATCAGACGAGGTATCACTTGGCAATGGCGAGCGGGAAAGAGCATCCGCGTCCGTATGCTTCAGACCTGACCGATATATGACAAGAATGTCATACTCCTGGAGATGGAGAGCCCAGCGAGCAAGGCGACCACATGTGCCTTTCAGAGAGGCGAGCCAGCATTAAGCTTGGTGATCGGTCACAACATAAAACGGTCGGCCATACATATAGGGACGAAATTTCCCGATGACCCAAATAATGGCCAAACAATCCCTTTCTGTGACTGAATAATTAGACTCTCCTTTCGTCAATGTTCGGCTGGCGTATGCCACAACATACTCGCTGAAACCAGGCTTACGTTGGGTAAGGACGGCACCAAGCCCAATACCGCTGGCGTCAGTGTGGATCTCCGCAGGCGCAGTCGGATCAAAGTGGCTTAGAATGGGAGGCGAAACTAAAAGGCGGCGTAAAGTGTTAAAGGCTTTGTCGCAGGTTGGAGTCCATGAGGAAAGGTCAGAGCTGCCGGCAAGGAGCTGGGTCAGAGGAGCGACGGTAGAGGCGCAGTTCAAGATGAAGCATCGAAAGTAGGAGCAGAGGCCGATAAAGCTCCGCAGCTGCTTCAGGGAGGTTGGCTTCGGAAACTCTGCAACTGCGCGAAGTTTGGTGGGATCAGGAAGAATGCCGTCCTTAGAGACTACGTGGCCTAGAATTGTGAGTTTTCGAGCGGCACAGTGGCACTCTTTCAAATTCAACTGAAGCCCAGCTTTAGCGAGGACATGCTTTAGGCGGAGCAGGTGAGAAGAAAAGTCGGTAGAAAAAACTACGATGTCATCCAGATAACAAAGACAGGTCTGCCACTTGAGTCCACGGAGAACAGTGTCCATCAGGCGCTCGAAAGTAGCTGGGGCATTGCAAAGGCCAAAGGGCATAACGTTGAACTCGTATAAGCCGTCTGGTGTTATAAAGGCAGTTTTCAAGCGGTCATCATCAGTCATCGCTACCTGCCAGTAGCCATAGCGCAAATCCAACGAGGAGAAATACTCGGCTCCCTGTAAACAGTCCAAGGCATCGTCGATTCGCGGCAGAGGATGGACATCTTTGCGCGTGATCTTGTTTAGTCTACGGTAATCGACGCAAAACCGGATGGAGCCATCTTTCTTGGTGACCAGAACAACCGGAGAAGCGCAAGGACTGTTAGATGGCTGTATGACGCCCCGGCGAAGCATGTCGTCCACGTTATCAGCAATTCCTTGGCGCTCAGAGGCTGGCACACGATAATGACGTTGTCGTAAAGGCGCGTTTGTACCAGTGTCGATTGTGTGGGTAACGACAGACGTGCGACCCAGAGCAGTGTGAGGAAGGTCGAAGGTAGAACTGATGTTCTGTAGAAGAGCAGCGGGCTGATCGCGTTGTGCGTTGGAAGATCTCCGTCAATAGCTTGTTGAAGAACATCGGGTGGCGTCGAAGCGGTCGCTATATCGCAAGAGCTGAGAACACTAACTCCTATGAAGTAGGCGCTGCAGCAAGAGTATTTACAAGCGCGGGATTAAGTTCTTTTATACGACCGAGACACTCGCCACCTAGCAGGGCGGACGGACACGAAAATTGATTTGAGACGTACATTGCACTAAAGCCACCTTCGAACTTGAGGACAACAAATGGAAGCAGGAGGCAGGGTTGGCGTGAAAAAGACAGTCGAACTAATAACGCTTTCACAGGAGAGTGGAACGAGGGCAGCAGAAACTGGAGGAATGTCTGTGTCATTGGCGACGAGGAGTTTTGCAGGCCGGGTAGGGACGTCACACAAGACGGTATCACAAAGAGGTAAAAAGGAAAGTTCCGCACGGGCGCAGTCAGTAACGGCATGATGAGTGGAAAGAAAATCGTAGCCCAGGATGATGTCGTGTGAGCAGCGAGACAGTACAATAAACTCGATGGTGTATAAGACGTCTTCGATGAGAACGCGGGCCGAGCACGCCGCTGAGGGATGAATGCGCTGTGATGAGGCGGTGCGAAGCGAAAAGTCGGAAAGCGCGGTGGTCACCTTACGAAGACGACGCGAAGAGCTTCACTGATGACGGATACAGCAGCGCCCGTGTCGACAAGAGCGAATATTGCGACGCTGTCGACAAACACTTGTATTACGTTAGTGGGAGAACACCGAGGCCATGAAGAGTTGGAACCAAGCGCAGTTCTTGCCCCGGGGACTGCGACTGTTAGTCTCCCTAAACAGTGCCGGTAGAACGTCGAAGTGGGGACGGGGAACGGCGACGAGGGGAAGGTGATCGGCGAGTGGTATACGTTTGATTGCCGCGAGATACAAAGTCGGAACCGGGCGGAGCTCTCGGCGAGGGCTGGCCCGTATCGTAGGAGTAGTTCCTGAGGTCAACTCGAGAAGGTGGAAGGCGTTGGCGGCAAAGGCGTGCGACATGGCCCGGCAGCCCGCAAGATAGCAAATTGGCCTGTTGTCGGCGGTTCGCCAAGGGTTCGTAGGGCGTTGGCGTACCCTTGGAATAGGGACATGGAATGCAGACCCAAGCAAAGGCGAAGGAAGTTTGGAAGGAGCCACCTGGTAGGAAAGAGATGCTAAAGGCATTAGCGGCCTGGCTTGCAACTTGGGCGTAAGTCAGTGGTGCCGTTACTTGCGCCGGCACGGGGCTGGGCGGGAGCATGGAGCTGGGCGGAAGAACATCAGAGATGTGATCTTGCACGACACGCCGTACGGTAGGGGCCAAAGACGGAGCCATGTCAGGAACAAGGCGGCCAGTATCATGTAACTGAGGGATCAGTGATAGCTGGCGGGCGACCTTTTCTCGAACGAACGCTTCGATTTGTTGAAGCAAAGGGCTGTCTTCTGATGGAGTAGAACCACGCAGCGCTAGTGCAGAGATGGCGTCGTCTCTACCACTGGACCGCCGGGTTGAAGCGCGCTTTTTACGAAGCTCGTCATAGCTCTGGCAAAGTTTGATCACGTCACTGACCGTGGCAGGACTTTTCACCCACAGCACCTGGCATGCGTCCTCAGAGATGCTCTTTAGGATTTTTTCGATCTTATCCGCTTCGGACATCAGGGGGTCGAGACGCTTGCAGAGGTCAACGATGTCTTCTACATAACTGGTGAATGACTCCTCGGCCTGCTGAGTGCGCTCGCGCAAGCGTTGTTCTGCTCGGAGCTTGCGAAAACAAGGGCGGCCGAACACTTCCGAAAAATTCTTCTTAAATGCAGACCAAGATGGCAGGTCTGCCTCATGGTTGCGAAACTTGAGGTTCGCCACGTCAGTCAGATAAAAGATTGCGTTACTTAGTTTGGTAGTGTCATCCCATATGTTGTAGCTATCTGACACGCTCGTACGTCGACAACCAATCGTCGACCTCTTGATCGGCCGTGCCACTGAAGAGGCATGGGTCACGCTGCCGTAGAGCTCCAGAACAGAGGACCGTGGTTGGGAGGGGTGGCGATGTCGAGGCGGTATCATCCGGCATGGTGGAAGCAGATGGCGATGTGCGGCTTCTTAGTTCCAGGGTGGACGGGAACGTACCCAGGAGCACCTGCATCAATTGTAGGGGGTTTGTTTATTCAGTCCACGCAGAGAGATTCAGCTGCTCAGGATGAATTCGCAGCGGAGCGTCAGGCGTACCGAATCACGAAACGACTTCTTCGTACTCGAGAGCGCCAGCACGCGATGCATGTCAGTGGCAATAACGATAACGATTACCACATTAAAATATATATATATAACTATATGCTCAGAGAGTCACATTGAAAAACTTAGTTTATTTCGACGTTTCAGCCCTAGCACGACCTTTCTCAGAGATGTGTTTATATTGCGCTCAGACGCCTTCTTAAATGTTTTACTATGACAGCGACAGAATTTTGAGAAAGGGGAATGGCAGGGAAAGTGATGATCTGGGTAGGAAAAAAAAAACAAGAAAACGTAGGGGCTATTTCGCCGCCACGCAAACATAAACAGGCGGGCGAAAACCACAAATGAGCGCATGCGCATGCAAAAATGTGGGAACGCTCAATCAACAACCAGTGTGGGTGGTCAACAACCCAAGAGGGAGATATTGTGTCTGCATGGGTGCACACATTTCCGCTGAGTACAGGGATTTGCGGCGCCCTTGGGTTGGGGAGCAGCAACAACACACAGGTGTACCATAAGGCAGACAAAGCAGGTAAATGGCATTTAATTGGATCTTCAGTGCTCGAGCGAAAACGAAGCCCAGAAAGTAAAATGGAGAAGGAGAAAAAATGCGAAAGCGGTAGGGCTAAATGGACATATTTTATACACAGTCTATACATCTTTATCGAAAAAAAACACGCCATATTGGATTGAAGATGTCGGAAAAAAACACAATAAAGCACTTCATTTACTTAAATAAAAATTTTACTCAGTGGGGTAGTGTCCAAGATCCAACAAGTTGTCACTGTATAAACATACATCAGGGTATGCCAATCTACAATAAGGCAGTGTTCAGCTTCAATAAATGAATAAATAAATAAACCGCAACTATATCTGTGTATAAAAAGGAATATCATGAGCACATAAACCGCACATAAACATAAACAGCGACGACGATCACTTCGGTTGGAATTTACGTGGAAATACTGGATAGCTTGCACACCACTCTCATTAATGGCAGCATTCAATGCACTGAATTATTATATTAGGTTTGACTCACAAGCTTCCCTGTCATAATCTGTTTGGAAACCTGACGGTAGTAGCATCCTCCTGAAGGAGTCAAACGAATGCCCTTTTCCGCTTGCATTTCTCGACATAGGAAGGAAGACGTGGCAGTGGCCGCGTATGTGCACGGTGAATATTTACTCTTAATTGGAAAGGCGTTTCTGTTTGCCCATGATATTGTTCATGGTATTGGCCGCACTCGTGAAGGTAGACCCCATTACTCATGTCACAGTTGAAGACTTCTCTCATTTTTAATAAAGAAAAAAAAAAAAAAGCCGCGCTTTGGACAGTTGTGGTTCGAATAATCATTGAAAAAGCTTAAAGCGAGGTTTTTTGCACGGTGTACTTCCTTATTTTGAATGTGCTCCTCCTAGCATACTACTTAAATCAGTTGCCTTGGAAACGATTGATATTCATAATATATATATATATATATATATGTGTGTGCGTGTGTGTGTGCGTGCGTGCGTGTGTGTGTGTGTGTGTGCGTGCGTGCGTGCGTGCGTGCGTGCGTGCGTGCGAGCGTGCGTGCGATTCCCAATGTTTTAAGAAAACCGAAACGCACCGAGAGGCTTTCGAGGTGCCGAAAGCGCCTTCATAGAGCTCCATTAGTCTGAGCTCTCTTAAAGTTTTGCAGGCCAGAGTAACCAGGAAGAACAAAAATATGTCACCTCCAAATAAGTTGTAAGGTTGGAGCGGGCAAGCAATGAATGAACATGAAAATGTGCAAAAAACGTTTTCCTCTAGCTATTTAGACGCATCCTTTAGGATAATTATCCCCCTTTGCTTCAATCCTAACAGTTCCTAGTAGCAGCAAGGAAGAAATGAGTGGCAAGCAATTATATATTTATAGCTGTGAAAACCCAACCTCTACCTAGTTTTATATCGCGGGAATGCCAACATTCTCGAAGGTAAAGGGGATACGCTTATTTTCACTGTATTAAAATTGAATTAAGAAATGTAACATCCTGAATATCGAATATGTTAAGTTACTGAAAAGCCATAGATGTATGAAATATTATTCCCGGAAGCTTAAGAATCCCAATTTTAATGCGCAGAAGACATAAATGTTCTTTATCGCTTCTCTACAACAATAATGTCGTTAAAGCAAATGGAGATATACATGCGCCCACTCTTCTTTAAATTTTCTTTTTATGTCCCTAAAAATATCAGCATACTTACTGGTGCTAGGATCTCTTGCTAACTATTTCTCTCATTTATGTGCATTGCGCAAGGCAATAAATTTTAGTGAGCACACTGAACACATAAATATAATATTTTTTTCTGACAGCTCTTATGTGTTTTATTTTGCCTTTTGATATAGCCCATCTGTACTCACCAGGTTGGGTGGGGGTAATGCCACGTGGCTTGCAAAGCGTTTTCTGATACGCTCGTATTCTAGCATATCTGTTGTTTGTCATATAAAAATAATTCTCGTGGAAAACGTTCGTTGGTTCGTTCATAGTGTTATGTTGTTGAGAAGAGTAAATAGTCGTCATTCAATCAGCTCCGCATTTTTTTTTTGTATTGTGCTATAATCTATCTGTGGTACAATGCTACAAACTACTGAGCTATTATTCACCGCTTCAAGAACGCTAAGTTAAAATTCATAGTTAAAGGACATTAGGCCTGCGAGGAGGTAAAAAATATACATGGCTTGAACTGACGTCATGGCTGGGAGCGCGCTAGGAGCCCTGTGCTACAATTGCACCATGCTGGTGCAGCCATAGCAACGCGTCGTCGAAGCAGTGTCACAGTAGAGCCAAGGTCGAACTTCTCAAGCTTCGCAATGCTTATCTGCGCTGTTGTTGGATGTTCCAACCGCAGTTGCTGGGCAAAATCAACAAATTCAACTTTTTTCGTCTCCCTAAAATGATTGGACACCGAGTCGACCGCACGAAAGAGTTATCCACAAAGCAACGGGGTTTGTGGCTGGCTCGGCTAAAACGTGCAGATCGCAACACGCAAAAGACGGGCATAAAAGTTTGGGGCGCTCACTTAGTTAACCCATTAACCAGCAGATTAACAATTTTGTTACCCACTATAGGCAGCCACAAATCGCCTCTTCCTAAAATTTAGAACGTGTTAATCTACATTTGGATCAATTAAGGGGAAATGAGGGTGCTCGTTATAATACATGAAGGAAAGAAGCCAACAGTCGGCGAGGCCAAAGAAAGCGTTGGGGATGGTACTTTTGTCTTTTTTTTTTTTTTAAATGTTTCCAAGTAAACATTAAAAAAAAAAAAAGACAAAAGTACCATCCCCAACGCTTTCTTTGGCCTCGCCGACTGTTGGCTTCTTTCCTTAATCTACATTTAGCCTTTTTATGAACTAGGCTCTGAAATAAAGTTCTATCAGTCGTGAATACATGGCCCGTAATGACCGTGTTCAAGCTAAAAGTGCCGTCGTCGTCTTCTACGCGCGCGCGACACGTTGGCAGAGTTCTGGCCTCAGCAGCAGCCGATATTCGAAGATAAGTTTGGCGACAATTATATTTCTTTGTAGAGTTTTCTCTAAACGTGGCCCTTGCAGAATAGTATAACCTATTTCGCAACAGAAGTGGCTGTGCAGGACAAAATACATAGTCTACAAAACTGTTGAGCTGCCTGAATAAGGTAAACATTTCCCGTTAATGATGTTCAGTTGGCTGTTTGTTTTTAAATCCACAATTGGTTTGAACGTGATAGAGGACGCGTAAAGGTACACAGAAAATTGTTTAAAACTAGCTCTGCGTTGTCGCTTGTATGTGAGCTACCCAAGGTCACTTTTTTTTTTTTTTAGGGAAGGGCTTATGGCGGGAATCTGAGTACTCGTGTTCATATATAGGTGGAATGAGCACCGCGGAACGTTAGCTTGTCATCACGTCATGTTTTTGTTTTCTTTTGCCGGCAAGTAATGTACTTATCTTCCTTTAGCCATGGAAACAACGCTGTTTTATGGAAGTCGCCGTCATCACAGCAGGTCAAATGACGCTGTGCTCTCTGCTATAAAGGTGTGTCGGGCTTCAGGTGCACCAAATGTGACGTCTTTTTGTGCCTGAAAAGCGGCCAGCAACTGTTGTCTTCAATTCCAACTCAAGTAGGACATGACTGATGCATGTCAGTTTGCCAGCTTTGTACTCCCTATCTTGGCAGGTCAACAAAATTGTTGACGTTCTGTACTTTTTGAAATCCTCGTTGAAACACATTCCCATTTTTTGGATGTACATTTAGACCAATAGACACGAATACAAATTAAGAAACAAATTATAACATCGCTTTATCTGATCTTGCCAGTTAAAGTTAAGCCTGTAGCATTTGAACAACCAGCACAGCGGAACATTGCATTGTCAAATTTTTCTTGCGTCCGTAGGCAGGCCATAAAAACTGGGAGGAGGCGGACCCGGACTGGGCACCTACGCTTTTGCTCGGCTACACTACAAAACACGCAGATCCTGGACGTCACGCTCTCGCGTTAAGATGACGGACACAGAAACGTGTAGGTCAAGCGGAGCATGAGACGGAGGCCGTTGTCGGAAAGAACGGAAGCGACGAATTCAGACGTTGTTGCCGCTTCTCCGTCGCCCTCGCCCACATGCCGGCGTAGAAGACGACCGAACAGGTAAGGGGCCTTTTCTCGATGGCGTGTAGTGCCAGATGCAGCGGAAAAAAAAAAAGGAGGGGTGGTAAGGGGCAAATCGTTTCATTTTGCATTGAGTGGGCCACCCCAGACGTCATCCACCTGTTTTTTTGCAGCTCCCTAGTGCCCTGCTACGATGTCGCATGTTCCAAGTATTTTTTTTTTCTCTGCGCATTATGCACACAAAATAAATTTGGTTGCAAGGATTGCAGTCCAGAGAGACGTCACAATGACCGACATTGAAGCTTTGGAGGAGCAGTGTGTGTCACTCAATGAGCGACTTACGCGGCACTGAATGAGAAGAAGCTGCTAGATTTGACTGAAGATTCCTTCAAATGCAACGGTAAAAAGGTTGTCTGCTATATTGGGCTGGCCAAATTGACCATTCTTTATGAACTGCTCAGTACCATAAAGAGGTTAGTTTCTCATAGTCCAAACAACAGTTTAGCAAAATTTCAAGTGTTCATGATTTCCATGATGAAGTTGAAGCTAAACTTGCACATCAGTGACCTTGCTTGCTTTCAGTTTTAGTATTTCACATGCCACCGTTTCGCGCGTCTTTGACAAATGGCTGCATGCTACATACAAGCGTCTCAAGTCTCAAATTGTATGGCCACAAGGAAGCAGTTTGAAGCGCACAATGCCAGAATCATTTTATGATTTCTTTGGTGAACATGTTGCCGTCATAATTGACTGCTTGGAGATAAAGACAGAGAGACAATCTTAGTTCCTACCCAGGAGTGAGACATGGTCTCAATATAAAGGAAGCAATACAGCAAAGTATTTAATTGGCATTGCTCCACACGGTATTGTCAACTTCATGTCTGATTATGGCGAGGGCGCTGTAGTGACCAGCATATAACTGAGTGTCAGCCGTTAATAATCAAAAGTAACAAACAAAACAAACTTTATACAAAGCAAGAGACGATACAAAGGAATGCACAAGAACACTTGAAATCAACAGACGAAACGTTAATAAAATACAAACGCTAAGCATGCAACCGCAGAGGTATTCAATAACACAGAAGCTTTACTACACAAATAAAGCACGAGAGACTCATATAAACAAACATCAAATTGTTCACCGGACACTGTTGCACTGCGACGCCTTGAGAGTCATGATGTGGCCGCCATGCAAGACGAGCGCCGCTCCCTCGCAGGTCCGTGGACTTGCCAGTAGCGGGTGATCCCCGGGAGTCCAGCCGAAGCACTAGCGAACGCGGGGCGATCACTGACTGACTACACAAGCGACGTGGCCTCCATAAATAGGGTGCGCCGCGTCTGTCTGTTAAGGCGCGCCAAGGCTAGCGCGCACACACTCTCAGCTTTGCTCGTTAGATCGCTCCCTTTTCCTCCCGTCTAACCGCGCGTCATCATTGGCTAGGTCCCGTAGAATTTTCTGGAGACGTCTGGCATCTTCCGGCCTGATGAATCACCGTCATCGCCGGGTGATGAGAAAGAGGGTGACGGCGACGCGTACAAAGCTACACGCTTTCTCACGCGGGGAAGGAGGCTTTTATAGAACAACGTAGATCCTTCTATGCGACGCCCCGCGGGCCTCGCGCCGCGCCAGCTTAAAAAAATGTGCGCCGATTTCGTGACACTGAGCACTGCGGTCTTTTAGACAAATTACTTCCAGGAAATGTAGTGCTTGCAGGCCGAGGGTTCATTGTGGTTGAAAGCTTCGGCGTTTACTGTGCTAAACTTCATGTTCCAGCTTTTACAAAAGGAAAAAAGTAACTATCAGCAGCAGATGTTCTGACCACCTGTAAACTTGCAAATGTCAGAATCCATGTTGAGAGAGGTATCGGGCTGATCATAAATAAATATGTGATTCTGAAAGCCACGCTGCCCTTTATGTTGTTTGTTGACCTGGAGACAATCTGACACCTCTCGACAAGATAGTCACTATCTGAAGCACCAGTTCTAATCTATGCACTTCAATAGTTGCATCGCTAAAAGAGATAAACCAAGATCTTCCTTCGGCTGGGTAATCATAATGGAAGTTTGGCTCTGAGCAGCGTTTCTTCCTTTTGCACCAATTATTTCACCTTATAGGGTGAATTTAAATACTAAGCGTATTGCACCAACTTTTGAAATAGAGACAATCCTGGTCTAAACAACGGAAGCGACGAATCCATACGTTGTTGCCGCTTCTCCGTCGCCCTCGCCGACGGCTCAACACGATGCCGGCGTAAAAGACGGCCGAACAGGTATGGGGCCTTTTCTTGATTTCGTGTAGTGCCAGGTGCAGCGGAAGAAAAAAAAAGGGAGCGGTGGTAAGGGGCAAATGTTTTTATCTTTCATTGAGTTGGCCACCCGACGCGTCAGCCTCCTGCTTATTTTTTGCAGCTCCCTAGTGCCCTCCTACGATGTCGCATGTTCCAATTTTTTTTTGTTTCTGCACATGATGCACAGATAATTTATTGTTGCAGGGATTGCAGTCCAGAGAGACGTCACAATGACCGACATTGAAACTTTGGAGGAGCAGTGTGTGTCACTCATTGAGCGACTTTACGCGGCACTGAATGAGAAGAAGCTGCTAGATTTGACTGAAGATTCCCTCAAATGCAACGGTAAAAAGGTTGTCTGCTTTACTGGGCTGGCCAAATTCGCCATTCTTTATGAACTGCTCAGTATCGTAGAGAGGTTTGTCTCTAACAGTCCGAACAACAGCCTAGCAAAATTTCAAGAGTTCGTGATTTTCATGATGAAGCTGGAGCTAAACGTGCACATCAGTGACCTTGCTTTCAGCTTTAGTATTTCAGATGCCACCGTTTCGCGCATCTTTGACAAATGGCTGCATGCTACATACAAGCGTCTCAAGTCTCAAACTGTATGGCCACAAGGAAGCAGGTTGAAGCGCACAATGCCAGAATCATTTTATGATTTTTTTGGTGAACATGTTGCCGTAATAATTGACTGCTTCGAGATAAAGACAGAGAGACCATCCTAGTTCCTACCCAGGAGTGAGACATGGTCTCAATATAAAGGAAGCAATACAGCAAAGTATTTAATTGGCATTGCTCCACACGGTAGTGTCAATTTCATGTCTGAATAATGGCGAGGGCGCTAAGTGACCAGCATATAACTGAGTGTCACCCGTTAATAATCAGAAGTAACAAACAAAACAAACTTTATACACAGCAAGAGACGATACAAAGGAATACACAAGGACACTTGAAATGCACAGACGAGAGGTTAATAAAATACAAATGCTAAGCCTGCAACTAGAGAGGTATCCAAGAACACAGAGGCTTTACAACACAGATAAAGCACGAGAGAGTCATATAAACAAATGCCAAATTGTTCACCGGGCACTGTTGCAGTGCGACGTCTTGAGAGTCACGATGTGGCCGCCATGGAAGACGAGCGCCGCTTCCTCGCAGGTCCGTGGGCTTGCCAGCAGCGGGTGATCCCGGGGAGTCCAGCCGGAGCACTAGCGAACACGCCGCAATCACTGAATGACTGACTGACTACACAAGCGGCGCGGTCTCCATAAATACGGCGCTCCGCGTCTGTCTGTTAAGGCGCGCCTAGGCTAGCGCGCACACGCACTTAGCTTTGCTGGTTAGATCGCTCGCTTTTCCTCCCGTCGAACTGCGCGTCATCATTGGCTAGGTGCCGTAGAATTTTCTGGAGACGTCTGGCCTCTTCCAGACTGGTGAATCACCGTCATCGCGGGGTGATAAGAAAGAGGGTGACGGCGGCGCGTACAAAGCTACGCGCTCGCTCACACGGGGAAGGAGGCTTCTCTAGAACAACGTAAATCCTTCCATGCGACACCGCGCGGGCCTCGCGCCGCGCCAGCTTAAAAAAATGCGCGCCGATTTCATGACACTGAGCATTGTGGTCTTTTGGACAACCTACTTCCTGGAGACGTAGTGCTTGCAGGCCGAGGGTTCATGTGGCTGAAAGCGTCGCCTTCTACTGTACTAAACTTCATGTTCCAGCTTTTACAAAACGAAAAAAGCAACTATCAGCAGCAGATGTTCTAACCCCTTGGAAACTAGCAAATATCAGAATCAATGTTGAAAGAGTTATCGGGCTGATCAGAAATAAGTATGCCATTCTGAAAGCCACGTTGCCCATTGATTATGTTGTTGATAGACGTGGAGACAATCTGACACCTCTCGACAAGATAGTCACTGTCTGCGGCGCCATTTCTAATTTATGCACTTCAATAGTTGCATCGCTAAGAGACAAACCAAGTTCCTCATTCGGCTTTCATAACTCAAGCGTCCTGTATTCCTCCTGTCAAGATGCGTGTCGTCATCGGTCAGGCGGGGTAGAATTTTATAGAGGCTACTGGCGGGTTCTCCGCTAGGTGACTCAGCACCGCCAGCAAGTGTTGAGGAAGTGGTGACGCCGTTGCGTGCAAGGCTACACGCACTCCATGTGCGGAGTGTGCGTCTCGAGCATTCTATGTAGGTCCGCGCGCACACTGTTTTCGCGCTGCGCTGTATTAACGATATTGTGAGCACATTTTCATGGCAACGGGCCAGCCCAATTAACTTCGAAATGCTTAAAAGACATTTTAGTTATCAAAACAAATCATTACTGCCATTTCACTTTTACAATTTAGGTTCACTAGCATATAGAGGCATCAACGCTAACTAGCGATTTTGTCCTGGACGAGAAGTATTCATCATGCAAGTGATGGGCACCAGCTATGCATTTTCCGTGTTGTTTAGGAGAAAAATTCTTTCTTTGATGCAAATATTTGTGTTACTCTACAAATAGCTAATATCAGATACGGGCAGCGATATATATCAAAATCTGGTACGAGGTATTTATGGCATTAAACGATAATATTGGTTTAACGATTAAGAAGCCTCTTAGAGACTCGAAGAGGAGATTTTTCTTTTGTGCCAGGGAAATTTCTTCTCCACAAAAGGAGAGAAATCGTCGAGATAGAAGAAACCGGAGGGCTTCTGGAATTGTAGTGTCCGCCACTTCAGCCGTTCTAATATCAGCGAATTTTATTTTTCACCTGTTTCCTTGTTCAAACGTTTCCAATTCCTGTTTCATGTACGTTTCATTAACTTGTAATGTATCTCAATCTTTTCTCCTCCACATAAGCAGATAATAATATTTCGATATGTAAACTTTACCTTTGGTTCTATTGGTAATATGCTTTATTCCCGGACAACACTAAAAATACCAGTGCAGTCAGATTTTTAGCAGTGTTTTGGTTTAATTTCAGTTTATAGGATTTAACGTCCCAAAGCAACTAAAGCTATGAGAGACACCGTAGCGGGAAGCCGAAGAAATGCGCGCGCTTCGTGCCTCGAAAACAAGTTTGTTTACTAGCTTTACTTAGTTTTTGCGTGGATGGAAACTATAAAGTAATTTAAAAGTAATTGGATTACCCAGTCGAAGTAATTGTAATGTAATTTCATAACTTTTCTGCTATTTTCAGCAAAGTATATAGTTATGTAATTTATTTCCTTTTCAAAAGTAATTTTGGCATGTATAATATATATATATATATATATATATATATATATATATATATATATATATATATATATTATATATATATATATATAATATATATATATATATATATATATATATATATATATATATATATATATATATATATATATATATATATATATATAATTAAATACAATTACAATTAAACACAGTCGGCGAGGCCAACTGTGTTTAATTGTGTTCAATTATATTTCCCCTAAACAGATTGCATTACTAGTTTATGTGATTATAAAGGAAAAAATAAAAAAAAGACAAAGTACAATCCCCAATGCTTTCCTTGGCCTCGCCGACTGTTGGCTTCTTTCCTTCATGTATTACAACGAGCACCCTCAATTCTCCTTTATATATATATATATATATATATATATATATATATATATATTGAGGGTGCTCGTTGTAATACATGAAGGAAAGAAGCCAACAGTCGGCGAGGCCAAGGAAAGCATTGGGGATTGTACTTTGTCTTTTTTTTATTTTTTCCTTTATAATCACATAAACTAGTAATGCAATCTGTTTAGGGGAAATATAATTGAACACAATTAAACACAGTTGGCCTCGCCGACTGTTGGCTTCTTTTCCTCCTATATATATATATATATATATATATATATATATATATATATATATATATATACCGGGTGTCCCAGCCAACTTGAACCAAGGGTTACAAAATAATATATTTGAGGTAGGTCAGTGAAACCAATTGCATACAACTGCCAGCCTGTTTGCGCACTACAGGCAATTTTTTGTTTTGCAATTAGTTAATTGTCTAATTATGTTAATTTTTCTAATTTAATAAATATTCACCTTAGACCAAAAATGTGAATTGGAAAGTTGTAGAGCACCTTCAGAAACCCCCATTCCATTAATTGCGATAAAGAAAGTCTCACGTGTATCTTTTTTTCCGGGCTCAAAAGAAAGCCCGCGAAATACAAATATTATCACGTGAGTAGCGCATTTGAGCGCAGCGATCGTGGTGCTCTCAGTCGTGGTTTGAGCGAACGAAATCAGCTGCAGCCCTGACCCGTTTGTCCCGTTGCAGCGGCAGGCAGAAATCTTGGCGATGGTTGGAGCGAGCTCGAGCTCGGTCGTCGTCACCGCGATCTTGGCCAGGCCTGTGCACCGCAGCAGCCTACATCACGACAAGCGGATGACGATAAAAAACCGGCAAATGAAGGTGCAGCGCTAATTTTAATCAAGGCACATGTCATCTCGCCCCTTTACCCAAGCCTGTATGCGCAGATTCAGTGGCTGATACCTTATCGCTGATCCGTTTGCCGTAAAGTTCGCTGATGGGAGAGAAGGAGGGTTTGTTAGAATTCCGGTGGTGTCGGCTCGTCGCTCTCGGTGCTACTTGCACCATCACGTGGGCCGGCTGTCGGACGCGGATGAAGAAGCCATCACAGGCATATCGGCCTGCCGCTTTAGCGGGGCAAAGGAGACACGGCCGCAGCTAATTTCGTTCGCTCAAACCACGACTGAGAGCACCACAATCGCGGCGCACAAATGCACTAGTCACGTGGTATTATTTGTATTTCGCGGGCTTTCTTTTGAGCCCAGAAAAAAAGATACACGTGAGACTTTCTTTATCGCAATTAAGGGAATGGGGGTTTCTGAAGGTGCTCTACAAGTTTCCAATTCACATGTTTGGTCTAAAGACGATATTTAATAAATTAGAAAAATTAACATAATTAGCTAATTAAGTAATTGCAAAACAAAAAATCGCCTGTAGTGCGCAAGGAGGCTGGCAGTTGAATGCAATTGTTTTCACTGACCTACCTCAAATGTATTATTTTGTACCCCTTGGTTCAAGTTAGTTGGGACACCCGGTATGTATATATATATATATATATATATATATATACCTTGAAATGTTTTTACTGTTGCTCCTTGCTACTATCCTTTTGCTTTTGTTTTTCACGAGGTCCTCACAGAGCAAGAAATATATTATTATCCAGAGCAACAGTGCTCCTTCGGCTACCAGCACAATAAAAGTTAACTTTTCCTCAGCTACTCAACTCCTGTCAAAAAATTTGACTTCTGTTATTTGACGCACACAGAACTGAAAGGGCTATCAATGCCTCGGACGTTTGTTCTTGTGCAAGAATATATCGGAAGCTTCAAAAGGACGAGCACTTTCAAGATCAATCAATAAATTATTTCATCCACTTCATTACAGAAGTGAGGAGCACAGACCAAAAGCTGAAGAATGTGCACTTTGACGGGTTCTGGGCACCTTCGTGATACATATTTGCGCCTACATGTGTTATTTCAAATATAGAATTGCCAGCAGCAAATTTTAGGATCAAACAGTTAATGCAGGTACAGAACCAGACCGACAGAAGATAGCAGGCACACCTGAATACTTTTCAGGTCAGGTAGTTCGGACAAATGTGCGCTGCCAGTTTAACGGCAGTAATGTGGTCGGTTGTGAAGGCTTTCAAAAACAGCTCTCTATACTACATAAAAGTCTTTCAGACAATGCGGTACTACATATTCTGCAGAGCTCAGACCTCATGCAAATTGATGGTTGGTTACTTCACGAGAATTGGAGCACGTTTGTATTTTGGCGCATAAGTTCCTGAACTATTCCGGACAGAAGAGTAAGTATTAACGCTCCAGGTCACAGAACCGGACTAATAATGGTGCTATTTTCATCAATTGGCACCAAGGCTTTTTTATGGCTTTATGGCGTCATGGCTTTGAATAAAATGAAAATTGACGCCTGCAGGCTATCATTCTTTCTGCAGTCGGCTATTAGGTTCGTGTTTTTTCATGCATGCCTTGTAAAATATTTCTTTTTTCCTTGTATTCTCTCGAATAGCTGAACGAAGGGTGTAATAATGCTGGTATTCATCTCAGTTATGTTCAACCAGTGTATGCATACTAAGCGCTGCGTAGCAATCACTGCGACGGAAAACTAATTCTGATCTGCAAGATGCTCCTAATAACATGCAGCACATGCTGCTCATTTCACACGCCTAGCGGAATAACTAATTTCCTTCTGTTCTGATATTTCTTTCTGCCTCCGCCACATATAGTGATTGTGAGTTCAGAGCGTCAGCAGTTGTCCTGACTCTTTTCTCTCATCTTCTCTCTTACGACAAGAACGAACTCGATTCGCAGCATAAGAGAATGCCGGTTAATCATTACTCCACATTGCTGACGTTTGCTGCCCATCCTATTCTGTACCATCAATTTTTCTTTGTGCTCTGATATTTGTTCTAGATCATATGCTTGCATATGCACTTCGACTAGGTTATTCATGCTGCACGTTAGCCTACTCAATGTCTTGTATTTCGCCTAACATTACTGAACCGAAAAGGCCAATGAAATGAATCCTTAATTTCAGCTTGACTTCTCTTGTTTTTTTTTTGTGAAACAACAGATGGTAGACGTAGTGTTTGTTTTTAATCCGGCTCTAAATCCGATTTGGTCTGAGTGTGTAAAAAGCCGCTTTATTCTAAAGCAGAGATTTCGGACAGAGTTTTGAACCAACCGTGCTGCTCTTCTCCGCGGAATTAAGATCTTGTTAAAGAATTAAATGAGCAAAGTATGCAAGAATCAATGTGCGAATAGAAGACATTAAGAAATAGCAATATTTTTGTCCATAATGGTTTACATAACACCTATTTTTAAAAGAAATCAGAAAAGATAGCTGCCCATAATGCAATCTTGAATGTTGTGCAACCAGGTTTTAAAACGATAGTTTTGCGAGGTAAGTCAACATTTTTTGGTTAATATAAATACGTTTGCTGATAAAGTCTCGAATGCTTGTGCTGCGCTTACGTTTCGGTAAAGTCGAAGTATATCAACGAAGGTTTTCCTGCCTTCACCTCAGAGGCGTTAAAGGTTATTACGGTTGGAATGCTGATAACGCAGCTTAGAAGATGTTAGACATACTTAGGCGGTTATTCCAGTGAGAAAAGGAGAAAACATGAAACACGCGGCAGTTCCCACAAAGGCAAAGAACATCTAATGTACATATTTTTCTGATTTTTGCAAATTGACACTTTAGTCCCATTTTTGCACTGTGGTATAGGTTTATGGTTTTAATTTCCCCCTTTGTGTTTCACAAGCGGTCCCAAAATATCACAAAAATTGTGTCCAATACATCAGAATACACAAAAAGTAACCATTGGAATGTATTTACAGACAGAAAATTTCTAGATTTATGCGGGCATAAAGACCACATTATAGACAAAGTGAATAATAAGCCTGAAAGTTCACTTGATGGAGAACAGTAAAATAACAGGCTTTCATCGTGCCACTAGAAAGCTGTACTGATCAGCTACTTTTGAAGAAGTAGTTTGAAGCTTTAATAAGGGAGTGTTTGTGAGTTCGGGATGCCTAAATGCGTCTACCTTGAAATCAATGTAGTGGTTACAAGTGGTGCCAATGTGGGCAGCTTTCCTCCCCTCCTACACTGAATTTGTTAAGATATATGCTCTCTTTTCTCTCTTTCTGTCTCTCTCTCTCTCTCTCTCTCTCTATATATATATATATATATATATATTGACACATGTCATTCATAGACGACGAAGATTTGAACCGGCGATTCGGAGAAGACGACGAAGCGAAACGGTGCTCCGCTTTCGTGCTGCCCTGACTGGCTGTTGCTGTCCTTCGGTGTCAGAGTGCTAGAGCGCCTTCTGTGTAACGTTACGTTACAAATCTGGTGGAGGAATTGCCAGGTATCGATCCAGTCCTGCAGAATCAACCTGCCAATACGGAGCTTACCCCCGTACATCAACGCCTCGGCCGCCGCCTACGTGGAGAGCCCCCTGAATTCGGACCCCTTCCGGCTGCTACCAGGACGACGCATCCTCAGACGGCCGTCGAACCTGCTGCAATGACATCTGAGAGCAGGCTTCCCACCCACATCCTGTGCCATCAGCCGCGAACACCCCCCTCCTTTCATGGCGACGTGTTCGAGGACGCCGAGGACTGGCTTGAGAACTACGAGCGAGTTGCTCGTTACAACGGGTGGACTGATGAGCGCAAGCTCCACAACGTGTACTTCGCCCTTGAAGAGTCTGCACGGACATGGTTTGAAAACCATGAGGCTGCCTTCCCATCCTGGGCAGCCTTCTGTCGTGATTTCAAAGCCACCTTTCCTAGCGCCGACCGCCGGGAGCGAGCAGAAGCTGCGCTACACTCGCGCAATCAGCGCCCGAACGAGAGCGTGCGTATGTTCTTTGAGGACATGACACGCCTTTTCAAGCGTGCAGACCCACAAATGCCTGAAGATAAGAAACTGCGTCACCTGATGCGGGGCGTTAAACAAGAACTTTTCGCCGGACTGGTGCGCAGTCCACCGCGCACTGTGGCGGAGTTTCTAAGCGAGGCAGCGACCATGGAGACAACGCTGCAACACCGAGCCCGTCAGTACAACCGTGACGTGAACATCATTGGGTCCGACGCACCTCCTGTGCATATCGTCAGCGACATGGACGCACTACGAAATCTCATCCGTTCTGTCGTGCGGGAGGAACTGCAAGCGCTCCGGATGCCTTGCAACACAACAGCTTTTCCTTCACTGGCGGAAGTCGTCCGGGACGAGGTGCGTATGGCAGCTCAGCAAGTTGCTGACGTTCCCCAGCAGCGCGTTCCCCACCAGACGATCGACGTGAGGCCCACCTATGCGTCCGTCTTACGTAGGGCTCCCCCGCCGGATCATAGTATCAACGCCGCAGCTCCAGCAATGGAGCCGCAGGGTCCTCGCATGGAGGGACTCGCATGGAGCCGCATGGGGCCTCACTACTCCCCTCCGCCAATCTACCAGCGACCCCGTCAAGTATGGCGGCCCCGGGACCGTCGCCCCCTGTGCTATCATTGCGGGGAAGCCAGTCACCTTTACCGGGCGTGCCCGTACCGCCGCGTCAACATGCGGGGTTTCGCCTCGGAGGAACTCCACCCTCGGAATGACGAACGGGCTACTGAGATTGCAAGCGACCTTGCAGCGCGACAGTATCCCGTAACGTCCGGTTACCAAGAGCGTCGGTCTGCGTCCCCGACGAGCTACCGCTCGACAAGTCCCCACTCTTCCCGACGCCGCTCCTCTCCCAGCCCTAGCCGGGAAAAACTGATACCAGCGGCCTTCGGAGGCAGGGTCGCTGATGTCGGGAAATGTGAAGATCCTCCGTCATCGTCAGGCCGACCCGACGAGATTTCGCTTGTATCAGGTAGCGACAGCATCCAGCATACTACCTCCGATTTATGTGTAACGATTGATGGAGTGGATGTCACCGCGTTACTCGACACTGGTGCCGATTATTCAGTAATGAGCCGTGGTCTCGCCCGAGAATTGAAGAAAGTTTTGACACATTGGTCCGGCCCGAAAATTCGAACGGCGGGAAGCCACTTGATCGAACCTGCAGGCAAGTGCACAGCGCGGATCGGCATTCGTGGTTTTGTGTATGTCGGAGAATTTATCGTGCTTCCTGAGTGTTCGAAAGACTTGATCCTCGGTCTAGACTTCCTGCAGACCAACGGCGCTGTCATTGACCTGAAAGAAGCGCGTGTTTCCTTTTCGACGAAACGAGCCGTGGCGCGCATTGAAAACGAAGATCCGGGTCTGAACGTTTTGCGTATAGTCGACGATGACGTGAGGGTTCCGGCACGTTCTAGTGTGTTGGTTCTTGTAAAGCATGACTTATTCCACGATTAGGAGGGCATCGCGGATGGGCACCTTCCGCTACTACTCGAGAAGGAATTAGCCGTTGCTCGAGGACTCGTACAACTCCAGAACAGTTGTGCTACTGTCCTCCTGACAAATTTTGCTAAGGAGATGCGGCATCTCGCCAAGGACACGGCTGTTGCCGTCATTCACGATGTTACTGCCTTGCCTCATGTATGCACGACCGGAGCGAACTCTAAAGAGGAGGCCGCACCTTGTCATGCTCTGCAGACCGTTAAAATTAACCCCGACTTGAGGCCCGATCAGAGGAATCTTCTTTCGGCTCTTCTGAGCGATTTCGCAGACTGCTTCGCCACAGGCTCCAGGGTTGGTCGTACTCCTGTCGCCAAGCACCGAATCATCACCGATGAGACCACGTTACCGGTATGCCAGCGCCCGTACCGGGTTTCTCCTAAAGAACGTGACGCCATTAAAATGCAAGTGGATGAAATGCTTGCGGACGACGTGATCCAGCCTTCGACGAGCCCATGGGCATCGCCAGTGGTCCTTGTCAAAAAGAAAGATGGCACCTTGAGATTCTGTGTCGATTACCGAAAGTTAAATAACGTGACTAAAAAGGACGTCTATCCGCTGCCCAGGATTGATGATGCCCTCGACCGACTACGCGACGCCAGGTACTTCTCCTCATTAGACCTCAAAAGCGGATACTGGCAAATTGAGGTGGATCAGAGAGACCGAGAGAAGACTGCATTTGTGACGCCCGACGGCCTATACGAGTTTAAGGTGCTTCCGTTTGGTCTTTGCTCTGCACCGGCCACGTTCCAACGTATGATGGACACGGTTTTATCAGGTCTAAAGTGGCAGTCGTGCTTGGTGTACTTAGATGATGTCGTTATTTTCTCGCCTACTTTCGAGCAACACTTGGACCGGTTGCGCATCGTGCTTCAAGCACTCAAAGGCGCGCAACTAACGATCAAGCCTGAGAAATGCCACTTTGCTTTCAAGGAACTACGCTTTCTCGGCCATGTTGTCAGTGCACAGGGCGTTCTCCCTGATCCCGAAACGACTGCCGCAGTGTCAAATTTTCCACGCCCCACCGACAAAAAGGCACTTCGACGATTTCTAGGTCTTTGTTCATACTACCGACGCTTCGTCCAAGATTTTTCTAAGATAGCTGAACCACTGACAGCACTAACCAGAGAAGACATACCCTTCCTGTGGGGAGACGATCAAGAACAAGCCTTCCAGGACCTTAGAAGCCGCCTACACAGACCCCCAATACTTGCCCATTTCGATGAAGACGCCGCAACCGACGTACATACTGATGCCAGCAACGTTGGCCTCGGCGCGATACTCATTCAGTGGCAAGGCGGAATAGAACGGGTTATCGCCTACGCGAGCCGAACACTCTCACGATCAGAGGCGAACTATTTGACAACAGAGAAGGAGTGCCTTGCGGTAATCTGGGCCATCAGCAAGTTTCGACCATATTTGTATGGACGACCCTTCCGTATTGTCAGCGACCATCATTCCTTGTGCTGGCTGGCAAGCCTTAAAGACCCGTCTGCACGCTTAGCTCGTTGGAGCCTTCGTCTTCAAGAGTATGACGTCACTGTTGTGTACAAGTCGGGACATAAACACCAAGATGCGGATTGTTTGTCACGCGCGCCATTGGACTCCACTGCAGTGGAAAACGCCGACGATTTTCCCTTTATTGGGGCCATTACCCAATCACATATGGCTGACCTTCAACGCAAGGACCCGGAGCTGGCGCCGCTCATCGATTATCTGGAAGGACACGGTGGTAGAGTACCGCTTGTTTTTCGTCGTGGCTTGCAGTCATACGCTTTACGAAGTGGAGTTCTCTACAAGCGCAATTTTGAAAGATCCAAAGAGACATTTCTACTCGTAGTGCCTACGCACCTACGGCCTGACATCTTAAGCGCTTGTCACGACGAACCGTCCTCCGGCCACTTGGGAGTTAGTCGTACGCTTGCAAGAATTCGGGAGAAATACTATTGGCCGAAATTATTACCTTCAGTGCGATCTTACGTAAAAACCTGCCGTGATTGTCAACGCCGAAAGACTCCACCCGTGAAACCAGCTGGATTTCTTCAGCCGATCGCTCCACCGAAAACTCCTTTCCAACAAGTGGGGATGGATCTTCTTGGTCCTTTCCCGAAGTCAAGTAATGGAAAGCGTTGGATTGTTGTCGCGACGGACTACTTGACCCGATATGCTGAGACCGCGTCGCTCACAAATGGAACTGCCGCCGAAGTCGCAGAGTTTTTTGTCCACGACATTGTGTTGCGTCACGGCGCTCCGGCTGTTATCATTACCGATCGCGGGGCAGCTTTTACGGCCCGCCTGACTAAGGCTGTACTGAACCTTACACACACTAGCCATAGACGGGCCACGGCATACCACCCACAAACTAATGGCTTGGTGGAAAGGCTAAACAGAACTCTGGCTGACATGCTGCCTATGTACGTGGATATAGAGCATAAGACCTGGGATCAAATCCTTCCATATGCCACGTTCGCATATAATACGGCACTTCAGGAGACGACGCGGCTCACACCCTTCGAGCTTGTCTTCGGCCGTCGAGTGACCACTCCACTGGATACAATGCTGCCCGTATACACCGACGACGAAGATGAGCTTGACCTGGACATCGCTAGTTTTACCCAGCGTGCGGAAGAAGCACGGCAGCTGGCAAGGCAGCGCATATACCTACAACAGCAACTAGACGCTGACCGTTACAACAAAGGACGGCGCTTCGCTGCCTACGAGCCTGGATACTATGTCTGGATTTGGACGCCCGTTCGTCATCGTGGGCTGTCTGAAAAATTGCTGCGCCGGTACTTCGGCCCATATCGTGTCCTCCGCCGCCTCAGCGACGTTACTTACGAAGTTGAATCCGCGACCCAAGATCCCTCAAGCCGCAGACGACGCAAGTTCACTGATGTTGTACACGTCGTCCGGATGAAACCCTACCACGATCGCCTCGCTGACTATTCTTGAGACTGATGGTGCCCCGTTTTGTGTTGTGGTATCCCACACCAACCTAGCATAACATCTGTCAGCTCATCGCATCAAGCAGCATTTGCAGCATCGAGGCGATGCTGCCAAGAAGGGGGGCAATGACACATGCCATTCATAGACGACGAAGATTTGAACCGGCGATTCGGAGAAGACGACGAAGAGAAACGGTGCTCCGCTTTCGTGCTGCCCTGACTGGCTATTGGTGTCCTTCGGTGTCAGAGTGCTAGAGCGCCTTCTGTGTAACGTTACGTTACAATATATATATATATATATATATATATATATATATATATATATATATATATATATATTGTGAGCCTTCTGTGGACCTTCTTTCATTTGTACATGCCATCATCATCGTCCCGCGGCGCCGGCTCCGGCGCGCGCCTGGGTTCGTGATCGGATTAAAACGCTAGACAAGGCTTCGCTGTCCTTGGCATCACGACCTCGCCGTCTCGACCTAGCCTTCTTTTACAAGTGGTGGAGGTCGAAATTTGATCCCCTTACTGCCTTGGGCCCTGCCTCTCGCTGGAGCTACGTTCCAGTCGCCGTTTGGCAAGTGCCACCATCGCTATGTCTACCGACAGTACGCACGAACAGGCCGGACCCTCTACCTCTACCTAACAGGCCGGACCCTCTACCTATTGTGCCCACACGACAGCGCGATCCGCCGCTGTTCGCTGGTCGTCGCGATGAAGACGTCGAGGACTGGCTTGACACCTACGAACGCTGCAGTGCCTACAACCGGTGGGACGATGCTCTGAAATTTCTCAATTTCTCTTTCTAACTTATTGAGGTAGCCAGGACTTGGTTCATCAACCGCGAGCCCCACACAACTAACTGGACCACCTTCAAACAGCAGTTCCGACAGTACTTCGCCGACCCGGCAGTTCGGACTGACATCGCGAGGACCAAGCTCACGCCTTCAAGGTCCTGATGAGTCATATGCATCTTACATAGAGGCCATACTTGCACTCTGCCGGCGTATTAGTCCCACCATGGCGGAACCTGAACGAGTACACCACGTCTTAAAAGGAATCAATTCTACAGCGTATAACATCCTAGTTGCTCAGAATCCTTCAACTATTGATTCCATTATTACGACCTGCCAACGCATCGACCAGCTGCAGTCCTCCCGACTGCTGCCCGCCAACGCTACTGGCCCGACCTATGCTGATCTCGACCTGCGGGCACTTTATTCGAGCCATCATCCGCGAGGAGCTCCAGGCCCTCAAGCCTGTCTGTCGACACGGGTGCGATTGCTCTTCCGCAACATCTAATGATGCCGGTCTCCGCAGCATCATCCAAGAAGAGCTGGCAACAATCACGGAACCTATGACATCTGTCCCTCCGGCACCCCGCTCAGTACCTTCTTACGCGCACGTCGCAGCATCCCCCCCTCCTTTAGTTCCCCCGCCTCGACCTGCACCAATCTACAATCACGTCAATGCAATAGCGACGGCTCAACCTGCACCACCATATTACGCACCATGGCGCCCCTCCCGACCAATTTGCTATTACTGTGGCATTAGAGGACATATGCTGAAATCGCTGCACATTTTTATCTTTTTACAGTTCTCTTATTATGTTGAAATGTTGCTTGCCCGACTATTTTTTTCTAGTTTTATATAAAGATTACTATGACTAGTTATATACTTCCCTCAGATACCACCATAACATCATCTGTTATTCTGTTTTTGTTCTACCCTGATTTGCTTCCACATCCCCCCCTATGTAATGCCCTATTGGGCCTTTAGGGTATTTCAAATAAATAAAAACAAATAAATATCCCGCGTCTGTCGTCGCCGCCTCCAGAACGAGCGCCATGGTTACGATACCTTTAAAATGATATCCCTTCAACGTCATATTATCAACGCCGGTTTATTCCAAGCCCACCTCGAAGATCATCCCGACCTCCAGAATCCTCGTCTGAGCCTCGTGGAACCCATTCATCCCGACGGCGGTCCCTATCCTCATACCGCCGCTCAGTTTCCCCTCTCCGACCCGCAACAACTATCCCTGTCCGCCATCCGGAAAACTAAGCGTTGCAGTTTCCGGAGGTCAAACTGCACTACGCGAACTTACCAAAAGTCCTCCAGATCGCCCGTATAATGTGATTTCTGTTTTCGTTGAAAGATTACCGGTCGAAGCATTGATTGATACAGGAGCTGCAATTTCCATCATTCACGCTGATTTGTGCTACCGTTTGCAAAAAGTGACGACACCATATGATGGGCCTGAACTCCTTGGAGCCAATGACTTCCCTTTGCGCCCTTTAGCAAATTGCACCGTACGAATTGTTATTGAAGGCGTTCTCCATCATGTGCAGTTTGCTGTGCTCTCACCATGTGCGCATCTGATGATTTTAGGATGGGATTTTTTGTCAACCGCTTCGGCGTTAATTTCTTGTGGCGACCGCGTTATCCATATGACAGACAGGGATTTTTCATCTGAAGTTTCTGAACGACATCATCCCCTCGTTGCCGCCGCTGATACTGTTTTGCCTCCTCAGTGCGAAAAACTGCTTACCGTTGTTTCTGACCACATCACTGACGGGGACGTACTCAACGCGCCACCTTGTCATCTTGCACGCGGTATCGCCTTTCCGTCTAGTCTTGTGAGGTTCTGCAACGGCTCAGCGACAGTAGCGGCCACTAACACTTCACGTAAATCCCTCGTGCTCCCAAAAGGAACTTCTCTCCCCTGCATGGTGGATGTTCAACCTTTGTCCTTGATGGTGCTTACCGCCCCTCTGCCTCAGCGCCGTGTTTCGCCAGACGTCTCTCTTTCTGTTCTCACAAATTAATCCTAACCTCACGCCGAACCAACGCCAAGAACTGCTGACATTGCATCGACACCACCAAGCCATTTTTGATGCCACTTCCCCACCACTGGGACGGACTAGTGTTGCGCACCATCGCATCATTACTGAAGGTAACTCTATCGTTCGCCGACGGCCTTATCGAGTTTCCCTCTCTGAACGTAAAGTAATTGAAGAAAATGTAAATGACATGCTCCATCGCAATATTATTCCTCCCTCGACAAGCCCATGGTCGTCCCCAGTAGTGTTAGTTAAAAAAGGGGCGGCTCGGCACGATTTTGTGTTGATTACCGGGCACTCAACAAAATTACCCGCAAAGATGTATACCCAATGCCAAGAATTGATGACGCCCTTGACTCGCTCCAAGGCGCCGAATATTTCTCGACTTTGGACCTCCACTCAGGTTATTGGCAAATACCTATGCACGAAGACGATAAAGAAAAAAGCGCTTTCTCAACTCCCGATGGCCTTTACGAATTTAATGTTATGCCTTTCGGACTTTGTCACGCACCAGCGACATTTGAACGAATGATCGATAGTGTGCTTCGTGGCCTAAAATGGAGAACCTGTTTATGTTACTTGGATGACATTGTCATCTTTTCGTCAACTTTTAACGACCATCTCACGCGCCTGAATGAGGTCTTCACGTGTCTCGCTTCAGCGGGCCTTCAGCTCAAAACCAAGAAGTGCCACTTTGCACAGAAGGAAATTAAAATATTGGGACATCTAGTCAAGCCATGACGGCATTCGTCCAGACCCTGAAAAAATCATCGCGGTCTTGAACTTTGCTCGTCCACAACGGATTACAGAATTGCGCAGTTTTCTCGGCCTGTCGTCTTATTTCCGGCGTTTTATAAGGCATTTTGCAAGTATTGCTGCTCCACTTCATGAACTACTTAAAGCACGCAGCCCTTTCGTGTGGACTGAACAGTGCGAAGCCGCTTTTAATAATCTGAAGCACGCCCTCACATGAGACCCTGTTCTTGGCCACTTCAGTGACAGCGCTCCAACCATCTTGCACAGTGATGACAGTGGTCTCGGTCTTGGAGCTGTACTCCTGCAGCGCGATGCAACTTCGCTTGAGAAAGTGATTGCCTTCGCCAGTCGGACTATGACTCCAGGTGAGAAAAACTACACCATTACCGAGCAGGACTGCCTTGCCGTCGTCTGGGCTGTCCAAAAATTCGCCCTTACCTATATGGTCGGCATTTCACAGTTGTGACCGATCACCATGCTCTTTGCTGGTTGTCTTCGCTCAAAAATTTGACAGGCCGACTTGGCCGTTGGATTGTACGCCTGCAAGAATACAATTTCGACGTCACTTATAAATGGGGTCGCCAACACCAAGACGCCGACGCTCTTTCTCGCTGTCCACTTTCGGAATCGGCTTGCTGTTTTTCTTCCCAATGCATTTCCACCTATGACCACAGCCGACCATCTCTTTCCCCGACGTATATCACAACAGTTTAATTTGATGACTCTGAAAACAAACACGCTCTCCGCTCACAGCAATTAGCCGATGCCTACTGCCGACCCATCATCAACCGCCTTATTGGCGCTTCGGACCCACCCAATGCTCGGCTTCGCCGACAACTTCGCAATTTTAAGCTCGAAGATGGCATCCTACTCCGCTTCGTGTATTGCCCTGATGGAACTCGCTGGATCCCGGTCGTGCCGCGTGTGCTTCGCCCACGTGTACTGGCGGCTCTCCACGATGACGCTACTGCAGGTCACCTTGGTGTTGACAAAACCTACGACCGCGTGAAAAAACGATTCTTTTGGCCTGGCCTATATTCCTGCGTTGCCAAATACGTCGCATCCTGCCCTCTGTGCAAACGTCGCAAACGGCCGACGTCTTCGCCCGCTGGCCTTCTACAGCCTGTTCCCTGTCCCGCCACGCCATTTGACGTAGTCGGCATCGACTTATATGGTCTCCTACCTCTATCAGCTGTCGACCACCTTACACGCTACGCTGAGACAGCACCTGTACCAACCGGTTCGGCTCAAGAAGTAGCAAATTTCTTTTTGCGATCAATTGTATTGCGTCATGGCGCTCCTCGGGTGCTCCTAAGTGACCGCGGGACGGCCTTCTTATCGGCAGTCGTTGCCGAAGTTCTTCACGCGTCATCCACCCTTCATAAGACAACCTCAAGCTACCATCCCCAGACTAACGGGCTGACTGAGCGATTTCACCGCACCTTATCGGATATGATCTCCATGTACATCACACCGGATCATCGAAATTGGGACACTATTCTACCATTCGTCACTTTCGCCTATAACACAGCAGTACAGCGGACTACCGGTTATTCTCCATTTTTCCTCGTTTATGGCCGTCCTCCCAATACAATTCTCGACGCTTCCTTCTTCTCTACGCCCGACTACTCCACATCAGTACCTACCCAGTTCTTATCTCCTGTGGCCAGATGCCGTCATCTTGCCCGCCTCAACACAGCAGCGTACCAGGAGGACCGCAAGAGTCGCTACGATTCTACGCATCGCGTGGTCTCTTATCGTCCCGGTGACGAAGTATTGTTTTATACACCACTGCGCACCCCTGGCCTTAGTGACAAATTCCACCACCGCTACCTTGGTCCCTACGAGATCATCAGCCAAACTTCTCCAGTTAACTACAAAGTCACGCCTGTTGATTTCCCAGCCGATCGACGTCACCCTGGAACTGAAATTGTTCATGTGGGGGCCGTAGTGGAGGGCTACGGAGTAATTTCGACCACCTGGGGATCTTTAACGTGCGCTGACATCGCACAGCACACGGACGCCACTTCGTTTCGCCTCCATCGAAACGCAACCGACGAGGCCGGGATTTGGCGGCTGCGTTTCGATGGAGGTGAAACGAAGTGGCGTCCGCGTGCTGTGCGATGTCAGCGCACGTTAAAGATCCCCAGGTGGTCGAAATTACTCCGTAGCCCTCCACTACGGCCCCCTTTCTCTCTATCCACTTTAACTCCCACCTTCATCCCTTCCCTTACGGCGCGGTTCAGGTGACCACAGAGCAAGTGTGACAGATACTGCGCCTTTCCCTTCCTATGAACCAACCAACCAACCTACCATCTCGCTTGAAATCGTTTGTGCGCCGCGGAACATCGGTTAATTAGGAGCGGCCATGCTGGCCGCTTCCGACCCCCCCCCCCCCCCCCGGGCAGAGTGTGTGAGCCTTCTGTGGACCTTCTTTCATTTGTACATGACATGATCTTCTTTCATTTGTACATACCATCAGCATCGTCCCACGGCGCCGGCTCCGGCGCGCGCCTGGGTTCGTGATCGGATTAAAACGCTAGACAAGGCTTCGCTGTACTTGGCGTCACGACCTCGCCTTCTCGACCTAGGTTTCTTTTACAATATATATATATATATATATATATATATATATATATAGCTTATAGCTCGTGCCTAGACAGCGCTCATCCGGTACATGATGCTATAGCCATACTGTGAATGCTTACATATCTACCTAGACACTGGTGCGCCCTACAGTGATATTGCATGTCACTAAACCAGCCCTCCTTAAAATGCCTCTAATTTGCCTCACTAAATGATCCCCGTCCAAAGCTTTTCATTTCGTGTTTTGCAATAGCAAAACATGTAAACGAAAAATTTTTATTAAAGACAAAGAACCACAGAGTAAGGCTGAGGTCTGTCGCGTCGTCAGTAAGAACTCCGTTGCCTGAAGCTATTCCCTGAGGTCCCCGACCAATGGCCTTTCTACCAAGAAGTCAGAGCTTGTCAGAGTGCCTCCAAACGAGCTCATGTGGGCAAACTTTAAAGGGAGGGTATTACTCGTTTGGTTTGGCTTGGTTTTAAAGTGCTCCTTGGTTTTAAAGTGCTTTCAGTGAGGAGACATTGCGTCTCTTTGGCCTTAATGCAGCGGACATATTACGAGAGAGAAATAACGTCACATCTGCAGGAAATAGAGAGTGAAGGCAATATATCCGCGACAAATGTAGAATAATTATCTTATAGTTAGCGTACGCAAATTAGTGTTGCGTCCAGAAACATGTTTAATAAAAATAAGTCATGAAAAATGGTTAACTGCTCCTTCTTGCGAAGATCCGCCAACATTCCATAAGCTGTCCCACCCGGCAAACGTGACCAGGGTCGTTCGCAGGGAATTGGAGGCTATGACCCCTGTCGAATTCAGCCCTCAGCCTGCATATGCTACTATACCCTTGATCCAAGCTGTTGTGCGCAAAGAATTCATGAATGTGGGCATGAATGCGAATGTCTGCCTCAACTCTGGCCAGAGGTCAGTCCAACCCACCATTCCCGTTGTTGCTGCTGCTCCTACTTCGCCCTTTCCGACGCGATACCGCTACCGTAAGCTTGAAAAATGGCGAACGTCGAACGACCGACCAATCTGCTTTAACTTTTCACTTGTCGGTCACATTTCTGGTAAATGCCACAACCGTTGCGTTCCGCCACCTCGACCTCGCTATTACACTGGCCACAGCACCAAATATGAACCATTCCCATACTCTCTCCGTGATACGCACTCTGGTGACTTTACCTCACCAGCTCCGCGCTTGTTCAGCTGCTCACCGTCTCCCCAGACCTGGCGCCCCCGCTCGCTCCAACCTCGCCGTTCATCATCCCCTCACTTCTCTGGCTCTCTTCCGGGAAACTAATAAACGTAGCTTCCAGAGGTGACGCTGCATTGACGAATCAGCATAAAAATCTCCTCCTGACTATAGCTGATCGAAATAACCTTCTCGAAGTTATTGTCGACGGCGTACCTGCAACTGGTTTAACTAACACTGGCGCCCAAGTTTCTGTCCTTAGTTCATCTTTTCGTTGGCGTCTGAAATAAGTTTTGACCCCCGCCGCTTCCTCCGCCGTACGCGTCGCCGATGGTAGGGCATTTGCTGTTGTTTCTATGTGCACTCCTCATGTTATCATTGTCAACCGTACTACTCCTGTACTGTTCACCGTTATAAACCGCTGTTCTCACCATGCAATTCTCTTCATACATGTTTTGAAAGCCCATGCTGTTCTTATAGACTGCGCCACTGGTTGGACCTGCCGCCCTGCTCCGACAGCGCCTCTCCGAAGCCCGCCTTCGCACGGATGAATTTGTTCGCCTACCACCCGAAGCTGCCATCTATGCTCGCATGTTTCCGTAATCCCCTGTTCCTGATAGCGCCTGCCCTACTTGCCTTATCACTGATATTTTTCTTCGGCGCAATGTCAACCTTCTTCTTACCGTCGTCAACGTCACCGCCAACAGCACCGACCTTCCGCATCTTTGCTTCCTCTCCACGTCTTGCCAGAAGGCATCGTACTCGCCTATCTGTTTCCCCTCACCGAGTGCACACTTTCTGCAGTCCCACCTGAGCTCCAACCTGATCATTGTATTCCTCTCCCTCGAGTAGATGACGCGCTGGATTGAATGCGTGGAGCAAGCTATTTATCTTCAATTGATTTGCGTTCAGGATGCTTACAAATAGCGGTAGACGAACGTGATCGTAAAAAAAGACACCTTTGTTTCCCCTGACGAGCTGTACAAATAAAAGTTAGGCCTTTTGGCTTCTGGAACGCTCCCGTGAACTTCGAGCGTATCATGTGCTCTCTCCTGCGTGGCTTAAAATTGACCACGTGTTTGTGCTATCTCTTTCCCCTGACGAGCTGTACAAATAAAAGTTAGGCCTTTTGGCTTCTGGAACGCTCCCGTGAACTTCGAGCGTATCATGTGCTCTCTCCTGCGTGGCTTAAAATTGACCACGTGTTTGTGCTATCTCTTTCCCCTGACGAGCTGTACAAATAAAAGTTAGGCATTTTGGCTTCTGGAACGCTCCCGTGAACTTCGAGCGTATCATGTGCTCTCTCCTGCGTGGCTTAAAATTGACCACGTGTTTGTGCTATCTCTTTCCCCTGACGAGCTGTACAAATAAAAGTTAGGCATTTTGGCTTCTGGAACGCTCCCGTGAACTTCGAGCGTATCATGTGCTCTCTCCTGCGTGGCTTAAAATTGACCACGTGTTTGTGCTATCTCTTTCCCCTGACGAGCTGTACAAATAAAAGTTAGGCCTTTTGGCTTCTGGAACGCTCCCGTGAACTTCGAGCGTATCATGTGCTCTCTCCTGCGTGGCTTAAAATTGACCACGTGTTTGTGCTATCTCTTTCCCCTGACGAGCTGTACAAATAAAAGTTAGGCCTTTTGGCTTCTGGAACGCTCCCGTGAACTTCGAGCGTATCATGTGCTCTCTCCTGCGTGGCTTAAAATTGACCACGTGTTTGTGCTATCTCTTTCCCCTGACAAGCTGTACAAATAAAAGTTAGGCCTTTTGGCTTCTGGAACGCTCCCGTGAACTTCGAGCGTATCATGTGCTCTCTCCTGCGTGGCTTAAAATTGACCACGTGTTTATGCTATCTCTTTCCCCTGACGAGCTGTACAAATAAAAGTTAGGCCTTTTGGCTTCTGGAACGCTCCCGTGAACTTCGAGCGTATCATGTGCTCTCTCCTGCGTGGCTTAAAATTGACCACGTGTTTGTGCTATCTCTTTCCCCTGACGAGCTGTACAAATAAAAGTTAGGCATTTTGGCTTCTGGAACGCTCCCGTGAACTTCGAGCGTATCATGTGCTCTCTCCTGCGTGGCTTAAAATTGACCACGTGTTTGTGCTATCTCTTTCCCCTGACGAGCTGTACAAATAAAAGTTAGGCCTTTTGGCTTCTGGAACGCTCCCGTGAACTTCGAGCGTATCATGTGCTCTCTCCTGCGTGGCTTAAAATTGACCACGTGTTTGAGCTATCTCTTTCCCCTGACGAGCTGTACAAATAAAAGTTAGGCCTTTTGGCTTCTGGAACGCTCCCGTGAACTTCGAGCGTATCATGTGCTCTCTCCTGCGTGGCTTAAAATTGACCACGTGTTTGTGCTATCTCTTTCCCCTGACGAGCTGTACAAATAAAAGTTAGGCCTTTTGGCTTCTGGAACGCTCCCGTGAACTTCGAGCGTATCATGTGCTCTCTCCTGCGTGGCTTAAAATTGACCACGTGTTTGTGCCATCTCTTTCCCCTGACGAGCTGTACAAATAAAAGTTAGGCCTTTTGGCTTCTGGAACGCTCCCGTGAGCTTCGAGCGTATCATGTGCTCTCTCCTGCGTGGCTTAAAATTGACCACGTGTTTGTGCTATCTCTTTCCCCTGACGAGCTGTACAAATAAAAGTTAGGCCTTTTGGCTTCTGGAACGCTCCCGTGAACTTCGAGCGTATCATGTGCTCTCTCCTGCGTGGCTTAAAATTGACCACGTGTTTGTGCTATCTCTTTCCCCTGACGAGCTGTACAAATAAAAGTTAGGCCTTTTGGCTTCTGGAACGCTCCCGTGAACTTCGAGCGTATCATGTGCTCTCTCCTGCGTGGCTTAAAATTGACCACGTGTTTGTGCTATCTCTTTCCCCTGACGAGCTGTACAAATAAAAGTTAGGCCTTTTGGCTTCTGGAACGCTCCCGTGAACTTCGAGCGTATCATGTGCTCTCTCCTGCGTGGCTTAAAATTGACCACGTGTTTGTGCTATCTCTTTCCCCTGACGAGCTGTACAAATAAAAGTTAGGCATTTTGGCTTCTGGAACGCTCCCGTGAACTTCGAGCGTATCATGTGCTCTCTCCTGCGTGGCTTAAAATTGACCACGTGTTTGTGCTATCTCTTTCCCCTGACGAGCTGTACAAATAAAAGTTAGGCATTTTGGCTTCTGGAACGCTCCCGTGAACTTCGAGCGTATCATGTGCTCTCTCCTGCGTGGCTTAAAATTGACCACGTGTTTGTGCTATCTCTTTCCCCTGACGAGCTGTACAAATAAAAGTTAGGCCTTTTGGCTTCTGGAACGCTCCCGTGAACTTCGAGCGTATCATGTGCTCTCTCCTGCGTGGCTTAAAATTGACCACGTGTTTGTGCTATCTCTTTCCCCTGACGAGCTGTACAAATAAAAGTTAGGCATTTTGGCTTCTGGAACGCTCCCGTGAACTTCGAGCGTATCATGTGCTCTCTCCTGCATGGCTTAAAATTGACCGCGTGTTTGTGCTATCTCTATGACGTCGTAGTATTCACCCCGACATTGAAAACGCACCTCGCTCGTCATTCTACGATCCTTCCAGTCTTGCGCAATGCCGGTCTCCAGTTCAATTAATAAAGTGCAGCTTCGACCAACGCCAGATAAAGGTCCTTGTCCACTTGTTGACGCCACAGGAGTCAAGCCTGGTCCGGCTAAAGTCTATCCCGTCCGTAATTTTCCAACTCCTCGCTCCACAACTTATGTGCGCAGTTTCCTCGGCTTGTGGTCTTGCTTCCGACTGCTGATCTAGAACTTCGCTGACATTGCCCGTCAGCTCACCGTTATCCTCCAGAAGAACGCGCCTTTCTGTTGGGGCCTTGATGAAGCTCGCGTGTTTCAAGCCCTGATTTCGGCCCTCACTGCTCCACCTGTCTTAGCCCATTTCTAACCCTCGGCATCTACTGAACTTCGAACCGACTCCAGTGGTCATGACATTTTCGCTATTCTTGCCCATTCCAGCATGGTGTCTCCCATGTAATTGCCTATGCCACCCGCCAGATATCTTCATCTGAGCGGAGCTATCCAATTACCTAACGGGAATGCCTCGCACTTGTTTGGACGTTGATTAAGTTTCGATTTGTTTGGGAGGTCATTTCGTGTACCGTTACTTAAGAACCCTACTGGGTGCTTAAGTCGCTGGGCCTTACACTTACAGGAATACAGATTTGATACTGCCTGCAAGTCAGGCCAATTGCATCAGGACACCGACTCTTTGTCCCGCCATTCCGTCGATCCTCCTGAATTACTCGACTGTAGTGTTGACGACTAGGGTTGTCCATCACTACTTTCTGCTCATTGACGCCGAACAGAGTTTTGACCCTTCCGTACGACACATTATCGACCAGCTGTGCACAGACTCCAATCCTTCCGTCAATATGTCGTGCTGCATGACGATACATTGTTCAGAGACAACGTGCTCTCCGTTGGTGCGGACCTTTTGTCCGTTGTCATTACTCATCTGAGCTCCACTGTATTGGCCCAACATCATGACGCCTCTACAGCCGGGCACCTGGGAGTATAATGCACATATAATAGCGTGCGCCGCCGGTTTTTCTTGCCTGGTCTTTATCGCTTTGTTCGCCGCTACGTTGCAGCCTGCGACCTGTGCCAGCATCGGAAGAAGCTGCAGCTTCCGATCAGTGGTCACCTTTAACAGTTCGAAATTTCTCCTGACCCAATTTCCCGCGTCGGTCTTCACCTCCTTGGGCTTTTTCCGATATCGACTTCCGGGACCAGATGGATTGCAGCCGCCACTGATTACACAACACGGTAGGCTATCACGCGAGCTATCCCGACCAGCTGTGCTCCGACGTCGCTGATTGCCTTCTTCATGACCTTATCCTGCTTTATGGTGCTCCCTGTCAACTACTTACTGATCGAGGCCCGTGCTTCAATTCTAAAGTTGTTGACGACTTGTTCCGTCAAGCTCTACCCGCCACATATTTACGCTATACCTATCATTCCGAAACGAATGGCCTTACTGACCGAGGTAACTGGTCACTTACGGACATGCCGTCCATATACGTTTCTGACCACCATCATGACTGAAACAATAATTTGCCATTGGCCACATCTGCATAGAATTCGTCCCGTCTAGATACCATGAATATTCATCCTTTTATCCCTTTTTTAACCGCTGCCTTCTGCTCCCTTTCGACAGTTTGCTGCCTGCTGAAGACCATCTGAGCAGTTATGCTTTCGATGCCCTACCCCGTGCCGACGTCACCTGAAACATTAATCTGGATCGCATCAGAGCTTCCCAGATGGCCCAAAAATATGGTTAAAACACTCGCCACCGAGATGTACGCTATTCGACGGACTCTCGCGTTCTTCGTTGGCTCCCGGCTCGCCGTGTGGGCCTGTACGAGAACCTCGTGTGTCCTTACCCGGGTCTCTACTGCCTCTTGGATCAACTTAGTGGCGTGACGTACGAGATCTTGCCCCCGTCTCTCACGCCAGACTCTACTGCATCACCAACACAAACTGTTAACGACGCTCGCCTAAGACCCTACTATTCCCGCTCATCGGTGTAGCAAGCACCGGGATCGTACTTTCCCCTGGCGGGGGGGGGGGGGGGGGAGGAGGGCTTGTTACGGTGTGTAGTGGACATGTCGGAAGACGACGAGGATGGTTTGGATGCTGGGTCGAACGGCAATAACACGGAAGCTGAAGCTGTTGTATTTGTGTGCTGTGGGGGTCTGGGTGCTCCTGAAGTGGAACTCAGACCATTACCGCTTGAAATCGCCCCGTAATAATATTACTAACGTGTCGATCCCAAACTGAGTTCTGAGGGGGTAGCATGCATCATTTCCTTTAATCTAGTACGGTATTCAAATACTAATAGATCTGATAATTTTTATCTCAGCGCTTTTCTAGTTGTTTGTTAAAAGGCGCACATATGTTGCATGTTAAAATTCAAAATCGGGAAGAGGAAACTGGTAGAAACCGTGCCAATTTGTGCAGCTGAAGTCGAGAAGAAAATGAAACACGCGTTTGGATTATCCCTGGACATAGAAAAGACAAAGGTAGGCAAATAAATTGTGGAATGTTTTCTCAGGTGAATCAACTGTAACCAGTAGAACAGATCTTCAGTTAATGATCATATTTCCGGTACTGATGTAAAATCATGAGAAACATAATGAACACTTTATGTGGAAATGCTACTCTGGTTTTGAACCCCCGCTATGAGGAGGCAGCACAACTTACATTCGTGGACAATGCAATCCTGCTATCCTACATACCTAGGAAACCTCTCCGCTTTTGCACTATTTTGTTTCAACCTTCGATCATAATTTACTAGAGTATAACGGCAGTAGTGAGGAGCTGCAATACTACTCGCCAGTGAAGAATTACGAAGTTAAGGAAGTATCAGAATATATAAACAGGGGGAAATAAGCTTTGGAGAATCAGGCAACTCCATATTTGTTGATAGATGTGGATAATATCGTAGTGCAAACCCTGGTCACTCTGATTACGCAATGACTGTTAAATCGATGGTACCGGAATCATAGAAGAACGCTAGCTATATTTTAATTTAAATGAAAAGGGAGATATGTCTTCAAAGCTGCACAACAAAAAGCTCGATATCTATTCGCTACAAGGCATTTATTCAGACAATTGCTAATAGAATTAGAACAACCTTATACCTCCTTCGACGAAATGATTAAGAAGGGTTTCGGAAACGGTACTCTTCTATCGATTATGTCCATACCCTCAACAAGGGGATAGACAAATGTTCGGAATATAACCAGCCCTTATACCAGCATTGATTGATAACATAAAGTATTTGACTCAGTATAAACCTCAGCAGTCGTGCCGGCATTGCGAAACGAGGATAAACAAGGGTATAGGTGATCTGTATGTGAAAACACTGGCCGACATCTTTAGTTACTGTACAGCCAACACAGTTCTGCATAAGCAAAATATAGATGAGCCGTATGTGAAAATACTGGCAGACATCTAGTACAGCCAACATAGTTCTGCATAAGTAAATTAATAAATTTATTTTCCCATAAAAGGGTGTTAGGCAATGAGACAAGATCTTCCCAATACAATTTACTGCTTACATATATGAACTTTTTTTGTTTGTGGGTTTTCACGTCTCAAAGCGACTCAGGCTCTGAACGATGCCATTTAAGGACTTTAAAACTTTCGACCCCCCGGGGTTCTTTTCTATGCACTGACATCGCACACCACAAGAGAGTCTTGCTTTCCACCTTCACCGAAAAGCGGCCGCCGAGGCCGGGATTTGATTCCGCATCCTTGGGCTCAGTAGTCTAGCGCCGTAAACACTGCGCCACCTCGGCGGGTGAAGGAGGCAGGGAGAGGATGTATCCAGAGATTTAGTATGGGAGCTGCTAGGGATAAAGGTTTGAAGAGAATAGCTCAGTAATTTGCGATTCGCTGATCACATTGACTTGCACGGTAAATGAGAGGATGAATTGCAAAGGTTGATTGATAACCTAAATAGGACAAGCAGAAAGATAGGCCTAAATTTAGTAGGCAGAACACTAAGGTTGTGTTCAACAGGCCCGCCAAGCGACAGCCGTTTACAATTGGTTTCGAAACACTGGAAGTGGTAGGCTAATATGCATGCTTAAGACGGGTAATCGCAGATCTGGATCATCAAATGGAAATAACCAGGAGAAAAAAATTAAAATGAAGTACATTTGCCAAATGCTCGCCAATTATGGCTAGTACATTACAGGTATCGCTCAAGAGGAAATTCTACAACTGTTGCATGTTAACTTATTCACCTACTGGGGGAAATGTGGAGGCTAACAAGAGCTCTACTTAGAGACAATGCAGATAGGTAAGTGCAACAATTAGTGATAGGGTCAGAGTGGATCAGAGTGGGTCAGACAACTAACTGGAATTAATTACATTCTAGTGGAAACTAGGAATAAGTAACGGGGATGTAAAAGGCACGTATTGAGAAGAGGGGATAGTCGATGGCCGAAAAGAGTAGTAAATTGGGTTGCAAGGGAAGGAAAGCTAGCAAGGGCAGAAGAAAATTATGCGAGCGGATAAGGTTAAGTTCGCAGAGGTCTTGTGGATGTAGCTAGCAGATTACCTGTTTAATTGGTGGAATATTGGAGAGGCCTTCACCCTGCGGTGGTTACAGTCAATCTGATGATGATGATGAGGAGGAGGAGGGTAGATAAGTGCTATCATTTCTTGTTCAGATCCATAGTAAGCACTCTGCAGATGAAACAAAATAGAAGTATATCGTTTATCAGATAAAAAGTAAACAGGCATTTGCAATAGGTTTAGCGGTAGTATGACCCCGGCGCTGAAAAATGCAAATTTGAAATCACTGCATTAGTACCAGCCCTTACGTGCGCGGGTGGGTGACCAGGCCGAACCAGGCCTCGACAGTCCCATAACTAATTTTTGAGGTATCAGAAAGGGAATTTTCTAATGCCATGAAGTATATTACATGTCATTCGTGTATTTGTGGTAAGCGGTTTTTGAAGTTACATTACGCCTCCAAAGTATTCAACTGTCATTCGGCAAGCGTCAAAGCCATGAAATCTAACGTTTCACTCCCACCGTTACAATCTCGCCGTAAAATTGGTCGCCTAACACTATTTCACAAACTATATCATCACGTTGAGCTTCACGACGACTGTTTCATATCACCCCCAGAATATATTTCACATCGCATCGATCACCGCCATAAGGTTGGCATCCGAACATGCCACACCAAATCTTCTTTTCAGTCATATCTTCCCTGCACATCTGTGGAATGGAACCGCCTTCCCCCCGATATTGCAGCCATTTCCGATAACAAAACCTTTCGCGACGGAATAGCTAACAATGTTTACTCTGAAGGAATTTGATCATATGTTATATCTGTTTCTACGGTGTTGTTTAAATTGATTTTATGTTATTTACGCTTTGTGAATGTTGTTTGTTTTATTCTGGAGGATTTCATTTTGTACTACTTGTTTTCACTGTATTATATTCATTGTTCTGTATCATAATTAACCCACTCCCCTCTGTAATGCCTTTGGCCCTGAGGGTACAATAAATAAAAAATAAAAATAAAAACTGGCACCTTTGAGTGTTGTTCGGTCGCGATGCTGCTGCAAGCCAAATATACAAACTACGATCGATATTCTGTTCTGACAGCTCCCCAGAACCATGCTTTGAACTTGAACGTCGGCATTTACAAAATCGCCGGAATTTACCAACGTGGTCTGCCTAAATTTCCTATTTCGTCAGCTTTAATGAGCTTCGCATGGGTGTTGTTTCTCTACGAAAGTAAAAAGAACTAATCCCAGCAAAATGGTTTCCATTCTACCATGTAACGGTCATAATATCCCCACTGCAAAGCTGACGTAAAAATTGTTAAAGAGGGGAGGTCAGGGTGAGAGCCTGGCGGTTAGTTAGAAGCAGCTCCGAAGTGTATCGCTTGCACCTACGCAAGCCAGACACAGCAACGCAAAGACGCACATTATTACTCGCCAGGGAAAGCAGACTCGGCACCGAAAATTCCCAGTCTCGGAAGCGTTTTTCAGGCTCCCTACCTCATTTCACGGTTGGATGGCACTACGCATCCCGTTTACTGATGACGCGAGCACTCATCTCTGGAGCACAGATTACTTCACACTGCAGTTTTAATTCCACTGTGATTATGAACGTATCCCTGATAGATTGTTGTTTACCTCTGATGGTTCTCTGTAAAGCGCTTGAGTGCCCAGGGATCTAATAATAACTTGCCTAAAATAATTTGCTTTGTGTTCTTATGCTAATAGAAAATAAATAAAATGCTCTTGGAGCTACGGTACAGAGAAAATACCAAGTAATGAATTCTCAACGGTGCTGTTTGCATATTTGTAGTTTTAGTCGTTGTGAAACATATGCCATATGAGGTTTCTCAAGTCTTCTCCAGAGTATGAAGATATATTTTTTAGTTTTAGCAAGATAGCAAGATGGCATTGGAAGCTCGGATTTCGAGACAATCTAATGTTGCCACTGCTGCTGTTCTGAGCGGAAAATCGCTGGCATACCTCAGGCGGGTGGTAGCTAGAAGCTGACACGATCCGGAAATGATTGTTCGTAGCATTGGTGGACTGGCTGATTTGACAGGAGCTGCCAAATAGGGCGCCGCCTTTTTAGATGTAAGAGTGAGAGGAATTAAATCTCTCAGGACAGTTGTATTCGAGTCAGAAGTGCTACCCGCCGGCCACGTAGGAATTGTATTATTTCAGCTAGTAAAGCAGGACTTCATTTGCCAACTGGACTTTTACATAATCTATTACGTAACTGTCGGCTGTACCTTAAGGTGTTTGTGGGAAATGGCTAAAAAAATAAAGGAATTAGAGAATAATCGAGTTTCTCATTGCATATACGTCATTGAGTATCGGCAAGGGGAGTTTCAGCAATGTCGGATCATAATCTTGAAGGCGCCCTTAGGTCATACACTTTCTACCCCAATTCTGACTCTTGCTGATGAATGTTAGCAGTGACGCTCCAGTAGCTAGAAATGTTTAACAGGTCTAAGTTTGTGTGGTTTGCTTAGAAATGTGGAAAGTCGACAAATATTTACCGAAATCTGTGCGGAAAACTAAAAGAATTTCTTTCTTGAAAGGTGCTGCTGAATGGTACTTGTGCTGACCATATGACTGGACCTGCCGAATGAATTTGTACCTCTTATATTGTGCATGATTGTGCGTTGCTACTTGAATGTTTCTGAGCTCAGAAAGGGAAGCGCTAGCTTTTTCCATTCTATTTTTTGCGTGTCTCCCTACATTGATACGAGTTACGCAAATACAGAAGAATTTCTGTACAGAATATTTGGTTTAGTTATATTCGCTTGTTTTGAGAATATAATGCATATATATACAGGCAGTACTGACCTATAGGCATAAGTTCAATTTCGGCAAAACACATTTGGTGAGAAGTGGTATTTTTTCCTGTGAGTGAGATAAAATGAATGCCTAATTCACTAACTGCATCCTATCAAATTTAATATATCTTGTCTGAATATGAAACATGCAATCTATATTAACATATACCAGCTGATCATTTTTCTTCTCCCTTACCAAAAATTAGAGAGCCTTATAGACGAGGATGTTACTATCAATAATAAACTAATACTTCTATTAGATGCCAATGACTGCATTGTGTATGTATCATAGTATCAAGATGAACGTGCTGCTGGCAGATTGTTTGTTAAAGTATGGCAAAGAACAATTATGTTGAATATTTCAACAGAAAAATAAATTTCTCTTTATGCTAGATGCAAAGAAACCCTCGCCCACATGAGGAGCCAGGCACGGTCAGTACAAACGGTGAAAAAAGCTAATTACTCCAAATGTAAAGTGATAGCGAAATCGTAATACATACATTCACAAAAAGATGTCTGCTTTATTGACGTGACAGCTTTGAAGAAATCTTTGTGCAGAAACTCCAGTGCTGCAGTTATTTTTGGGTCACTTTGTTTTACGGAGGAAAAAATATGGACATGCCTCTGCAGGCGATATCCGCCACTGGTCATAACTGCATAATGATTTATCGGCGTTTCATGCGATGCTGTACAATCCTAATATCATAAAAGCTACCTACGCATGACTGTGTTTTCAGACGAGTCGCTGAGATTATTAGAATAATGCCACCTAGCATTGCCAGGTGGCGCATGACTGAGTGAAGGACGACGAAGTGTCGCTTGCGGGTTTTGCGTCTGTGCTGCTGACCGCTGTTGTATCGGAGCTAACCCCTTGCTATTCTTGATATCCTCAATCACCTTGTACGTGACATTCTGGTGGAGGTGCGGGGTTAGATCACCACCTATGCAAGAGTCTCCATCTGAAAGACGTCGCGCCAGCCCTGTGCCATTGGACACCCCCGTGCATCGCTCCAGTCGACGGCTCCAGGGACTGTCTCCGGAGTTTCAACCATCACCCGCCGCCATGACATCTAGTTCTGCTCAGCAGGTAACGGGCGTCGCACCGGCCTGTAACTACACCTTGCAGGTACCCTCGGGTACCGAAGTCTTTCCATGGTGACCTCTTTGAGGATGTGGAGGACTGGTTCCTTTAGTTCGAACATGTCGCTGCCTTTAACCAGTGGGACGATACTGCCAAACTAAGGAACCTCTACTTCAGCCTTGAGGATGGCGCCCAGATCTGGTCCGAGAACCGAGAGCAAATGTTAACATCGTGGCGGGAATTTCGTCGTCAACTGCTCGAGGCCTACACTAGCGCGGATCGTCGCGAATATGCAGAAGGTGCCATTCACTCCCGCATCCAGATGCCGAATGAGAGTGTCCAAGCGTACGTAGAGGACATGACACGCCTCTTTAGGCGAGCCGATCCTGCCACGTCCGAGGACAAAAGGTCAGGCACTTGATGCAGGGTTTGAAAGAGCAACTGTTCGCAGGCCTTGTGCGCAACCCACCGTCGACTGTAAACGGATTCCTTGCTGAGGCCTCCACAATGGAAAGGGTACTCCAACAACGTGCCGCGGCTTAAACCGACCTCTCCATACTGGCACAACTGCGGAGTCATTTGCATCTTCCAAGCGGCATCCTGATGCTTTGCGTGAACTAATTCGCCGTGTCGTGCGCGAAGAACTGAGAAAGTTCTGGAACCCCCTGCAGCAAACGCCAGCTTCCGTTTCTGCTATAGTGCAGGAGGAGGTACGACAGGCGCTCAAGAGCCCTCTTTCGCCTATAGTTACGAGCCCGCCATTGCTGTCGGGGATCGAAAACCGTCCCACATATGCGGAAGTTCTGCAGAGTCAGGCTCCCCCTTCACCGCCTACCATTCCCGCGCCGCCTACAGTTCCACTGCCCTCGGTGCAACCAGTACAGTACTTCGACGAACGTCCCCTGCCCCGACGAAAAGCCGACATTTGGCGCACGCCTGACCGCCGTCCACTCTGCTTCCACTGCGGTGAACCAGGCCATCTCTACCGGGATTGTCCTTATCGACGCCTCGGTCTTCACGGCTTCCGCATCGACTCGCCTCCTCCCCAGTTTGGTCAAGACTCCGAGTTATTGAAGAGTACCTGGCGGAACAGCGTTCATCTCGTTCGCAGCGTCAGTCCCGCTCCCCTTCACCAAGGCGCTCATCACCTTGTACGTGACAATGTTTAAAGTTTATTCCATGATGAGTAGGACAACTAGCGTTCCAACTGGGACATCCGCACTGATTCCTCAAAGGGAGGCTTTCTCCATTGCTATCTTGAGTGCTCTTTAAACATAATTGCGTACAATACGACATTATGTTAAGGATAATGAGCAAGCGAATAAAAATCATGCGAGTAGTGAACTAGACACACAAGAACTGGAATCGGCAAGAGGCGCCGCGCACGAGAGTAATTTACTATATGGCGCCATACCTTTATTAGTGGTTCGCATGAATCAATCCCGTGTTTATTCTTTAGCCCTCCACTCCCGGCGCCAATATTTATGAATGAATCTATAACACACGCTTTAACTTCTCCTTCTTCTTGAATTAAAAAGGTACACAAACACACTGAACCACAAGACGACGGTCACACCATAGCAGATGGGTCAAAAGCTCTAGCCACCTTCTCAGAAACTAATTATAGCTTAGCAGAATCGGTACTCATAGGCACCCTGCATAACTTTATACAAAAAAATATTTTCGGTCAGAACTATTGTAAAAAAGAGGCCTGTAAGATAATTAGTGATATTGAATGTTTTACCCCCTACTATATAATGGGTTGGGCGCGTGGCTACTCAGCAGGGTTAAATCCTTAGTTCCGTTGCTACTTTTTCATGAAGAACACAAATGTACGTGTGCGCTTTATTAATGTCCTTAAATGGCCCCATGTTTCATTTTTAAATGTTGGAGAAAAATGTTCGAGTTATTTATAAAATTTTGAGCGTCCTACATATACGAGACTAGGCATATATGGGTTAAAAACACACCACTGACAATCGAAATCAGCCCAGATAGCCGGATTCGGGCGACGCTTCCTTGAATGTTTGCTTATACAAAATGATTAGTCGGGAGTGTATTAACTGAAATTACTGCTCGTGCTTCAGCGTGTGAAGTTAAAACCAGCAATATGACAAGCATTATGGCGCCGGATATCTCTTTGTGTGGGAAAAATGAGAAGTGTTTAAAAACGATGACAAAACATTTGGCACCAGCAAATTATAAGATTTCAGATTTCCCTGCAAGAAATACATGCATTATTAAGAACCGGTGCAATGGAGACACTTCCTGACAGCCAGAAAAACGATCAGCGTTTTGAAAGAGCGATCAGTGAATTATGAACACAACTTCGTCACCCAAGAAATATATACCAAGTTCGGAGCGACAAAGTTTTGTAGATAAGGAGAAATATAGCCAAATAAGCGATTGTGGATTAAAGAAATACTTGTGCCGTGAGGTGTGAACTGTATTTTGTGTGAAAATGTGGAGACTGTTGAACAAGTATGGATTGCTGGAATAAGGTTTTCTTCTGAATTGTGTTATAGCGAACTTTGCTCAACGATCGCACTTTAAACTCTCATGGGGTTCAGTTCTTGGCTTTAAAAAATGACGCCAGCGTTCGCTATGAATCATAATGGTATTAGAACTGCTAGCATGTGGGAACAGATCTTTATTTCCTCATGATGGCCTTAATTTTAAATCTATCCAAAAGTATTCTAGGGATTCTCTCCAACATATCGTGAGGTTTTGAAAAATCAGTCATATGTACCTGGGTTATTCAATGTATTTGGAGAAGTGCTCAATTTGAATGTTTTATAGTAAGAGATTTGAATGTAAACCAGCTGACTTTATAACAATCGGCCAGCCTTTAGTGTTTTTGAAATAAAGGTAGCAAACACATTAAAAGCGGTCATGGCGTTAGGCGTTCTTTAGGTCAGAGCAGTCAAGCAGTGTTCTGGGAATTCTATCAGAAAGATAATTAACTGTTTAAAATACTTTCTTCTCTACCCCAGTTTGTCGATATATTTGAAAAAGGGATTACTTTGAAAGTTTTAGAGAAGAATATGGCATGTAAACTAGGTCATGCTTGCAAAATCAACTAGTCTGTGGTGTATGTGAAATATAGGGCAGTAACGACAAAAAAAGAAGTCGTGGAGTGATTGCAAGAGTGTCAGGTTGCGGTGCTTAGGAAATGCAGTTCGAGTTCCACCCTATTCAACAAATTTTGATCTTTTTTCCACTTCAAATATTTTAAGACGATATATTTTGGTACTGGAAAGGAACCCCTTGAGCGACAGTTGTGCGCAAAATCAGTGCACAAAGTCAGTTGTCGAGATCTGTCTTATTCGGCAGGGTTCCGCGAGATGCTTTCTTGTCTAGCTTTCCTGCCATCTGTATGTCCCACACTTCACCGCGCGCCAAGGAACCCCACGCGGCAAGAACGATGGTACACCGTTCAAACTAACACTTGCCGGAGAGTGTGTGATAGATACGGCGCCTTTACTTTCCCGGAAAGCAAATATATTTATATGTAGCATTTGAACAAACGCCGATAAGAGGCAAACGATGAGAGCCCACTGACAAGAGAGGATGAGCATGGTTTCGCTATTCTCCTTTTAAGAGACTTCTAAGCGACCCTCTAATTTTTCTCTCCTATTCATTTTCTCTCTTACACACGGCTGCGCTCCTTTCGCGCCGCTATTGAAAACCGCACGCGATTTTGCCTTCTGTGGAAGGGCAGACAGGGTGGCCTCTCGAATAGGTACTCCTCACTGAAGGCCGAAATTCAGAACGCATTCATTTACCCCCATGTAATAAATTTATAATTAATTATCATCGTGAGGCTCGCGAAGGAGTGAAAAGTGGCAGCAGTAGTAAATGACTTTCCTAAGACTAAAAATCTCAGTCTGATCCCCTCGACCGCCGGAGCGACTAGTCGACGGAGTTCCCAACGTACAGGGCGTGCTAAGTCGAGCCAGCTGGTGATGTATAGGAAAGACAGGGAGCCCTACTGAACAGCAGTCGGTGAATGCAAAATGGTTTGTGGCGTTTATTGTCTCAAAGCGAGTAAGGTTATGGGGTGCCGCAGTGGAAACGCCAGAAACTTCCACCACCTAGGGTTTTTAACGTGCACCGAGATTGAACCGCGCACTTTGATGTTTTTCAGATGTAGTCGTGTTCTTCTATAAATACCCATGTTCTCGCGCCCCGCCGCCGGCTTTTTTTTTCAGAAATGAGGGCCACCAATCTTACACAAATTTCAGGAATGAGGTCCGCCCATTTTCATGCCGACTACGCCTGTGCCTTAAACCGTTATACTGAATGCAGTAGAACTTTGACACAAATTATCAGGGGAGTTTGGCAGTACTGCGCTTGATCAGGACAGTAGCATCTGTGGCATGCTGGTTTCCACACCTGTTGCACATTTTTGATGTGGACAGATGTCCTGCTTGTGACCAAGCCGTTGCATACGCGACTCTTCGCCTTGTACCTTGATGTCTCAGTCGCCGCGTTCCAACCTCGGATCATTGCAGGCTTTCCCTCCCTTTTGATCGTTAGCAGGTACGTCCCACTCTTTCCCATCAATCGTGGGGAGACATTGTGGTCACTGGCTGAGTAGAGGACTTCCCGTAGTTACAACCTCGTTTATGACTGGTCTCTATGGCAATCCTCTTTTGAGGCATGCCTTCTCCCGCTGTCTGATGCACCCTGATAGGGGCTTATTGTTTTGAAGATACTGTGGTTGACGTGAGGCGCAAGAACTGTCATCATACGTGCCGACTGCCACAGTGCTTGAGACTCGATTCATGCGGATGATTGCAACTAAGCGCAGGTCGTGCGCCATCTGCCATCATCGCTTCGTGCAGAACTCACTGTAGGACGTCGCCGAACGCTGCCTATATCCCCAGCATGGTCAAAACGTAATAACGTCTCTGGGCCACTGACCTCGTTGTGAGACGCGTTGCTCTAAACAGCGGTACGTGTCATTGATCGTGACAGGCTGTAGGCCATTGTGCGAGTCACACACAAAATCAGGCAATGTAGTCAAGTCCACTGTTCCGTGTCTGTACACAGAAAAATGTACCCAGCCCGGGTATAACAATACGACTCCCAGGTGTCACCTAACGAACATCAGAAAGAACAGTATAAGCACATTGGCGAATGCTGCAGCTGCGCTTGCGGCAGGGCAAAAGTAGCCCCAATTGTTTATGCACAAAATGCATGAATAAACTTCATGCGCGGGATGCATTATCTCCCAATAATATTTCCGCACCTGTAAATCTCACTATTCAGTAGATAAAATTTTTTGAAATCACCAATAACGCATGTGTACAGAACCTGAACAAGACGCCTGCCAAATGAGAAGGTGACCAATAGCAAAACGCGCTATGCTAAGAAGATAAATTATCAGCTGACAAAAAGAAAAAAGTAACGAGCCTCGAACGAGAATGTACATAAATTCCATTCAGTAGAGGGAGAACAGGGAGATATCAGTAATCACGAAATGTTCTTGCTGCCAACGTTCCTATCAAGGATGGGAGCCCATGGAGCGTTTGAATAATGACGGACTATGGAGTTGTTTAAGCTAACAGAAACTTCATTACATAGAAGATTGTGTGTTAAAGGTCCATCGGGCTTCAGCGAAAACATTTCAACGCACACTTGCTTGAATAACGCGAGAGGCGTCCTCCGGCAACCGCCAAGAGATGTGTTTCAATATGTTTTACTACCTGCTTCAAAAGTATACACGAGCACGCTCATCAGATATCACGTGGCAGTGGCGGGTGAGCGTGACAATGGTATTAAAGGAACGTCCTGTAGAATAAATATTTCCCACCCTCACATTGATCGATTAGGTACTGAAGACCTCGGCGGCGATACGTGCTCTATATACTGCTGTATATTCCTTCGTTTTGTATTACTTTATCTGCTTGTTCGTTTGCTATGTATAGTGCCCTGCCTGCTTGGACCTAACCACGGTCCGCAGTATGTCGGTAAATAAAATAAACAAAAAAAAATAATTATTGAACACGATTCTTGCCGCTGTGGGCACGTCTCAGTTTAAATCGGGGAATAACTTGACAGTTTAAATGTTATAACAACAAACTCAAATAATGCGAAATCGGCATTTTCTTGCTTCGATCTTTAAGAGAAATGGCGGTTGAATCTTGAACCCCAAAACAAAATCCTTAGTTTGAGTACAAGTAGCATTAAGGAACAAAAAACAAACATTGCCAAACTATGCCAAAATATTTGCACATTTGGGCCAGGAATCCTAACATTATTCAATGTTCGGATTTATAATGCATGGTATGCGCGGTGAGGTGGTCACACTGGCTACCCGCTTGCTTTATAATTGGGTGCGCAACCTGAAACCCCAGACTAGTTTCATCCTGTGGGCACCGACCCATCAGTGACTACGAGGGAACAAAGCGGTGAACGCCGCGGCCCGTGCGCTTATCGTACAGGCCCCCAACTTCTAGTCACCCGATGACGTGCTGGGCCGACCGCTGGTGCTGTTCCGAGACAATATTGATGACTGAAAACCTCGGCAGCATTGGTACTCACCGCCAGTAAATGGGCTGTCACAAGCCCAATATCAATTTCAATTTCAATTCAGGCGTTCAGTCGTGTCCGACTCTTCGTGACCCTATGGACCATGTCACGCCACGCTTTCCGGTCTCTCACTATCTTCTTAACATCACATAGCTTCATCTGCAATGCCTCGAGAATGACATCTAACCATCGCGTTCGCTGCCTACCCCTTCTCCGGCGACCCTCAACCTTTCCCAACATCAAATCTTTCTCCAGCGACTCCTCTCTTCTCATCAGATGACCAAAGTAGCTGAGCTTCAACTTTAGAATTTGACCCTCCAATGAGCAATCAGGGTTTATGGTCGACAATATCGACTGATTTGATCTTCTGGCAGTCCAAGGAACTCTTAAGAGTCTTCGCCAGCACCACAATTCAAACGCGTCAATTCTTCGGCGGTCAGCCTTTTTCACAGTCCAACTCTCGCATCCATACATCACAACTGGAAAGACCATAGCACGGGTTATACGGATCTTGGTTGGCAGACTAATGTCTCTGCTCTTTACTAGGCGGTCAAGGCTAACCATTGCTCTCTTTCCCAGAAGCAGGCGTCTCCTAATTTCATGGCTGCAGTCTCCTTCCGAGGTAATCTTGGCGCCCAAGAACAGAAAATCTGTCAGAGCTTCCACTTCTTGTCCATTGATGATCCAGGACTTGATAGGGCAAGACGCCATGATCTTCGTCTTTTTAATGTTCAGTTTAAGCCCAAACTTCTCACTCTCTTCTTGTACGCGCATCAGAAGTCTCTTGAGATCCAATTCACTTTCTGCCATTAAAGTGGTATCATCCGCATATCTAAGGTTGTTGATGCGTTTTCCAGCGATCTTCACTCCAGCTGAAGACTCGTCCAGACCGGCCTTCCTCATGATGCACTCTGCATATAGGTTAAATAGGCAGGGCGATAGTATGCAGCCTTGCCTCACCCCTTTCTCAATCGGAAACCAATCAGTAAGACCATGCCCAGTTCTGACTGTGGCCTCTTGCCCTTCATAAAGGTTCCTGAGGAGACAGATGAGGTGAATTAGAACTCCCATCTCTTGGAGAGCTTGCCACAATCTGCTGTGATCTACGCAGTCAAACGCTTTCGAATAATCAATAAAGCAGAAGTAAATGGGTTTCTGGAACTCTCTTGCTTTTTCCATGATCCAGCGAAGGTTGGCAATTTGGTCTCTAGTTCCTCTGCCCTTGCGAAACCCAGCTTGCACGTCCGGAAGCTCCCGATCCACATACTGCTGCAGCCTACCTTGCAGGATTTTTAACATCACCTTGCTAGCATGCGAAATAAGCGCGATCGTGCGGTAGTTGGAACAATCTTTGGCACTGCCTTTCTTTGGAATGGGGATGTAAACTGACCTCCTCCAATCCTGTGGCCACTGCAGGGTTGTCCAAATCTTTTGACATAATGCATGCAGTGTGTTAACAGCGTCGTGGTTGAGGTTTTGAAGCAACTCAGCTGGAATACCATCAATTCCGCTAGCTTTGTTCTTAGCAAGGCTGGCTAAGGCCCATTCAACTTCACTCTTCAGGATGCCCGGCTCGAAATCAGTAATCAAAACCGTTCTATGTTGGGTTTGCACATCCGGGTCCTTCTTGTACAGTTCTTCTGTGTATTCCTGCCACCTCTTCTTTATCTCTGAGGCTTCAGTGAGGTCCTTGCCTCGTTTGTCCTTTATCACGCCCAGCTTAGCACAGAAGCTTCCTTTGATATCTTTGATTGTCTTATACAGAGCTCTTGTGTTCCTTAATTGGCTGTTGTCCTCAACTGCTTGACACTGTATGTTCAAGAAGGCATTCTTACCGACAATCTCTGGACTACGGTCCAGGCTAATCGTTGCGAAATCCGAATGCCTGCATCGTGAAGACAGTCGTTGCAATTTGTCCCAGGTAGTATGGGCATGCTAACCAAGTTCCCACTTTCCTCCCTATCCCTCCCTGAAGAGGCCTGGTGGGCCTCTCTCCTCGTGTGATCATAGATCGGGCCTCAAAAGACCCTGACCCACCATGCTCGCGATGCTGGTGGCACTTGCTATGGCTGGAATAGGGCTCCTGGCTAACTGAGGCTGGCGTTAAGCATTTTCCTCTTTAATGCAGGAAATAAAACGTTTCACGAGCAAGTGAACCGAGCCAGTCGGTTTACAAGCTGGGGTGGTCGGTGCTAAGTTATGTAAAAGGTGAGGAAAAATAGCTCGTCCATAAGATTATGATATTTTGAGTAGAAGCGCTTGCAAGGAACCACTGGTGGGCGCCAACCCAGGTTCCTAAGCTTTTCACGTGACAGTTTTAGCTCTAGCTGATAGTTTTATAAGGTAATTGTAGATTGAGGTTTTCTTATCCTTTCTTAATTTTTTTAATACATCACGCAACAAAGCACACATTCATGCAATATAAGTTGCACATTACACATTTTGTGTGAACCACTCTACAAACGATCGGTAGAACTGTGGTACATATAGGGCAGACTTTAACAACACTTGATAGACAGATATCACTAATGTGAAAGAAAGCACATTATTCAAGAATAGCGAAGAAAATTCTTTTGCGCACTCAAGCTGAAAATCTTTAGAGTGCTGAACACTGGAGACCAGATTCGATTCCGCATCAATGGCTACAAAAATCGAGCTTGGCTACAGCATCACTGTGGCTGTTTTCACAAGTGAAAATACCTTGGACATCTGATAGGATATAATATCAGCAAGTTTGCTGTTTAAAATACTATTGATGCTGAAAGGAATAGATTAGGGACGTTCAAGTAGCGATTTAGGGATCCCAATTACCTAATAAAATATTTTTTTTATAAACCACTGATATTTTTTATTTCCAATCGAGTCCTCTTATGATGAATTCTACTGATAATCTTGATGGTTCGCTTGCGATTCGAACTGTAGATGTTACTGTTACATGAGTATTCTGCAACATAAAGCGAAAGCAACGCTCCCCATTTCTTCTACTCTTCAAGCTAATAACTGCATAGAAAGTTCCCAACTAAACGTGTTTTAAAGTGACTGGTACATATATGTGTCCAGTCAGTCATTTTGTGGTATTTACGGATTTGCACAATAGCGAAGGGTGGAGTCTTTTATCCATATTAATACAGGGTGAACGACTGTTGGAAATAAAACGACGGAAGTGGAATACTCCGTAAATGGAAATTTTATTGTGTTTCCAGTACACACGGCAAGCAACTCTTTTTTATAACGTCTCAGTTCATGTGTGATCACCGCAACAAAACCCTCGTTATGGCGAAGAATGCGTGCCATCGACGACGAAATAGAACAAACAGTTCAAAAGCCGTGAAACGGCAAACACTGCACACACAACACTCTTTGCAACGAGTAGCGAATTTGTTTATATATAAATGCTGTTTCAGAAACAAATGGAGCGTAATAAATGGCACATTAAAGCAATCAGGCGTCCCAGCTGCGGCACCGCCGTGGCAGTGTTCAGAAGGGAAAGTGTTTTGTAATGAGAAAGGACAGAAAGTCAGCAAAGTTGCTGTTTGCAATAATATCTATACAGAAAGAATAGGTAGGGAGCTCTAAGTAAAGACTGAGAAGTCCTAGATTCCTAATGAAGCGCCTTTAAAATAAATCACTGATATTTTTCATTTTAAATCGAATGCTCTGATGGAGAGCTTAAAGGAAATAGAACAAACAATCCAAACGCCGAGCAAGGTTAAAAACTGCGCAGACGACATTATTTGCAACGAGTACCAAAACTCTTCATATTCAATACTTTTTTCAGAAATATATGAGCATGATAAATTCTACACTTTTTCCCATTTTCGGCACACTACGCACCTCGTAGCCAATAACACCAAACGAATCCCGAAAGGGTTACCCCGTAATCAGCAGCCGCTATTCAATTTATTGAATAAATAATTATTCAATAGAGTGTTAGAAATGAAAGGGCTACTTCTAAAGTATGCCGAAGCTCTGTTATTCAATGCCTGTCCTGAAATTGTTTAAACAATTGAACTCCACCTTAAACTCGAGGAAATGAAAATGTTTAAGGGGAAAAGGCCCAAATGTTGAAAACATAAAGATACTGAATAGAATTAGAAGCTTTATAAAATAGTAGAGAGCAATAAATTAGTTTTTTTTTTCGGAGCTTAGCATTATCATGAAAAAGTTAGGTGTATTCAGTGAAATATCTGTTTTGCAACTGAAACATGCACACGTGAAGGAACATTTGTCTTTGAATATGCGTGAAACTTAGTTCGGATTGATTCATAATCATCATCATCAGCCTGACTATACCTACTGCAGGGCGAAGGCCTCTCCAATATTTCTCCAATTAACCCGGTTCTATGCTAGCTGCAACCACTTGACCCCTGCGAAATTCTTAACCTCATCCGCCCACCTAACTTTCTGCTGCCCACTGCTACGCTTTCCTTCCCTTGGAATCCAGTTGGTTACCCTCACCGACCATCGGTTATCCTCTCTTCACACTACATGTCCTGCCCATACCCATTTTTTCTTCTTAATTTCCACTAGAATGTTGGTAACTTAGTTATTTCTCTGACCCACTCTGCACGCTTCCTATCTCTTAATGTTACCCCTACCATTTTTCGTTCCATAGCCCTCTGGGTTGTCCCCAACTTAAGTAGAAACCTCTTGGTTAGCCTCCACGTTTCAGCCTCATTCGGATTGATTGGTAATCGGCAATACCTTTTATAACTCATTTTTCTGGAGCTGAACCGTCAGGCAACATTACGAGAGGTGTCTCGAAATTAGGTATCTTCTAAATTGTCAATTCATAAACGCACTCTTTGTACAAAACGTAACATATTGTACTGCACAAGGATATGCAACAACGCCTTTGATTTCTCCGTTTGTGGATATATGGATTCACAATGTAAAATTCTCCACTTGAAAGGGCCTTTTCGAAACGAAAGGATGTATCAGGCCCTTGAAATAAAAATATGTTATTTGTGTTCACAAAAGGAATCGAAAATGCGCTAAAAACATGGCACACAACAGAGGCACACAGAACGTAACAAGCGCAAGGAACAGGACGAAGAACGTAGTATCATTCTCTTCTATGTACCCTATTTCCTGCCGTCGTTTTAGCGAATTCACCAACTAACCCAAGAAAAACTCTTTTTCAGTTATGTTTGAAAAATACAAAATGGCAAACAGACCTCAGAAGCTTTTTCCTCTCAGAGAATTCTCAGCCCGACTTAACATACTAAAATGCGCAGGGTTGGTTCCGCTCAGCTCGGCGCCTTGCTATGCTGCATTGATTAAGCAATCTATTGCAGCAGCACTTTCCCCTTTCAATTGCAGCGCACTGTTGCATAATTTGAACACCCCATAGCAATGCAACTGAACTTAGGATCTCTCGTTGCAAGGGAAAGGAAATAATGCTCATGGGGCCTCTTTGCTCAGTAAGGAACGCGTTAACGTTTTGGAGAAGCCAACGGAAGGCAACTGCTTCAGTAAAGAATGCAGCGGAAAACACGGTTGGTCTCACTGGTTAAAGCAGAAAGCAGCAGCCTATTTTTTTAATATATTTTCGTTATCTTCACAGTCGTAATTCAACTGCAGGCCTCATGTCCCTCTGACTTTACCAACCTTTGTGGTGCATTCGAATTTTCAAGCTATATAAACCCTGAGAATTTTCTTCGAGAGCAACTTAGTTTCCATATTCCACTGTCTCTCGATCCTTCAAAAGCACCAGTAGACGCTATAGACGTTTCTCTCGTACAAGCGTCGGTGAAACCCGTGCTTTAGAGTGTTTCCAAGACTGATTACCTGTATGATACACGAATCACTGCGATGTGACATAAGCAGGTTAAGCGAATTAGACTCAATGAATAAAAACAAAGCACACGAATATTTGTGTCGATTTTGCTTGTGTCAACAGGCGATACCAAATCCATATTATTCGGAAACTGTCCGGCGCTCTGTGTTGAGAAACTTTAAGAGGGAATATATTGCCGCGAAACCTTCAAAACAGTATTTGTTGTTTTTTGGCGGCCGCCGGCATACAGGCTTATCACTCTGATTCTGGACCGCGTATCGGTTCCGTAATCTTTGTTTGTTAATGCTCGATGTCGCTAGTCACACCTTTATCAGTTTTGTTGTAGCACAAGATGCACCGAGATCTGTCTCGAAGGTTCCGGCCACTCGGGTGTCTTTCCACAATGTTCCAGCCCGTGCTGGTAGCTGTTTGCGACGTTATCTAGATTGTTCTGTGCAGCCTTTAAATTGAGCGTTGCGAAGTGTGACGAGCATTCTTTGTTCGACGATCGAGGAGCACGTTTGTTTCTATCGCCGCCGCCGAGTTGCTTAGTTCTTTTGCGGGCGCAAGTCAGCCCAAATAAACAGTTTCGTTAGTGCAATCATCGACCCCTTCATTTTTGTCGTCGACCTCGTCACCACTACGTGACAATATATTGAGCTACCGACAAAGGTAGGGTTCTCAGAACTTCGAAGAGCTTTCTTTCGCTTCTGCAGTAAGAGTTTCGCGCCTATCTTCAAAATATTAAAGCCGATTTTTATATCAGTAATTATATATCGCCGCCGACCACGCAACATCTTTGGAGAGAACGTAATGAACGCCATTATCAGCACAAGACCGGCAGCTGCTGATATTCTGAGAAATGGCAGCCAAGTTTAGAATATTAGATGAGAATGCCTGATATAACGTTAACCTTTATTAATCGAAGCTGCAGGCAGGAGTTCGGCAAACTGGTTAGATTTTAAGTCTAACCTTACAATTTATTAGCAGAAACACGAAGCGCTAATTACTTTCACCGGAAAAGGCTAAAGTTTCGACTTTGCACGACGAGCTGTTGAACGAAGCTACAATCGTCAGTTGAACCCTTGGAATTTCAACACAAAAAGCATACCATTTCGAGAAAAAACACTACAGTGGATACGCCTAATAAAGCTACAAATACTGGAAAGAAATGCATTAGATCATCTGGTTTATTATAGCGTTCGTTCGAACTCTGACGCATAGCCGCATCGCGTTCGCAAAGAGATAACCAAATATTTTTGGCTGGCTTAAGCAGCGACGCTTCGAAAACTTTACGTAAGAGAGTTCGGTACTCTTTCAAAAATGGATAATTCTTCCTGACTGGTGTTGTTAACGTAACCTGATTGAAAACCTCTCTAGCTTCTACGAGGTTAAATCCGAGTTTTCTATGGAAGCAGCTTGGCTGACTCAACGTTATGCAGATGCCCTGTCGTTCCTGAGCATAAGAGAAGCAGGAGTATTCATTGTTGACGATAACGGAACCTCTTTTCATATGTTCCTTGTATGCCGACAGGAGCTTACTGTATATAGAGCTCTTGCTATAGCCGTTGGCCAGCATAATTTCCGTGGCGGTGCCCCTTAGGAAGTAAGGAATGAGCTGCCGTTTCTCCAGCGCCACTTCCAGTTTGTCCAGTGTGTCCACAACGTCTGGTGTAGCCCGCAAACTAAGTCTCGACACCAGTTCGCTTCGGTAAAAGCTGGATAGTGGGAGAATAGCCATGAGCCACACGGCGAACAGGATGCTCAGCGCTGCTCCAAACCGCTTTTGACAAGGAATCAGTGTAGATGTTGCAAAAAAGGAAGCCGTCAAGAACATCAACGAATCAAGTGCACTTCTCACGAAGTTTGAATGCATTTCGTTATAATCTGCGACTGCACTAACGACCACACAAGTAGCAAGAGCTACCAGCAATAGGCAAAGTCCAAGCTTTGACTCTAAAAGGATGTTGTAGAAAGAAACAAGGGTAGGGAGGCTGCGCTTAACGTAGAAAGTTTCCTGCCTGTGCACAAATGATGCGGGCATGGCGAAGAACGGTGCGAAGTTGTGCGTTACCGCAACTAAATTTCCACAGATATCAATGCTACCTCTTGTGAGCTCAAGCAGTATATTCGCCGAACTTTTTAAGAATATCCGCTTCACCGTTATGTTATATAAAAAGAGCGATTTGAAGACTACTTCCGTGTATACCGGACAAAACTTGGGAGAATGGTTCTTCATACCTTTGGTTTGACGACATCCGACGTAAACAACACTGTTTCGAAATTTTCTGTCCCGCTGCAAGCTCGCGAGATTGCTCTGTAATTTCTCAATGTGGCCTTCAAATGCCGAAAACACTACACTGAAGTGCCCATGTGGAGACGCCAATGTTATATCTCTCAAGAAAGCATGGCCGCGCCTTTCTGTGATGCTGCATGCACAGAACGATGCCTGTAGTTCACTCAAATAGTTCTCAAAATCTTTTTTTGCCTCGAATTCAAGGGCCTTCTCTAACCAAGCAACTACTCTGAAGAAACATGGCGAAAATACAGCTTGGTAAAGACATTCAGATGCATTTTCACCCTGGTTTACTGCAAGAACGTTTGTGTTTATGCCATACATTATGTTTTTCACTAAATACTTCGCAAATTGGGCTGGAGATTGCAGTGTCCATAGAGTCACGCGCCATGAATGTTGCTGCAACCAAAAATATTCATGCGGTCTCATAGGGCCATCGCAGGTTGCAAGTGCAATATGATCATACTTTGAGAAGTGAAGATGAGGTTTGCTCTGAAGTGTAGTGAAATTTCTACCAAAAACATTTTGTACCGTGAATAAAAGAAACAGTATGTAAAATACGAAGTGAGCCATCTAGAACAGTACGGTTAGTTTACCTAACTATTGCGGCGTGTTTTTCGAAGGATGAAAATTATTCGCGATGTTTGGTCAACAACCATTCATGTCAGCTTTAACACCAAACGTACAATGAATCACATAACTTGAGTATTTGCTTTAGAACAAAAAATACTAGTAGGTGGAAACATCTGCAAGAATATGGTCACCGGAGTTGCGCCGTTTCCTCTTAATATTTTCAAAACTTTTTCTGAAATATATTGGCAGTAAATCTACATACACCCGTGATTCAAGCACCGTTGGAAATAAAATATTTCGCACAGTTCATTGCATCTCACGCTGATTCGAGTATGAGAAAAGCGAAGGCAGCTGTTCCGATTATTCTTTTCTCCACTTAGCCTAACAAGCAGAGTACCCACTCATACGTTTATAATAGCTACAGTGCGGCACAAAAATTTACTCGACTCAATGCCAAACTAATAGGTTGATCAAACGCCTCGACACACAAACAAAACAACCATTGCATTTGTCACAGTAGCTACGTCTTTGCGAACATGATCCAGCTCACAATCGCGAGGAAGTCATTCACCCAGAAAATAATGTACAAGACACTGTGATGCTCGAAGTGAGCACACGCTTCCAGCTACTACAAAGTGTCCGACCTTGGCAAAGTGTCCATGTAGAGCATGCTTCTTGGTGCTACTTGCTATGCCGTAGTCACAACTGCCCCAACTACCACGTTGGAGCATCGAAAGTATACACTTTCCCCACGCTACAGCGTCAGCGCAAGGGCGTCACCTCCTCTCCTGTTTTCTTCAGACAGAAAAGAAATTAAAAGGAGATTCAAAAGCAGAGTCCAGAATTCTCAATATTCGCTGACATGCCTGGAGCAGCTAATGACGAGTCGTACCAGTCACAAGAATGGCCCGGTGCTAGAAAGGGCCAGGTTACAGAAAATTGATAGTATTGATTGAAGATTCATGCACGCCGGCTCTAAATGTCCTGGTGCGACCTGTGTCTTGAAGCACCGCGAAACATATTTTGCATACAGTGCTGCTATCTGCATACCGATTACTAAGACACTGCCAATAAATGGTGTTACCGCGCTAGGATCTGGCTGGCGACATATATGCGCATTTGATACTTTCTTGGAAATCAAATAATCAGACTTGAGAGCTTTACTCTGCTGAGTAGGAAACTCATTTATCTAATGTCCAGTCAGAGGTAAGGGTCCAAGCTTTGTTTGCCGTTCAGCAGTCTCTCAGATTATATTATGTATATATATATATATATATATATATATATATATATATATGTATGTGTATATGTATATGCGCTCTGAGGGTGAAATTGAAAAACTTAAAGTATATTTTTTTCGACGTTTCGAGCGCAGAATGACCTTTCTCGAGGAAGTGTTTAGAGTGGGCTCAGGCGTATTCATAAAGATTTTACGACAGCGATAGAAAGTACAGAAAGGGGAATGCCGGGAGAAATGAACGAGAAGGGTGGGAAAAGAAATATGGAAGCGTAGGAGCATTTCGCCCCCACGCGAACTAAAAAATAAGGCAAACACCACAAAGGAGCGCATGCGCGCGCGAAAGAGGGGGAACGAGCAATCAACATTCAGGGTGGGTGGTGAATAACCCAAGAGAGCGACGGGGAGTCTCGCAGGGAGTACACATTAAGGCAGTGTTCAGCATCATTGAATGAATAAAGAAATAAATAAACAGCAACAATAACTGTGTATAAAAATCAAGATCTCAAGCACATAAACACAGGCTCCAGAGACAGAGATCACATCAGTTGGAATTTACATGGAAAGACAGGAGGGCGTGCCTGCGCTCTCATTAATGCCAGCATTCAAGGTACTGGACTGGTATATTAAGTACGGCTCGCAAGCTGCCCTGTCATAATGTGTTCCTAACCCTGACTGTAGTATACGTCAGCCAGAAGGATTAAAACCAATGCCCTTTCGTGCTTACATGTCTCGAGATAGGAAGACTAGGCAGTGATCGTATATGTACCCGGTGGTTATTTATTCTTAATCGGAAAGGAGTTTCTGTTTGCCCAATATATTTCTCATGATACACGGCAGAATCAAAAAGGTAGACCACATTACTTGTGTCACATTTGAAGGCTCCTCTAATTTTGAACGCAAAAAAAAGAGAATGTGAACCGTTGTGGCTGTATTAATGATTAGAAAATCCCTGGCGCCAAGTTTCTTGCACGATGTACAAACTTTTTTCTATGTGCCTCTCTGAGCATACTACTTTAATCAGCTGCCGTAAAAGCGTTCGATATCCGTAATACATAAATATGTGTGTGCGTGTGTGTGTGTGTGTGTGTGTGTGTGTGTGTGTGTGTGTGTGTGTGTGTGTGTGTGTGTGTGTGTGTGTGTGTGTGTGTGTGTGTGTGTGTGTGTGTGTGTGTGTGTGTGTGTGTGTGTGTGTGTGTGTGTGTGTGCGCGCGCGCGCGTGTTTGTGTGTGTGGGGGGGGGGGGGTGTTTGCGTGTGTGCTAGTTCCAAAGTTTTAGAGAACCGAATCGTCCCGAGAGAATTTCCTGGCGCAGAAAGCGCCTTCATCTGAGCATATTTTCTAACTCCACTAGACGCAACTCCAAACGTTTTACTTGCCAGAATAGCCAGGAGGAAAAAAAATGTTACCTCAATATAATTCGCAATATTGGAGCAAGCAAGCAATGATGAAATATCAAAATCTGCCAAAATGTCTTCTCAGCCTATTTAGTCGTATCCTATAGTATAATAATCAGTATTTGTTCCAATACTTAACAGGACAAGAAAAAGTTAGTGACAAGTAAATATATATTTATATGCCTCAGCAAATTTATACGCCAGTTTTATTTTACACTCATGCGTCCTTTTCGAACGCAACTGGGACATGTTTGCGTGCTGTGTACTTAATTTTTTAAAGAAATTTACCGTTTTAAATATTGATTGTTAGGTTACTGAAAAGCCATAAATGTATGAAACATTATTCGTTGAAACTTTGCAATCTCACGTTTATGCGAATTGGCCGCATTGTACTGAAGTCATAAATGTTTTTTTTTTCGCTTTCCTACACCCATACTGTCGTTATAACAAATGCAGTTGTACATGTGCCTACTCTTCTTAATATTTGGTTTTTACATCCTTAAAAATGTCACATACTTCCTGGTGGTAGGATTTCTTGCTGAATCTTTCTCTTATTGATTTGTATCTTGCATGCTAATTAAATCTCATTCAACAAATAAATATTATATTTTTTCTGACCATTTTTATGTGATTTATTTTGCTTTTTCTGTAACCCATCAGTACACATCGGGTTCTGCGGGGGCAATGCCTCGTGGCTTTCAAAGCGTTTTCTGATATTCTCGTATTCTCATACATCTGTTGTTTGTCATATAAGAGAAATGGTCTCCTCGTGGAAAAATTTCAACGAGTGATTAATAGTGTTATTTAGTTACGTGGAGTAAATGCTCGTGATTCAATTCACTCCATATTTTGTTTTGTAATGTGCTATCTGAGGTCGTTTGCTATAAACTACTAAGCTATTGTTAACCACATCAAGAATGCAAATATAAACCTCACAGGTAAAGGACTAAACGGAATGGCCTTTTGTTGCTGGGAGATGTTGGGCATCCCCAGTATCATTTTTAATGCTTTCGTTGCATTTAACATGTTAACAATGAATTGGCTTTTTTCAGAGAAAAAAGGTAACTGCATAATGCACTACGTGAGTACCCTTGGGTACATTCACACTGAATTCCTGTTTTAAAGCACCTGACCTTTCTAAAAGTGCCCTCCTCCTCATTAATTTTTTTATAGTCAGCGCGTCATGATCTCACTTGCCATTCCACTCAACAATAGGCATTCTGTGCCTTTCGACATTTTGAAAGTGTGAGGCGGATGTGAATGAGCCGAGGAGTGAGAAAGGCATAAGAGATACAGGAACAAGACAACTGCCGGAGAGATACTGCGAGCGGTGCCCACTTGGGAAAGGAGAGTGAACTGCACATACACAAAAAGAGGCATGGCAGTATGGCTGCCGACGGGTGGGGTCTAACACTCTCTTGTGTATGGGTTTCCGATGGGTATCAAATTAATGCTGGTGTTTGCACTGTGCGCGCACGTACGCAGGCGCAGTCCAACCATAATATGGCATGGAGTCTCTGGCATAAAGTATTGCCTGTGTTCTCAAGCACTCCTTAAAGAACAATTCGTTCTACGAAAAGGATGTCTCTTCAGTCAGTGTCTCAAGAGCACCAATGCGAGCGTTTACACAATAATTCATTTCGCTCCCCACAACTTCTTTCCTCTCACTGCCGAGCTGCAGCGTCTGAGCGCTGCACCCTGTGCGGACCAAACCACACGTACTCCTCTAACGAGCCACTGTCTTTTAGTATATCACAATTGATGGCAAGACAGATATTGAAAAAGTTGTTCTGTTCGTGCTGGCTGTTTTCGCAGTGCCAAAGTTTCATTTTACTGCAGCAAATGAAAAACGTTTGTTTTCGTGCAATGTAGCTGTGATGGCGTTGTACATATAAAAATCTTTTTTATGGTTAGGACATTTGTGGGTGCAAAACACTAATTGTTGCTTTTGCTCCAATAACAGTGAGCCACCGTGAGTGTCACGCCCCTTTGGTGATGCTGCAATCTCACAACAGGCAGAAAAGCAGTCAATAGTTGTGTGGTTTCTGTTCATTGCACTGAAAAAAAAAACATATTGAAGAAGGTTTATGGTATTCGTAGATTGTCTTCAACACGTTCCTCAGTATTTATTCCTTGGTAGTGAAAACTAAACATAACTTGATGAATGTAATGTATTGAGTTTGAGCATTTAATACAAATGCAGTCTTCCTGATTCATTGAGCTTTGGCAGCCCACTGAGCACAAGTCAGTCCTGCTGAAAAGTAGTGTAATGGTGCTGTGGGCAGCCTTTTGACATTCACTTTCGTTCTTCAAGGCTGGATCGCTGGGCAATAAATGTAGTCTTCTACTGCATGTTGCAGCTGTCGCATTGATATTATAAGGTAGCGCTTGCACGAACGTCTGTTCTTTTCTAGAACCAGCTGGCACACAGCACGCGACGCTCCGAATAGCAGTCTACGATGGTGATGATGACTATGAATCTATACAGACGAAAGAGATGAACGCTCGCGCACTGCGCTCACACAAATCCCCCCGACAAGAGAGCGGCCACCCTGGTCGCTGATTACAGGGATGAGGGACGACGGGCATAAGGCTTCATGCGCGATACGTTGACGATCTTTTCGGAGCGACAACGTCGATCTGCGATGGTGTGCGAGGTAATAACCTGATAGTACACCGGAAAGGTTTGTTGGAGTACTGTATCAGGCGAAATGTAACGATGGAGGAACTTCCCACACAGGCCAGCAATGCGTACTGGTGTCCAAAGGTGAACTCCATCACCGCGGCAAATGGAGGGAGTTCGATGGCGTTGATCATACAGGGCTTTGCGTTCTTGTTGGGCATCTTCAGTGTTCAAACGGGCAAGTGGTGGCATTGGGCCATACGAGTGGGAAACTCTTCGCCCAGAGATTCAGACGTAGAGGAGGGAACAGAAAAGAAATTAGTGTCGAATATTGTCGATGGTTGACGGCCAGTGGTGCACTGAACAGCAGAATTGTAGGCACAGGTGACGAAAGGTAAAACGTTGTTCCAGTTGCGGTAATCAAGAGCGATATACATGGATGCCTCAGATTTAGGACATACAAGCATGATGCTTTGTAGAGGCACGTGTGCACTGCGCTAGCATCATATGTGAATAGAAGCAAAATCTCATGACGAGATGCCACAGATTTAGGACGTACAATGCCACGGAAAACACTGGAGGCACGATGTAAAAACAATGCCGCTACACAATACTGAAGGTACGACAGATAACTATACGACACAATTTTATGACATACAACACACAACAGTACTACAAACAACGGTCCCATTTTACGACAAACAACAGTACTACATACAACAGACAAAAGTACTACACACTACAGCACTACAGACGACAGAACAGTACTACAGACGACAGGGCTGCAACTTACAATACACAATAGTACAACACACAACAGCGTCACAATTTACGACAGGCTAGATTTGTGTTGTATTTTTCGACTGGGCATCTCGGAAAAAGCGCGGTAAAAACGCTAGATGAGTCTATTGGTCTGAGGGTGCTAGCTAAAAGAAGTCGTATGGACGGTGTTCGATGTGCGCAGTATTTGCTCAAGGACTTGAGAAAGAAATGTATTTCCACGGTCCCTAATGAGAATACTTGGAGCTCATGACCCCAAACTATCGCACCAGGAAGAACTCGGTGACTTCAGAGGCGGCACCGGAGCGAAGAGGAGTGGTTTCAGCGTACCGCGTTAGATGGTCGATGGCAGCGACAACCCGATGGTTGCCATCTGACGTCACAGCGAGAGGACCAAACAATTTAAAAGATGCAGATGGGTAAGGCAGAGCTTGCAGTAGGCCAGCAGGAGAGGGTGTTGAACGCTTGCGATGCTGGCAAGAACGCTATGATGAAATGTATTCGGCGACGCTGGTAGAAAGTCTAGGCCTGAAGTAGCGGCTCTTGACATTGTTGTAACTTTTAAAGTGGCCTAAATGTCCAACAGTGGGGTTGTCGTGGTAAACCTCGATAATTTTAAAACGAAGAAAACGAGATACACCGGGTACCCAGCGTTGACCTGCAGGGTGATAAACTTCGCGGTAAAGCGTTACGTGGCGAAATCGGAACCGACGAAGCTGACGGCACAAGCCACTGTTTGGAACAAGTGATTCTCCATAGAGGCGAGCGTGGCTGTGCGGCAGTAGGGGTCAGTCAGCTGCAGGGACGTGAAATCAGTGTTGATCTCAGGTGGAGCTATACAGCGATGGGTGCTACATTCAGGTGGCCAGCAGAAGGCTGATTCGGATGTCAGGAGGGAGATGAGTCCGCAGGTGGAGCCGTGTCAGTAGGAAGCAATGGGCAGCGAGAGAGGGCGTCGGCGTCGAGGTATTTTCGCCCAGATTTATAGATGATGGAGCAGGTGTACTCTTGAAGACGTAGTGCCCAGCGAATCAGTCGACCCGATAAGGTCCTCAGCGTTGACAGCCAACAAAGTGCATGATGGTCTGTTACAATGGTGAAGTGGCGGCCATACAAACAAGGTCGAAATATTTTAATCGGCCAAACTACGGCGAAGCACTCTTGCTCGCTATTAGTATAGTTACGCTCAGCTGCAGTAAGCTTACGACTGGCGTTTGCCACGTCTTGCTCTTCAGACACCGTGTTGCGTTGCAAGAAAACCGTGCCAATACCGTGGCCACTGGCATCTGTGTGAAGTATGGTGGGTGCGTTCGCGTCAAAATGGCGAAGCCCAGGAGTGAAAGTGAGTACCTCTTGGGAGCTTTGAAGGCGTCTTAACACTCAGTGGACCAGATGCAAAGCGCTTGGTGCAACGATGTTTGCAAAGTTCTGAATAAAACGGCGGAAGTAGGAGGCTAAGCCAAGCAAGCTGCAAAGATCTATCTGACGTTCGGGCCGAGGAGAAAATTAATGACAGCCGCAAATTTTTCGGGATCAGGCTGGATTACTGCCTTACTGACGACATGGCCGAGTACTCTGATGGTCCTAATAGCAAAGTGGCATTTCTTGGCATTCACCTGAAGCCCCGCCTGGGCAAGGGACGTGAGGACCTCAGTGAGACGCAGTAAGTGCTGAGCGAAGTTCGACGAGAAGACAATGATGTCGTCGAGATAACATAGACACTGTTTTTCATTTCATGCCGCGAAGCACGGTATCAATCATGCGCTCAAAGGTGTTCGGCGCATTGCAGAGTCCGAAAGGCATCGCAATAAATTTGTAGACACCGTCGAGGGTAGAAAAGGCAGTCTTTTCCTTGTCTGCATCGTGCATAGGAATTTGCCAGTATCCCGAGCGAAAGTCGAGACTGCAGAAATACTCAGCGGCTTTGAGACAGTCTAATGCGTCATCAATACAAGGCAAAGGGTATACATCTTTGCGCGTGATCTTGTTAGGTGCTCGGTAATCCACGCAGAAGTGGACTGAGCCATCTTTTTTTCGAGCGAAAACCACAGGCGAGGAGCAATAGCTCGCGGATGGCCAGCTGACATTTCGAGCAAGCATGTCAGCAACTTTCTCCTCAATCACTTCCCGTTCTGCTGGCGAAATGCGATAAGGTCGTCGTCGAACAATAGCAGAGCCGTACATCTATCGATGAGAGGTGAGGGAGGTCTTCCCTAACGCTGAGGCGCACACATCAAAAGATTCTCGGTCTCGCAAGAGGATGTCTAGCAGAGCTGTGGACTGCTCGGATGTGAGGTAAGGGCTGATGGCGGCTGCGAGCGCAGAGGATGTCGGAAATGGAGGCTTGGCAGCAGGCGGTGGTGCACTGGAAAGTGTTTTGAGGGGAACAGGATCGCCATCAAAAGTAAACCCAACTGTGGCACTTCTGGGCAGTACGAACGGCTGCAAAGTTGTATTCAGGGCCGCAACCACCGCGCAACCACAGCTGAAGGAGGTGAGACACGCGGCAAGAGCTATGCTATCGGAGGTCCATCGAGGAGCGGTCATAACGAAGGCCTCGCCATCGGGAGGGTAGTCAATGCCACAATGATCAGCTGTTCGCGTCTTGGGGACGAACGAAATCAACTGCTGCGAACACGTATGGCGGTGAACAATCAGAAGTCGGTAATATATTGGGGTCCGTAATATGAATAAGGCGCTCACGGCTAGAGATGAGGGCGGACGCCTACGATGAGAAATCCTACCCTATGATCATGAGGTGAACGCACGTGGGGAGCGCAATCATTTCGATGTAATGCCTTTGGTTATCGATGCGGACACGTGCTGTGCATTGACCGGTGGCTTTGATAAGAGTGCCATTAGCTCTACGAAGTTGTGGAACAATGTATAGCGTTGGAACTTTGTGCAGGTGAGAACAGAGAGAGAAATGCATTACGGAATAAGCGGCTCAGTGTCGATGCGGGCCTCAACGCACAGTCCTTCAACAATCACTGCTAACATGTGCAACGGTCGGCCAGGAGGAATTGTAGATTTCTAACTCGAAGCAGCTTTCCCTCCAAAAACTGCTCCGGTTAGTTTTCCGCTCTAGGTTCGAAGGGTTGCGGCGCAGGACGAAGCGTTGACGGGCGGCGAAAAGGCGAAGAGGATCGGCGTCGGCAAGGACGCGAGGGCCGTGCAACATCGGTGGAATCCGGAGGAGAGGAGGAACGCCGGTAAGTATGAGTAGGGCAGAGCAAAATCATCAGGCTGGCGTACGCCGGCAAGTTCAAATGGAGGATAACCCCGTTGCTCGTCTTGCGGGCGGCAGCGACAGCCACGGGTAATGTGGCAATGTATCCCACATTAGTAGCACACAGGGCATAAGGGGCACCATAGTGGAATAGGATGCGGCACTCTAGGATATGATGCCATGGCAGCGACTTGACCGCACATGAGTGCTGAACAATTCGGGGAAGGCAGGGCGGATAGGCGGGATGCAATTTCGGCATATGTTGGCGAGGGAGGTTGGGAGGTTGGGAGGCGATGGGAGGCGGCGAGAGAGGTTAGGAGGTGATAGGAGGTGAAGCAGGTGCCAGAGTGCATTTGAAATTCATAAGTTCATCTTAGATGATGCTGTACGAAATCACGATTGCTGGCGGAAGAGTTGGAGATACAGCAGTGTGGTTGGTGAGGCCATTAATCTCCTCTCGGATCATGGTGAGTATTAGGGAACGCAAATTTCCATCTGTGAGGAAGCCGCCATCACTGGGGTCGTGCATGAGGCGGCACGAGTGTAGCTGGTCCAGACGTTGACAGGCAGATGTGATATGAGACACGGACGATAGATTCTGAACCACGAAAGCGTTGAAAGCAGCAGTGTTGATTCCCCTAATTAAGTGGCGAACACGCTCAGGTTCAGACCTAGCAGCGTTGACACGGCGTAAAAGGGCCGTAACGTCCTCGATATAGGCTGTATAGGACTCGAGGGCTGCTGGAGACGAGGTTCGAGTTTTTTCTTGGCCTGCTCTGAGCTACCAGCCGGAGTGATGAAAATTATGTTTAGCTGGTCCATGAGTGTAGGCCAGTCAGCAATGTCATCCTCGTAATTGAAGAACCAGGTTTTTCGACGTCGGCCAAGCAAAGGAAGACGTTGAGCAGTTTGTGAGCGCCATCCAAGACGTTAAATGTACTGACCCTGTTGAAGCTGTCGAGCCAGTCATGGACATCTTCACCGCGAAGGCCACCAAAGATATGAGGATTGCGCTGGCAGCTGGTGAGAGTCCAAGCAGGGGCAGCCGCAGTAGAATCAGCAGATGCTGGGGGTGAGCGAGCACCGTTGCCCTCATCAATTACATAGGGCTGCTGACGCAAGCTAAGGCCTGAATGGAGCTCCAGGGAGAATGGCAGGTGGGTCTAATGCGAGACGTGAGGAATAATAATCGCACCTCCACCACTTGTAGGGTAGCACTTGCAGGAACGTCTGTTCTTTTCTGGAACCAGCTGGAACACAGCGCGCGAGGCTCCGAGCAGCAGTCAGCGTCTGCGTTCGAAGCTGCTGCAGAATAATCAACGTAATGTATTTCATGATACACCTAGGCGTCAAAGCAGCCACAAAGTTCCCTCACTCTCAATGCAGCTGGAGACGTCAACATTGCGGAATGCACCTCAGCGGCTCGTTTTCTGGAACATCGTTTTTTATCACACTTGGCGCTAATGTATAGTAGCAGACACCGCCGCCTTTTTTCCTTTTCGGTGTTCCTCCTTCTTGTCAAAATTCTCAGCATCATTGTCTGCTTACGTAAACTGGCAGATCCTGCTGCACACGTCACCGTGAGTCAAATTTGCACATTATATACGAATTGCCGAGAACAGTATCGCTGGGGCGCAACCTCTAGGGCCCTAGCTACTGTGGCTCAAGTGGTAGGCAGTGTCAGATAAAAACGTTCGCCTATTAGACAACGCAATCTTGTTGAACGGTATGGTCTGGAAGGCTATTGGGTCGACGCAGGACTCTCAAAATTAAAATGCGGCTGTGGAAAGCAAAAACGATTCGTTTTGCAACTTGTTTGCTGCGCATCGTACAGAATTGCGCTGACTGCTAGATTTACCGTATTGAGGCAAATAAATATTCTAACAAAACAACAAATCCTAACCCCTTCTTTATCTTCTCATAAAAGACCCCAAAATACTGAGAAGTTTTTCATGCCGAACCTGAATTTTGTTGGCAATTGTTGAAAGTAACGGACAACAAATCTTGACTGTAGGGACTACCGGAGAGTGTGTATTTTAGTGAAATTGGTGCCAGATGCGGCAGCACAAGACAGGCGAAATGAAAGCTGAAGCTACAAGGAAGATACCGTAGCTGGCGACGCACATTACAGCGACCGGTAGACTCCTACACCATCAACTTTGCGAAGGAACACACACACAGAGAAACTTTGTTCTTCTTTAAAACCTATAACTAAACCAGTGGATGTGCTATGCTGACACGTTCCTAAATTACTTAGCCATGAAACACCGTCCATGTAAGTGGTTGCATAACGTTGGACGTCAATCATCTACCCTTATTACACGCTGGAGGATATTTGAGCCACAAGCTGCAAAATGGCAGGCTGCAGACGCTGTTTGCAAAACAAGACAAAGGCGTGCCCCACGTTGTTTCACTTAATGATCACTCCAGTATTTGTTCCACTGTAGTTCCTTTCATTGACATATAGTCAGTGGAATCGTGGACCGGCGAAAGAAAAAACAAAGCGTCTGCGTACGACGGCCAAACAGTTGCGCCCGGAAATAAGCGGAAAAATTAACCAGAGCCCGGCCGTTTCCCAATATTGCGTCAGCATCGGAGGCTGTGAGTTTTTTTTATTGGTCGCATAACGAACGCTACTTTCACTGCTCCATGTACGATGAGAGATAATGCCGCGTAATGGAAGCTTGCAGAAGCCGTGGAGGAGGTAGGGAGGCTGTACTTGGGCCTGAGCCTTATTAGCACTTGCTTTAGTGGCAAAAGTTTGGTGTAGCGTTTAGGGCATCACAAGAACATCAACGTATGCATGCAGAAGAAACAACAGTAAACAAGTAAATCCCTACCTTGGTATTTCAATGTATACATACACAAGCAACAACAGTAAAGGAGTAAATCTCTACCTGGGAATTTCATTTAAGGTGTTGTTGCAAGCAGCTGTTTGTCACTAATGTTGTAAGGCTAGATCTAGTAAGCAGAGTGTTGAGGAGGAAATGAGCGGGATGTTATAATGCATGAAGTAAAGAAGCCAACACAAGGCGCAGCCAAGGAAAGCGCAGGAAATTTTTATTTAATTTTTGCTTTGTTGTTGACCTAAATTAGTAGTTTATACAGTTTGAGATGAAAGGCAAATACAAAGTGGAAAAAAATGACGCGCCGATGGTGAGAACTGAACCCACGACCTCCGATTATCTTGACCGGTGACCTACTAAATGAGCTATATCGGTGCTATACCACCTTCTGGTTTGCGTATTAATGTAGCCTATTACAAACGTTTTGAGCAGTAACTAGCGCTACCTTCTCACATAGCGGCATACCTAGACCGTCCTGAGTCGCCGCGATCTGGGACATGTAAAAGCAGTGAAGTATAAAAGTTGAACACATTTATTACATTTTATTTTTGATTAGGACGAACAATTATCTTAAAGAGCAGAAGGCAGTGTATACAATTTCTTCATTACGGTCTTTAATTATGTACTGTCAAGCACGTTGTGAAATACATCAGGGTGGAAGCCGAAGCATAGGAAAGTGCACATTGAACAGAAAATTATATAGCAAGCCCGGAAAAATCAGAACGTTATGACATAACAACTACTAAAAAAGGCACACAAAAATATTAATACCACGTAAGTTCAAATGTTAGCATTGGGACAACACGTACAGAGAAAAGTGTCAAAAACACATTCATGTGAAGAAAAAACGACTGGACTGAATAATTATGGACAAACTCCCCAGTTTCTATTTTACGGTGCACGTCGCGACTTATATATGAATGACGCTGTTATAGTATCGCAAATGTTTTAACGTGTAACGAAATTTATCCATTTTTGGCAAGGAAAAGTGTCAAAGAATGGTTTCTGGTTTAGCTGCGCATAAAATATTAAGCTTAGCGAGAAACAGTTTCATTACAAGTATTAAATCATGTGTGATTCACAATTCCTTTTAATGTATGGCCTGCCCTCGTCAACGGGAGCAGAGAATATTTTTGTTCTCTTTCCTATAAACAAATTCTTTTTACAACGTTTCCATAATAAACCTACTGAAAAGTGTATGCGAAACGTACGAGATTGCTACGATGTGTACGAGAAATGTGGGAGATTTCTAAGAGCTATGCGATTTGTACAAGAATTCTATGAGGTCTCTAAGGGCGTCTACAATGTCTCGTAGAGTTGTACGAGGATTGTACGATGTCTCGTAGGGCGCCTACGGTGTCTCCTAGAGCGTGTACGATGTCTAGTAGGGTTGTACGAGGACTGTAGGATGTCTCCTACAGGTGTACGAGGGCTCAAGCAGCTTGTAGAAGATCTCGTAGAGTTCACGTAAAACCCCCGCAGACGCCGTACGCGGTCTCGTAGAGCTCGTAGCTCAGTTGTAGGAGACATCGTAACGCTCGCTTAAAATCACGATGCTCGTACAGCACCCGCATTCGATTTCGCAGTGCTCATTCAGGGTCCATGCCAGTTCAGTTGGCTCACTAAGCCTCCCCGTAAAAAATTAAACCAGTTATAACATGGTTCCATTCGGCCCCACACTGACCCATTAGATACAGCCATATATGAACTCAAATGGGCATAAAATTACGATCAATTTGGCAGCTAACGGAATTACCCAAATGGTTTTGCAAACAATGGGCACTCCCAATTGTTCCCACGTTCATAATGATCATTTAGAATCCCTACTGGATTTTCCACATTACACAGGATTACAATTCATATATGTCCTATCCTATTGGATATTCAAATCGGTTTTGAAAATTTGAATTGGTCCCCGGGATTTCAAATGGCACTTCATGGTATATATATAAGTTCTCAATTGGATGTTCTAGTTGGTTTGGAAGATATTCATAAGTGTATGTCTTCATCAGTACAGTTCAGTTTTGTCATTCAGTCGTGTCCGACTCTTCGTGACCCTATGAACCATATCACGCCACGTTTTCCGGTCTCTCACTATCTTCCTAGCATCACATAGCTTCATCTACAGCGCCTCGAGGATGCCATCTAATCATCGCGTTCGCTGCCTACCCCTTCTCCGGTGACCCTCAACCTTTTTCAACATCAAATATTTCTCCAGCGACTCCTCTCTTCTACTCAGGTGACTAAAGTAGCTGAGCTTTAACTTTAGAATTTGAACCTCCAATGAGCATTCAGGGCTTATGGTCGACAATATCGACTGATTTAATCTTCTGGCCGTCCAAGGAACTCTCAAGATTCTCCGCCAGCACCACAATTCAAACGAGTCAATTCTTCGGCGGTCAGCCTTCTTCACAATCCAACTCTCGCATCCATACATCACAACTGGAAAGACCATAGCACGAGTTACACGGATCTTGGTTGGCAGACTAATGTCTCTGCTCTTTACTAGGCAGTCAAGGCTAGCCATGGCTCTCTTTCCCAGAAGTAGGCGTCTCCTAATTTCATGGCTGCAGTCTCCTTCCGGGGTTACCTTGGAGCCCAAGAAGAGAAAATCTGTCACAGTCTCCACTTCTTGTCCCTTTATGCTCCAGGACTTGATGGGGCAAGACGCGATGATCTTTGTCTTTTTAATGTTCAGTTTAAGCCCAAACTTCTCTCTCTTCTTGTACGCGCATCAGAAGTCTCTTGAGCTCCACTTCACTTTCTGCCATTTAAGTGGTATCATCCGCATGTATGTCGTCATATTTGACAGGTAAGTAGAAAAGATCATTAAGATAATTAAAGTTTGTGTCGTAGTTTTACAGTTTTATCACCGAGTTAGACAGTTGATACCAATTTCCTTCATCTGGTTGGCGAACCATATTGTATTTACATGTTAATTCCTGAATAATCATTGATATATATGCCATATATATTTGAAGTTTAATGCTTTTGTATATCTACATGGACATGCTGCTTACATTGGATGTAAAATATAGGCAATAGAATACATATTCTTTAATAAATACAGACTTCAGCATGAACATATCACAAAACAAAAATATATCCGCAATATATATTTATCATGGCATGAAAGAAATGCGGAAGAAATAAGATCGATTAAGACAAGATTTGAGCATTGTAACTTAATTCATTGAACGCACATCAGTGGCATAACATGCAGAAGATCAAAGATTAATTATAATTATCAGTGCAAAATATAAGAAGAGAAAGTAGTTACACAAAGTTAAAATAATTTTGGAGCTTCAGCTAGTTTACCTCAATAATAGACGTGGCAGCATCTTAAACATGAACTGCATTTTCATTCCGCAAATTTTTATGTAATTTTTTTGTTTAAGGTTATGTACTTTTCAAAAATATTACCAATGTTACAGCATTCACTAAATGCCCCACTAACACACATTTGACCCTACGTGGCTATAGACATTGCATGCAGAGGGAACACATGGGTTCGAGCTTTAGTATCAACGTATTTATTTGATTAAACTACTATTTTCTGAAATTCCCTCATTAGAAGAGATTCCTTGATAATTGGCTTCATTTGCACCCTCCCTATTTTGTTAGCTTTATTTCACTGTGGGATGTTTGAAATTCTTACGCGAGGTCGTGTAACTGTGATGTCATGACCAATATGTCCACTAATCAGGATTTTTTTTGTATTTATTGCGCAGAATCTTTTCAGTCGAATGAGAACTGTTCACTTAAAGTTTAGTAAATGATGTTCCTGCTGCACACCTTGACTAGCACTGCCCTTCGTTCATTGTATCTGCCACTATGCTGTGTGCACAATGTTGATGTGTTGCCGCGGCCATGTATAAGATAGTCAAACTGGCAGTCAAAATCACCCTTATATTATATTTTGCATATGAATGGAGGTGACGCACTATAACTGCACAGCTTTACCACCGTCACGCATCATAAGTTTGTATGAAGAATTGGCTTGGAGTTTCATCTGTAAAAGGAAAAGTAAGTTGTGATAGCAGAAATGTGAAATCCAACTCCCGTACTGAACTTCACGAACTCATAATCCCTTGCAAAGACCACAGAAAGACAATTCTCAAACGACTGAACTGCGCTAACAGATGCGATGGGAGAGAAGATGACAACAATTCTGCTTCTTTCTCTACATCACTCATTTGACTGATTATAAACAACCGGATTGACTCTCTTTTTCAGCACAAGGATATGCCGAGCAAAAAAGCTGCTACAGCCTTTTGAGTTTTGACTTGCACATCTACATCTGTACGCCATTTTTATGTTTCCTGAGACTATAACAAACCCTTGCTGAACTGAACTACTATGAATTGAAGCTTTCTGCTGCAAAATGACACTTGCAAATGCTGTCCGTCTCATTGTCACATGAAAAAAAAAAGAAATGATTGAATCGGTGATCTTAGACTAATGAAAAGATGCAAAAATCCTAGTACTTTATGAGGGGTGATACCAACAGTATATGGGTTGCATCTCGAAGCTATGCATACTATACACATATATGCTGCAGCATAATATTGCAAGGAAATGTCTTTTAGATGGCATATTTTTCAGTGTCACTGAAGGCTGCGTCACGCGAGATGCGTAACCTATTGAAGAAAGCTGCACGTGCAACTCGTCCACCAATATATGCTGTGCAGTTTCCAACAGCAGTGCATAATTATTTATGCTGCGTGGAACAAGCAGCTTGGCTGCTTTTGCTTCTTTACTGCATGTATGGTGTAGGCCACAGAGACAAGTTGAAACATTTGTATGGTCAGTTTCATTAGTGCTTAATTGAAGTAGCGTGCACGCAAACAGGTGTAGGTAAAAACGTCCCCGGAAAAAACGTCTACGGAAGAAAAAACCCCTGAAGAAGCGGAAACTAGGAAAAAACGTCCCCAAGGCCAAAACCGGCCCTAAAAAAATTTATTCCGAAACACACATGAAAAAAACAAACAAATTTTATGCCATTCTTTCTTGGCTTTAAGTTAAATGTAATCATCATATGGAACCTGCGTCCTCTGGGGGCCCGAAATGTTCACAAGAACTGCGTAAATTAAAGCATGTCACTGTATTACCGCTGCCATCATTTTTTTTCTCATGAATGCCCGCATCAATTCGATGTTCGCGGTCAATTCCAAGCCGACAGGTAAAACCGCTGCAATAAACTTAACATGCATCATTCATCATTGCAGCTCGCCGCGGGGAAACATAGTCTACGTCCTATAGCGCAAGACTCCAGCCCTGTTCGGGGACATTTTTTCCTACTTCGCCAATAGGGACATTTTTTCCGGGGTCATTTGCCCCGGGGACGCTTTTTCCGGGGACGTTTTTACCGGATCCCCACGTAAACACCCCACACTGTCTTCGCTTGAAGCTTGACCGGTAAGCTATTTTTGCATGTCGCATATCTTGCCTGACTGCAGGCGCCATGCTTTCAAACAACTGTTTTTGCTTTTGCTATAAGCTAGAGCCATTAAAATTTCATCACCATTCAAGAGTTAAACACTGTTAGTAGTGATGCACACATCACAAAAGAAAGTATCGCTCGCAGGTGACCAGTGGAACAGTGTGCGAGCACGATTCGGCATCTGTTTCCAAACAAATCACTTGATCTTCCAATATAAACGCACAACTAAAACAATGGCCACTGTCGCTGTTTATGATCAGGAATTTTTGCAAGGAACTTGGCGATGCATTGGGCCAAAGCTCCGATTTGCTGAACCACCGCAACGCATTTCTTATCTGTCAACCCGACGTTCATGACAAGCACGCATAGTTTTTCCAGCATCGCAAAAAAAAGAAGCGAAACTCACGGTGGTCTTTTCTGCCACCGCTAGCTTTCGCTAGCACCGCCACATTTCTGAATGCGCAAACTACAGGCGCGCATACAAGACAAACATGTAGCGTTAGCGCGTAGACACTTGACATCGTGCTTGCCGCTGTTAGGCGAACAGCAAAGCCGTTGAAGTCGGCAACTTCCGAAAACGAAACAAGTCGAAATCAGCCGAAGCAGCCGAAGCTGATCGCAGTGCTAGTCATAGCCATTGGTGGCGGCGTCACGGCGTCGCGCTTTCTTTTGTGCTGCTGGCGGCGTCATGCTCTCGAGATTTGCGAGGCACAGAGCGCAGCAAAATAGCTCATGCGATGTGCAGAAGCGTCGTCAGGTTCTGTGTAAACCTGTGCAAAAAGTGTGCCGGCGTGCCCAACAGATAGTGCGTCTTCCTTTGTGCGCTTTCACTGGAAACACTACGCTGACGGCGGGATTATTGGAGGGCAGTCACCACCCGGGACACGTTTGGCATCTCAGATGTAAGTAAATTTCCTTCTGTCCTGCACATTGTTCTGAAAACAGCGCAGAACTGGTCATGCATGCCAACACAATGCTAGTTTGTTAGTTAGTAAAGAACAAGACGCGTTCATAACAAACGGTTGTTTGGTTTTGACAAAGTAAGGGGGGGGGTTAATGCGTTTGCAGTGTCTTGGAAAAGAGACAGTGTCATGGGCTGCACGAGTGGAGTATAATATGCCGTACAAATCATCATTCATAAGCTCATTGCGGGGTGCATGATGCCGGTGCAGTACTGCGATTCAGCCTTCGGCAAGAATTTAGTATGGGCAACTTCGTAAGTGCCTCGACCCGGTTCCTATGTTGTGCTGCAGTTGAAGCTCCGGCGCTTGTGCATTGAATTTACACGGACTGAATAAGCGGTAAAACCTACCTGCGTTACGACAGGGCTAGCTCATTATTCAAATGCTTCATAAATATTGCGGATTATGAGAAAGGAGCCGGCGAACTCGCGACGGCAGTATGATTCAGCTGTAACCGTACTTAAAGCACCATTGTCGAGCCTTGGGTGCAAGTAGAAGGTAAAAAAAAAGTTTTTTAGCTATTTTGAATTTTTTCACCTGTATTGGCTTCACATTTTCTTTTGCATAATTTGTTTTGACTGAAGTAATCCACAAAAACTACAAAGTGCATATAAATGACAGACACCAAACTCAGGCCTTCAGTCTAAAAATAGCAGTAAGGTGTAAAGTTAATTATGCATTCAACAGTACCAATCGTATTGATTTTCTTGTGTAATTATCTACAAATGAAGCAAAAAAATCAACTAATTGTGCTGAGATGCCCCATCGACATCTTCCCTGATATGAAATGTGAATAAAAATGTGTGCAGGTTTCTTTGTACTCAGTGTATGAAATTCATGTAGGTTTTAAATTGAGGAGTGCATGCAGGATTCCAAGCAAAACAAGCCTTTGCTTAAGGTATCATTCCAGTGTGGTGTTTTTGTTTAAATTTATGCATGTTTTGTAGAAACAACTGTAGATGTTGATAAGGAAGTGGTTTCGAGGGGTGGCTGCTCCTGGCCCTACGGTGCTGGGATTGGTAGGTCACCGCAGCTTGCGGCGGGGGCTAGCCTGCCACTGGATTTCTATCTGTTGTAGGCAGTCTTTGTACCTACTACCGTTTCAGTGGTGGACGACGGCTGTCGCGACGTGCCTCTCTCTCCCACTTTTTTCTTCTCTATTTTCTCTTCTGTCCGCACTAGGCAGTGGAGGTGGCTCAGCTACAGAGCCAGTAGTAGGCCCGTGCATTTTCGTTATCTTCTTCCTTTAGTCGCAACAACAAGTGGTGGTGTGTCTGGATCTAGCTCATGAATGGCTACCATATTTATGAATCGTTTGGTGGCCGCATGCACTTCCATACATGGTTTGAACAGTCACGTTACATTCTGCAAATTACTTCTTTTTACTTTTTGAATGGATGTGTTTCCACTTTTGAGTGCGTAGCCTTTCACAATTCATAATTGATCGGGTGAGCGTGTTTTGACATGATGAAAGGTTTGGCAGTTCGATAGCATTGGCCCGTCATGATGCACAAGCAGCAGACTGCTTGCTGCGCTGGTGCCAATATCTTCCTAGATATCACTTGATCATCATGTCAGTGTTGAAATCATTTAATGGAAGTGTACAGATAGCTATAATCCCACATTTTCTTCACTGGCTTGCAGGCAGGAACTTGTCAGCAAAGCAGCTTTAAAAAGGAAAGCTCACAAAAATTATTTCTCTAATTGGCTGTTAAAACTGGAAAAAAACTATTGTATAACTAGACTACTCACACGCCATGTCAACTTCAGCCAAAAAAAGGTTGGATAATAGAGGCAGTTGCACTGCAGTCCTGATAAATATGTTGAAGTTGTTGAAACATAACTTGGGCTTTGAGTGCAAAATGAATCCCAGCTAGATCTGCTAGAGAGCAAGTAAAGTTGAAAGATGGAAACATAGCACTTGACTGAATTCTCTTGTGAAAATTTATATATCTGGTCCGACTCTGCACATTCTTCCGAGTTGACGTAGTGGGAGCTAGGGATGAACTTTTGCCTTTCTTGGTGCACTGCTTGTGTGTAACCCGAGTTGGGGTGGAACATTGCGTGTTCAGAGGGTGGTAGGGAAGCAAACTTGGTGGCACTGGGAAGGCTATGAACAATATGAGGATGATAGGCTGCCTTTAGACTGACTGGCTTGCATTTCTCGGTGTGTTTTGTATGTGCGAATGTTCCATAAGCTGCCACATATGTTTTTGGATTTGATGTTGAGGTGACTGGAATGATCAAAAACTCAATGTTATGATCGAAGTCCTCAGAACATGCTGTGATTTTACTCATGGATTAAGTTGCAGACATTGTTTGCTGGGCATACATACCTTTGAGAGGAAATCCAGTAGATGAAGGTACGGGCAGAGTGCTTGCTTATTATTCCAACCTAACTGCCCAAACAATGTCACCATTTTCTGGAAACAGATTGTTCAAGCTTTCAGCCTTCCAGTTGTTCACTCGTGTAATACAGTGAAGCGCATTTACGCCTTGGCACATGGCAGGCTCAGGGGCTTGTTCATCGCTACTGTACTAAGACCTCAAGTGGACTCGAAATGCCTTTTTCCATTGCCATGAATTAGGGTTTAAAAGAAGGTTTGATGACGGACATACTGTTTGCTCTGTTAGCAGGTAACGAAGAGTTAGCATAACATTTCTTACAAGTTACACTATCTGGCACCTCTTGATGTGTGTTGCGCCTGCTACGTCACTGAATCCTTTGTGTGAGATCGAAGGTCCCTGCAGGATCACAGACTTTTATAATGCTACTTAAATTATGAGCAGATCGAGGTGGTCGATAGTAAAACTCTGTTAATGGTGAATTCCAATAACAGACTGTGGTCACTTATAGAACATTCTTTTCTGCTCATTTTGGACCAACTGTATTCCAAATGCAGATCCGGAACACAGGTTTCATCTTCCAAACGCAGATGGGGAGCGATTGCTGGGTCAAGATCGCTCCATGGAGCAGTCTGGATTGCTCTGCCGAAATCAACAGGACCGGCTGGAAGTTTACTTTATTATGTGTTCAGCTGCACCTACCAGTAGATTGTCTCTGCTGCGCTGGCTGTGCACTCTGCAATAATGGACTATTGGTACTTGCCGCTGCTACGAATGCAAATTGCTGTCATGAACTAGTGCTCACTTTTGAGGAAAGCAAGTCTGAGAGCAGCAGTATTCTGCAATAATCTTTTTTAAAGACCTCAGCTCAGGGTGCGACTGGAAAACTATGTGCAGAAACAATCTTTGTGTGCTATTTGTGAACTCGAAGCCATTCCTCAACTCTGAAACAGTGAAAACAGTGATCTGAGTCTTTGTTTTATTTGAGAATAGTGCCAAAGAAATCTTACCATGCTTGCCCGCACTCTACTATCTGAAAGAATGGCATAAACTGTTGAGGTCAACACCATTCTAAGAAGTAGCAAGAGAAATGCAGACCTATTACAGGTTTAAAACAGACGGCATGTGTACATGAAGCACAGGCTAGCGCACAGAATGACTGGCAATTCCTGTCAGTCCATGGGTACTACCTACTTGCGCTAGCATGAGTTCCAAACACAGTCGAGACACAATCTGCGCTGGATGCAGGTGCTCTTGTTGTGGAGCGGGCAATCCACTTAAGTTCTGGGATTGCAATTCACTATGTGCGGAGGAAAAGCAAGTGAACATCTCTCTGCTGGCATATATCACATTGCCTGTTGCCATCGCTTTTGGTTTCAGTATGTGCTAGTGACAGGAATCCTCACAGCTCAAGTGGGAGTGGAGACACTGATCTGCGCCATTATGGAAATCCAAGATGTTAGCATGGGCAAACATCTCTTTGCATCACCATGAAGGTTGCTAAGACTCAGCTCCATGTACGAGCAAGCGAGTACAATGCGGGCATATGTCACAGCTCGTTAACTATGGGCCTACAGCAACAGCTGCCATTCCTTTAATGAGAAATCTCGACTAAAAAGGCAGTTTTACAAAAAGCAAAGTAAATGATGATAATGACTTTTTTTTTCATTTAACAAACAGATGGTCAGAGTGAAGAACTCATGCCACGACTGCTAATATGCCTCTACTGCCCCATTTGTAAAGCAAACAGATTGAAGCTCTCGAATGAGCATGTTTACAGTCGTGAGCAGCTCTGTTAGATGTGTGTCCATAGGGTGGCACATTGTTTCATTGTTCAAAAGAATACTAAACAATAGGTGGTTTGCAAACTTAAAGGGGAAAGAACAGAGATGCTGGCTGTATTTCTGTTTCGTTTTTTTTTCCTAAAAAAAAGAAGCTGGCTGTAGATGCAGAATTACTGTGAATGGTGAGAGGTGGACAGGTACCAAGCAGTCATGAACTGCACCTGGACTTTGCAAGGAGCCTCATGCTACTCATGAGCCACAGCTTGGCCATACCTAGCTTATATAAGCTTGGCTTGTACAAAACATGCTTGCAAATGTAACCTTGCCTCAAGGCTGCCTACACCCTACTGTGGCAGCTTCAGCGTTTAGGACATTTGACTAGTGAGCTGGGTGACGTGGGCTCGGTCTTAGCTGGGGTGGTTATATTTCGATGGTGGAAAAATGCTAAGTGCCCATGTGCTTTATAGTGTCAGTGCACATTAAAGAAGCGTAGATGGTCGAAAATATCCAGAGCTATCTACAATGGCTGACCCTCGAAGTCAGTTTCTTTGGCATGTTGAACCCCATGATCAAATCAAGGCTGCCTACTGTTAGCATTAGTAGAGTACCGTCGCAATGCCACAAAGTCTGCCCCTCACCACACTCCTAAATTTCGTTGTTTGCAACTCTGCTCAGGTTACTTAGTTTGATGACCCCTTTTCCTGAAACAGTAGCAGTTGACGAAAAGAAGTGTAAAAGCATATCTCACGCCAATGCACTGAACTCCGAGAAAGGTGCTGATTTGGTCATAATTTTTTTTTCATGAGAATTTGGTCAGTGTCATAATATGACCCTTGGAAAGTCATATCTCTGCTGAAATGTTCATGTGACAATCTGGGTAGCTTTTATAGATTGCTTGGATATGATATCATAAGTGCTATGATGGTGAACTGTGCTTAGTGTCTGCAGTACCTTCATGATGAAGATGGTGTATGCAAATTAGACAGATTTTCGCTCTACTTTTGGTTCACCAGTGGGTGCCTAGTGAGTCGTCAGTGCAAGCTATCCATAGGTTCACTTTATATAGCAATTTATATAGCTGTGAAGTTCTCATAATAGCAGAAGTATCATATTTATGGGTCACTAACTTTTTTTTTAATATAAGATAAGTAAATACGCCGTCGGCAACCTTAGAGCGCAGCGTGCTCTTTACCTGTATTACCTGTTTATCATGGATAGAATAATGGTGCTGTACTCCTGTGCTACTTTCAATGTTCAATTCTACATGGTAGCACATCACTATACTCAGGGTTAAATATCTGGCTATGCAGCTGAAGCTGGGCAAGAAAGTGAAGGCAACATACCTCTCTTCCCTTGCCATGTAGAATGGGTTACTTCAGCGCTAGTGACCTTGCATTAACTCTCCAACTTTCTCCCTTCACTTCAAGCCTGCACATGCCTAGCCCAAATAGTGAGCAAACCACTCTCCTCGGCAAAGAGACTAAAACTTGTCTCTTTTCCTTTCGAACCTTGGCTGCATAGCCCACAACATGTATCCGTGTATAGCAAGATTCAATGCCATATTTCCTCTTACTGTCGGAGCACCCTCTGTTTCTGCTGTACCACCCTTGCAGCAGCCCAGTGTTTTGTTTACCACAGAAATTCATGTCTGTGCAAGCTACACTGGCATGAAGAGCTGCATTTCTGAGCCAACTTTCATGCTTTATGATGATGCTCTCTTTGATTACCTTTAAGTGGCATAAAACCTGGTCATGTGTGTTGGTCAGTACCAAATGAAGTAAATTTCTTTGACTAACATACTTTGAGAAGGATGGCAATTTGCATGAGTTGGTAAGACATCATCTTGAAAGTAGCAGCACGAAAAAACAAGGATGTGAAAGGAGGCAAGCAGGCAATAACCCCCAACTAAATTTTATTGACGCAAACATGAAATATATAAAGCCAAGCAACGCAGCAAACAGCTCAGTCACTCTAAGCAGACAGCAAAACATGAATCACTAAAATATCCGAACGGTTCCACTTATGTAGATATAGGTAGAGGTACCAACTTGGCTGTGCATTGTAAAGAATGCACTGGTTGCTTTCAGTTTCTTTCAGCTGCCAAATTCTGGCTGTCATCCATTTCAAATCAGCCGGAAAATCATTGAAGCTGAAGGCATTTCGCGACTAGGTAATGAAGGTGCTAGTGAGCCGTCCATCGTGTTAACATGCAGTGAGTTGGGATATCTAGATTAGGGTAGTGCTCTTAAATTTTAGTGACTCATGTTTTGCTTTCTGCTTATAAGTAATTGAGTGGTTTGCATTGTTGCTTGACTCCTTTATATGTTGCAAGTTAGTGCTTGTCTTGTCTCCTTTCACAGCCTTGTTTTTTCGGGCTGCTTGTTTCAAGATAAAATACAATTTCTGCTACTTAGGTCATAAAATGAATTCTAATGAAGTTCCGCATCTCTTACAAAAGTAGTATTGTAGTTGCAGGCATGTATTAAGGCCCTGCACTACAAATTAAGAGGCTCACTCGATATAAAGCATAAAGGGTGAGCTTGCCTGATCTTGGGCCTAGTGAGCATTAGTGGATTATGGATAGGTTGATGTTAAAATGTACTTGCAGTTAAAATCAAGTAAATTCTTTATTTTGTAACTAGGGGCACTGTGATGCCTGACCTGTTCTTTTGCCAGGCTGGCGACGAGATGGAGTGAAAGGATTTATTTCAGTGTTGGTGTGTCTCGGGTGATGTCAACATTGTTTCTTCTCTGGCTTTATAGGCAGTCGCCCTTCAACGAATTCAATTCTAAAGTGAAAGTTTGAATCCAAAAAAATATTAATCTAGGATTACTTAGCAGGCAGAGGCGAATTCATACAGTGACTTATTTGGCCAGGCTGGCGACGAGATGGAGTGAAAGGATTTATTTCAGTGTTGGTATGTCTCGGGTGATGTCAACATTGTTTCTTCTCAGGCTTTATAGGCAGTCGCCCTTCAACGAATTCAATCCTAAAGTGAAAGTTTGAATCCAAAATAATATTAATCTAAGATTAATTAGCAGGCAGAGGCGGATTCATACAGTGACTTACACCAGCATGCCACGCATCATTTCAAAAAAAAAAAGAAAGCAGTATTGCGGTGTTCCTATTCTATGCCTTTATTTCTTGCTCACAAAGCCTCTGCATGTAGGTCTTGCACTATATTACGCTTTAATTTGTTGGTTCATGGTACTTTTTACCTTACAGCAAGCTCCATGTGGCTTCAAAGCAGTGGCTTCTTCAAGCTCTACAATATCCTTTGCCAGAATCGCACAGTGCTATGATGGGCAAGTAAGACATTGATGTAAGTGCTGAAGACATTTTTAAGCATGTGTAGTTTCTTATCTGCCTAACCTACTATTTCATGTGTGACTCCCTATGTTTATTTGGAGGTTCAGGTTTCTTCAGTGTTTTCTTTGATTACTGCCGTTACAAACCAGCAAATGCCATGGCTGGCTATGGCATTTGGCTGCTGAGCCTGAGAATACGGAATAGAATCATGCCTGGGGCCTGTCGATACAGGCAAAATGCAAATTTGCCTACATGTTGGGTAGTGCCAGTGCACAGTTTAAAGAACTTTTTGTGGAAGAGGGAGGGCTCTGGAAATTAGCCCAGAAGCCCTCTTTCATGATGTCTCTCATAGCTCATGTTCAGCTTTAGGGTGATAAAAGGACATTGAGGACAAGCTGAAGCTGGCTTGTGCTATACATTTCTGCATTCTATTCACTAAAATGCTATTTTACAGAAAATGCAAGTTTCTTTTTAAGGTAGGAAAAGCCAGAAGTTTTGAAACAAATGTCATTACCAGCTGATTTTATAAGATGTGAGGATAGTACACCTTGAAGTGAAGGCTCATGCACCTTCACTGTGGTTGCTGCAGTTGTTGGGCTAGTTATATTCCTCTGACTGCAAGTTAAATTAGCAGAACACAGTAGCGGCAGTGCAGTCGATATAGGTTTCAGTTGTCTTGACATTGCACTGCTTTCACATAAGCACTACCATCTTTCATTTGAAAATAATTGACAGTATTCTGAGTAGTGGCAGGCCGGCCACATGTGATCAGAGTTCTTGAGTGCATACTGGTTGCAGATTTCCACCATACCGCCATGGCTGGGATGCCACGTACCGGGATGCCAGTAGCACTGCGGCAACTGAGAAGGAAGTGGTTGAGCGTTTAATTGGATGGGAAAATTCAGTGTTATCTGTGCTTTTAAGTGTTATGCTGATGTAATTTGTGCATGTGGAATCATGTCAAGCAGTTATTACTTCTTGGCTAGCTGTATTGGCGGCGGAGGTACTACAAACTACTGAGGAAAGTGTTGCTGGCTTCTGTCCTCATTGAAATGGAGCTGCTGATGATAACAAATGTGGCAAGAAACAGGTGGCCTTGCTTCCACCTTGAAATATGTGCGTGTTTGTGAAAAGCATTGTTTTGAGGCTTAAAAGTAACCGATACCATACCCATTCCATGGAGAATAGACCAAAGCACATCCTCATGATTTGTGAGTGAGGAGGGAGAACTCATAAGTTTCAGCAAGTGTAAATGGCGGTATGGGGTTGTTCTGGCAGAATACTTCTGCAGTGCTTCTCTTCTCAGCAAAAACCCCTTCACTGTGGTGACAAAACCTGTTTTGGGTGCAGAAATAGGGTGCTGCCGGGAGACGTCTCTTGTGACAATGACCACAACCATTACCTGCTCCACTCTGCCTTGGCTTGCTCTATCTATTAAAGGGATTGAACGCTTAAGAGCATCTTAGCCTTACAGGTACCATTCATAACCCCCCTCCCTTCCCTTCTGGTTTTCAATAGAGAAGGCATGCTCCTCCCAAGATTCGTGCATAACATGAGACTTAATACAGAAATATTCAGCATTGCACCCAACTTCTGCCGCAACGGGGACTGGGAGAATATTTTTGCAGGTCGTCAGTGCACAATCACATAATACTTCATTGACATAACCTACTATATGTCACCTACACATTACTCGTGGAGTTTGTATTCTTTTTTTCTTGAGAGACAAGCGCTGCTCAGTCAAAAGGCACGATGTGGGGGAATGTGGAAGAGCACTGATTCTGTGTGTTCGCAACTTTTGCTTAGCTTTCGTTCTTTTTCTTCTGGTGGTTTGGCAGGGTTGCTGATATTCGAGCGACACAAGAACTGAGTCATGAGTCTGCTTCTTCGCAGTGGGATCGTTCGTTTGTTTTCCTCATTGTAATGAAAATGTGCAAGGGTACTGACCCTATGTGGGGCTGTGAACATATTTGTAGTGCAAGAGTTATTTGCACACATGCACACCACACACTTGCAGTTTTGTAGTGGCGAAAAGAAATAGCTGTCAAGACTGAGAGCATCTTCTAAGGGCACATAAATGTTGATGTTTGAAATTAAGCTGTGATTTTATACAAGATGTGGCTTAGTTTAAGAACAAACAATTTTTTAGCACTATAGTTGTTTCATGTAACGGGTTTAACTTAAGGTACACAGGTGGCCGATTGGGCCCTGTGCTCTAACACACTGTGCACAGATGCAGTCAAATCTTTAGTGCTCCATATCTTCTGCTCAGGCCAAAGCAACCCATACCTTGTTGACACAAAAGTGACGTGTCTATATTATTCCTGCATATCCTGCGTGGCGGTTTTTTTCCTTTTTCATTCTACTGGGAAGGAGTGAGAAAAGGGCTGCAAGGTCTTTCTCGTCTATGCGGGAAGGACGAAAGGGTGCTAGGAGGTTGGCTGTCAAAGTGCTTTAAAACGACTGACTGCTTCAAGCTGCCCGGGGCGCTCAATAAATTGTGGGTGGGTGGGAAGGGGGAGTGGAGGTAGTGGGAGGGGGGTCTAGCTGTTCTCCGAGCTAAGCGCACAGCAGCATGTATGCTTCTTTTTTTTTACTTAGCAGTGCGGAGAGGATAAAAAAATGGGAGCGGGGGGGGGGGATGGCTGGCCAGCGCAGGTGGCGCGGTTTCAAACGAGTAACCGCCTGGAGCTGCCCTTGGCAAAGCACAGAGCAGTATGCACGCTTGCTCCTTTTTTTCGTAGTAGTGAGGTGTGCGCTGTGACAGCCTGAGTGGCAGTGGAGGGAGCACTGAAGGTTTGGCTGCTTCTGTGCCCGTGCACTGGGGCAGGTTTTGTACCTTAAGCCCGCTATGTGATACAAGCCTGAATCACTTTGGGGCGTTAAACCCCATAAACCAAACCTTATGTGAAATATCTTGTATACTATTTCATGACTTAATCCAAACATCAATGTTTAAGCACCGTTTAGAAGATACTCTGTCTTGACAGAATAATTTTTTGCGCCACTACAAAGCTGCATGTGTATGGGCGTGTTCGCAAATAACTCAAGCTCTGGTACTGAATATATGCAGCCCCACATACGGCAAGTACTCTTGCACATATTCATTACACTGCGGAGAGCAAACGCACCATCCCGGTGACATGATGCGAAAAAGCCGACTCAACTCCAGAGTCCCCGCGTCGCTTTGCATACCAGCCGCCCCACTAAACTATCGAAAGAAACAGAACGAAAGCAAAAAATTGCAAACGCACATAATCAGTGCTCACTACATTCCCGCGCATCTCGTCTTGACTGAGCAGTGCGCATCTGTTAAAAAAAAATACATATACATATATGTGTAGCCTATAATACATATATGTGTCGTATACGCTACGTCTTCCATGTGTGACGTGACTGTGCACCCAGGACCTGCAAAAATATTTTCCCACAGGAATCGCGCTATGCAGGATAGCTGATACTCTCAGTTTTTTAAAGAGCCTTTGTAGATAATTGTGCCCCCATTTTCACCCTGGTCAGTTCAAGGAGCAAGAGGCACGTAGGAGCACAATTACCTATTATAATCTGTATGATCCTGAATGGGCCAGGGCTCCTGTGCCATTTGCAGGGCAGCGTACAGCTTGTGAGATTGAGTATCGTGACAGGAAATTGGCACTTCACAAAAAATACTTTCACTTGAACTTCAACTCCATGCAGCCCTCAATGCCTGCTTTTCATTTGTTGGCAGTTAGGTGACCTTGAGGTCTCATCGACTGCCACTCAACTTGTAAACATGGGACATTATATCATTTGCTCGCTATTTGTGCTTTGTTCTGCGAGTTTATCCAGCTTTTCACAAAAGTGGATGCAGTGAGTATGCACAGATCTGTTCTGTGAAGCATTGCCGAGTGACGGCCCAGGTCAACCCTGTTCAACGCAGAACTTCTGCCATATTGTTTCGTGGGTATAGCTTTGGCTACCCTCCTGACATCCCAGCTTTTGACACCAAGTATGCATAACCATAGCCTATCACAAACTGCAATGCTGTAATTGATCATCACATACTTCTGTGGTGCTGCACTTTTCAAATTGTCACTATATGGGAGCAATGTTTCAGAACCTACCTAATGCAGAGCTATGATACACATTTGAGGACTAAGAGCAAGTTTGCGCTGCATGGTGACTTCGAGAGACAGGGACACACTTGTGGGAAAAGGCATGTTGTGTACATACCTTCCAACCCTTTGATTTTCCAGAAAACCAGATTTTTGACCGAACTTTCTGATTGCACGATCACTGCCCTAAATGTTCCGATAAGGGGCTTCTGCCTGCAAAAAATGGCTTTTGCAAATCCGGCACTGAGGAATCAGCAGCCACGTCTTAATTGCCAGCATCTCCATCAGAGGCCCCACTAGCACCATTGGCATCATTGGCTGAGCAGGAAATCAATCAAAGCAGACTTTAGCTGAGCGAGATTAGGTATGGCTGGCCGCACACACAGTTGGTGTACTGCGTTTATTGTAGGCAGCAGTGCTCAGCTAATGCAGCCACAGTAGATATAGATGCTTTGCTGGCTTCGCTTTCGATCTGAGCTAAGGGCAGCTGCTCGGTGCACTTCACGTTAAGGGGCTTTTCCAAATGTCACGCCATCTGATCCTCCTGTATTGAGCTCAGCCGCATGCCTCATCTTACCAAGCTGCTCTACGCACAACAATGGCGTGATTGCTCTTCTTTCAGAACCATCACAGCCAACAACGGTCGCAGACGACATTACGTGTAAAAGGGCTAGTAATGGTTTTGCATTAAAGACTTACAGCATTCCGATGGTGCTGAGAGAAAACTGTGGTGGTGGGCACGCAGATCAGTTTTGCTTTAGCTATGGAGACAAAGCGAAAATACTCGGTGACGGCCTGTAGATATCTCGGCGTACACCTTTAGACATGTATTGCACGCTTGCTGCTGCATGTGTGTATGCTCAGGATGTTTAGATTAGGACTCATCCGACACTGCCTGAAATTGGCAGCCCCCCCCCCCCCCCCCTTTTGGACATTGAAACATCAAACATGGCCTCTTCATCACCGCCTGTTGGGCAGTCTTCCCATTTTTGGTCTTAGCACATACGTATAAAGGAAGCTGGGGGCCCACTTGCAGCGCAGTTGAGCCTATGGAACAATGTGAACATTTGTGCTAGAGGCATTAATGGCTTAGTTGTCATATCAGGGTAGTACAGATGTCTTCAGACTCTCGGTGCTGTCCAAGTGGCTGGTTCACTCGTTTTGTGGAGACACATTCACGGTAGGCAGAAGGCATGGCTTTTCAAGCACAGTGACCATTGTGGCTCCCAGCTTTGTTTGTAAACCAATCAGGGAGTTCATTTTGTTTGTTTGGGTGAATACGTTGCAAAGCAGCATGCATGTTTTCTTCCCTTGCCCCTGAGCCCTGCAAGGTCAAAGAGCAAGTGTAGCAGCAACTTCAAACCAAACCTTAATAAACAAATTTGGTCACTAAATTTCACATTTCTCAATGCATATGTCATGTTCTAGATGAACTGTATCACAGCGGCAGTGAGATTGCCTGACATTAAAATGTTTTCAGCTGTTTTTCACAGCTGCCTTTTCATGCATCCTGGGAAACATGTTCTGCTAGCCTGTGAATATTGAGGTTGCTTCTGAACGTTCAGAGGACTTGACATTAGGGCATGAGTCTGTTATGCCTGTGGAATAGTTTTTAATTCAAACTTTGCTCTTGGGGTCGAATTCACAAACATGTCTCGACACTACCTCAGCTCTATAAAGTGAAGAAAACAGTCTTCTCTACTCAAGGTTCAGTTGAGATTCTTGAATGCTTTTCAGCATTTCCTATGACTTCGTATCCTCTAGAAATATTCCTCCACTCTAGGCAGCACACATGGCATACAGGGACAAGACAAAGGCCAAAATTTGGCCTGGAAAGTACATGCCACTACGTGTAACCTGGTCATTTTCTAATGTCAAGTCCTTCTGAACAACATCAATAAGCTGCCTCAAGAGTCGCAGCCTAATAGGTTGCGGCAGCCGCTTTTTAAAGGCGACGAAAAGTAAGGCACCTGTTTGCTATGCAACATCAGTGCACATTAAAGAACCCCAGGTGATTGGAATTTCTGGAGCACTCCACTACAGCGTCTCTCATAGCCTGAGTTGCTTTATTGCATAAAAAAAAGTTCCAGCCTAGTAAAACTGCTCTGTTGTGGCCGATGAAAGACACGAACGCAGGCAGCCGGGAATGGAAGTGAGTTTTATTCACCAACGCCTCGGCCTATATAGCCCTTGTTTTGCGCAATATCAGATGTCAGTTTAGGCGCGTGCGCAAGACAAGGGCTATATTACCAAAGGCATTCGTGAATGAAACTCACATTCCTGGCTGCCTGTGTTTGTGTCTTTCTTCAGCCACAACAGAACAAAAATATGTTTTGCAAACTGCATGAACAAGGCAGCTGTGAAAAATGACTGAAAACAATTCACGTCTGGCAACATTTTTTGTCATTGACATAAAGCTTGTGTAGAACAGGATTTAGGCATTGAGAACTGCTAAAATTGCTGTGAATTCTAGTGACCTAGTTGCGTGTTCGCACTCGGAGTGCTCGGCAGTGAGCGTTGAGCACATGTAAGGTGCAAAGAAGCATGTTGCAGCGCATGCACCCCAGCCAACAAATTTGACTTTCCAGAATCAAATACCGCTTGTTTCCAAGCAAGCTAGGAGCTGTAATTGTAAATGTACTTGACTGCGAATATCCCTGAGCCACTCTGAAGACAGAATTGACCCCCCCTCCCCACAGCACCGTGCGTCTAAAGACATTATGCACCGAGGCAATCAGCAAGCCATCGATGTGTGCAGCACAGGTGTTCCATGGCACAACTGCACCTATTGCATGGCACAACTGCACCTACAATATGCCATTCCCTACAATTGCACCACTGTTCACAGTGGTTCATAGAAACCTCTGCACATGCTTTGTTTGCTGTTAGCCGTCAAATGCTTGCTGCAATTTGGCACTCGGCACGCTCTGAAATGTTTCTGAGGCATCTGGTGACAACTTGAAATATGCCTATACCACAGCAGTATAATGCGGTGATCAACTACAGCATTAAAAGCTGCACCTGACAACAGCTATCCATGCTCATCGTTAGCTGCATGGACTTCGGGAGACTTGTCTTGGTCGTACTTGAAACAATGTTTCAGTATTTTCGAGTCAGATTGAGGTTCCCACAGAGCCAATGCTTCAAATAGTGGGTCTGTGAATCTTATTGTATCCGCTTTAATGAAAGGCTTTGTATGCAGTAGAATGAAGTCCGCACAGCGTGTGACCGCTACAATGCCTCATGTTTGCAAGGGGAGGTCGAAGCGGCCCTATATTAGTGTCATTGCCACTTTGAAATTCGTGAGAAAACTTTAGTTTTCTCCTGCACTCGAGGAGCGATTAAAGTAAAGCTTCATTTCTAAAAAAAATGCCTCGAGGATTGCTGGGAGTAAAGGTTTCAGTCAAGGTCTCCATGCATTCTTTCCACATGGTATTTCTCAAGAAGACTTTGTTGGAAGGAACGCTCCGAGGCCGTCATGAATTCTAACCCGACTTGAGTAGAGAAACAGCTGTTTCCTTCACTCTGGAGCAGAGGCAGAAGGTTGAGTCGAGGTGCATCTTCATATGATCGTATATGTAGGATTGCATAATCTTTCAGGTTTGGTTTTATTCTTTAGCCGTGTATGCTGAGCCATATCCAAGAGTGCACACTTCTACTTCTCGAAGGCCGTTTAAATCTCCAGTTTTGTACTGCTCTCTTGACTTTGTAGTTTGATCGATAGGTGAAGAAAAGAAGCCAACAGTCGGCGAGGCCAAGGAAAGCACTGGGGATTGTACTTTGTGTTTTTTTTTAATTTTTACTTTGGTAATCACACAAATTAGTAATGTAATCTGTTTAGGGGAAAAATAAACACAAAGTAGAAGGAAAAACAACGTGCCGATGGTGGGGACCGAACCCACGACCTCCGAATATCGCGTCCGGTGCACTTCCAACTGAGCTACATCGGCCGCTGTTCCACCTGCTACTTTCTTGGGTATTAATGTTGTCTCTATATGAACCTTGAGAGTGTCCACCAGCGCCACCCTCAACCATAGCGGTGGACGTGGAGATTAGGGTTCTCGTCTTCTTTTTTTTTAAATTTTTACTTTGGTAATTACACAAATTAGTAATGTAATCTGTTTAGGGGAAAGATAAACACAAAGTAGAAAAAAACAACACGACGATGGTGGGGACCAAACCCACAAAGTACAATCCCCAGTGCTTTCTTTGGCCTCGCCGACTGTTGGCTTCTTTTCTTCATGTATTATAACGAGTACCCTCATTTCCCCTTCATTTATCTGCTTGTAGCCTACGGGGTCTCGGTTCTGGAAATCTTGAAGCCAAAGGTAGCATAAGAGGGTTCTAGCACAGCTTTCGCCCTCGCTCTTGAACACATTCTATGTGACGCTGGCGGTAACACAGGACATTCCACGTACACCGCTATGGTTGAGGGCGGTGCTGCTGAACACTCTCAAGGTTCGTATAGAGACAACAATAATACGTAAGAAAGTAGCAGGTGGAACAGCGGCCGATGTAGCTCAGTTGGAAGAGCACCGGATGCGATATTCGAAAGTCGTGGGTTCGGTCCCCACCATCGGCACATTGTTTTTCCTTCTACTTTGTGTTTATCTATCCCCTAAACAGATTACATTACTAATTTGTGTGATTACCGAAGCAAAAATTAAAAAAAAACATAAAAACAAAAGAAAGTACAATCCCCAGTGCTTTCCTTGGCCTCGCCGACTGTTGGCTTCTTTTCATCATGTATTATAACGAATACCCTCATTTCCTCTTCATTTATCTGATTGATCGATAGGATATGGTTCGAAGGCCCTTGAAATATCTGTTCGACTGAGGTATTAGATTTTGTGGGGGTCTGATGCTGAACAGTCTGTATGCTCGTGTCAGTTCCTCAGATTTCTGTAGTTTAGAATCGAAACTTTTTGAATTGAACTGTTGTTAAATAATAGTATAGCACCTGCTTGTCCCTTTCCCAAAATGTTTGGAAAGACATGAGCTGAATTTTTGGATCTGGGATATAGTCCTGCTTTTTTTTTTGCATTTTGCAGACGTCGCACAGTGAAAACCTGTATCCAAGCCCGAACCCAACAGGTCAAGAGCAGCAGAACAAGGGAACCTATATCCAAGCTCCAACTTGGTGGACCGAAAGCAGATGTTTTGTGACCGCGGTGTGTCAGCCATGCTGAGACATGGCATGAATAAAGCCAATCCAGGTGACCACATGTGTCTTTTCCAAGCATGCATGCTTTACACATGAGGCATATCTCATGGAGGGCATCATTTCTGCAAAACATTTTGTCACAACTGCAGCAAACACTGATTGAGGCCTTGCACAAGGCCTAAAGATGGGGTATTAGTATTATGCGCAACACAAACAAGAGTGGTGTAGGAGCCTTGCAACCATGCAGAGTATCACTATAGCATGGTAGCATTCCTATGTCAATGTCTCTCGTCCTCTAAGATCACACTTCTGTTTTGCATCTTTTGAGTCCTGAGTCTCGAACAATCCTCACGCTGTGTGCGGGTCGGTAACCACGCACAGGTTTTTGCATGACGTACCTTTTGAAGCGAAAGCTTCTCTACGCGTATCAGACTGCAGCTTCGCGTGGCTTCACATAGCCTAGTTCTGCGCATGCGTGTGACGGTGTGACGTCACAGCCAAGGCCAGCTGTGCAGCCTCCTCGGCAAGCTCTGCCAGCATTGCCTAGTAACGCTTAAGAGGTGTGCGACTCCTCCTCCTCAAAAAAAAAAGAAAAATTGCCTCCACCGGGAATCTAACCTCCATCCCTTGGATCCCCAGCCAAGCGCTTTACCACTGGGCCACCCCCAGGTCGTTAAACGCTGTTCATAATTCCGCTTGTCTACCGTGATCCAATGGCTTGGCGCCACATTTGAATGTATCAAATACTAAAATATAGTTAAGTCAGTCAATTAGGGTGCGGCCGAGATGTATCAAATAGATGTTAATTAAGCCAGTCAGCTGACGTCATGCTACCTGAAGTCGAGCCAAAAAAAGGGCATAGGAAGGGATTGGGCGTGCAGTTTGAAAGTACCAAAGACTAAAATAGTCAAACCAGTTAATAAGGGTGACGTCAAGGATGTGACACGCAACCGGAAGTAGAGCCGGAAAGGGGCATAGGAGGGTGTTGGCACGCAATTTGAAAGTACCAAAGGCTAAAATGGGTAAACAAGAAGTGAATTAAGCAACCAACAGCAACATCCGTGTTTTCATATTACTCCAATGCAGATTCTGCACTGCTCTAATTTTTTACACACCTGTCATGCAACAGTACTACGGTACATATTTTCAAAACATATTGATGCAAATACAAGAATTGTAACGCAGACTGAAGAGTCTCCAAACAGAAATTGTGTGACATTACACTCCTGCTACATATTAAGGTTTGCACTTGATCGACGATGTCAAATACATGACAAGAAAGCGCTACTTCCCAATTCAACCTGCGAATGGGACGGGCAAATCATGTGGTGATAAACTGATTAAATTTTGGCATGCAGCAGACCTCAAGGAACAGAAGGAAATAGGGCATGAAACATCTGGCCCACAGACCAGTGGCAGCTCTTAAAGGGCCACTGTCCAGGGAAGGCCCTTTTAAGCAAAGGAGCCCAGTGTTTCGATTAGGTACCGGAGACAGTCTGTGCAAAATGCTACAGTGACACGCGCGCCGCAAAGCATCGAAAATACAATTCAAAGCTCTCTCATGCTCTCCTCCGGGAAGCCAGCTTCCCCGTTTCCTGCGCTGGCCCGACGGGCCACAGCAATGACGTACGTACCGCGAACGATGTCCATTGGTCCGGCTCGCTGACTGACGGGAGAAGGATGAGTGTCTACCGCTCGCAGCGCGCTTTTCCCTCGCCACGGCCAGACTGAATTCAGCGGCGCGCGCTCCCTCGACTGTTTTTTTTTTTCGCGCTCGCGGAGAGCCACGCCCCACCTCCCGCCAAACGCGAAAGAGGACGGGGAATTTGTATTGCGGAGGCTAGACGACCTCGGGCAGGAGAGTGAAAAACCTTTGCGAGGAAACGGAAGGAGAGAGGCATGACAGAATCAGGTGATTGCGGTGGCTGTAACTGCGTTATTAGTTACTCTTTTCAATAACATTTTGCGGCCTTGCGTTGTAGGGGCGAAGTCTCACAGTCACCGGGGAAGAAAATATTTTCGACCGGAGGGTGGACAGTAGGCCTTTAACATACAGCTCTGCATATATACGCGTTTAGTTTTGTGATGGGATTACGCAGTCATGTATGTCGTACACTTCACGTAGGCTGTACGGCCACGTTGGGTGTACGTTCACCTAGGCTGTACGTTCTCCTAAGCTGTACGTTCACCTAGGCTGTACGTTCACCTAGGCTGTACGTTCACGTTGGTGTACGCAGCAATAATTGCGTACAGCAGTCTTGTACAAATCTCGTACAATTTTTCCAGTAGGGAAGAAGTTGTTCTCTACAGCAGTATACGATATCAGAGCGTACATACAATTACGGGGATGTGCCAGATTTTATGCGATAAGGGCTCGAAACTTATGAACAACGGCTATGATTGCTTCCTAATTACGGTGTTGTATTTACAAAATCACTGATATTTCCTTGCTAAGTAACCAAGGGGATGAACTGTAAAGAATGATTGATGACCTAGACATGAAAAGCAAAACAGTAGGCTTGAAAAGCAATATGCAGAAGACTAAGGCAATGTTCAGCAGCCTCGAGAAGCAACAGTTGTTGACGTTAGATAGCGAAGCTAGATGTAGAAGGAAAATATGTCTATTAAGGGCAGGTATTATTCGCAAATCCGGATCATGAAAGGTAATAACGAGGATAATAAGATTGTGATGGAGCGCATTTGAAAGGTACTCACACATTATGACCAGCAGCTTACCGGTATCGCTCAGGAAGGAAGTATACCACAGTTGCACCTTACCTGTGCTCTTTTTTTTTCCCTTAAAAACATACAATATTTACACAGGGGCTGTCAGCCATATTTGACTAACGTACCAGGCTTGAAAATCTTTTAGGATTTCAAAATTTCAATGTGAGGGAGCCAGTCAGGTGCTGAATCCTCAAGTTTTATTAGTTCACATTATCTTCAACGCATTCTTTAAGGCATCTTACATCTACTCAACTATGGGGCTGAAACGTGGAGGCTAACCAAGAGGGTTTACTTAAGTTGGGGACAACCCAGAGGGCTATGGAACGCAAAATGGTAGGGGTAACTTTAAGAGATAGGAAACATGTAGAGTGCGTCAGAGAAATAACTCAAGTTACTGACATTCTAGTGGAAATCAAGAAGAATAAATGGGCATGGGCTGGACACCCTTACAAAAAAGCCTAATGAGTCCCTGAATAAATGTTAATTATATTTCTCATCATGCACATTAACATTTCTATACATTTTCTTGGTGCATTTTTGATGAGTTTCACAAGAAAGTTGGCCACCTTGTTTCTGGTTGGTACCTAATGTGTGCATTTCTTGTGTGTTGTTCATGAGAGTTGACCAATGAGCGCCTGATGGCTTTCACTTTTGGATAAAAAGTAAAAGCTAAAACGTAGCGAATCACCTCAACTACATTTAAAAAAGCTAAAAAATAAAAAAAAATTTAAAACTAAGCGAAAAAAACTGAACCTCTGGCGCGATTCGAACTCGGTACCTTTTACTCAGTAGCTTTCTACGCTAACCACTCGGCCACTCGGGGAACTGGTAATGCTGGTAACGTATTTGCTTCTTATGTCTGGACTGCATTCATAAGATTGGGACAATGTTTCGAAGCATGTTTCGAAGTGTACAGGCCAGTGCGGCTGCTCTAACAATTACAACTTCTTGACCATTAGAACTTGCATCTAATGTTCTGGATACCTATGCGCACTATTTTGTCCACTGGAGTCATTTTAACATGTCGAGTTTGGCATCGCTGGCATATTTATCAGTGCTGGCTCTTCGGTGGTTGCTACCTTGGGCGTAATTTTCGCTGAACATGGAGCTGTAGCACGAACCTTCAAGGAAAAAAAGTGCGACCAAGTTTTAATACCGGCAAGCGCAGCAGCGCCAACACTATTTTTCTGGTAGCTAAATATTATTTGTATCTAAACATTTCGGGAAGCGATGCGATCACTGAGGGCTCGGCTAATCTATACGCAGAGCAAGAAAGAACTCGAAAGCTTAAGAAACACGCAGAATATCATGAATTATAAAGAAGGCATTGCTTCTCGTGCCCTGGCCGCGCACATGCTCCCGGGACGGTCCAGTTCCGACGCAACACACGGCTCGGGTTACGTCCGCGCGTCGTCGTCGGCGCAGGCAGGGTACCCCTGCTGGTCTTTCTGAAGCGGCCTGCTCGCAGGTGCAAGGAGGCATTGGAAATGGAGCGGCCGTGCGTCCGTTTGCTTGGAGGGGGTGTGGCAGTGCGTCGGTTCGCGTACACAATATCCTTGCCCGTAACACCCTAAAGCATATTGTCCAAACATAGCACTCCTTCGCTTCGCAAGAAGTGATTTGCAATGGCACAAACACCCAAGACTCAGGGTGTAAGCGTGTTTTGAATGAAACAAATGTCCAAAATGTTGTTTTTCTTTTTACAGTGCATGCTAAACAGAAATGAAAACATAGTAAAGTATATACATTCGCTTAGTGATGTATACTTTCTCTCATTTGAGAAAGTCAATGTATTTCCACATTAGCTCCTATAAAAAATACTGTGTTTTCCAAGCACAAAACGTCTTGCCTAATCTCAAATGAATGTCTGTTGCGGATCTCATGTTAAAACACATAAAAGTTGTTTCTTAGGCAACATCCTACATATGCTAAACAGAAATTCAAACATAGGGCTCTGAAAGTGTGCAGTTAACCAGGAAAGAATATATTTCACTTAGTGATGTATATTTTTCCTCATTTGAGAAAGTCAATGTATTTCCACATTAGCTCCTACCCAAAAATACTGTTGCGTTTTCCAAGCACAAAACTTCTTGTGTGATCTCAAAGGAAAGTCTGTTGCGGATCTGATGTTAAAACACATCTAATCTTGAATTTCCTTTGAGTGGTTGATGACTCATCAAAAACACATCACGTGCGTAACAGAAATTCAATATCTATTTTTGTAAGGGCATGTAGGGCGGGGAGATGATAACCGATGGTTGCGTAATGTAATAAACTGCATTCCAAGGAAAGGAAAGCATGGCAGAAGGCGGCAGAATGTTTTCTATGTTTTCTGAAAGCAATCGCAATTTCATGGACTTGTTTGTGGCACTCCAGTGAATGATATAATTACTCAGATATTTGAAATGTAAGTCTAGGCAATAAGTGAAGTTCATCGGACTATATACACTCCATCTGTGGCTAATTTTCCTGTCAGTCACTTTAAATGTATTTACATCATTCGAAAATTAAGCGATCACGTTAACACATTGTGGGTGTCTTCGTTTTCGTGTTTATCGTTTCACTGGCTACATTTGCCCTCGTTATAATATGAAAAAAACGTTTTTACCGCGTTATTTTTAAATAATATGATACGTCATAAGGGCTTTTATATCGGGAGCATGTAACCATTCACTATCTTTGCTAGAAAAATTCAAGTGCACTTGTTGAAAAGTTTGCCCCTTTTCTAGAAAACCTCGATATAGTCAGTAAAGACATTGTTGAAAGTACCGCTTACAACTGGCCTAGAGCTATTGATAATTACCCCACTTTGGTAGTACAGTCTTATCTGCACTCGAATGCTGTTCCCAAGGATGCTGGATCGACACCTGGCGGTCGCGGCCGCTTTTCGATGGAGGAAAAAGGCTAGGCGCCCGTGTGCTGTGCGATGTCAGGGCACTAGAAGATGCCCTCATGTAGAACTTTCTGAAGGTCTCCACAACGGCGTCTCTCATAGCCTGGATCACTTTGGGACGTTAAACACCCTCAACCAAACCATTTATTGAAAATGTGGCCCGCCGAAGTGGTAGTAGCTGAGATGCTTGTGTACTGTGCCAAATTTCCCCGTGGCCAACCTCGCCCGCCGGCGGCCGCGTTTCGATGTAGGCGACACGGATATGCATGCATCTGTGTGCTGATTAATGTAAGTGCACATTAATGATCACCAGGTGGTAAAATACTCCATAGCCCTTCAACACGGCTCCTATTTCTCTATCTCTCCACAACACTCCCACATTCCTCCCATCCTGTATGGCGCGCAGGTTTCCACTGAAGTGTGACAGTTACTACGCTATTTCTTTCCAGTGAGCCATTTAATATTTTTCACATATTATTATTATTAATACTATTAAAATGAATGCGCACAAATCTGAATACATTAAACAGTTAACAAGACTGCTTTATTGTATAGTATACAATTATAATAATAATAATTGGTTCACAGGAAAGGAAAGGCGCTGTGTCAGTATCAGTTGCTTCGTGGACACCTGAACTGTACCGTAAGAGAAGGAAGGAAGGCGGGAATGAATTTGGAAAGAGAGAAAAAGGAGCCTAGTGGAGGGCTAGGGAGTAATTTCGACCACCTGGGGATTTTTAACCTGGTTTGGTTTTGATCAAATATTTTAGAGGAAACCCCCAAGGTTGACTAAATGTGTTATAAGGGAGTAACTACTCATCGCCATCCACCCAAGCGCAGCCATACGGCTTCAAAGGAAAGCTATCCTTTCCTTTGTAGCCGTATAGCTGCGCTTGAATGGATGCCAATGAGTAACTACTACCTTACTACAAATTTACTACACCTTGCGGGTTTTTCCCTAAAATATTCGATCAACACCATTTCCACTTCGAGTTATAGACCAATTCGCTCTCGCCCTACCGTCTGATCTCCTGACCGTCCTGGTTCGTTCAGTCAGTAGAGCGACTGCCCCGAAAAGGCGGTGGTCCCGGGTTCGATTCCCGGATCAGGACGATTTTTTCTTTAACTACGAAGTTTTTGAAGAAGCTGTATAGCTTTCCTTTGTAGCCGTATAGCTGCGCTTGGGTGCATGCCAATGAGTATTTACTCCCTTATTATGGGATTGGTTTGGTGTACAGGGGTCTACATAAAGCGCATAAACCAAACCAGTAATTAAAATTCATGTTTACAAAACTGCAGAGCCCGCATGGTTAGAAAGGTTTACTTAGTTTATAGTATACAACACCTGGTTTGGTCGGATTTGGTTTGGCTTATAGAGTTTAGTGTCACAAAGAGACTCAGGCTATGAGATCGTACTGTGGAGGCCTAAAGAAAGTTTTATCGTCTTGGGTTATTTAACGTCCTGTGACATAGCACAGCACACGGGAGCCTAGCTTTTCCCATCCATTCAAGCCAGACGAGGAGTTGGAAACCAAACCAGGTATTTTATACTGGACCACCGGTAAATCTGGTTAAATATGTGAGCTGTGTAGTTTTGCACATGCATGTCTGGTTTGGTTTGGTTTATACCTTTAAAAGTCCCAATGAAATCCAGGCTCTGAAAGACGGCACCGTGGATAGCTACGAATATTTCGATCACTTGGGGTTCATTAACGTGCACTGAATTCGCATAGCACACGGGTGCATTTCTTTTCGTCTCAGCCGAAACGTAGCCGCCACGGCCAGGTTATATGTTCACTTGAATACTTGTACGAAAAACTGTTCTGTGTAATTGCTAAACTTGAAAATAAATGAAGTCGCGCACAGTACTGCAAGCAGCAGGCAAAAAAGGTAGCCAATGTCAATTAACATCTGGTTGCTCGTGTTACCCAAGGTTTCATGGCAGTATGATATTTAGGTCTCGGATAAAGAAAGGTTACAAAATGGGTAGTCTACCCCATTGTCAAAAGCAGGAGTAAACAGGAGATGCAAAATGACACAACTTGGTACTCGTAGATGACGAGCAGCGTTCCTTTCGAAATGACGTAGTTCCAAAACGGACGAAACAAAGAAAGAGGCAGACAGGACAGGAGCACTGGGGCTAGTTAGTTCATGTTTCTTTGAAAAGGAACATGCCCCTCTCCTGTCAGGCTTGTTTGAGTGGCGTCCGTTTTGGTGCTACATCTTTTCAAAGGAGCATTAACCAACTAGCCCCTAGCAAGTACAATTCAGCACCGTTGGTTAATGTACCGTAATGTATCGTAGTTAGCCAATCTTAGAGCTTACTAATATAAGAGATGCATGCAGCCTTCTAAATATCCTAAAAAAATTAACTGAAATGGATTATGACATGAAAACAGAAGCCAAAATTGCAGACGGAGTCACATTATTTAACTTCTTGACAAGGCTACAGCTTCTTTTTTTGCAGTTTTGGACATGCAGCTAGCACAAATCGAGAAAAGTTGAAATGCCCTATCAAACGAAGAAAAGAAATCACTTCTTCAAGCTAGCACAGTGGTGCTGAAGGATAGACATCTACATCATAGCAGTGGTTCTCGGGCATGGATGTGTCTGGGGCCTATTGAGATTCTGGGAGGGTGGTCTCGATGAGGAAGAATCTTGCACAGATTGCTGCCGCAGTTACGACAGCAGGTTGTGGGATTGGGATTCGAGGAAAGCCCTGATAGCGGCACCTGATAAGCCAAGCAATAAGGCCTGTAGCAGACGGGTGTCAAGGGCGACGCGTCAGCGCCATAATGCATGCCGCTAGAAGGGATTAGACTAATTCCAACACCTCGCCGTTCACTCAGTGGTCTAAGACACCAGACACGTCTGCACTGCAGATATAAGTAGCAGCAAAACCAGAGTTCGAATTTTCTGGCATGAATAAATTATGCAGACGCTCTTCCTCTCTTTCGCGTGGACGTACTCTCTGTGTTTTTATGCTAAACGTCAGCAGGCTTTGAACTTCCTTTTGTTTGCCATTGCAAGACCTGAGTCTAACCAGGCAAGAGCTATCGGCGGCGTGCTGCATAACTAGAGCTTTGTCAACTGCCGCGAAGGTGTTATGTACAACCCAGTTAGCACAGAATGTGGGGCCCCAGTAAGTCCGATGTAGGCAAGTGGGGCTGGGGCAACCATCATAAATCCTGCATCGGTCCCCGATGGGGCATATGTGGGCAAGCCCCATTTGGGCTTGCCCCTGTTCCTTCTGCACGGGTCCCATAGCGCCTTTTTTCGGGCTAATGCAGAGCACATTCCTTCATCCAGACCGCAAGGGTCATTTGTCGAATATTTAAGGGCAATCCAACCAAAATGTAGGTTCTTTATGGGAAAGCCTTCATAGATCCGAAATGAGGCTGCCTCCATAAAATCTTTGTGGGACCTACATCAGCCGTAGTGGGAAAAAAATGGACATGCCCACATGCTGCCCCAGTCGGCCCCTTGTCGATTACTTGAGGGCAGGTGAAATATGAATAAGAGCTCAATTTGGGCAAACTCCCGTGAAGCCCAAATGAGGCAGCCTTAGCTAAACCACTTTAGGTCCCACATAGGCTGTAATAGGGCTGGAAGGCTGGGGTGCTCGCATGGTACCAAAATTGGTCCCTTGTGGGATATTTGAAGGCACGTGCAACCACAGGTTGGCTCTAGGTTCAAAACCAACACCCAGCTCAATTGGGGCTGCCCGCACAAAACTGCTTTACATCCCACATGTGCCGTAGTGGGGCTGGAAGGCGTGCAGGCCTGCATGATACCAAAATCGGTCCCTTGTGGGGAATTGGGCGGCACGTGCAATAGCAAGTGGGCTTTAGGTTCAACAATACCAAGCCCAATTGGGGCTGCCCGCAAAAACCGCTGTAGGTCCCACATCGGCCGCAATAGGGCTAGAAGGCGTGCGTGAAATTGTGTAATGATTCTTTCCAACATTTATTTGTATTAGATGCTGCCCTATATTACTATTATAGACGATTTGTATAACAGTTGTTGCCATGTTTAGTCGGTTAGAAATATTACGTGGCTTTAGTTCTCGCACTCATGCAAATTGAGTTAAAATACTAAAGCATACTGATTGCTAACTGTTGCTCCTAATGTGGTTGCTGTGGATAGCCTGCAATGCTAAGCACAAAATTACTATTCAGAGCACACATCTCCATAGCCTGAACAAGATGTACACGAAGTCATTTAGGCTAGATTAATGTTAAGAATTATTGTAAAATTTATTTATGGGGCTGTTTAGAAAGGGCAGACATTAATAAAATAATTATTTATTTGCATAAATAATGATTGGGAAAACTTGGACAAGGGCTTCTCATCAATTTCCTGCGTCGGACCCCTATGAGAATAATGTGGGCAAGCCCAAGTGCGGCTTGCGCTATAGAGCCAGCATCGGTCCTATGTCATTATCTGAGGGGCTAACGGAAATAAAAAAATTAATGTTCATCCAGAGCGGCTGCCCGAATCTGTGATTACGTCGGTCCCTCTTGCAGTACTCACATTGAGCCCACCGGGGCTGTCCTGCATTGCCCACATCGGACCCACCAGGGGCCCCCTTCATAGCCCACTTTGTGCTACCTTGGAAGATTCTTTTGATAAGTGGTAAAGCGTAGGGGGAGGGGGCAGACAGCTCGATACGCCAATGAGAGTTTAAGAAAGTACAGAAATATGTCAGCAGCTTGTCGGCTCCAGGAAACCTGGTGACCCATTGCTCTCGTTCTGGAAAGGATGCCACTCAACAGGACCGAAGGGGTAATCATTGTGTAGTCAGGTTAATGGAAACTAAAGTGCTGGCTCGGCAAAAAGACGCTTTGAAAAGAGAGTTTAATGCGGCATATAAAACCATTTCGGGTCTAGAAGGGGAATGCGTAGTGTTCTGTCTAGTGCGCGCCGTAAGAAGGAATTGCTACTGCTTCGTTTGGCTAATAGCTGAAGAAGATAGGCACAATTTGTCATTGTTTTCATTCTACTTGTCTTTCTGAAGTTTCTTTCTGTTTCTTTCCTGAATTTTCTCATTTTTCTTCTTTTTTTCTCATGTTTCCTTCTTCATACGACACACAAATAGCCAGTTGGTATTGAGCGCTTCACCAGTGTGAACGTATTGCTGCAATCTTTTGTGTGTATTTGTGTTTGTGAGTGACTATACTGCAGCAGAATTCATCAGTTTCATCTAACCAACTAGACCGCAAGGAAGTACTACTGAGAAATATCGAACCAACAATACGTTTTTGTTTTGTCATGGGTTTTACGGAGCTTGACAAGCTCTTTGCGCACCCCCTGCGGTCTGCAGACCCTCGTTTGAGAAACACTGAACATAACATAAAAAGAAAGCCATGTTTTATCTGCAGAGCCAGTGTGGCTACATTATAAAAAGAAATTAAAACCTTATACTAAACTCTTCCCCAAGGGGTCGCAATAACTAACCACAAATACAGTGATTATAGTACTCAAAGTACCCTTCTGTTTTCTTAACTCCTTACGCCACAATTTTTCCATTCAAACTAAAGCCAGAGGCGGCAATTCATGGCGGAACCCAGTAATCTCCCTTAGTGATCAGCGATTTAGGTTTAAAGTTCAGTTCAGGTCAGTCGCTCAGTCATGTTCGATTCTTCGTGACCCTATGGACCATATCAGGCCACGCCTTGCGGTCTCTCACTATTTTCCTAACATCACATAACTTCATCTGCAGCTCCTCTAGGATGCCATCCAACCATCGCTTTCGCGGCCTACCCCTCCTTTGATGACCCTCAAACTTTCCCAACATCAAATCTTTCTCCCGCTACTTCTCTCCAAAGTAGCGAAGCTTTACCTTTAGATTTTCACCCTCCAATGAGCAGTCAGGGTTTATGGTCAACAATATCGACTGATTTGATATTCTGGCAGTCCAAAGAACTCCCAAGAGTCTCCGCCGGCACCACAATTCAAACGCGTCAGTTCCTCGGCGGTCCGCCTTCTTCACAGTCCAACTCTGGCATCCATACATCACAACTGGAAAGACCATGGCACGAGTTATACGGATCTTGGTTGGCAGAATAATGTCTCTGCTCTCTACTAGGCTGTCAAGCCATGGCTGTCTTAACCAGAAGAAGGCATCTCCTAATTTCATGGCTGCAGTCTCCTTCTGGGCTAATCTTGGAGCCCAAGAAGAGAAAATCTGTCACAGCTTCCACTTCTTGTCCCTTGATGCTCCAGGACTTGGTAGGGCAAGGCACCATGATCTTTGTCTTTTTATAGTGCCGTTTAAGCCCAAACTTCTCACTCTCTTCTTGTACGCGCATCAGAACTCCCTTGAGTTCCACTTCAGCTTCTGCCATTAAAGTGGTATCATCCGCATATCTAAGGTTGTTGCTACGTTTTCCAGCAATCTGCATTCCAGCTGAAGACTCGTCCAGATCGGCCTTCCTCATGATGCACTCAGCATATATGTTAAAAAGGCAGGGCGACAGTATGCAGCCTTGTCTTACTCCTTTCTCAATCGGGAACCAATCAGTAAGACCATGCACAGTTCTGACTGTGGCCTTTTGCACTTCATACAGGTTCCTGAGGAGACTGAAGAGGTGAATTGGAACTCCCATCTCTTGAAGAGCTTGCCACACTCTGATGTGATCTACGCAGTCAAACGCTTTCACATATTCAATAAACAGAAGTAGATGAGTTTCTGGAACTCTCTTGCTTTTTCCATGATCCAGCGAAGGTTGGCAATCGGGTATCTAGTTCCTCTACCCTTGCGAAACCCAGCTTGCACATCCGAAACCTCCCGATCCGCATACTGCTGCAGCCTACCTTGGAAGATTTTCAGCATCACCTTGCTAGAATGCGAAATAAGCGCGATCGTGCGGTTGTTGGAACAATATTTGGCACGGTCTTTGTTTGGAATGCTGATGTAAACTGACCTCCTCCAATTCTGTGGCCACTGCAGGGTTGTCCGAACTTGCTGACATAATGTATACAGAACTTTAACAGCGTCATGATTGAGGTTTTCAAGCAACTCAGCTCGAATGCCATCAATTCCACTAGCTTTGTTCTTAACAAGGCTGGCTAAGGCCCAATCAATTTCACTCTTCAAGATGCCCGGCTAGAGATCAGTAATCACAACCCTCTTATGTTCCGTTCGCACATCCGGGTCCTTCTTGTGCAGTTATTGTGTATATTCCTGCCACCTCTTCTTTATCTCTGAGGCTTCAGTGAGGTCCATGCTTCGTTTGTCCTTTATCACACCCAGCTTAGCACAGAAGCTTCCTTTGATATGTTTGTCTCATACAGAACTCTTGTGTTCCTGAATTGGCTGTTGTTCTTAACTGCTTGGCACTGTATGTTCAGGAAGGCATTCTTATCTCTCCTTGCTATTTTCTAAAATTCCGCATTGAGAACCTTGTATCTTTCTCTTTCCCCCATAATGTTTGCCATCCTCCTTTCCTCAGCTATTTGCAAAGCCTCTTCAGATAATCAGTTTGCTTTTTTGCAATTTCTTTGGCTTTGGAACTACTTTAGTAGCAACTTCTTGTATTATATCACGAACATCAGTCCAAATCTCTTCGGGCTCTCTGTCGTCTAGATCTAATTCTTGAAATCGATTCCTCACTTCCACAGCATACGTTTTTCGCAATCGAAGCTTAAAGGTCCACGGAAACGGCCCCCAAGAAGCTACTGATAAACATGTTCAGTGTGTAGAACACATACCTTTGAGCATTAACGCAAAGTATAACTCCTTGAAACAAAGCCAGCGATTTATTATTAATTTTTAAAAACAGCGTTTTTTGAAATTCGCGGGCAGAGGAAATGTCGCTTGGCGGTGTCGCATGGAACTATTTCCTAATCCCGTGACGTCACGGGTCGGTTTACTGGCAAGGCTTGCTAGAAGCTGCCATTCGCTGCGGTCACTGCAACCATGACGTCACGAACACACTTCCGGTAGCTGCGAAAGTCGTCTGCTCGTACGCTGCTCGAACTCTGTGCGGGCTGTTACAGCTCGCCGCCCTTATCGGTTAGGTGGCCATTGCCCATTAAGTGCAACAACCGAAGCGACGCAGGGATCGGCAGAACGAAGCTGCATTTACAAATATCATATTTATATAACGTGGTTTCAGGAGTATCGGAGTGTCGTCCGACAAGGCGTCAACAGCACGGTCAAGCACCGCATGATGGCAGCACCTCCTTGACCGCCGTAAACATCGCCGCTGTGGCCCCTCCTCCCGCATACCGTTCGCGAACCACACTGCGGATCGTTAGCACCGATGTCCGAAATAAAACGTGCTAAAATTTGTTGGCGTCTGAAATATTGAGCCGAATATCAAGTATGAAGCCCTCGTGAGGATCGCTGACCAGCTGCAAATTGCTGGTAAGAGCGATAGCCGTGATACAAGGTAGTTTCTGCTCAAGCCAGCTGCCGCTGGTGCATTTCGGCTGATCTGATCTGCTCGTACTAGCTTTGCGATTAATGCGTCGGCAGAGTTAATCCTATAATTATTTTACTATGGCAGGATAGGAATCACTATAAGGCAGTTTCATAAGTAGACGGTTTACCACAGCGTTGATCATGTTCCAAAGCGTCGACCGCCGCGGCTTCAAAGCGAAATAATAGGCCGAGCGACGACTAGGGACGGTCACGCACGGCGCCGGCGTTCGCCGCGCTCGCACGTTGAGAGGGAAAATTGGAAGGGTCATTTTTAATCGCCGATATCTCTGGTGTTGCGGAAGCTAGATCGAAAATTTTTGCGGGAGAATGATGGGTGGTTCAATAACTATCATTGTTATGGCGTTGTTTACCCTTCTTGGTGACCCCTTTCTGGGGACCTTTAAATTTGGCAACAAGAAGCTGATGATCGATGCCACAATTGGCCCCAGGCCTTGTTTTTACTGCTTCTATAGCGCTTCTCCATCTCTGCCGGCAAAGAATATAATCAATCTGATTCCTGTACAGACCGTCCGGTGACGTCCATGTGTACAGGCGCCTCTTTTGCTGTTGAAAATGCGTATTCGCTGTGGTCAGATAGTTGACAAAACTCTATCAGCCTCTGCCCAGCTTCGTTTGGCCCACCAAGACCGACTTTCCTGTAATTCCTGATATTTCTTCACTCCCCACCTTAGCATTTCAGCCTCTATGAGAAAAAGGACGTCTGATGATGGAGCAGTGTGGTCTAAAAAGCATTGCAGATCAGCATAAAATCTCTCAACGGCACCTTATTCAGCAGTTGTGGTTAGTGCATACACTTGGATAACTGTTATGTTGAATGGCTGACCTTTGACCGAAGTGAAATCAATCGGTCGTTTTTGGGGTTGTACCATAGCACTGCTCTGCCCATCCTTCTGTTTACTATGAGAGCCCATTCCTTCACCTGGATTCGTTCCCACAGTAAAAGACATAATGGTCGCCGGAATTAAATTCTCCCATTCCAGTCCACTCGAGCTCGCTGATACCCAAGATATCAATGTTCAATCTGTCCATTTCTCGCTTGACGACATCCTGTTTACCTTGCTTCATAGATCTTACATTCCATGTTGCTATGTGATGTATCTCCTTACTGCATCGGACTTTCAGGTCGCTTCCCGACACATCCACAACTGAGCGTCCTTTTGGTTTTAGCCCAGCCGCTTCATTCGTCCTGGAATTGCATACATGTATTACAGATTAATAAGGGCCCACTTGCAGCTAGCACTAGCTAGCTTTTTCACCCCTTCTATCAAGTTCTGTGAGGACTAACTGGTCTTTGTGGACATTCACGATAAAAAACCACAGATCATAGTTCACTTTGTGCCACTATTATCCTTCACCGAATTTACTGCAATGCGCCCATGTTTTTGACATCATTTAGGGACACGAAGGAGCTCCGTAACACATCATGATGAAGCAGGTGGTGTACTTCAAATTTCATCCAGAAACCACCAAACACTCTACAGACACATAGCTAAGAGAAACGCCCCTTTAATGCACCTGATGGAAAGGGGTGGCTTGGGAAATTTTAAAGCAAAAAGATAGCACAGGGAGAGCAGGAACCAGAACAGTACGACCAAAATGTGCGAACATTTCTTTAAAACAGCAACAAGTAACTTAGTCGATAGTTTTGAGCAATGGATGTTTCTAAACCAAGTCTAATGTACAGCTCAAAAAGGAGACAAGCAGTAAAAACATGGCAAAAAAATGGAAAGGCACCATGGAATGAAAATGTAATGACTGGGCATATAAACAAGAACGCCACATATAAAGAGCAAAGGCGAAACCAACAAAAAAATAAGTAAAAAATGACTAAAAAAATAAGTTTATGTGCAGTAAGAACTGAAAGGAGAAAAAGTCTAAATATATCGACAAATTGTCTAGAGTTGTGAAAGCTGATAGCAAAGAAAGCAGAACGTTTGTGTAAATTAGGCATAGTAAATAGATGTGAACCGGTCTTTAAACCCGAGAAAACTCAGAGGAAACAAGGCAGTCTTTTTTCTAGAGTGAAACTGTGGGTGTGCTTACACAATCAATAGCGAGCATCAAAATTTTGGTGGCCCCGACTATTTCAGGTATCCGCGTATTCCGAAACATTTTTTTAAACTGTGGCTTTTTTGAACATCAACTGGCATTATTTTGTGGGCCACAATTTTGAAGTGTACTTGCAGCTTCGTGAACGACATACCCAATAAATAATTCCTAAGCTTCAGTTATCTTTTATGAACGCACTGGCCAGCTTTGCCAATGAATGCGTGGTGGAAGATATTGGCACTGAGCAACCAACCCCTTCTGCCCGTGCCGCTAAGGACGATGTGTGCTACGTGGTGTAACCTGTGTTTCTTTTTTCTCGTTTATTTCCAATTTCAGGTTTCGTATAGGCACTTAGAAGCAGAAAATACATTTCCCTATCTATTGCAATTTGCTTAAGGTTTGGTGTAACATGGTACGGGTGCATGGAATAGAAGGAACCTTTTGTTTTGTTTTTGTGCTTCAGCGGGCGCATCACTTGTTCGTGCTCAGTATATTTGCAATTTTGTCTCCAACAGAAGAGAAAATGACAGGTACTCTGGCTGTGTGAGCCAGCACGCAGTAGGAAATGCTTTCCGGCCTGTTGTGCTAGCAAGATTATCTCAAGCACAAACGATAAACTTGATGCGTCTCTCTACCAGCTTTGCGTTAGTTGTCATGTCCCAGAATGAGTTTGTCACTGATAGGCTTAAAGGGCTAGTACATGTGATTAAGTGTGAAGAAATTTCTTAACCCTAGGAAGTGCATTTATTCAGTGAAAACCACTAAAACCTGGAGTCACTTCCTGCAAAACATACTTTGCTGTGAAAAACTAAGAACGGATTGCGAAATTGTACGAGAAACCGAAAAATATTTGAACTCCATAGCTTTTCTTTGCAGAAGCTTCTAAGAATGATGTCAAGCATGAAAAAAATGTTCCACATCATGGATGATTTTCTTTTATTTTCAGAGTGTGACGATACAGAGTTTCACGAAGTGCCTCATGTTTTCAATTTTCTCAGGAATACAGCAACACCACAACAATTAAAACATGAAATGCCGGATGGTTCTGCCGGCTTATTAGAGCTATGAATCTTCCCCACGCCCATTCAGGTGTGCTCGCCCTTTGAAAATACGGGCACCAAGTTCATCCTGCCATATGACTCGATTCACTCAAGGCTGGTCAAAACAACATAATTCAATCTACCATTATTATAGCTTTCAATAAGTTATGCAAGCGAAAGCTATACGGAAGATTCCCAGATCCGCTGTGTGGGCTTACGAAATTGGTCTATCAGCCGCAACTTCACTTTTCTGTCGGAGACAAAATTTGAAGCATAACTAGCACCAAAAACTGGCCTGTCACCTGAATCGCAAAAGTAAAATAGGTTGATGTTCTCCTATACGTTCACCAAGTACTAAAAAATCTTAACAAAATGAAAAAAAAAAGCATGGGTAGATGTCTTTTCTCTCCCCAGTTCCTTCTCAAATTTGTCAATTAGTAGGTGAAAGAGAAATAAAGCTTATACGATGCAACACGCAAAACTATTAGCGCAATGCGTGAAAGGCATTGCCCGAAGGCCTACGTTTACTCTCTCCAAGAAGATTTTGTTTACTCTCTCTAAGAAGTTTTTGGCTGCAGTTAGTGTTATTATTTTCGCTCCATATCTATGCACTTAGCAAGCAATTGTGCAATTTGAGGCATATGGCTGGAGTATGTTGGTTGCTCCTCTTTTGATAGTTTTCTTTGACCACACAAGAGAGCCTCGTTAAGATGACCTCGGGGCGAGTTTAAATAAAACTTCATTCTAGCAAACGTGCCGTCAACAATCCTGGCAACCCCTCATGCGGCAGGAAAAAAAGAAAATTTACAAACGTAAGCATGGCAATCGATGATTCTGGACAAGTTCGTTGACACGCGCGTTGAAGTTCATACCAATGCGAAGGGTCGCAGTAGTTTGGAAGCGTCTAATGTAATACCCGGTTCTGTGCTAGCTGCATCCACTTGACCCCTGCGAACTTCTTAATCTCATCCGCCCACCTAACTATCTGCCACCCCTTGCTACGCCCTCCTTCCCTTGGAATCTAGTTTGTTACCCTAAGCGACCATCGGTTATCCTCTCTTCGCACTACATATCCGGCCCATGTCCATTTATTTTTCTTAATTTCCAGTAGAATGTCGGTAACTTGAGTTATTTCTCTGACCCACTCTGCACGCTTCCTATCTCTTAATGTTATCCCTACCATTTTTCGTTCCATAGCCCTCTGGGTTGTCCTCAACTTAAGTAGAACTCTCTTGGTTAGCCTCCACGTTTCAGTGCCATAGGTGAGCACAGGCAAGATACAACTGTTATATACTTTCCTCTTTAGCGATACCGGCAAGCTGCTAGTCATAATCTGCGAGTGCTTACCAAATGCGCTGCATCCTAATCATATTCTTCTTGTTATTTCCTTTTCATGGTCCCGGATCTGCGGTTACTACCTGTCCTAAGTAGACATATTCGCCTACTACTTCCAGTACTTCGCTACCTAATGTAAACTGCTGTTCCTTCCCGAGGCTGTTGAACACAACCTCAGTCTTCTGCATATTGATTTTCAAGCCTACCTTTCTACTTTTCCTGTCTAGGTCACCAATCTTTATTTGCACTTCATCCCCCGAGTTGCTTAGCAAGGCAATGTCATCAGCAAATCGCAGATTACTGATGTATTCTCCATCTACCCTTATCCTTAACTGCTCCCATTCCAAGTGTCTGAATACTTCCACTAAGCAATCTGTGAGTAGTACTGGGGAGAATGTCTCCTTGCCTAACACCTTTTTTATGAAAATTTTGTTACTTTCTTTATGCAGAACTATGATTGCTGTGCAGCCACTATATATATCTTCCAGCACTTTCACGTACGGCTCGTCTACCCCTGATTTCGCAATGCCTGCATCGCCGCCAAGGTTTCAACTGAGTCAAATGCTTTTTCGTAATTAATGAATGCTATGTATAAGGGCTAGTTATATTCCGAGCATTTTTCTATCTCCTAATTGATGGTATGGATATGATCGATAGTAGAGTACCGTTTCCCAAGCCCTGCTTGATCCTTTGCTTGATTAAACTCTAAGGTTGTACTGATTCTATTAGCGAATACCTTAGTAAATGTCTTATATGTAACAGACAGTAAGCTGATTGGTCTGTAATTTTTAAGGTCCTTAGAGTCTCCTCTCTTATGAATGAGGATAATGTTTGCATTCTTTCATGGTTCCAGTATCGTCGATAACACCAGGCACTGCATGGTGGCGAGTTTTTCTAGCACGATATCACCCGTCCTTCAGCAAATCTGTAGTTATCTGATCCTCTCCAGCTGATTTCTCCCTTTTCATAGTTTCCAATGCTTTCTTGACCTCGTCCTTCGTCACTGGTGGAACATCTGACTGTATTTCCCTACGCCAATCTCATTACGGTCCTGACTACTTTGGCTACTGTAGAGATTTGTATAGAACTCCTCGGCTACTTTCACTATCTTATCCATATTCGTGATGACCTTGCCCGCCTTGTCCCTTATCGCACACATCTGGTTTTTGCTTATGCCCAAGTTCGTCTTTACCGCGAATTCGATCTGGTCTGTTGGATTGGAAGCTTTCATACTCTAGCGTTTTGTAATCAAATCTTTCGTCTCCTTAGACAACTTTCCGGTATCCTCTCTAACTATCCTACCGCCTACTTCTACCGCGCACTCAGTAATGATATCTCTGAAATTATTGTTCCTTGCTTCAAGGGTAATGTCGCGATCCTCGGTTAGAGCTGAATACCTATTCTGTAGCAAGATTCTGAACTTTTCTGCCCTCCCCCTCACCGCTTATTTGTTGATGGGTTTCTTTCTTACTAATCTGTTGCGTTCCTTCTTCAGATTTAGGCGAATTCGGGACTTCATCATCCTGTGGTCACTGCATCCTACTTTCCCGATTACCTCTACATTTTGCATAATGGCGGGAATTCAACATATTATGAAGTCGATTTCCTTTTTAGTCGCCCCGTTCGTACTTTTCCATGTCCATTTCCCTTTCTTCCATTTGCTGAAGAAGGTATTCATGATTCGCAAGTTATTGCGCTCTGCAAACTCAACTAGTAACTCCCCCCTGCTATTCCTAGAACCGATACCATAGTCACCTACTGCCTTGTCTCCTGCCTGTTTTTTCCCTACCTTAGCATTGAAGCTGCCCATTAGTACACTATACTGCGTCTTTACTTTTCGCATTGTCGACTCTTCATCTTCGTACAAGCTTTCAACTGCCTGGTCATAATAACTTTATGTAGGTGCATAGGCCTGTACAGCCTTCAGTTTATACCGCTTATTAAGCCTAATTACGATGCCTACCACCCTCTCATTATTACTATAGAATTCATCTATATTCCCCGCTATACACTTATTGACAGAGAAACCTACTCCTACTTCTCGTCTCTCTGGTAAACCTCGATAACACAGTACATGCCCATCCTTCAGTACAGTATATGCCTCATTCGTCCTCCTAACCTCAGTATGCCCTATGACATCCCATTTCATATCCTCTAGTTCCTGTAAGAGCACTGCTAAACTAGCTTCACTAGCTAGGGTTCTAGCATTAAACGTTCCCAGGGTCAATTTCCAATGGCGACCTGTCCAGCAGAGCCAGGCATTCTTAGCACCCCCTGCTGCGTCACAGGTCTGATCGCCGCCTTGTTCAGTTGTTCCGCAGCCGCTGGTGACTGAGGGCCGGGGTTTTGTGGAGCTTATCATGAGAGGTTGCGGCCAATTACTGCCCCAGGGTGGCCAACTCCTGTTCTTCTGAGGGAGTGCGTTGCCGGAGGTGTTCACCTCCATCAGGTCGCACCCCGAACCTGTTTATGCAATTCCATCGACACGCCGATTTTCTTTTTTAATCCAGTGGAGAATTGCGCGGCACCGGGATTTTAACTCCGGTCCTCTTGCCTGTGAGGCGGATGTTCTAACGCTACGCCACCGCTGCCGGGGCGTAGCGGTAGATTAAAAATTTGCGTATAACATAAATAAAATTATGTATACTACTTATTTTTTGGTGACGTCTCTCGCAAGGCTTTCGGCATAATCATGCGGAAGGGTGTTTTAGGAATCGAAGTGTCGTTCGAGACGAGACCAGTTATATTTCCGGCTGTGTCAAGTAGAAACCCTAGAAGAAAATTTCACCAAAATGAGACCCACGTCAATCTTCTGTACTATACAAAACTTCTACTATCGACAATTTTTCCTTGCCATAATGTGGACGATGCCAGGCTATTAACAGCCGAGCTAAATACGTAAGAACGTACACTGATGTGCCGTCCGCTTGTCAAAGTGAAAATTATGTTATGGGCATATTAAGATAAAGACACTGGATGGTAATAAAAACAAGATTATCAAAAAATCTGAGACAGCAATTTGGGTCGTTCTCAGCGGTTTACAGTTTTATTTGAAGCTGCACTCCAAGATTAAAGCTGCTAATAATGGACCGAATCTGTTAATAAAGTACATGAAAAAGTTCATTTATTTTCCTTTTGGTGATAATCCAAAGTGCATGCTTTCCTGATCGCCATGTTCATTTTGTAAGAGGCTTTAGTTGAACGTCGCCTAGAGGCTAAAAAAGGCGTTCAATTTTAACGGAATACGCTTTTATTGAAAGAAAAAAATGCTCTGTGAGGATTTGTTAAACGACACTGGAAACAAAAGTATTATTTTGGACACAATAGGTACCGTTATTCTGAAGGGCAAACCATAAGGTTCAGATGGGAAACAAGCACAAAAATACAAGCGCCGCATGCCACCAGTATATAGCTCTTTTTTATTCTCATAGGCGTTTAAAGTCATTGAAGGAGATAGCCTTCACAGTCGTGTAACTGAAATGCAACCATTTATATGGGCACCAGTTTTCATTTGCCTAGCCTTTGGCTCGTGGACAGCTACATGTTGTAAGAATTTTTATATTAGCCATTCATAGTGCAACGATTGATTTAAAGTCTTACGATCATAGCTCACGTGATTTTTTATCCTTGTAAAAGCAAAGGTAAAAAAAATTATCAACCACCAATCGAACGCTCTGCAACACGTTTGACGACAAAAACCTTTAGCTTACGAAAATTGCACTAGTGGCTTAAATTGTAAGAATCTGTGATTAACATGCAGTGAGCATTTTGATCTTAAATTGTAATTTTAAAATGATGAGCGTTTGAATATCTTTGCATTGATTGTTGAAGAACCAAGAGAAAAATCATTGTAATAATACTTCTAATAATAACATTAAAGCCTCCATTATACAAAGATACCCACATATAACGAGGATGTGAGCCCAAGCTATAGCAATTGTCGACCTGAATCCGGATGTCCCGGTAGGTCATTAGTACCGCAGCCACTGCCAGTACATATAGACCGGGAAAAACAAGGTGTCGAAAAAGTAAAGATAGTGCAAGCAGTATTTCACCTAGGTTGCATTGATATATAGAGATAGAGCTTCATTTACGTTTACAGGTTATAGAAATAAGAATCGCAGGTAAAAAATTAGTCTAACAACATAATACATTTTCTGAAACCTGCAGTAAGGCGTATAACGTCTCAGAAGAGAATGCATGAAGTTAAATTAAAATTCACACCGCAGTAATATCTTTGTTTTTTCGACATTTTTTTTCCTATCTGGATGCTTTTACTGCGGTAATGTGTGGCGCAAAATTACTAACTGCCCTGAAAATAAAATAACGCTATTCTTGAAAAAACAGCGCACCAAATGAATGTATCTGTTGAAAGGAGAAGGAATGGAAATCATGCGTGAGATTGTCATTGTAGTCTAAGCCCTACCAAATTGTTTTCACGAACTTATTTTCTACCGTCAGGGGAAGAAAGTACAATTCAAAGAGCCAGAGGTTTCATATCGTGGTATACTGTAAACAGGGGTGTAAATTATTTTCGTTCCTTTCATGAAGGGGAGAAAAAACATTTGTCGCAGATATAGACAAGTGTTTGCGACGTTTTTGCTACAGATAGCTTAAAATGCTATTCCTAATTATTCCTGCATTAGATGTCCCATCTAAATATATTTAGTTGACAAGAATAGAAGACGTGTGCAACTGCAGTCCTTGTAACCAGACGCATGAAGAAGCAAAGAGGGGACAAGGTGAAGTCCTCTGTGAGGGTGGATGAAAAATACAAGTTTTGTTTTGGGTGATTCCGAGAGATCAAATTGGTACTGCGCCAGGCCATCACAAGAACACCAGATTGTGCGCACGCCATAGCCGAACTAAACGATGTGTTAAACGAGGCGACAATTCCAGGCGATGCGTGGCGTGACGACGACGCCAAGGCCTGTCGCTGCCGCTGGTGCACACCGCGCGGAGCGGAGGACCTCAGTTAGCGACAGAGACGCGTTTTTAGCCTTGCTTTGTTAGCGCCGCCTCTTCGTTTTCTAAATGAGTACAGTTACGCTATATCCACTTTCTTGCACTAAACAGCAACACTGATGACATTTCTTGAAACGCGTCGCGTCTTAAAAAAAAAAAAAAAAAGGTCCCAGCAAAGCGGTGGGCTACTGTACTGCGATTCAGATATGATTGCAAGCAGTGACTTTCTCCTCAAACGTTTGAAAATTAGCAATACCTAGCCACACTAGGCTTTTTTTTTCATTACTACCCTGCCAAGCTTTTACTAAACAGTCTCGATGCCCTCATATATGTACGGATCAGACGAAATAGCGTCTGCAGGTTCTTCGCTCATACCGGACTAGGGAAACAAACCTTGCATGCAAAAAAAATTGGCAGAGGCTTAGCTTTGTTAAGCCCCAGTAGGTTGCGAAAGCATCCTTAGCAGTAGGCGGCATCGTAGTCATGCGCACCGCCGTCTCTCACGGACGGCGCGAGTCGGTCGCCGCTTTATCCAGCTGTATAACGTCACAACACCTGTGGCGCTCCTGGCAGAGAGAGCGGGAGGTAGGCTGCCGTTCATGCGCACCGCCGTCTCTCACGGACGGCGCGAGTTGGTCGCCCAGCTTCGAGGCGTGACGTCATAACACCTGTGGCGCTCCTGGCGAAGAGAGCAGGAGTAGGCTGCCGTTCATGCGCACCGCCGTCTCTCACAAAAGGCGCGAGTTAGTCCAACAGCCTCTAGACTAGCTAAGGCCTCTCCGCTCCTCCCTGACGCCATCACACTACGACGGGCGCAGGAGCTGGGGTTTTTCATGAAGGCTGCTGCGCGCTCATTCGTTCCCGTGTATCTGCAGCCCTACGTGAAATCATTCTCTGAAACTTTTGGCCACATGGTTTAATGGTGACGCATATGTATAATATAATTTCCGGTATACAGTTCGCGGGCAATATGTTTGAAAACTGATAATTAGCAGTTTTGGATTATGAATAAATGTTGGCTATTCAGTATTTTTTACTATCACCTAATATTGCCCGAAAGTCCGCAAATTTGCTTTTTTTATTGTGTCGTGGGGGGGGTATTGATTTTCCGCTGTGTCTTCACATACATCTTTATTTTTTTAATAGCTCGTTGACTGGCGCGGTCTGAATAATTATTTTCGGGGGCAAAAAATTTAACCCTGTGGTCTATCACAGACCGGGGACTGTTTAACAGAAACCTGGCTACTACTTGCTACCACTCATATGCTCTTCAATCACAATACTTACCTTGCTTCCGCAAATGAAAACACTGCCATAAGTAATGGCTCTCATAATAGCTTATAGCTCTACCGTGACATCTGAGTTCAGCAGTTGTCTTTCAATTTAATAATAATAAAACAAGGTGTGTAGCGTAAAAAGGATATGTTTATTACAGAGTACAAGTATTCAGAAAACTTTATAGGTGTTGCACACAAAAAGTCAAAACAACCAACACACAAAATGTCCAAGCAGTCAGTGTTTCAAAGTGGAAAGCTTCCGCTTCTGAGCAACTTTCGTATCCGTGTAACTTGTTGTGGTTACCATGTCGGATGGTTTAAAGTGGCGCTCGCAGACCTGGGATAACAAAAAACAAAGGCAATAAAAGCTTTAGAACCTAAGTTTACAAACGAGACATCAGGAGCGCAGCAGTACAAGGCGGGGAATATCGTATAAACGTCGTGCGAACAGAATGTCAGCAATACTATGTCGTTACTACTTAGCATATGTATGGCATATTAGCAGGTCCAAAAGAGGCAGCACTACGGCATTATCTCGCAACATGCTGCCCACAGCATTTTCAATGCAACTGAAGGAGGTGCAACAACGACAGTAAGAAGTAAAGCAGAAACTTGAGCAAGTTGGTACGTATTCATTTTGAAACAGCGCTACAAAGAAAGGCGAGGTAACAGAGGTGTTCGTCGTTACTTCTGTTACCTCGTCCTGTCTTTGTTGCGCTGTTTTAAAACGGACAGTTGGAAGAATTCTTTCCTTACCACCGACCGCTTTCCTGGACTGAAGTCTGCACGGTGGATAGCTTTAATCCATTCAGCACTCCTCACTGGGTCCGAAGGGAAGGTGAAGACACGCACATGTTCACCGCCATCGTAGTTCCCGCGACACCGCGGTACACAGCAATGCCCAGGCATTATCACCGCCTGCAAACTTCACACGCACCTTCGAGCACCGATGCACTCACGTTGTTGTTACTGTACTGGTGCTCACTCCTAACGCAGCGTTGACAGTTTCACGACACACGCTGCACGAAAAAAAAATAACGCAGAACGGTGAAAACTTCAGACACACGTGCAACCGCTTGCGACCACCATCGAAAAACGAACAAGTGATGTTTATCGTAATGAGAACGCATTTTCCAGGCGAGCACTGTGTATGAAGCTGAAAAAGAAAAAAAAATCACGTGCACAAAACAATATTAGCTCACAAATTACGCTGTTCAACAAAAAACATGAATTTTTACAAAATAATATATTTTATTTTTGCAATAAAGCAGTAATAAAGATATCAAAATGGTTTCTTAGATTCGATACCTCGGCTTGTTCTTCTTCGCACATGCGCAGTAGCGCCAAGCAGGAGGGGGCACGACATAGCACGACGGCTGCTCCAAGAAAGCGCGGAGGGCCGATCCGTCGTAGTGTGATGACGTAGACACGAAGGAGAGAAGGATATGGAGAGGCCTTAGCTAGTCTAGAGGGTGTTGGTTAGTCGCCCAGCATTGAGGCGTGACGTCATAACACCTGTGGCGCTCCTGGCGGAGAGAGCGGGAGTTAGGCTGCCGTTCATGCGCACCGCCGTCTCTCACGGATGGAAAGAAATTGGTCAGCCAGCTTTGAGGCGTGACGTCACACAGAGGTCATACGAAAGGCCATTTCAAGTGCACCGCCGTCGCACCGCAAAGGCTTGAAAGTGAAAGTAGTATTGCTTTTGCAATAAAATAAAAAAAAAAAACGAAGGTGAGTACCTCAAAGCCTTTCGCGATTGGCTGCCTCGCGAGCTGGTTCCGGCCACTTAAGAAATTTTCTAAAACCCCAGGACCTGGGCGACAGCGACGAGCGGCAATCCTTTGGCGGTCCTCAGCGCACCGCGCATCGTACTGCCGCTCGACTCATGCGGTTAGCGCTTTATCGAGCCAGGGCCGCATCTGCGCCTTTGAAGTTGCATGATCTCGGAATCGGGGTGCCCGGCCCAGCCCAGCCGAAACGAGAAAATATTCTTTTGCTCGGACCCCGCCGACTCTGCCCGAGCCCGAGGTATACCGAGAGATCCCGAGCGGCCGAGTCACGCGACGGCTCTACACTTAAATATCCGAAGTTGGTTTTTAGGGCTACGATGCCAGGGATTTGTTTATTTTAGGAAATTAGAACGACTCAGCAAAACACTAACGGTTTAACTTGAAATAAGCTGCAAAATGATTGGAATCAAGTTGCGGACACTTGAAAACCACTTTTGAAAAGTTAACAGCGTAATAAAGATGCTAAAAGACAAATCTTCATAGCACATGACCTGCGCAGCCTGCAGCAACAAAGAAATGTAAGACAGCGGTTGTAATTGAAAAAACGCTCAATCTAAGATGGTTGGTTGGTTTGTGGGGTTTAACGTCCCAAAGCAACTCACGCTATGAGAGACGCCGTAGTGGAGGACTCCGGAAATTTCGACCACCTGGGGTTCTTTAACGTGCGCTGACATCGCACAGCACACGGACGCCTTGCTTTTCGCCTCCACCGGAAAGCTGCCGCCGAGGCCGGGATTCGATCCCGCGTCCTTGGGAACAGTAGTCGAACGTCATAACCACTGCGCCACCCCGGCGGGGTGCTCAATCTAAGAGGCTAATATTTTTCTCCAATATACACAAAGGCTTTATAAAATTGGAATGAAAAAATTTGAACACTTACTTGGAATATTTCTTGAAGAAAGAAGTATTTTCCGTGCGCGTTGATACCGAACGTCGAGCCGAGCGTACGAGCGGCCGTTGGATGGACGAAACAACGGAGCACCCTCTTTGAAACGAAATGGCAACTGTCGCCGTCATGCCGGCTAAGCGATTTTCACGTCATCCTTCGGGCTTTCTAGTAATCGCTTTTTCAGTAGCTCGATGGCCTCGTTTTTGTACCTTCCGTTTAGCAAGCGTTTCCTAGATGGTAGGACTTGAACCATCCTTGAACGATGCGCTGCTGCTGCTGCTCATCTATGTAGGGCTCTGTGCCACCAGTGAAGCGCATCGTCGGCCTGGAGAGACGCCTAGCTGTTTTGTTTACAGCACCCAAACCTGTTCAAGGTGTATTTTGTGAATGCGGTGTTCTCCTACAAATATTTTGCTCACTTGTAGCATTTCAACGCAGTTTCTGCCATACAACGGTGTTTAATTGAGTGGAATATTTCAATCACCTTGAAAAGAGGGGTTAAGCAAGTTTTTTTTAAGTATTGAACTAAGTATCTCAGTACCACAACCTGCCTCTTATAAGCTAGTTGCATACAATGTTTACAGTTTGTCTGATAAAGGCAAGTTATATATCCACATCGTCAGCATCATTCTATCTGCTAGATTAGTAGTTTGTTGGCCCGATTCATTAGGTGGTCGTTCCTTTCTCACAATTTAGTTTCTTGCTTATATTTTATTTGCCAAGCAAATGCGGTAAAATCACATTTCTCTGTGCAACCTGTTATGAGAGCTCGGAAATGTTTGAAATAGGTCGCCAGTCAGATTACATGTGGGTGTCTGCTCTCCATACACAATATATGTGAAAAAAAAAAAAAAAAACTACCTTCCCCGCGCACGCTTGTAGTTGTTCCACTACAGAGATAGTTAGAGATTACATAAGCTTTGATACCGAATTAAGCTCAATTGTAAAAGAACGACTGCTTTATTTAATTTCTGAACTCCACAGTTATCCCTTCTTGCCACATGTAGCACGAGCATTGCTCACTTGTAGCATACCAACGAAAATGTTTCATACTGTGGTTCATGCAGAGCGTCGCTGTAAAGCAACAACGCTAAGTTCTGATTTACCAGCTAGCGAAAGAACATAAGTTGAACGGCGCTTGCTCGGTGCGCACGCACTGTTCATTGCTAGAAGCCTACAACATTGGTCGTTTTGTTCTGGCGCTCCGCTGCGACAACGTCAGTTCCCTACAATGTACTGCTAAGGGAAGATAATTGATGGTAGCAAAAAGTAACGAACTGTATACCAAGGAAAGTAAAGCTTAGCAGAGGGCGGCATCAAGTCCGATAGGCGGATTAGGTTAGGAAGCTTGCAGGAGCAAGTGCATGCAGTTAGCATAGCGTTGGTTTAACTTGAGGAATTTGGCATTGGCCATCGCCCTTCGTTGGATATAGAATGGATTATGATAATAATCATCATGACATAGTCCTGACTTGAAGTATCTTTTAGGCTAAAGAGAAAGTCAGTTGTATTTATTGAGTCGGAATTGATTCATTGGAATATAACAAACCATTTTTTTCTTAAACTCGACAAAGATCATTTGAAGGGGCAAATTGTACTTCGCAAGAAAGTTGTCATTGTTAGATGAAAACTATGAGAAAAGCTATTTAAACAGAGTTGATGCGGGTTTTGTGCTTTCTTTTCATCCTTGTACAGGTGCCCACCAAAAACCTTATGTTGTACCCCAATCTGATTATTGGATAAGCAGTAACAACATCTGGCCAAATTGTTGTCCAAATAATGGGGTATAGAGAAAAAAGCAAGTTTCATTACGTTCTGCTACCTATAAAAGAAGTTTCAAAAATGACACAATCCTTTCGAGGAATACAACATGGTAGCAGCCGTGAACATGGTAGGTATTTGGCAGCCTTGAATTGTAAATGATTGAAATGAGCAATAAACTTTCTCCGCCTAGTCATTCTAACGACTACACCGATCTGCGTCATATTGCATTCGTATCTCAATGTCAAACCTATTTTTGTAATATGATTGCAAAGTGTACATCAGGTGTCCCCACGGTATGTCCAGATGAGCTTTAATTATTTATTTATTACGTGTAACGACGAAATGGGATACAAGACAATGAGCGAATCGTATCCACTCGAGGACAGAACCATCATATGTCCGTTTCCAAAGCGGAACCAAAACACTAAGGTACGCAAACTGAAGAACATATGTCTGCATCTTTTGTAATGTAGGCACGGTGCAGGGCACGGAGAAAAAAGGGGAATGAAGAACATATATAATGAAAAGTGATGAAAAGAATTAAGAAAACACAAAACAAGGAAAGTAAGAAGATAAGACAGAATAAAAATAAAACACATAAACAGTAAATTTTCAAGAAGATAAACAATTATATCGTGTGCGAACAGCAAAATACACCGTAAAAAGAGCATTGGATATTAAACAGCGCAAAAGCTAAGAAAACAACTGAAATGAAACTAGACACAGAACTGTGAATACTTTGCCATTTCTGCACAAAAGGAGATTGAAATGATCCACTGTAAAATTGAAAGCATAGAAAACACTCCATTGCAACCAATACATGATACCAATGATCATAACAGTCATATAGTCATAATATTATTAGCAGCTTATATTTCTCGACCGAAGCCCCTGGGAAGATGGATGCGGCTTTACGGTGCTTCACTTCTTTTTATCGTCACTTCCACTGCTTTATAGGTCGTAGATATTTGCTGTATTTCCGCATAGCCGCGGGATATGGCAAGGAGCAGAAAGAATAAATGAAATTATGAGTGTGACTACATTAATTTTTCAGCATGATAGCAACCAGCTAGACAGCACACAGAAATGTAAAAGCACTGATGCACCAAAAGAATCATACTGCGATGAATCGGGCGTCACGCAATTTGATATTTGCATAGCGCCTTTGCTATGTAAGAAAATTATAAGTATTCATTTTTTTCAGGAAGTTGCCTCGTTAAGATGATGCTTCTTAGTATTGCTTAGCATTTGGCTGTCCTGACCCCTGCCGAGAATTCCACTAACATTGAGCTTAAACATTATGGCTTCCAGGCTGAGCGAGCTTAATCTACGGACACTTTCTAATAAAAATGAATTTTATGGCTTAATACAGCAAGGCTACAAAAGAAAGAATTACACTATATCAGGACTATAAAAAGAATACGCTGCACACTTCACAGTGTTACACAAGAGATTGAACTGATTGTGGCATAAGGTAGCGGAAAGATAATATTATTACGGGCGATGAAGCAGCGGGAAGTGGCGCGGGCAGGTGGCTCGTGACAGGCCCGGCGAGATTGATTAAAATCATCGCACTGTAATAGGTCGTCTCTCTGTTTTCTGCGATCATTGGTTTGCCACCCTGTAATAATATTCTTAAAGCAGAAATCACCAAAAATTTTGACCACACTTTCCCCTAATCATTTTTATAAGGTGCCATAATAGGATTCTCAAAGCTGGCCATGACATTTGCGCGAAAGTTTGGAATTTTACTCCCCATTTAATGGATAGCCGAAACTGAAAGTATAAAGATGTGCGACTCGTGGTTGCTCGAACTCCCAATCGGCCTTGCAGTTTGCGGGAGGGCTGACCGGTTTCATATGAGATTTAATTTCCACCTTTTGCAAACTAAACTGGAAACTTCAATGGACATATTAAGATGTCTTTTCGAGCCCAGTTATTCCCGTTTTTATACACAGGCGGTGTTAGTTTCTGAGGTATATGTGGCAAAAGTGTAAATCTAGAATATACGCTGAAAAGTTCGTATTAATCCTTGAAAGGCACACACAAGGTTTGCAAACATCAATGCAAAACTTGAAAATTTAAAAAAGGAGGCTCTAATATACAAGACTAAGAGGAAATCAGAAACAAACACGAAATCGGTCGCCTCGCACTCTTACAGTACAAGGGCTACAGGTTCACGATTTGGCTGTCTGAAACTGTCGACCCTCCATTGGTTATTTGCAGCTCGCGAAAAGGTAGTCTTTATAAGGAACAGGGCCGAAGCACTTAGATGGATGTCGACTTTAGCGGAAGTTCTTTTACGGCGCAGTTCTACCTTAATTTATGTTCGGCGTCACGTCGGTAGGTTTGAGCGCGCCTAAAAGGAGCCCATGTGCGCATAACGATCGCAGCTCTTCTCTTGTCATTATTCAGAGGCAGGGCAAATATCCGGAGGTAGTGCTTCCGCATTAAAATGTAGCCACCATTCAGAGACGACGATGGTTAGGGCAGTCAGGCGTAAAGGGTTTCGACACGATATGCCGGTGATTTATCCACACTTTTCCACCACTCTAGGTTAAGCGAAAAACATACACCACACAATGTGTGGTGTATGATCAAATTCTGTCACTGCTTCTGCTTTACTGAGTAATGGCCCACGCTAGGGACTCACACAGAACTATATAGTGCACATGCATGGGCTCAAAAATGAAGGTAAAAAGAAAAACAGACATTTGCATGGGCATCACAAATTCCAAAGACAAGTACACCTCACTAGTTGTATTTTTTAAATTTTTTAAATTCGTACCCATTTTGTGCCTTGAATTTGGATGGGCGACAAACATACGTATTTCAAGCATTCATCGAAAGAAATTCGACAATTGGTTCTTAAGCATCTATACCTCACCAATAGCCGTGTGAAGCAGCCTATTGTTACCTCGCATTTGCCCCCTTGGAAATCTAGTTTGGTGTATGGAGCCAAAATCTCACTAGAAGGAGCTCAGAAAACCTATTTCACCCATATTCTGGACACAGTGAAATGATCCTTCAAATAAGCGACGCATGTCATCAATCTCTACCGTAGTTGACTTTTATTTCCTCTGTATGACTGACTTGTACAGATTTACACTTTAATATAGTAAAGCCATACTACGCTCCTTGTCTGCTCACTCGCATTCCCCCACGACATAACGTTTTGTGCGGTCCTTTGCTCTTGACGACGCTTTGCTTTTATCTTAAGCTTGACCTCAGCATCTCGAACACTTCTCTCATGAATTCGCTAGTTTGTTTATCGTTCCCACAAATTTAACAACACATACTTTATTTTAGCCACATTTAAACTGTGTGTAAAGTTTTGCGATCATCGTTTCTCTTAGTGTAAATAGAATAACATACGCCTTGCATCCTATTTTTGGTACAATAAAAGCCACATTCACACATTTCGGCAATGTTTGTCAACCGCTCTTAACGAGCATGCTTCTGTCAGGTGTCATGCGGCAACTTTTTTGTGAAGCATGAATCGGTCGCTGCTTTGTGTGTCATCGCAATACATCTAGCGGCCGAAATACAGGAGGTGTCATCTTGGGAAGCGCGTTTGATATGGGCATCAAACTCAAAAATATTCAACCCGCTTTCTCGTCCGCCAGTGATAGGTCATGCAGACGCATTTGCAAGTACGTCTTGAATAAAGCAAGGCTTCATATCATTGTCCGACAGCTATCCTGTCAAGATGTAGGCTGCGATTGTATATTTATAAGTATTGTGAGCCTTCCACGGATCTTCTTTCATTTGTACATACCATAATCTTCTTCTTTTGTATATACCATCGTCATCATCCCGCGGCGCCGGCTCCAGCACGCGCCTGGGTTCTCCATCAGATTAAAACGCTGACACGGCGTACCTTGCCTTGCCGTCACGACTTTGGCCTCTCGACCTGGCCTTCTTTCACACGTGGTGGAGGTGAAATTTGATCCCCTTACTGCCTTGTGCCCTGCCTTTCGCTGGAGCTACGTTTCGGTCGCCGTTTGGCAACAACCACCATCGTTATGTCAACCGAGAGCAGTCCCGACCCGGCCGGACCCTCTACCTCGGCTACACCGCCGCCTCCCACTGTGCCCACTGTGCCCACACGACAACGCGACCAACCGCAGTTCGCCGGTCGTCGCGACGAGGACGTGGATGACTGGCTTGACACTTATGAACGCTGCAGCACGTACAACAAGTGGGATGACGCTTTAAAATTCCTCAACGTTTCCTTCTACCTGATTGAGGTCGCCAGGAATTGGTTTATCAACAGCGAGCCCCACACCAAAAACTGGCCCACCTTCAAACACCAGTTCCGCCAATACTTCGCCGACCCCGCAGTTCGGACTGAGATCGCGAGGAACAAGCTCGCTTCCCGTAGTGAAGGTCCCGATGAGTCGTATGCCTCTTACATAGAGGCCATACTTGCACTCTGTCGGCGTATCAGTCCCACCATGACGGAACCTGAACGCGTACTCCATGTCTTGAAAGGAACCAATTCTATGGCTAACACCCTAGTTGCCCAGAATCCACCGAGTGTTGATTTCATTATTACGACCTGTCAACGACTCGAACAGCTGCAGTCCTCCCGATTGCAGCCCGACTTCTCTACTGGCCCCCCCTCCACTGACTTCGATCTACGAACCCTAATTCGAGCGATAATCCGCGAAGAGCTCCAAGCCTTGAGCCCTTTCTGCCGGCACGGGTGTGATCACTCTTCTTCTAATGACGCCAGCCTCCGCACCATCATTAAAAAAGAATTGGCAACTATCACCCACCCTGACGCACCTGACCCTCCTGCACCTCGTACAGCGCCGACTTATGCTCACGTTGCTGCATCCCCTCCTCCTTTTGCTCCCCCCCCCCCACGACAAGCACCGCCCTACAACCACATCAACGCCGTGACGACGGCTCAGCCTACGCCGCCTTATTACGCACCTTGGCGCCCCTCTCCCCCAGTGTGCTACTACTGTGGAATCAGAGGACATATTTCCCGCTTCTGTCGTCGACGCATTCAGAACGAGCGGCGTGGTTACGACGCCTTCGAAAGTGACGTACCCGCATATTATCAGCGACGATCTATTCACAGCCCACCTCGTCGATCTTCTCCACCACCGGTATCCTCGTCTGAACCAATTGGCGCCCATGTTTCCCGACGCCGGTTCCTTTCCCCATACCGCCGCTCTGTTTCTCCACTGGTCCTGTCCGTCATTCGGAAAACAAAGCGACGCAGTTTCCGGAGGTGAAACTGCACTCTGCGAACTTACCAAAAGTCCTCCTCATCTCCCGTACAATATGATTTCCGTTTTAGCTGAAGGATTACCGGTCGAAGCTTTGATTGACACAGGGGATGCAATTTCTGTTATTCGCGCTGATTTATGCCACCGTTTGCGGAAAGTAACGACACTATATGATGTACCTGAACTTCGTGGAGCAAATGACGTCCCTCTACATCCTTCAGCAAAGTTTACAGTTCGAATTATTATAGACGGCGTCCGCCACCATGTGCAGTTTGCTGTGCTTTCACCGTGTGTGCATCAGATGATTTTTGGTTAGGATTTTTGTCGACCGCGTCAGCGTTAATTTCTTGTGGCGACCGTGTCATTCATATGACAGACAGTGATTTTTCATCTGACATGTCTGAAGGACGTCATTCCCTCATTGCCGCAGTTGACACTGTATTGCCTCCACAGTGCGAAAAACTTGTTACCGTTGTTTCGGAACACATCACTGACGGAGATGTACTTATCGCACCATCATATCGTTATCTTGCACGTGGAATCGCCTTCCCATCAAGTCTTGTACGATTCCGCAGCGGCTCAGCGATAGTAGCTGCCCCGGACACATCCCGTGAATCCATCGTCCTGACTGAAGGAACTTCCCTGCCATGCATAGTGGATGCTCACCCTTAGTCCATTATGGTGCTCACCGCCCCGCTACCTCAGCAACGTGATTCAGCGCACGTCTCTCTTCCGATGCTGTCGAAGACAATCAGTCCGGACCTCACGCCGCACCAACGCAAAGAATTGCTGAAATTGCTTCAAGCCCATCAAGCCATTTTTGATGCCACTTCCCCTCCACTGGGACGAACTAGTGTTGCACACCACCGCATCATTACTGAAGGTAACTCGATCGTACGCCGACGACCTTATCGGGTTTCTCTCTCGGAACGAAAAGTAATCGAAGAAAATGTGAATGACATGCTCCGTCGCGATATTATTCGTCCATCAACAAGCCCATGGCCTTCCCCAGTAGTATTAGTTAAAAAAAGGACGGATCGGTACGATTTTGTGTCGATTATCGCGCACAAAACAAAATTACCCGTAAAGATGTCTACCAGATGCCGAGAATAGATGACGCCCTTGACTCTCTCCAAGGCGCCGAATATTTCTCGACCTTGGATCTCCGCTCAGGTTATTGGCAAATACCAATGCATGAGGGCGACAAAGAGAAAACCGCTTTCGCAACTCCCGATGCACTTTACGAGTTTAATGTTATGCCCTTTGGCCTGTGTAACGCACCAGCGACATTTGAAAGAATGATTGATACGGTACTTCGTGGCCTAAAATGGAGAACCTGTTTAGGCTACTTGGACGACATTGTTATTTTTTCGGCAACTTTTAACGACCATCTCACGCGCCTGAATGAAGTCCTGACGTGTCTTTCTTCAGCGGGCCTTCAGCTCAACAGCAAGAAGTGCTACTTTGCACAAAAGGAAATTAAAATATTGGGACATCTGGTTAGCAGTGACGGCATTCGTCCAGACCCAGATAAAATCAGCGCAGTCTCGAACTTTCCTCGTCCGCAACGGACTGCGCGATTTGCGCAGTTTCCTCGGCCTTCCGTCATATTTCCGGCGTTTCATAAGGCATTTTGCAACTATTGCTGCGCCACTTCATGAACTACTTAAAGCGCGCAGCTCTTTAGTGTAGACTGAACAGTGCAAAACTGATTTTACCGACCTAAAGCACGCCCTCTCATCAGATTCCGTTCTTGGCCACTTCAGCGACAGCGCTCCTACCATCCTGCACACTGATGTCAGTGGTCACGGTCTTGGCGCTGTCCTTCTGCAGCGCGATGCAAATTCGCGTGAGAAAGTCATTGACTTCGGCAGTCGGACCTTGACTCCAGCTGAGAAAAACTACAACATTACCGAGCAGGAATGTCTTGCCGTCGTCTGGGCTGTTCAAAAGTTTCGCCCCTACCTCTATGGTCGGCACTTCACAGTTGTGACCGATCACCAGGCTCTTTGCTGGTTGTCTTCACTGAAAAATTTAACAGGCCGACTTGGCCACTGCATTCTACGCCTGCAAGAATATAATTTCGACGTCGTTTATAAATCGGGTATGCAACACCTAGACCCCGACGCCCTTTCTCGCTGCCCACTTACGGAATCAGCCTGCTGTTTTTTTTCGCAACGAATTTTCACCTCTGACCACAGCCGACCATCTCTTCCCCCGACGCATATCACAACAGTTTCTTTTGACGATTCGGAGCACACACACGGACTCCGCTCGCAGAAATTAGCTGATGCCTACTGTCGTTCCATCATCGACCGCCTTAACGGCACTTCCAACCCGCCCAATGCTAGGTTTCGCCAACAGCTTCGCAATTTCAAACTCGAATATGGCATACTACGCCGCTACGTGTATTGCCCTAATGGAACTCGTTGGCTCCCTGTCGTCCCGCGTGCGCTTCGCCCACGTATACTGGCGGCTTTCCACGATGACGCTACTGCAGGTCACCTTGGTTTTGACAAAAAATATGACCGCGTGAAAAGACGATTCTTTTGGCCTGGCCTATGTTCTACCGTAGCTAAATACGTCGCTTCCTGCCATCTGTGCCAACCCTGCAAGCGGCCGACTTCTTCGCCCGCTGGCCTCCTACAGCCTCTTCCATGTCCCGCCATGCCATTCGACATAGTTGGCATCGACTTATATGGTCCCCTACCTCTCTCCGATGGGGGTAACCATTGGATTATAAGAGCCATTGACCACCTTACACGCTACGCTGAAACAGTCCCTGTACCGACTGGTTCTGCCGAAGAGGTAGCTAATTTTTTTTTGCGATCAATTGTCCTGCGTCATTGCGCTCCTCGGGTCCTTTTACGTGACCGCGGGACGGCCTTCTTATCGACAGTCGTTGCCGAAGTTCTTCATGCATCATCCACTCTTCATAAGACAACCTCAAGCTACCATTCCCAGACTAACGGTCTTACTGAGCAATTTCATCGCACTCTATCCGATATGATATCCTTGTACATCACACCTGATCACCGAAATTGGGACACTATTCTACCATTCGTCACATTCGCCTACAATACAGCAGTACAGCGGACTACCGGTTACTGTCCGTTTTTCCTCGTTTTTGGCCGTCCTCCAACTACAATGCTCGACACTTTCTTCTTCTCTACGCCCGACTACTCCTCATCAGCACCAGCCCAGTTCTTATCCCGTGTGGCCAGATGCCGTCATCTTGCCCGCCTCAACACAGAAGCGCGCCAGGAAGACCGCAAGAGCCGCTACGATTCTATGCATCGTGCGGTGTCTTTTCGTCCCGGTGACGAAGTCCTGCTTTACACACCTGTGCGCGTCCCGGGCCTTAGTGATAAATTTCAGCGTCGCTATCTTGGTCCCTACAAGATCAAAAAGCAAACTTCCCCCGTGAACTACCAAGTCACACCTGTTGATCCCCCAGCCGATCGACGCCACCGTGAACTGAAATTGTTCATGTCTCCCGCTTGAAGCCGTTTGTGCATCGCGGTGCATCAGTTGGTTAGGAGCGGCCAGGCTGGCCGCTTCCGACCCCCCGGGATGATTGTGTGAGCCTTCCAGGGATCTTCTTTCATTTGTACATACCACAATCTTCTTCTTTCTTTTGTATATACCATCGTCATCGTCCCGCGGCGCCGGCTCCAGCACGCGCCTAGGTTCTCCATCAGATTAAAACGCTGACACGGCGTAAGTACCTTGCCTTGCCGTTACGACTTTGGCGTATCGACCTGGCCTTCTTTCACAGCATTTAAGGCCGGAAACGCAATCATAACAAAAACCGGAATTGTGGCGCAACCTTTTCACATTATGGCCACGGAAGAAACATCGCCTGTAATTTTTAAGCACCTAAGTAGCTGTTTTTTACACTTCTTTCTTTATTGCAGTCCACAACACAGTACCTTCTTTGTACCTGATCACAATGTATTTTTATTGTAGGTACATGTAGAAGCGTTCTCTTTGCCTAGTTCCTTCTACCAGATATATATGTTTGTCAGTCTGATCGGAGTTTTAGCGGGTAATCGTTAATTAACCCTTACGGAAATCCCATATCTGCTCCAGATATGGAACATATGCTGAGAGATACAAATATATAAGGCAGCAAATAAGACCTTATCTGGGCCAGATAAGGTCATATATGCGCAATAATTTGCCCTTTATGGCTCAGATTTGGCCATATCATGCAACATATAATCCATATCTGGACGGGTAACGGGGCCTTATATGGCTTGATCAGGGGCATATACGGTATCCTCGCGACCTTATGTGGCCTGATAAAGGGCATATATGGCATCGTCATGACCTTATATAGACAGATCAGGGTCATATGCCTGGCATTAACAGGACTTTATATAACCTCATCGGGGCCTTAATTATATTATTAGCAATATATGGCTTTCATCTACCTGCTGCAAATATTCAATATTGGCATCGTGTGGTCGAGCTTCAATTTTTCTACACTCAACATGGCCTGCATGCTTAGTTTTAATTGTATCCAATTTAGAAAATAGCTACGACTCCTATATTTCAAATATGCAGATTTCGCTGCACTTAATTATTACACCATGTGTTCCTTAATGCAGGAAGGCGCTGGGTTATGGCTACATCTCCTCTTTCCGTCTACTAACTCGCATTTTCATTTAAAATGCGGCGGCAGTCCGGTGCACAAACGCACGGTCGGTTAAGTTGAGCGATTCAAAATATCAAGAAAATGATGGCAGTTCAGTATACGGCCCCCTCCGAGCTGTCTAGACGGTGACTCACCCTCAGAGACAGCTGGCGGTGGCTGCGTGGAGGGCCGCACTGGCTAGACAGCGACTCCTCCTCTCCCGCGCTCCCCTCTTCCCTCTTAAACAGCGGCGGCCGCTGCGTCCCTGGCTCGCATTTCATCTCTCCTCCTCGCTGCCACGCTCTATACCGCGTAGGTCGCGAGCTCTCCGTTTTGTGTGTGCTTGCTTCTTTCCCCTCCCCCTTTCAACTCCGTGCGCCTAAGCACTTGTCTCGCTCCTTTCGCGATGGCAGACATCGGGGTTCGGTGCGGCTGGCGGGCGTGCTGCATGTTGTGTATGCTGGTGTGTGTGTGCCAGCACCTGTTCGCTATTAGCTGTGTGCATGTAACAAAAATGCGACAGCAAACCTACAAGAGCTTCAGTCTGACTGTCGGCACAGAGGAAATTACTGTGTCCCACTGCGGGTGGAAGCTGCCTCCCCAGCCTTGGCAGCAAACCTGATGGTCGATTGAGCTTTTCGAGGCTTCTGCCCTGAATGGCCCGGCCAAATCTTCACCATTGCGTCGGATCGCACCCTCATCGTGTCGCCTCATCTTCACGCCCGATCACCAAAACCGTGAGCGTGAGACTTCTTGTCGGGAACTACCACTTGCCAGCCTCAGGATATTGTTCGCTTTATTATTTTGATGGAAAAATTTTCAATCAGCAAATTGGATGGTAATTGCCAGTATGCGATATTTTTCCGTTCATTTCGTTGCTAATTTGTCTTTCGCTCCAGCAATTTTAACAAATATCAGTGGGTGGATTGGGTCCTTCGTTGTTTATTATTATTAATATTTGCACTACCTAAGTAGCTTCATGCTTGATTTGGTTTAGCGGCAGAGCTGTCGCTGTCATGACAAATGCCATCGGACATGCTTTCTTTTTTTCTCTCTTAATTTCAAAAGCAACCACGAGTTAGGCGCGTTCGCTCATTTTGTCTGCAGTCTCTGCTTAAGGTAACACCGGTACTTCCTGACAGCCTATATATACTTTGCTAAGGTTTAGGTATTATCAGCAGTCCCAGCAGTGTGTGTTTTATCGCCCTGCGGTTTAGCGGTACCTTTTCCGGGTATCGACAAACCTTTAAATTCCCTTTCAATAGTCAAGTTCGATTATTAGCCGTTTATTTTATTTAGCTTCGCAAGTAAACCAGCTCAAACTAAAAGCATTTACTGGTTAAAGCTCTGTGTGTAAAAGAGTAGAATAAAAATGTAATATCTAATTTAATTGGTTAATGTCTTTCACTTTAGCTTCTCGTGTAGACATTATTCTGTTCAGATATCCCATTAGTTTGTTATAGTATCGCGCCTAAATGAGTAGAATCTCAATATTTACTAACAGATGAGCATGTCTTTGACCCTCGGTATACACACGTAATTCAAGCCCGTCTTTGAGCGATTCCATATAGGCAGGGAAAAAAGAAAACCTGTGGTTTCAAAGCTATTTTCCTGTAAGGTTTGAAATAAAATGGGAAATTCAGGTTTCCCTTGGCAAACTTGATTGAGCGTGCGTTTAGCTGAAATACTGAAATTGTCTTGTGTGTGTTGTAATGAAGTGTTATGTTGATATGCAGATATGTAGATCTATAGTTCAAAACCTACATGCCATGCGGGCTAGATCTTTAAATCAGGAATTGGGTAGATAAGGCATATCTGGCCAGATATGCCTTATCTGGTACTCGAAATCAGGAATTGTGCAGATCAGGCATATACAACCAGATATGCCTTATCTGGTACTCGAAATCAGGAATTGGGCAGATATGCCTTATCTGGCCTAGATCTGTCCTTATATGCCATATCTGCCCAATTCCTGATATACCTGATCTGGATTTTTTTTATAAGTCCAGATATGGCATTTCCGTAAGGGAAGGTCTTAATTATTTCGCTACTTAGAGACTACTTCTCAAGATGCGATATCTATTTGATTGGACCGGAGATATGTATTTGCGTACCGTTGGATTTCATTACAGTGTTACAGTATGCTGACGAGATTGATTCGCTGCATTTGACCTTTATTTAACACAAATATGGTACTTTTTGGCGATGGTTCATCCACACTTCGTATATATTTTGAAGTGGACACCTCTGCGGAGTTCTTCACTGTATACGAAGTGGGATTTCATTTATTGTCTTCATAAAAGTACATTATATGCATGTATTTGTTAGTCTTCATTTATTTCCGATCATTTTTCTACTTTTAGTCCACCATATATTACAACGCACACCTCAAATGTGTACCGCTCATCACAAGCTTCTCTTCTTGGATCTCTTTAGGTCAGTCGTCTCTGTCGCAGCAGCCTGGCCACACCACAATATTTTCAGCCTCCAAAGATGTATAATCGTTGACCCCGTCGGCTGAACATCTGCAACGTAGAAAGTCCATTTAATTTTGAAATGTAAAGACGAGGTATTATTAAATTGTAGCGTATTTATGCCCCGCCGGGATGGCGCTGCGCTTACGGCACGCGACTACAGTTCTGAAGGATGCGGATCGAATCCCGGCCTCGGCGGCCGCTTTTCGATGGAGGCGACAAGCAAGGCGCCCGTGTGCTGTGCGATGTCAGTGCACGTTAAAGAACCCCAGGTGGTCGATATTTCCAGCGTCCTCCACTACGGCGTCCAATTGCTTCAGTTTATTTGGGACGTTAAGCCATATAAACCATAACAAAACCTACACATATTTGTGTTTTTTTAACATACGTGCAAGCGTTTCACATGTAAATAAAAATCTAAATGTGGTTCGATGTCTTTCTTAAAGGCCTTCTTCAATGATGTCCTTGTATATAGTACGCAAAAATTGTTTTCGCGTCCATATATTGGATATTACGTTTTATATGTGCACTTCATAAGCGGCACTAAAGCAATGGGTTGAATAAGACATGACCACATACGTATCCAGAACGTAATCTGTCATCAATTTGAAATCATATATCCTAGCCTTTTTTAAGCACAATGGACAGAAAGAAAAACATAACCAGGTCGAACGCTAGTCTTTACTTCCGGTTATTTTACAATCCTGGAACATGATTCTTCTCAATGAGCTTGAAATCAGACATTTAAATTGGTAATGCTAAGCTTGAGGTAAGTTGTCTCTTTTTCATATAGACTGAAAGAGGAATTACTGACACACATTAGTTATTTATCCACACACAGAACTTCGAAAATCACTCGTTTTGTTTACGATTTGATTGTTGCAAGTAAGAGTATTTTCTGAAAGGTCGGTGTGTAGGATATAAGGTTTTGGTCAGCAGGGTATCGTTTGATTAAGCACCGCTTGCAGTGATCAGCGAGACTCCTCCTAGAAGATATGAATCCAGCCGCCAAGTGATGCTCTCTCAACTTCCATGTAAGCATCGACCAGATTGCCTAGTGTATAAGTTGTCACTAGTGAGCGGAAATTCTTATGTGACACCGACGTTGGGAAGAACAAACTGCATTTGGTTGTCTGTAGTACAAATTGGCTGCCTTACCGCATTGCTCACGAGAAAGCACAAGCGGAGATAGTTCTTTGAGGCAGTCAATAAAAGTTAGACGTCGCACTTCTTCAACCAACTTTTTCACACAGTGGTACACATTTTACACGTACTGAATACTCCCAAGTCGCGTTTAATGTAGCAGATCGTCAGATTTGTGATTGCCTAGCTCTCAATTCGTTCAGTAAATGTTAAGCCACATATGTTATGGTTTTCTCAGGAAACCTTTCTTAATTTCTACCTTGGATGTTCATGTCTTTCCATATATGTTCCGGTAGAAAAGAACGCGTTTATATATTAGGCGTCATGTATTCCCTATTTGTACTTATGATTGCCTCTTCTGGTGATCATGAAGAAAGCTATCGTTTCAATAGGTTCTCCGCGGGTTAAATATAATTTATATAACCCTTTAAATTGTTTAGCTCAGAGCGGCGCTCGAAACGCTGCTGACAAAGGGAATAGCTTTTCGTGCTGACTCTTAGACAAAATCAGATATCGACGTACCTGCTAACACAAATATTCTAGCTTGCATACTCATTCACTTAGTGATTCCTTGCTCTGTTTGCCGGCTTCATTCGTTCGATTTGCTCTTTCTAATGCTCGATTTATGTAGCACAGGCGGCTCGGCAGTTATTTACACCAGAGCGAGGCCACTAGATTTAATCAATGCTTAATATGTGAGTTGTTGAAGACAGGCATGTGCAGTGCCTGCCAGCCACATTCCGCACCGAACACTGCCGAAGACGCCGACGCGTGCCTGTATAAGCCGCTATAAAGCTTCCCTGAAAAAACGCTCATTCTGTTCTGACCTGTCTTGACTGTAACATGGTTCAGAAGTGGACCGCCTGTTGGCGTCTCAATCAGTGCCTTAAAGAAGAAACAAGAAGACACCGCTAAGCATCAGGAAGGATGGAGCTAATCAAGGCGCCCGACCATGTTCTTCTGTCTGGTAACATATCAAAAAAGTGGACGCTGTTTAGACAGAAGATCGAGCTCTTCCTGAGTGCTACAGCGTCGACCAAAGAGCCAAGATACAGAAGCCAGCCAAATAGTCTCCACTAGGACCAGAACTTCAACCAAGTAAATTGCTGACGTTTCAAAGTACTGACAAACATGGGAGGACGTGCACATTCCACACCGAACGCTGCCGCAGACGCCGACATGTACCTGTCTCGAATGGCCGCTATAAAAGAGCGCAACTTCCCTTAATAAACGCTCATTCTGTTCTGACATGTCTTGACTGTAACACAAGTGACGTGCTTATGCGCATTAACAAAGGTAATGATGTGGCTGGTAGTCTAGCCATATGGTAACACTAGTGTCGCATAAGAAAAAGAAAAACAATTTCTGCGGATAAGGGTTCCGCTTTACACAAAACGTTCAATAAAGTTAAATCAATATTACATATACACTAAAACTGAGGTTTAGATTATATTGTGAGATATGCAGCGCCTCTTGTCGCAGTTAACACGGACATAGATACAGTTCGAGCTGTACACGTTAAAGGTTAAAGCAGGCTGATGCGACGAAACAACTAGTAAATAGTACATAAAAAGAATATAATCTGATAGAACTCCACTGCACATAGTCTGTTGTTATCGGCCGAATAGCAGGATAAAGGATTAGTAAAAATTGAAATTTATACAGCTTCTAGCGACGTGGATCATGCTTCTGTATGTGGAAAAGTTGTGATTAATTATCGCTTAGAAGTCTTGACACCTGCTTTCATTTAGCTCATAAATGTCTATTTTATCTCTTTAGTGGTGGCGGCACATTTATAATCCAGAGTAATAATTATAGTAGAATAGATTTTAGCCTATGAAAATGATGTTTTACAGAAAACGATATAGCCTAGGGGCCTCGCGCCAAGGGCGTTTCTCCATAGCATGTGAATCGCTGCAGTACGAATGGTTCCTGAAACGCAAAACCTTAGCCTCTAATTATCTTTAGGGAAAAACGGAAAGTCTGTCCAAAAACTCATATTCACTAGGAAAAATGTCAGTTCTATTCAATGTGCCGTTGTAGTGCTATCCCGTTACAAACATTAAGGTCACACACATACATGTTACTAGAGCTGTCTATTTTTGACGAAAGTATTTATTCAATAACAATTCTTTTCTTTTCTGCTGACTGTTTAAAAGAACCGCTTTGATTAAAATGACGGAAACTGTTATTTGATTTTGAATAAATATGGTGCCAAAAAGGTATATCGATTTTATTTTTGACCAGAAATACATGTCTGATTGCTGGAAGCAGGTGTCGACGTAAGGACGTTAGGACTGATTACAAAAAAAAGTAAATTTGGATAAAGTACGACAAGCGCGCTTTATTGCTTTGCCCTCATATGGTAGTGTTTCTGTTCACACCACATTTACCTGCTTATCAAACAGCTAGCTTCGCGACAATGCGGCATTGGAAGAATGTACTATGGGTTACAGGACTGGAAATACTAGCGGCATGTTTGGAGTCATTTTCCACCGGAAAATATTATCTGCGCAACCAATCCTTCTTATTCGGTGCTGTGTTCATTACTTCAAGCGTTATGCCTTTTTTGTATTGTGCTGCTGCGCGCTGCCTTCAATGTAATGATAAACAATGATGTCATACTTTTTTACGAAGCTGGCATACAATTTACACGAACTCGCTATGCCTTATTCGAACTGTATCGACGCAACATATTTAAGTGTTTTGGCGATTGCGGCATTGCCTCCCCGTTTTTGCATCGCATGAGAGATTTGCACTTTTTACCTAAAAGATCGCAAAGACAGAGGACAGACAAACAATGGGCGCACATGCCATGCGGTCTTTCTTTTTATTCGCGTTGTGTCCGTCTGCTGTTTTCAGTAATGATGCTAACGAACTCGTCAAAATACCGTTTTACTATAGTGGAATCACATGCATTGATTAGGCCACCCTCCACAATAACTATTATTGGCCGTCTTATTATGAATTGCCTAGGGGCTAACATTTTTTTTAATGATAGAGCGATATTGATTCATGCTTCACGGGTGATAGTTATGAGTAAGAAGATACCACGCCTGCGAATATAGGATGAAAACGGTGCATTGTATGTAACTATATTTTATTTGCTCTTAGCAGGCATGAAACGCTTGAGAAGTTTGACATATCAATTTAACTTTTTTTCAAAGGTAGCTCTCCTCATTCCCAATGTTTCAAGCTGCCTTGACAATTCTCATTTACACAATTATGCCTTCAGCGCCAGTCCTATGCACTCAAGGGAACACCGATAAAAATTACTTAGAAACGTGAGTTTCAATCAGACGGCATTCATTTATGAAACCATCTTTGGAGTCCGTATCTGATACACCAGTTTTGCCATAGTATAGCCTCGTAAAGATTTCAAGGAGCATTCATGCAAGAAAGGCATTTTGAATTTTTGAGTATTTAGCTCATACCATCTTCGCTACAGTCAGAAGGCGTCAAAGGTTTAGGTGTGAAACCGCAAAGATAGCACAAGAAAAAAAGAACTCGCAGTAGACTGATCCTGCAAATGCAAATAAATTTGAGTTGTAAGACTGAATAAATGACATATCCGATGTAACAAGAAAACGAGAGGAAATGCCTAGAAGCATACAATGGGGAAAAAGAATGAACGAAAATGCGAGCTCCTATAAAAGTGAAATGCATAATCGTCGATCCTATCAAGATTTCAAAACAAAGGTCAGCAAAAGGATACAAGAGTCACTGAAAACTAGATCTCACGTACTTAGCGCATAGTAGCGTAAAAAGTGAACGCGACCACAAGCCAAAGTGCATTAAAACGATAGAGTTGGAGGTGAACGGAATGGACGAAATAAATAGTCCAGCGATTTTGCTAAGTTGCCGAAAAGCGAGTCACGTGCTCTGCAATGCACGTTTCATTTTTCTTTAGGTAAGATACTAAAGATTCAATGTCATGCTTCAGGAAAATAAATCAGCGCAGTCGGTCAACGGGGAGACTAGCGGTAGCGCCCTATAATTGTTTTGTCCCGCTGAACATACAATAAACGCACCATTCGGTAGCGCAGTCTTTAAATATATTGCATGCTGAAGAATGTTCAACGCGACGACATGCAGTGCACAGTGGGGGAGACATTTAAATACTAAAGTGAAGGGTAACAGCAATAGCATAGTGCTCTTGTACACTGATCATCAAAGCACAATAAGTTTTGCCGTTATCCTTTCGAAACACCGCCTCGACGCTAATTTGGTCATATTCACCTACTTGGTTTCTGAAATGCGAAAACTTCCTTCCTCCGCGTCACCTGTCTTCCTCCTCCTAGGCGTGTATGTGGCTAGGGCATCTTAGGCACTGCCCAGCGAAGCGGCCCACCGTGACATTTAATGTTAGCGCAATAAAAAAGCGCTGTCAACGTACTACAACACGACAGGATATGATTCAAAGCAATCATGGGCAGTATCGAGGATACATTAAAAATTTGGTACTATCTTTAGAGACATTTTGTTTATCGGTATTAGGTATCGTGTGCTGAAATTGAAATATCGGAGTATCAGTATCGAAAACAGATTTTTAAGGTATTGTGTATTTTCAAGATACTCGGTATTAAAGAAACCTTCAAATACTGAAACCCCTGTGAGACTTTGGGTTCACGGCGCTCGCTCAGATGGTAGTACAGATCTGAGACAGCTCGAAGTGTAGTGTTTCTTGAGTTCCCTACAAATTCCCCGACCACTCAATTTCAACCACAATTTAGGTTCTCTTGCTTTAAAACTGAAGGGGGAAATAGCAGTTAGGTGCTCAGGGATGCTTTGCTTTTGAGCATCGAGTGCGTACCACGAAGCTAGTAAGCTGTTAACAGGAACACAGAAAGATATGAATAAAGTGGAAACGCAAGGCGAACACGCAGTAGGTATCACGTGCACTGCTGTACCCCTTGCCATCTGCCCCCTGTCCGTCTCTGTGGTATCTGATTCTCGTCAAGAGGCTGCATCAGTGTGCGGTCAGATGCAGTAACTTATGCACGACCCTTCTGCAGACCACTGTACCTCGCTTGCCGGCTCTGCTTGGTGGCAAGAAAACACGCTTCTAAGGCCTCAGTCCGCCGCGATGATGTCGGCTAACCGCCGTTCTTGTAGTTACTGCGATTGACTGAAAACAAATTTATTCTTTGTAACTGCACAGGGAGAAGCTTCCACTAGACATTTCTCTGTAAAAAATATTACGTCTACAATTTTATAAATGCATCACATGAAAGCTATGAATGCAATTTTCCCGCACAGTTCGAATAACAAATTATGCGTTGTCATTTTTTTTGCGAAAAGCATTTGAGATAGCCTCGAATAAAACTTGTAAAGATATCTCTATCCTAAAATAACTACTTTTGAAATCGAAATAACTGACACCATATTAGTCACTTGCTGTTAAATAAAACTTCCATCTGTTGTCTTCAACCAGCCGTAGTTCTCCAGCGACGCTCTGAACCTAGTTTCCTTACTACCTGCAGGATGGTTGAGTCAACGCGGCTATGGTTCACTCCTACACTCTGAAAAAAGGAATGTTCATCTTACAACACTGCTGTGTGCTCGTGTGCGTATGTAGAGAGACTGTCTCATGTGCGTCGCTTTTAGCACGGCCCCGCATATTGTGCTAGCTCCGGATTAAATAATGTTCAGCCCTTTTATATTTCTTGGTTTCCTTTTAGCTTTTAACAATATGCAGAGCTTCAAGACTTTGTTATTGCACTAATGGCAATATAAGAGCTTGGTTATCCAAACGCACGGAGGTGGCACCATTTATCAAGAAAAATTTACACAGGGGTCACCGGGTAAATAACCATTAGTATAAAATGAAAAGCAACAGAATAAACAGAAAAAAAAATCTCATGTATTTGTATGCATAGCCAAGTGCTCACAGGGCGGTTCGCATGAACCCCATTAAAGAAATATTTCGTTAGACTGCTTGTGGAAGCAATCGCTTCATTGCAACCATGGCTTCCATTTAATGTGACGTTCTGACAAGGACAGCTGCTGAGACAGAGGAGCGTCAATACCTCCAAGCTGACGTATTCTTTTAATGCATTTGAGACAAACTACGCAATAGGATTGCTCTAAAGATTCCTGAAAACACGGTAAAATTTCCTAATGTAGCCAATCGTATTCACACTTTTATTATGTTGGGATTTCAGTAATGTGCCAAAGTATCGGCGATAGAGCACAGAGTATCTGTATCAAAACTCGAATATTATGTTGGGATTTCGGTGATGTATCGAAGTATTGACAATACAGTACCGAGTATCTGTATCAAAACTCGATTTCGATTCTGTATCTTGTATCGGCATCGGAAATACACTTTTTCCAGGTATCGAGTATCAGTATCGAAGATACTTTTTTTTAAGTATTTTGCCCAGCCCTGATGCAAATATTAAACTAGCAGCAGCAAGAGAAAAAAGATTCGTACGTTTTAATTTAAACTCCAAACTTTCTGGGAAAATATGATTGGTATATTTCTCACAAATAACATCAGAATTAATCCGGCATTTTGACGGTGAGTATGACACATACATTGCCTACGGCTGGACTTGAGTCGATAATAAATCCTTATTGTTATTTCATGACTAGTTTGAAATGGATTAATACCCTACTTTCCTTCCAGTCAGAAAACCGGTAGAGGTGAGGACCACTTGAATATGGCGTTCAGGCACAAGCATTCCTAAATTATTACATTACGTTTCGCTAGTAGCATGTTAATTTTCCCTACAAGTCAGGTGTCCACAAAACAAGTGTGACAGATTCTGCCCCTTTCCTATCTTGCGAATCAATTAATATTAATATTATTATTATGATTAATATCATTAGTCATCCAATATGTGTAAATTCTGAGCACATCTTATAGGCAAACGGGGCATTTAGAATTGCTCACAAAATAGCATCACTGCAAATAAAGACTCCATATTCTTGCCAACACGCTGGGCATGCCTAATCATTTTTCGTCTTTGGTGCTGCACCCCACCTTCCATGACTGCTGCTAGACACTAATCAGTTTATTCACATTGACCCTAATGCCCCTACAATATCCCGTATATTGTCCACAACAATTACCTTCTTTTGAACTGATTACAATCTCCGATTCCCTCTCAAACAATTTTGCTTCTCACTACGATTACGAATATTAACATGTGAACTGGCTAGTTGTTTCAAGATATTTTAAATATGTTAGCAAGTTTAAAATGAAATATGCATTCAAACTTTCCCACATGGACGCACATATATTTCTGTAATAATGCATAGAAATCTCTATCTTTTCCCATATCACAGTGCCCCTTGATGATATGTATTTATTTTTCTCAGCTAGATTATATTTCTTGTGACTTCTAACCTTCATAGTCCCTCCCTATGCAACGCACTGGGACGTTTAACAGCAAGTAAATAAAAAGAATGAGCACATATAAATATCATCCTGCTATAACCCCTCAAGTAGCTTATCGGGATTCCCATCTGAAGTACAACTCCCATGTTCCAGATATTTCTTTGCGAAATTATTGTTTCGCTCAGCGGTTGCGTGTGCAGTATGTTTGGAGAGAAGACAAGACTGAGAGATGTGTATATTAAGAAAATGATAATAAACGGAGGAAAATAAGTGCATTGGGTCCATGCTAGGCCTCGAATTATAATATTTCAGGCCCACAGCCGAATGAAAAAACCACTACTCTACGCATTCTCTTATATTGCCGGCTTAGAGAGCGATACACATATATAGATCAGTAAGTGCAATGCATCAGCGCTACAAAAGAACACGCGGTAATTTTAAAACATCTTCATCTGTAGCAGGTCGTCTAGAATGCTTACCACACAGACAAGACGTTTGCTTTGGGATAAATACTGTTATCTAAAAGGCGAAACACTTGTACCGAAATTACGACATGCCGAAGCCCATTACGTTCAACATGACGAACAGCCATTCTAGTCAGACGGTTGCAAAAACAGCTTGACGGCCAAAAAAGACAAAGCATTTTCAGAAACTTCGCATTTGAAGAAAAACCTGTTCTGTTACCAGGTTTTAACCCATAACCACCGCCTGGATAGGGATGCCGATCTATCTGTTGAACTATCCATGGGAGCCAGCAGAATAGATGAGTGCATAAAATATGTGAGATGGCCACGTTAAGCTTACCAATGTCATCTTCTGTTTAAGTGAGGGCGCCAGGTTGTTATTGTGAAACCAGGATGCTGATATTTCTACCTGGGCAGCACTCAAAACTGGCCTCACAAAGGTTTTCGTCCGACCCGCGCCGAAAAATGGTTGGGTTCTAGCGTCCAGAAGTAAGGCGAAAATTTCACAAGCTATGTTGAAGATGTTATCAATCGTTGTAAACGCCCTACCCTATCTATGTCTGAAACAAGCCAGTTCACGCATCTCCTCAAAGATAATGAAGATGACACATTTCAAATGCTGGTCACCAAAAACGCCCAAACCTTCTCTGACGTCACCTCTTTGAGTCAGGCATATGACGAGTACTGCAAACAGCGTCTCATGACGCGCCGTACCAGTGTCTAGGATGAAGCACTATCAAAACTGTATATCTTCGGTGCTCCTCGGGATCACCCCACATGTCTGAGAAATTACGACACTTTTTGCGGGAAGGATGGCTCGACAGTTGTCCATGGGTACCTGCTGGCTCGACTGAGCATCTCTGTTTGTTGCCTCCTCTACATGGTGTCATCCAGGAGCAGGCTGCAGAAATCCGGCCAACTACCAATCCGCCCCCCTGTGGTCTCCGCTCCACCGGCGTATGCCGAAATTGCAAGCCTCTCACCGCTCTCACCCGCGGCGCAAAAGCACCTTCCCCTGAACCACATATTCAATCGGCAGCAGCCCTTGCCTATCGTTCCATCACGCAGCCTGCTTGGCTTCCCACCGGTTCCCGGAATCAAAATCCGTGGCGCACCCGAGATAACCGTCAATTATGCTGTTTTTGTTGTAGCTATCCATGTAGCACGGTGGTACCGTCCCGATGGATCCCACTTTTATGACTACAGGCGTGCGCCAGCGCACGACGTACCATTGTCCAAACCGGATTCCGGTCTTCGGCCTTCTCATTACTCTCCGACACATGCCAATTCCTTCATTGCGAGCGTTATCCGCGACGAGGTGCAGCAAGCACTCCGGCCTCCGTTTACAAGAGGTGAACCCCGCCCTGCTCCTCCTCTTACGCCACCTGAGTGTCGCCGCCCCACATACGCCGAGGTTCTGCAATACTCTCCGCCCCAGTCACCGTCCCTCATTTCTGCTAGCGTAGCTGTGCCGACAACACCAGTTCCCGTGATCCAGTACGTAACAGATTCCCGGCCGCCTACACGAAACGAAAACGATTTGCCGTTTGAACCGACGACGGACCAACGCACCCGCAACAACGACAAATTGCCGGTTGAACAGACGGCGCAACAACCCACCAGAAACGACGACGAGTTGCCGGTGGAACAGATGACGCAACAATGCACCCGCAACGACGAAGAATTGCAGGTGATGCAGACCGCGTACACCGACGCAGAGCAGCCAGCGACTCAGAAGCCTGACATTCGCAAGCAGCGTTCGTTGGACATACTGGATTGTCGCCATGTTCGAGCTTTGTTGGATACTGGCACTGATTGTTCTATTATGAGCAGCACGTTTGCCGCAGTTCTCAAGAAGGTTCTGACTCCATTGGCTGGCACACACGTGCACACTGCTGGTGGTCATTTGATTACTCCTCTAGGCATGTGCACGGCCTGAGTTCAGATTAAAGAGTCAACATTTTTGGTAAGCTGCCTTGTTCTGAAAAGCTGTTCGCGTGACCTGATTCTGAGCGTAGAATTTCTTCGCGAATATGGAGCAGTTATTGACATCCAGGATTTTAAGGTCTCGTTTTCTACTGAGAGTGCAGTGGCCCTCAGCAGTACAAAACGACCAATCAATTTGCTTCGAGTTTATGCGGACAGTGCCACGCTACCATCCCGAACAAGCACCTTCGCTAATGTCAAATGCAATGCTCTTCACGATGGTGACGCAATAGCTGAAACTAACGTCTCGATAATATTGACACAAGCAGTTAGCGTGGCCCGCAGTTTGATCCATCTTCACTGTGGTCAGTCATAAGTACTTGTTACCAATATTGCGCACGAGTATCGGCACCTTTTTTGCGACACTTCCGTAGCTTTCTCAGAACGCATCTCTGATGTCTCCGAGTGCTTGTCCTCAAAAAGCCACCGCCCACATTCCTCGACAATTTCGGTGTCAGCTCGAAGGCGTATTGCTATTCCCTGAAACCTCCAGCAACGGAAGTGCTGTGTGGCGTCACTAAAAAATAAAACACAACAAAAATGAAGTCAATGAAGCTATATGTTTTTTGAGTATACATTGTAGTGCATAAACTAAAATGCATACACAATAAAATAGTTTTCTGGTTTGAAATCGTTTGCACTAATCCTCTGATCATGCCAGTAGCGTCCGTCGCGCCATCTTTAGTACGTTTAATGAAAACGAATTAGAGCGCATTTAAAGACCACACTTCCCGTTGCCAATTACACCCTATTGTATACGGTTCCTACCGGTCCATAATCAAGGGGTGTACCATATGACTTAATCATGTTGATTTGTCTCCACAGTGTATGAAAACGAGAACAGCTGTAAGACACGCGGATGTGGATGCTCGCTTAGCGAGGGAGTATTTAATTGAGAGTGTTATCAACCTGACCGCCATCTATAATACCCAAAGTGAGAAACATGAATGGTTGCCAGTTTTGAGTGATCTGGCCAACCTAAAGCGTTTTTGAAACTTTGTGAACCCTCACTTTTGCTAGAACGCTTTGTGGCATTATACGTTGACTTTGCCGCACTGTAAATATCTTAACAAGAAATAATGAAAAGAAAAGCTTCTGTGGCGTAATGGACTAACAACACATGCCTGATTGTAAGACATGTGTTCGATTGCTGTAGCTACCTTTTTTTCAATTGACAGCATTCAAATAAATTACAACCATATTTCTTGGGGTATATGTTCCCCTTTAGGTTGCATATTACCATGTTTTTGTTTTTAACAGCCGCAAAACCAGCCGCGAACTCAGCCAGGATGTGACGGTATGACAACGGCTATACTCTATAATTACTTTCACAGTAATCAATTCCTGTATTCAGTGAGTGTATGTTACCTTTGGGTTGCATTCAGAGACAGCTCTCAGCAACAATCGCCTTTTAACATGCTTTGAACTCTTTTTACGCATTTACGCCGCACCGATTTTTCATATTAACTTATTTAACTTCGCACGATGGTGCGACGAACGCCACCGATTTATTACGCTCTTTACAGTAATTTTAGTGCATAAAAGAATTTTATTAATATTGCATTTCAGTTTCAGTACTCTGCTTCATGCTTCAATTCCTTTCCGACTTTGTTCCGCGCCGGCCACCTTTCAGCGGACGATGGGCACTGTCCTTGCCGGCTTTAAATGGCAGTGCTGCCTACTCTTACCTAGATGACGTGTTGGTCTTTGCAGAATCGTTTGCAGAACATCTTCAGCGCCTGCGATTAGTACGGCGGTCGGCTATCCCAACACTTAAGCCAAGAAAATGCCACTTTGGCTATTCCTAGGCCATGTCGTCAGCGCCGCCGGCGTGAAGCCCGAACCTGATAAGCTTACTGCTCTTGCGGCCTTTCCGATTAAACGTGACAAGAAAGCTATTCGCAGGTTTCTCGGCTTGTGCAGTTACTACCGGTGTTTCATTGATAACTTTGCTGATCTCGCTGAACCGCTGACTAGGCTCACACGGGCAGACACCCCTTTTGTTTGAACTTACGAGCAAGAAGCAGCTTTTTTCGAACTCCTCCTCCGTCTACAATCGCCACCTGTTCTGTCACATTTCGATGAGAGACAAAAATACACACCGACGCCAGTAACATTGGCCTTGGAGGAGTTCTCGTGCAACGTCAAGAGGGTGTTTAACGAGTCATCGCCTGTGCCAGCCGTACTTTATCGCGCGCCGAGAGGAACTATTCAACTACTGAAAAGAAATGCCTCGCCATTATTTGGGCTGCTGCGAAGTTTCGTCTATACCTTTATGGTCGCCCATTTAAAGTTGTCACTGACCACCATTCCTTTTGTTGCCTACCCTTCCTGCGTGACCCATGCGGCCGCCTGGCGCGATGGAGCCTTCGCCTACAGAAGTCTGACCTCACTATAGTCTATAAGACCGGACATAAGTATGAAGATGCTGACGCGCTCTCTCGTGCGCATGTCGAGCTCACCAAACCAGACACGGGTGCCCTTGGCAGTATTCTCGGAGCTACCGGTGCTTCAGATATGTCTCATCAGCAGCGTGTTGATCCAGATTTACGAGCCCGAATCGATTATTTAGTAGGTCAGCCAGCCACCATACCTAAGTGCTTTTCTCAGATCCCCTAAACTTTCTGCCTGAGAAGTGGTGTACTCTATCCGAGTCGAGAACCTACCTCTTGGTGGTACCCACAGCCCTGCGAGAGGAAGTCCTTTTCGCGTGCCACGATGAACCGACTTTTTACCACTTGGGCTATTCTCATACACTTGCTAGAATACGACATTCTACTGGCCAAACCTTGACACTGTTGTTAAGCGCTTTGTCAAGAGCTGTCGGCAATGTCAGCATCGGACGGTTCCGCAATCAAAGCCTGCAGGCCTCCTCATGCCCATAATGCTACCACGCGCACCGTTTGATCAAGTCGGCATAGACCTTCTCGGTCCTTTCCGTTGGTCATCCGGTGGCAACCATTGGATAATCATCGCCACAGATTATCTGCCTCGCTATGCCGAGGCCGAAGCGCTACCTTGTGGTACAGCATCTGAAGTGTTCCATTTCTTTGTACCCCAGATCATACTGCGGCACAGTGATCCTACCTGTGGTAATACCGATAGAGTTACTCCCTTTACTTCGCAAATGATGGCCGAAGCTCTTCATCTCAGTGGTACGGCGCGTCGAAAAGCTACTGCTTACCATCCGCTGACAAACGGGCTGAGGGAAAGGCCTAATAAGACCATAGCGGACATGCTGGCGATGTATATCGACGCCCAGCATAAGACTTGGGATGTGATCCTACCATACATGGCATTCGCGTACAATACGGCAGTCCAAAAGACATGTTTCACGCCGTTTCGCCTTGTTTTTCGGCAGCGAGGTTACGACGATGCTGGAAGCAATGCTTCTTTGCAAATCCGATTGTGAGTTTTCTACTGACGCCGAGAAGTTCGCCCAACATGCTGAGCAAGCAGGCCAACTAGCATGCGTCCACATCGCTCAGCAACAGGACAATGATTCACGCCGACACAATCCCCGCCAGAGACAAGCTTCCTACAACATCGGAGACCAGGTGTGGGTGTTCGACGTCGTGGCTTATCAGAAAAACTAATTTGCCGCTATTTCGGACCATATAAAATCTTGCGGAGCGTCAGCAACGTCAACTACGTGTGTTTCAGGATAGCCCAGACCAGAGAGGCTGTCGACTACCTCGTCCAGAGACAGCTCATGTCATCCGAATGAAGCGTTGTTTTGCGCGATAACTGAAAAATTGCATCTGCAAAATTTTTTCGTTTGCTTTTGTCCGCTTCTGTGCACGTGTGCCCGTGCGCCTGTGTGCGTTACGCTTAAGGAAGAAGGAATGCCAGGGGGCGCTCGGAGCGAAAGCCGTTGAAGTTAGTCGGCTCCGCCTTCACAAGACCTATCTAAAACTATGACCGTGGAGTTTCACGTGTATCGGCACTCTTTATCTAGCGAAGGCACCAACGTCGTGACAATATACCCAACGATCGTCATCTCCCTTCCGCCGGCCCCGCTCTGGAAGGCTCCTCCGATCACTACCCCTCCAGCCGAAAAACTAGGCGCCGTAGTTCGCGAGGCAAGAACTGCGCATTCAGGAACGGTGGAAAGGCCTCTTGACATTATTGAGATTTTCATCGAAGGCGTTGCTTCTGATGAGCTTGTTTACACTGGTGCAGCGGTGTTCGTGATTAGTGGTAACCTGTGCCGCAAGCTAGGGAAAGTGACGACATCGACCCCCGATATTTCACCACGAACCGGTAGCGCTGGACAGATTCGAACACTTGCAGCGTGCACCACACGACTCGTCAGACAAAGCCTCTCCACACCATTGAATTTATCTTTTCGCTCATTTTTGTCATGAAGTAATCCTCGGATGGGACTTTATGTCTAAGCATCATGCCATGATCGACTCAGCACGTGCTTGCATTGATTTTTGCCGCATTTTATGAGAATTTCGTAGACACAAGCACTGCTTCCGCTGCTCCTTTCCTTGCTGCGGATAACACCGCTCCCCTGCTTCCTCTTGTGTACTATTGTAATGCGTACACAGTATATCAGTAGCGCTCATCACAAATCTGTGCTGCTCCAGCATGCCGAGCTCACAGTTGCCACTGGAAATAGCAATCTATACGTTCCCAACCCAATCAATGCCTTTTGCAACGCATTTACTTCGAGGAGAATTGCTTAGCACTGTTGATATCACTGATGCCACCGACACCTCAAGTGTTATTGCAGACTCTTTAGCGCATTGCATAAAATTACCGCCTTTAGTCTTCCCACTTGAGTCACCGACTCAGACGATATCTGGGCTTTTCACGATATCTGGCATTGTCGAAGTGTCTCGGCCACCTTCCTAACGCGACTAGCTTGTCACCTAGCTTCTACGATTCAGCGCCCCCTTCGACTCACACCAAACGTCTTTGGGACGTACAACAGCGGTTCGCCACCATATTGACAATATTATATATTGCTTTGGAAAAAGCTATGGTACAGTGCCGCAATCCGTGACAAGCACAGCATTATTCACAATGGTTTCATCATTGTAGTTCGGGCATTTAGTCGAGCTGTATCGTAGTTCTTGCATTTCAAAAGTATGAAACCACTCTGGCATAATAATTAAAGTATACCCATGAACATTGGGAATACAATTTTAAAGATGGAGCAGTGACAAGGATCTCTGCTGGTCAATTTCGCCAGTGATATCGAATACATTTCTTTCAAGAGGTCAGCGGCCAAATTGTGTGCGCCCATAAACTAGCGCGACAATTCCGTGAGTTCGTCGAAGACAGTGTCAGATTCCTAGCTATGACTTAAAGACTACAATAAAATTTCACAGCGCCTACTGCTCAGCATACCCCATGATAAGCCAAGCTAATGTCAAACAACTTGATGTAGGATTTTTAGGCGTAAGAAAAGACAAGGACAAGATAGGCGACATTTATGTAGCCTTTGCGTTTAAAAGCCCTACATCAAAATAAACTAACAGCTCGCCGAACAGAATGGTTTATTGCTGTCAAACCGTTGGTCACGTATTGCGAGCAGCCGATAACTCCGGGCGAGTAACGCTAGCCAAGTACGGACCCAGTGAGTGGCACTTGCTAACGCTGCCTTGGCCTTATTGCACACTACTCTTTGGTCACTTGTATGCTGTAGCTTAATCAGCACACGAAAATTTTCGTCTATATTTTATTGTCTAGATATATGTGCGAAAAACCTACACGCACCAGTCAGAGGTTTTCTGAGTAGTAAACAGCTGCTTTGGCGGCAGAGACTCCATTTACCCGCCAACGAGGTTACAAAAGAGCACCTGAAGCGAAGGCACTACATTGTATTCAGTTTAGCATAAAGTAATACAAATCTCAAATAATAAGATGACCATAAAAGTAAGAGGTACATGCGCAGCAGTACCATACGCCGCCGTGGTTGCCTGCATCTCGCGGCTCCTTGAGTCAGCGCCCCGGTGTCAGAACTTGCACATCCGTAAACCAGGAAGGACACAAACTCTTTTCGTTATTGCTTCGGGGCTCCTTCTACGCGCGATCGCTCTCTAGCGTTCCTTGATTAATTTGATAACATTAATAAAACAAGTGGCAGGGCCGTTACGCGAGAACTACAATGGGTTTTAGAGCAGCCAGTAGTAGTTCAAGAAGGTCAGAAAGTAATAGTACTTATGCCACAGATGTTGACGGCGCTACCATTATCCGCCTTTGATTCCTGGTAAACCTTGTGTGGCTCTAAAAACGCTGTAATAAGTGTTACGATTATCGTGAACGTCGGTAGCCACTTACCCGGTTATTATAAGTCGAGGTGGGTTACCAATACACTGTGCTTTCACGCAAGGGCGGTCCGAATAATGTGTCTGGCCGGCATGCAAGCCCAAAGGTCCGATAATACACACTTCTGGATGAATATGAAACAGAAATTGAGCATTTAGTGGGACATATACCTTGCTATAATCCCGCGAAATAAACATTTAAGGACTCAGTTCAGATTAGGCCCATAACTAAGCGAAAGCATTTATTCTGTCGTCGTGGATATACGCTTAATTTTCTCGCCCAATTCTTATCCGCGATGTTCGCTGCATTGAACTGCAGACAACGGCCATGTTATTGTCGTGAAAAGCTTCTCGAGCGGCGATAGCCAATGATTAAGTCAGAATGTAAGGAATAAAGGTAACCGCCCCTCTAAGTTTCGCAATCGTAACTGCCTCTGACATTCAATTACTTTTCTGATATCGGACTTTCAGATCTTATTTCTAGTCTTCGCCTTGTTTGCAAACCATAGTGGCTATTTCACACTTCATGTAATTCTAATGGCACGCAAGCCATTAATAGCCTTTACAAAATGTTTTTCACAGCAAACAGTAAGTTCCTTAGTAAGTAAACTATAATTCATCTACAAGTAACTGAAAAAAAAATCATTCGTTTATTTCTAACGCTTCAGCTGACTGCTTATATTATTGATTCCTCGGTAGAATGCGAGCCTATGAGCTGGTACCAAGCCTGCAGTAGCTTTCGTGATAGCGAACAGTAGACTTTGGATGCAAGTAATTTTCACACGGCACTAAATTAGTTTTGCAATCAGAATTATTAGGTACTTAACACTCCTGTGTCTATAAGTAACATAATTAAGTAGCGACAATAATTTCGTCTTTTACAGCGTTGGTACTCCATAAGCCATCATGTTCATTTACACCTGCTGCCTTTCAGAGGCCCCAGAAGTACGCATACGGAATTAAGATCAACAGTGCCGTCGACACTTCAGTGAGCTGACAGTCTTTGCAAATCACGGAGGTGATTTTTGCTACAGTTTCGGCGCCTCCTTTGTGGAAACCGGCGCCACTGCAGAGGTCTAGAGTGCACAGCACGCAGTGCGCTCGCTTTTGCTCACAGTCGGAGACCTCCTCTCTCATCGCGACATTGTGAGGAGCAGGGCCCGCGTTCTTTCTCTGGGCTCTCCTCTCCCGTCTCGAATGTTCGAATGCGGCTATTTAGGGCCGCATTGCGCCACAAGTGTCAGTTCAAGGTTAGGATTGGATGGCCAAGGCCAGGTGACTAAACCGCGGAATAGAGGCTGTGCTAAAGCTATGTAACGCCAGGATGACAATCCTATGGTTGCCTGCACTTATTGATGGTCTTGCACTGAAACAATTACATCATTATTTTGTACTTACTTGCACAAAATATACTAAATAATAAACTCTGACAACAATTCGCTCACAGCTTAACCTGCGGAACAGAATTATTGTCGCGAAAGCTACACTGCGCTAAGTTTTCAAGCCATTGGCGTGGCACCGTGGTGTGTCGCGCAGTTGCCTAGCAACTTTCACGTGGCATAGACAGAGAGCTGGGCCATTAGTTCATGTCGTCAGCGTGGCACCGTGACATGTACTGTATGCCGGGAAGTGGGAGAAGAAGGAGGTCCAGAGAGGAGGAATTGAGTGCTGCTTCGCAAGCCGAAACGACTTCTGTACTTAACGTAGAATGGAGTCCAAAGACAGCTGAATGAAAGAAAAAGGAGGCGGCGTGCCGGCGAAAATGAAGAACAGCATGCCGAGAAGTTGAAAAAGGGACGTATGAGTGATGCAGCAAGACGGGAGCGTTTTACTGCTCAGAAAAACATTGGATGTGACGATGAGGTTAACCGTTTATGAAACGTAGACTCTGACATCCAGGTGAGTAAGTTTGGATCTGCTACTCATGAGTTTAATGGCCGCTTCACAAACAATCCATTTGGAAGTGCGTGCACTAGAGATGTAGCCTGGACTTGGAAATATAGCGAAGCACTGCAGATCTAAACCGTTCAATTGAACAGGTGCAGACCAAGTCGCACTACTTTACTGATCACCTGAAAGTCTTCACCGAGATAAGTAAAGTTTAAGCCGTTATCTATCCTGTATGCTCCACTATAAGCTGAACATTACCATAGCCAGGGGCTGCGGCTCTCGCTACTCCAATAGGCGAAAGTGTAGTTAATCCACAATTATATTTTATATGATTATTTTTTGCGACCGGTACGCACAGCCTCACTTACAAACCTCTTTGCTCCGTTTTTCTGCTCAATTCATACCCACACTCGACTGCGACGGGTACCTAAGAAGAAAAAGGTTTCGCAGTCTGCGCGATAATACTGACCATTGCCAACAGAACCGTTCACTTTGGCATTTATAGCACAAGCGCGTGCACTAGCAGGCCTTATGCTGCAGCTCATCGCAACGCGATCTACTGCTGCTAATGCACTTAGTTTGATAACATTATCACCATCGTCGATTGTGTGCAAAAGAAGGTGACCAATGGCTTCAGACATTTCGCCTAACGTGTAGGTATTGTTCTTTTCATTTAAAAGGAGTGTACCTTCATCTCTGATTCATTTCGCTTGTTATCTCTACAATTATATTCATGCCTTCATGCAGTATGCATGACAATCATTTTCGGATATGTCTTAAACAGGCTTTGAACAGGCTGATGAAAGATAGGTTATGTTCGTGCTCTTTCCTTTAGCTTTCCTTATGATGATAAGGACTGTCTGCAAATGTAGCTATATGATATTGGAACAACACTGCCTACTTAAGACAATGGTAGCAAGATATGCCCAAGACATGGTCAGCAGTCATGCTATTACAGCAGTCATGGAAGGCAAATTTTAAAATCTGGAGCGGTGCCAACTATATTCTGATTGCGGCAGAGTGAACAGGTAAGTGCTAAAATGAGAGTTCTTTGTCTATTGCTGAAAAACTTTCAATGGTGTCATACTGGTCTACAGACTGTCCTTGCTTTTTCCGAGTAGCTTACGAAACTTTGTTGAGTCAAGGTTATGGAGCCCACGGCCTTAATTTAAGATCAAAGTCTGGCCTTGAGTAACGCAAAGCGAATAAAATATGCTATGCTTTAAAAAATAGGAGATATGAGTAGTCAGCCCATGGCTATTCGACCTCAGAAGCAAAGGCAGGAAAACAAGGCTTGGCAAAATTAGTACATAAAATTTGGCATAGGATATATGCAGGTAAAAGTGACACATTTGATGGAATAGCTCTTGCTGTCTGTCGGGCATGTATACATCATGAAACAAAACTCCAACGGTAGTCGTCTCTCACAAGGTCTGTACACATGGTGATAGGTCATACTACCGGAAAGCTTTAATTATTACAATGTATTTACCTCAGGTTGAAATCACATCGCATTGTACTATCTCAGGATACCAGCTTTCCTCACATATGACATTACAAAAACGCAATCAGGTAAGCTGAAGCCAACAGAAAAGTGAAGGCAACACTCTCCGTCAGGGCTCACCTATGCAAGAGGTGTGCCCAGAAGCGACTTCTTCATGCAAATGGGCTGTCACCACTGTGGAAGTTCACACAGCTGCTGGTAAGAACACTGAATCAAAACGCTAATATCTCAGGTGAAGAAAATTTTGCTTCAGGTCGTTGGTATGACACATCATCCCAGCCAACCAGTCATGTCCTCAACATGCAAATACTCCTACAAGCGCATCTACACTCCCTAAAGGAACGTTCCATGGAAGCGAAAGCCGGTGAAATCCAGTAGATTAATAACAAGGACTTTAAATGAAAACTGCTTTTTCTGCGATGCAAGCTGACAAAGAAAATCTCGATCTAAAAAAACTGCATCACCACACAGGTATCCACGCAAGTGTTTGCATATAACACAGAAGAGCTAACTTCTGCACTTCATCTGACACAAATTTTCTACCTCAGGTAACGTCTACACCAGTTCTAGCCAGCTCTAGAATATCCAGAAAGTGTGAGGGGGCAATGAGATAAGTCAACGCAGCCGTTGTAGTGCCCCAAATTATATGCATATCTAATTATTTAAAAGGCTCATATGCTGATACAGGCTGTTATTTCATACGTAATATATGATGCGTTAGCTGCCAACGTATCGAAGGGAAAGTTGCTTGACAGGCGGGTTCACGAAGTCATAATTGAGCAGTTTGTGACAGCTTTCCCCATCCCAGCAGCCAATCAAGGTCCTTTTCCTTGACATTCGATGCTGACCACGGTTTAAAGTTGCTCTAGAACCCCCTAGGTGATAAGAAATCTTTGCACACCAATTAATACGGAGTAAGATATTCAATGTTTCTAAAATAAGACTTCACCGTAACATATTCATTGTCGTTTTTTATCGAAGAGCTATAAGACCTGCAAGAATCTGAGAATCCTTGAGAGGAAGCAAACTCCGGAAATATTATAATAGAAATCTTGCGATTTGCTCATGAGCATTAAAAAAGCGACGAGCTTAACAGATTCGCATAATACTTCCTTTGTCATATGTGTTATAACCTTCACATCAACCTGGTGTTTAATAAGGATGAAAATAGGATCAGGATAAAATGACCAGGCTCTTCATAGCTGTTTTTACAAACACACCTATTTATTTTGTGTGTAAATTAGAAGATCACAAGGGCAGCAACAAACACTTTGATTTAATGCTCATGGACAGAAACGCAAAGTTGAACAGCAAATACGAAGCAATGAATCGAGCTGATTTCCCATTTTTTTATCAACTTTCAAGTTTTCCGTGGTTTGACAGAGGAAGCACACATTCTAACAGCCCAATAGGCAACAGATATGCAGGGCACCATTATACTTTGCAACACACACAATAGTCAGAACGATAAACCAGCGTGCATAAATGAAATAGCGCATTTATTGGGAGCTCATAAGCTGAAAAAGTTTATCACTTGAGGCAGATGCGGTGTCCGAAATTGTGGTTAGAAAATAATATGCTTATATGTCGGCTTTAGAAGAGCCAGATTCCGCCTATGTCTTTAGCAAAACCAGATATGTAGCGTTAACTAAGCAAAAGTATTCTTTTGTAATAATGGGATAGTTATAGTGCTCATAGGCGTATCCCATAGTGAATAAATCAAGAACCATTCTCAGGAGGCTGTAACGCGGTACCTGAACCTCAGAAGTACTCTGGAAATGTCTCAAACACTCTTTCCGAGAAATGCTCAAGATAAATGGCTCTCTTTCAAGGGTCAGAACGGCGCATATAGCTGTGTTTCAGGTGTGCCGAAAACTCCCTTTCAAACTAAGAAAAACATCCCGGGTTGATCGCACAGTCAATCTCCGCTTAGCGATAAGGCCGCGAAGTGTCATGTACTTGCTGAAAGCTTGCTATCACAGTCTACTAAGAGACGTAAGTAATAGACATCATGTAATTAGAAGTTTTCGCATCTCTCCATGCCTTGAACACCTTGAAGATTTTTTTCCCTAGATATTGAAACTCATCAAAGTCAAGCAGCCACAAATATTCGCAGCAGACGGATGCACAGTACAAGCGTGTACAGTTGTCCTCGCAACTCTGCTCAGGCTTGTATACGCCCTGAAAACATTGACTGTTGTGCAGGAGCTAAGCATCGGCGGATATTTACCGCTTGTCGCGCTTTCGGTATAGTGGGTCTTCGCATTCGGCCATGAAAAGTTGCCTGTGTCGTGCAACTTGGTTCGATTCCCGAATTTATTGCCTACGGAGTTCTTTCGCAAGCGCGTCACATTGATTCAATGCAAACGTGCAAGAGCAGCAAAGCACCACTACAGCATTTGTTTTTAACACCTCGCTTCAAGGTTCCTAACCTGTAATTCTGGTCTACCGCATTTATTCTATCGTTCTCTTTAGGCGGAACGCATTTTTTTACTCAGTTTCAGACACCTACCCAGCTACAATATTTTTGGCGACGTCACCTGCTCATTCCGACTTCAATCTCTGCATCGCGTATTTGTGCTCACTTTGCGATATATTTGATTCATTCGTCGCCTCTTCAGCTAACTCGACCCCCTATTGGGTTCGACCACTACAGCTTCCATGGAGCCAGTTCCGCCCTCCGCTATTTCAACTGGCTTTGCACAGCACTCCCGTCGGCTCAGTAAACCCGAGGGGAGCACCTCAGCTATTCTCCTTCACATTGTAGTAGCCAGCTCCGCGGCGCCGGTTCTTCCAAGTTATTATCAGCACTGTCTAGAATTGTTGTTCACGTCCGTCAGTTCCTGTATCACCAGCTTTCTATAGGCAGGCTATACCTACGCAAGGTGAAGGACTGCAGATATTTCTAATCAGGCTGTTGTTCCCAGTTCCCCCGATCCTTGAAAGCATGAGTTTGCACTCTAGCTGCTGTACATCGCAGGGGATAAGGCGTCTGTAAATACTGGTTTTGTCCAGAGTCACTGAGCTCAATCGTCTCCTTCCTGAAATCCAAGGACTGCTTATTTATTTTGGCGACCATCGACCAAAACTTAATACTGAAAGTATGCGCGGTTTTCTCGAATCAGACCGAACATTTGTGTGCCGCGTAACCTCGAGCGAGCGCGCCCGGCGGGATGGAGCCGGCGGCGACCTTCTGCGCATGTCACGCCAGCCAGTCATGTCCACAGGTATGTGCACATGACCCTTACCCAAGACTAGATTAGCACGGAGCGATCGGCGCCAGTGGCGTTTTTGATTTGGTCGGGTGTTGTAACGAGCGGCGCGACGATTGGCTTCAGTCGGAGTCAAGGGCTCGGCCATTTTCCGCCAGAGGAACAACCTACGTGAGAGAATTCGCCTAGAGGGCGTTTGTTTTCGCTCGCGCGCGCTTTAACGTGTCACGTCTGTATACGCCAGTGGTGTGTTTCTTTTTATTTTCTAAAACACGCATTTTTTGTTGACTCGCCGGTGCAACGTCTGCAGTACCAGCGAACTCCTCTTTTGCATCTATCCATTGATATACTCTAACCCAGTTGATTTTTTCTGCTTATTTTTCCCTAACCTAATTAAAGTGTTTTTGTTCCTGAGGCAGAATTCTTCTGTGGTCATTCGTCGCTCGGTGTGCGGCTCCCGAGCCTCCTGAGAGAAGGCGGGGGCTTTCATTTGCACCCAACGGGTTTTGTTTTCCTTGTTCAAAACTTTCAGGAACTTGTCACCGGCATTTCGGAGTGCGCATCCATGCCGCGAGACCACTTGGTGCTGTCCGGTTTTTGGACGGCCCTTGGTGCCGTCCAACAGCCCCCTCCATAGCCTCCTAGGAATACTCACCACGCCCACCTACGCTGCTATGCATGCGAATCTTTGTCGCCTTTGCGGCTTTACGCTGGATGCCCCGCCACTCCAGTTCGTATCTGCGACCCTATTACCGAGATCCCCCTCGGCACAAAGGTGGGGCGCCCCCGGGCCAAGGAGGTCCGCGACAAGTCGCAACGCGGAGCCACATTGGGGGCGGTACGGAGGCCTCCTTCTCCTTGACCGCCGCCTGGGAGACGCAGCTCCGCCCGGAGAGGGGCACCCTGCCGGTGCTGGCGCCCTTTTCCGGCCGTACTTTGGATGACGTGCGAGGCCGCATCCCGCCCCTCCCCGAAGAAGCAAACGTGGGGTGGCGTGCACTGTGCGACTCATGCGTGATATTGGAGGACGCACACAACCGCAGCACACAACACAGGGAGCAGCGGCGGATGCACGACACCCTTCGAGAAGAGTTGAAACCGGGAGCACCGAACAGCGCCAGACGACGTATGCTCATACAGTCTGCCACGGCTCTCCACCAGGGCCAGTAGGCGTCACATGGCCCTCCAGCCCGGGACATCTTGGCCGACGGCAACCTCATTGACATTTATGATATCTAAAACTTGTCAGTGGTGTTATTTTTTTCCTTCTTCCATGGAGTGTTGTTCGACGCTGCCGGTTCTCCATGCCTTTTTTGTATTTGTCGTTTTTCTCCTTTTTTTTTTAAACCCCCGGGAGGGGTTTGGTCTTGTGATGGGGGAATGTGGACCGCGTAACCTCGAGCGAGCGCCTCCGGCGGGACGGAGCCGGCGGCGACCTTCTGCGCACGTTACACCAGCCGGTCATGTGCACAGGTGTGTGCACTTGACCCTTAGCTAAGAATAGACAAGCGGTGAGCGATGGGCACCGGGGGCTTCTTCTTGGTCGGGCGTTGTGTCGGGCTGCGTGGCGGTGTGTTTCTGTCCGCGTCCATTTCCCGCCTGAAGAATAACCTGCGTGAGTGCATTCGCCTAGGGGGCGTCTATTTTCTTATCCCTTGGCTCGCTCGCGCTTTAACGTGCCGCATGTGTATAAAACACGGATACTTTGTTGACTTGCCGGTGCAATGTCTGCCGCACCCTTAGACCCCTCTTTTCTATCTATCCTTTGTTATACTCTTGCATAGTTGATTTCTTCTGTTTATTTTTTCCTAACCTAATTAAAGTGTTTTTGTTCCTGAGGCAGCATTCTTTTGTGGTCATTCGTCGCTCGGTGTGAGGCTCCCGAGCTCCCTGAGAGAAGGCGGATGCCTTCATGTTTTAGAAGTTAGCGTCGGCGCAGAGACTATATAACCAACCTCGCTCGCGCTCGGCTGCTCTATTTATTCTGCCTTCTCTGAAATTCGCGCCTATCGTATTAAACCTTTGTTCCTATTAAGAGGCCCCGTTACAATCTCATGGAAATCAATGATATCGCTGCGGATGGAGGCAGGTGTAAGAAGGGGAAAATAAAGGTTTGTTCCATAAAGATATTTCTTTTCTTTGTTGATGATGGGCTCGCAGCAAGCATTTATCGAACAGTTTTATATCCAACATACCTTTCCCTTATTATCTTGGTGGTATGGCGTAAGCAAGATATGGGATCACTAATATTTGACCCGCTGATGAAGTTGTAGCGTTTTGTTACCGTGCTCACCACAGGATGTGTATTTTTTGTATAACACAGCAGGGCTTATGTAGCGTGTTGTCTGTGTAACACAACACGCTACATAAGAGAATGTAATAGAAAGTATCAGCCCCTTACTTACCTCCATCTACGCGCTGGTCGCCGTCGGTGTTATATAACGTTGTATAAACTGGGCATAATAAACAAATTACAAAAAATAAAATATTCATTGCCTACTTATGTACTTTTTGTTTTCTTGTTATGAGAAAAACAGGTTTCCAAAGAGTGTTATTTCCAAAACCTCGCCTGATCTGCAAAAATGAACAGAGTGCAAGACGCTTCGACATGATTCTACTCGCTGGAAGTATATGTATCACCTGAAGTATAATAGCATTTTACGAATTTCGTTTATTTATTCAAATATTCTAAATAACCTGTTCAGATGGCACTACATGCAACAGGGAAAGAAAAACAATAACATATTCCTAGAACTAAATGACCGCAATGATTATAATAACAGGCGCATGAAGATAGAATTCTACAGGACACACAAAGCACATAATTTAAGATTTCTGAAACCTAAATTCCGGAATAACTATATGTCCGCAAAATACGTAGACATTATCACTAAGGCGAAATAAAGATTCGCAAAGGAAATAAGTGCACAAACATCTAAAATAGCACAAAAATATTAGAAAGCTTTAAATCAAAACTCCTTGCAGAAAAAAGCCACTACCAGCGCCAAATTAGAAAAATTACAAAACGATACCAAAAAAAGGCAATAATCTCAGTGTTGCACCGATAAAAAAATAAGAAACCATCAAAAGCACACATATATCACATTTTTTTGGACGTAGGCGGCATTTTTTTAAATTGATCGCGGCGCTGAATTCAGTGGCAATATGTGGCGCTGAGTTATTCCACTTTTCTTTGATTAGAAGAGCTAATGATTGTGTGCAATATTTTTGTAGTTTCGCTTACGTGAGCCCAGAATGGCCAACCAAAATTTTTGAAGGTCATAAGAAATATTGTACTCTAGTCATAACAAAAACGCTAGGCGGTGACCTCTTTGTGCAATATTCCACACCCCACAGAAATATTTTTTCTTGCTAGTGAGCCTCTTCAGACTAATTTTTAAGACTGAAATAATTACGAACTGGTGTGGTATTTAGGATAAAAAGGCAGTATTCTGTGCCGGGTATTCTTCGTGCAAAATCGAATGGTGGAACTCAAAGCAGCTATACTTTCTCCAAAATATAGTATAAATTTTTAAACGCGCTATGAAAAAAGAAAGAAAAAACACCTATTATAAAATATGATATGCGGTATTTTTAGCAATCAATAAATAAAATAAGGAATGGATTGTGAATATAGGTAGCCAATACTAAATTGCTGCTACGGGTAACAAGGGCGGAACGTGCGAGCTATTTCATACAGCCACTAACATGCTGATGCCAAGTTCGCACGTCTGGCATCCGATATTTGTTTTGCTGAAGGGGTTGAGCAAATAGGCCTTATTTTTATATTATGATCTCCCTCAAGCGCCTATTAAATCTTCTGAAACGAAAAATGTTTTTGCACGATGCATGATCAGTAGGCTAGGTAGAATTCAAACATAAAAGATTATGCAAACATAATTTTTTATTTGCGTCCACATATGTGGACATGGCGCCTCAAAGCTGCTATGTGATGAGAACATTGCAAAATTTTCTGCATTTTGTAACTAATTATTAAGCAAGAATACATGTTTTCCTCTCAAAATACCTTCACGCCTTCAAGGTTGAGACAGCTGCACGCAATCAGCGTATTACGTATTGCTTTTGCACGAAATAACGCAGCGCTGCGGATACTTTAACAATTCGCATTAAGACGCCATGTCCACATTTGTGGACGCGAAACTCAGAAAGTCCGCTGAAGCACTTTTTCTATGCCTAAGATAATGAAATCTGGCATGCAACATCGACATTTTTTATTGCTAGATTCATTACAATAAATAGTAATATTAGTCATCGGTTTAAAAGAGGCATGCAAAATTAAGAGCTGCTGATTGGCACCGTCATAAAACGCGGCGAAGTTCATCTTTACTTGCTGTTTACAAACACATTTCGCTATAGAAACGAGAGACGGCGCCATGTGCTCGAGAGAGTGGGTCAAATGTTACGGGTGCCAAATTCAAAGGCGGGGATCCGAAGTTCGTGCAAATATACGATGAAATTTGGGTCACGTCCACATACATGGACGCAGGCAGCGCCTGAAGGGGATATATACGGGGTTACGAGTATAACGCTGACGAAATTCGAACCTTTATTGCAACGTTGGCCATTTCCGATGCGCGTCCAATGTCTGTTTCTGTTTCATGCGCATCCAATGTCTGTGTCGCTAAGCCTAGCCGCTAAGCAGCTAGGCTTAGCGACCAATAGGTGAGTTTTGACGGCTACAGTATGTGCTGTTTAAAGCAACGGATATAGGTGTGAAAGGTTAAACTAGGTGCCGCGCCGATCGCCGCTTTCGACAGTGCAAGCATAGAAACACAGATAGCAGAGGACACGGGCGAATGCTTGACCGGCGCTCTGCCCCGATCACCGGTTGTGAACTGCCACCGCAGCGCAGGTATAGAAACCATTAGCAGAAAGTACCGGCGAGCATAAAGAAGGGGACGCATAACCAAAAGCTTGACCAGGGCGCCGCACTGGTCGCTCCTTGCAAACTGCGAGCCACATTGCAAGTAGAGACACACGGAAGAGAAAACACAAACGTGCAGATCTCCTCAAGCTCAGCCAACAGCCGCGGGGTCCCCACGCAGCAGGGTCTTAGCGCTTGTTGGCTGCATCAATTGCAAGCGCGTCAAAATAAAGCAGCTATGTTACCAGGAGAACTGTCTGCTGCACTAGTGCTGTAAAAATAAGCTTGCATAAGTACGCGGCTTTTGGCAACGGCGCCATCGACAGACGCGGCTGGCGACGAACTGCGCTTCTCCCTCCCTGCCCTTGACTTGACTAGGTTTAGTGGCTTTCGCATTAAACAGGCTCTGCACGTAGCTTTGAACGGGTTAATTATGTACTAAAGATCCTCATTTTCTCACTGCTATACTCAGAAGGCTACCTAACCTTAAATAAGGATAAGCTTGATTTCGAAACGCATTTGGCATCTGAGCTAGCTGACGCCAGGCGTTATCACCTGGCAGCAGCAGCTAATTGGCTGTATGGAACACCTTGCTTGAATCGCAAGGTTTACCGCTAAAAATTATGGTTCACACCTAAAGGGACGCTGAAAAGGTTTTCAAATTGCGTGAAATTCAGTGGTTGGAAAGAAGGGGTATAGTTAATCATGTGTGTCAATTTTGTTTAAATTCTGTTGATAAAAAAAGCAGACACCGCTTGTTAATACGCGCCGCGGTCACGCCCTCGTCGCTGCCGGGTGCGGCGGAGGCGGGGCGTCGAAACTGCGGAACAGGCGGCTGTGACATAAATTTGGAAATGCCGGCCGGCCGGCTAGACAGGCCGCGCGTTTTACGTGCTTGTTTCGCTCCGTCCCGCGCTTTAGGGATCTACGGATCAGCGTAGTCTGCTGCTGATGCCGTTTGTTTTCTCCAGTTCTATCATTCTGTTCTGAAGGTTCCGCGTGTTCAGAGATCCAATGAGGTCAACCAACAGATACCCAGCTGTTGCGGAGTGGCGCTCCGTGCTGTTCGACGCCATCCGACTAGTGAGCCTCTTTTGCTCAGTTGTAAAATAAACGCCGCTCAATATTCGAAAATTGTTTTTTTTTGTGTCAATAGAAAGCAAGCATTCCTGTGAGTGTGTGACGCAACTGATGGCTATCAGCCCGGCAGTCCGTTGTGCAAACTTTGGGGGTCCAGGCGACATGGTGCTTTATAGTCTCCCAGAGGGTAAGAAATTTTCGGCGCTATGGGCCTCTACCATAATAAAAAAACTAAAAATATTGCCTTTGTAATCAGCTGTGTTTTGCAGTGATGATTTCCATACTATAATTGAATCTTGGCAGCCATTTCGGCCATTGGGATTTCAATTAAATCAGCACCACCGAAATCTGCGGCGATTCTGTCGTTGTTCCCGCACCTAATTAGGTTAATACCACTGCTTCAACATTGTTACACTTAACCGAGAATACCAAATTAAAACGCGATTCGCCGCTCACTGTTGTTACACAGCTCACCGCCCTTCTCGGCTACGTCAACAATTACCAATTAGGTGCAGCAAATGAAATGAATTTGATCGGTAGAATGAAGCTGTATTTGCATTAGTCACTTATAACGCAGTGTCTGGATTGCCGTGGTGCTCGCGCGGCAACAGCGCGCTCAAGCATCGTCAGAACGCAGCACTGCCTCCACATGCTGCGCCGGCCTCACCTTCCGCTAACTGTCCGTGGATCCCTTGCGCCAGCATCCAGAAAGCGTGTTTAAATTCATTGCTGTTTTAAATAATAAGCGAAGGGATAATGGAATGTCAAAAATTAACCCTTATTGAGGCTCGCTGACCCGTACCGAGATGCCGGTAGGATACCGGCGATACAAGCAAGTTTCTCTTCACTGCTGTGTAGCGGTATACTCTCCGCTGCCGTACCAGCTCATTCGATCTTGTACGTTAGCTCATCTGCTGAGGCGGCGCCCTGATAAATGATATCTTCGTTTCATTGCGAGACGAAGTAAATTGTAGCAGGCAGTTCTATGGGTAGCCTGTTTACTACAGCGCTGCTCAATTTCCAAGCGTCGTCTGCTGTGGCGCCGATGCAAAACAAAATATAGGCCTAGCGACGACCAGGGAGTGCGCTCATCCAGAGCGCTCGTCCGCCACGCTCGCTGCCGTCACCGTTCCGGTAAGGTCGCTTCATCCGGCGCTGCAGGAGCTTCGAACATGTCTGATTTCATGATGCGGCTGAAGCCGGACCGTTTTCGGCGTTGCGTTCGACAGCGCACCACCGCAAACTATCTGCAAAGATATATAGGACGGGCAGCTGCAGTACGCATGCGTTTGTTGTTGCGCCGCTAGGCGATACTCGAAGGTTGTATAAACGCGTTTTTGACTATGATTGCATCATATACAATGCCTATTCCTTTTGGTGCTACTGAGACGAGCTTTAGTGTGTAAAGTGCAGTTGTTAAAGCGGGCCAGTTCTTGCACTTTTCGACTCGCGCGAATATGCTAACTGCTTTCGCTGTCTTCGTACTCGACGGCGTCTTTGGTAGCGCCTTTTTTTTTTTTTTTTTTTTTGAACTGCTAGTTGCTCGAACGCTTGCGGTAAGTGTTAGAGATGTTTTATGTTGTTCGAATAATCAATAACATTTTAGATCGAGCTCCTAAGTCCGCTGAAGCGACGCGCACGCAGCAATACCGCCGGCTCCGGCCTCGCATACTCAATCTTCACCTCATGATGGGTCCGGCCAATTACAAACAGCGGCGTTTGTTTGAAGGGTGGTGCCACTGGAGCTAGTTTTCTTTTAATACAGACGTTTGCGCTCGTTTCTGGTTTTTTAAGTATGATTTTTTTAAGCAGCGGACAAAAACTATAAAATTCCGCACATAACTCCTTTTTCGAAGAATACGTTTCAGCTTCCCTTTAAGCACTGCCTTCAAGGGTATGTCGCCATAGCGCAGGTTACCATCCCCGCTTTAACTGGGCCGCATAAACGTGCCTACGTGACAAAGGAAGACGGGAATTCAAATGTCATGGCAAGCTGATTCTAATGTCGCCCTGCCGTGAAAGGAGAAGATCTAGTTGGCGCTTTTTCAGGCACCGGCGAAGTGGAGGCGAAATGGTCAAGGGTAGCATAGCGAAGCTTTCGCTGCCAAACGCTTGTTATCTGCTGGTGATGTTTTGGAGCCCGAAGTGTCTTTTCGGGAGTTCCAGATTGTCTTCTTCATCAGTAGTTGTCTATATCATTTATCATATTTGGCTAATGGTTTTTGTTTTCATTTATTTATCCTAAATAAACAAGTGGGCATTACTTGGGGGAGGGGAAGCATCCAGCAACGAAAGCGTTGGACAGAATACAACAATAATGTGCATGCGGAAAAAAGTGGCTATTAGCCATACGTCAAAACAAGAGGAAGTGGGGAGGGGGAGCATCGAGCGAGCAAAAAATGTGATAAACAAAGAGCAGCAGAAATGTGGTAGTTTAAGACAAAAAGGTACAATACTTCGAAAATAAGCACAACATTTAGACTACGACACGAATAAGGGCATGCCCTCACATAAGCAAGGGAAAATGTGAAACGCCCAATGGGTAAAAGGAAGTAAACAAATTACAAGAGTTCAACGCTGCTGAACCAAATATTGAGCGAAAGCATCAGCTACGGGGGACCGAACGTTCTTCTCTTTTTTTTCTTCCTTAGCTCACATATAAAGCTCCGCTTTAACGAAGCCGTATGAACGCACCTTAGTGGCCTATAGGAGTAGAATTGAATGCCGGGGTCCTAGCAGGCTGATTCTGACTCGTATGGCTGACGGCGTGAGCCAGGCCCCGATTTAACCAACTGTATGACGTCACTCCGTCTGCAGCGCTCCTCGCGGAAGGAGCGGGAGTTAGGCCGCCGTTGGTGTGCACCGCCTCGCATGGCTGACGGCATGCTTCGGGCCCCCGGTTTTTGCGGCAGATGGCATTACGTCACAACAGGGGTGAAGCTAAAGGTCAATGGTATGCACCGCCTCGGTACGCTGAAAGCTTGAAAGCGCAAGTAGTATTGCTTTCGCAATAAAAGAAAAAAAAAAAACACTACAACAAATGCGCAAAAATGCGAATTATTAGGCTGGCTTTCAGCAGTGAGAAAAAGTTATCATGATTGATGATTTTAACTACAGAAAAGTGTAGGGCATTCTCTCATCTTTAGGTGTAAAAATGAAACTTTGATGACGCCGGTTCGTGCAAATGGTGTTCAATTTTTTTACCGGGGTTGTTCCGATAAAATATACTTGTGGGTGTAATTAACGGTTCTATGAAGGATGTCGTGTTTCAGTATAGTTTATGAAAACAGAACGCAATATTGCTTTCGTTTTCTTTCTATCGTTGTGATTAAGGTTTTCTTTTAATTAATATATGCTTTTAAAACGTGAGTGCTGACGTGTAATTAATCAAATAGCTCTGTTTTGAAGTGTCTCGAATTTGTTAACAAAGTGCGGTTGATAAGAACGTCAGCAGAACTACGTGCACTCAAGCTTCGGTCTCACCAATTTTGTGTAAGCAATTAGTCGAATATTTGTATTAGCTTTGATTAGATACCGGCGGATGAAACCCAGAGTTTTATATGTGTTATTCAAAACAGTGTTTAAATGCGCACTCCGTGATAAATAAACTGAGTATCAAGTTGATAGTCAACGCCTTGTGTTTGCACTTTGTGTCATTGTGTCCCGTCCCTATGGGTCACACAATCAAAGGGCTTTACAAAATCAATTAAGATGGCATTAGTTTGGCATCAATTAAGATGGCATCAGTTGGTGAAGCTCAGCAGTTAGTTCGAACAGCTAAGTTTAACAAAAATTACCTCGCTGAAATCGATGTTTGCTGGCAAGCAAGATATAATTGTTGGTGATGTATTTCATTAAATGAGATGATATACATGCTCTTGTAATTTGCAACCCATTGATGTTAATGATATGAGCCTCTCTTTATCTATTCCTCTATATATGGGTATTACATGGTCAAGCTTCCAACTATCGCGAATGCATACGAATGTATAACATTATGTGCCTGACGGAAACGTGGCTAAACTCACCACGTTCAAGTGCGTCTTATTTGTCAGATGGGTATGCTGTCTTCAGGGCCGACAGGGTCTATTCTGACAAGAATAAATACGGGGGCGGAGTTCTGATAGCCTGCCGTTCTGTGCTAAATACATTTAGGAGACCAGACATGGAGACATACGAAGAATGTGTGTGGTTGGAAATTCCGACGTGTGACAAATCGCACTATCAAGTCGGCTGTTACTACTTTCCATCAAATTCTGCTCCTAACATTTTTACCGATCCTTTCTTGGATATTGGGGAAAAAATTCATTTTTCGAAATAAAAGGTTCACATCTACGGGGACTTTAATCTTCGTAAGGTAGATTGGTCCACTGGTTTGGTCGGTAGTGACCTCACAGAAACTCGAGAAAAAGCGGAATGTTTAATTGATTGTAGTAATTTTCATGGTTTACATCAATGCAATGCAATGAAAAACTATACTGGAAACATTTTAGACCTAATTCAATCTAATGGGCCTCTTTTTGACGTGCAAGCGGTGCGCGATCCTCTTGTTCTGATAGACAAATATCATTGCCCGTCTACCTTGTCGTTCTTTTTGCCCAGTGCGTGAGATGGTGCCAGAAAAATTTAGATTCCCGTATGGCAATTACCTTAGGCTGCACAATGATCTTCAAGCTTGCGACTGGTCAGAATTGCTTGAGGTTGAGGATGTAAACACAGGCGTCGAACTACTTACATCAGTTGTACAGGGTATAAAAAAAAATGTATACCACGCCGTAAATCGAAGAAGTGTAGATTCCTTGCTTGTTCTCGCGAGATTTGAAACATTATTCGAAGTATCATAAACTCTACGTGAAATCAGAAAGTGAATATTTGTACCAAAGATATTCATTGTGCAGAAAAATTGTGAAAAAGCTGCAGCCGAGTGCCACAAACTTCTTGAGCAGAACTTTAAAAAGGAACCAAACAGTTTTTGGGATTTTGTGCGCAAGCAACGAAATGATAAGGTTAATGCTGCTGTGATAAAGACGCGCGATGATATCTGTTTTAAACCTCAAGATTTGTGCCAAGCTTTTGCTGATCACTTCAGCTCTTGTTTTGTGCGCCATGATAACACAACTGCTATTATCACTTCTGAACACAGCGCTGACTGTTAGCCTATGATAACGTTACCGAGCAAAAGGTTCTTTTGGCGATTCAAAAACTTAATCCAAGACTTACAAGAGGAGTTGATGAAATTCCCAGCTTCGTAATCAAAGGATGCGTTGACATTTTTGGCCCCGTTTAGCGTGTTTGTGCGAACTGGTGTTTTTTCTTGTCATACGCCCGTTTCTTGACAGAACTAAACTCTTTCAAAAATCCGTTTTCTGCACACCATTGAGCCATGGAACTATCTGCCGTTATCTCTTATTAAATGTGCTAACATTGATGTGTCGAGCGGTTTTTAATGACGCCCTTTCTGTAAGCTCTCCTGGTTGGGCAGCATTGCTGCCTGTAATAAGGTGAAATAAATAAATAAATAAATTCTCTAATTATTCACGGTGCTTCCTTTATTGTACCAGTAGAAATGACTTTCAATAATTTTTGAGGATATTTTTCAAAATTTTTGAATATAAAATTTAAAAATCGACCCTTTGCTTCCCGGTTTTGACGGCACGTCTTTGCAAAGTTCATATATGCATTCTGGTCTGACCGCACTCGAGTTTGCATGGCTTTCACATATAGTCGTTTTTTTTGTTCAGACAACGTTTGACATCAGTTTTTAATCACTGATTATTTTCATCCTTAGAGGCCATTTTTTATGAACGTATTTCTCCTGCAAGCTCTTTAACATACCACGGAGAAGCAGCCATTTCTTCAGAAACGCTTCGATAACAATATGTAAACTGAAAGGGATCGCGCATCAGAATAATGCGCGCATAACATGCGCATAATAGCGCATAAGAAGGGCCCTATTAATGCTTACATCTGTTTTTGCAAAGTGATAACTTAATTTTTACACACAGCTGCAATCAAGATAACTGACTGGAGCTTTCAGTGTGCAACACGATGGGCCCTAATGCATTAAACGTAAATTTTCAGAGGCATGTTCGAGGTATGTAGTAAAAACGAAATCAGGGATGGTGTCATCCCTTGTCGGATAACAGACGAGTTGTGTGAGTTGAAACAAATGTAGGAAATCTACGTAATCTGCACAATCAACGTACGACAGGAATCGGAAAATGAAACAGATGAACAGTTTATATCGGAGGAGTTAGGCTCCGGTGACGATAACAGGGGAGGCAACTTGCTCGTGACTCGTGTTAATAATTCGTTTAACTCTAGCACAAAGTCGGCAGAAAAATCTGACGGCCGGTGTCATATGCACTTGACTACAGTAGAGTTAAGCAGAGTCAGTGACCCCCACAATGTTTCTAGTGTTCTATAAATTGTGATTTGCCTTGTGTTATTGCTTTTATGATCTGCAATAATGACGCCGGCACTTCGTTTATCTGTTCTGTCAATACGAAATATATAAAATAGTATTGAAATCTGTAGTACTTTACTGTCAATACCTGGAGTTATTAATTCTGACGATACCGTCACCCGTGTAGCTATGGATGAAATAAACAAGTTGTTCTTGCTTACTGATTTCGCTACTAGAAACGGCTAAGGGTAAAGGGAAGCCGAAAAGTTTTTAGCGCAGAAAAGAGTTTCATGCAATATTTTATATTTCTTTGGCCGCTGAACAAGACTATCCTGCTTCAAAATGGCAAAAATAAACGCAAACGATAGTTAGTACAAAAAAACGTGCACCAGTGAGTCCGCCCTGCAAGCAAACGACGCTGTTGTCAGTAATTTGCCGGGCCGAACATGACGTCATTCGCGGTATGCCCGTCCCGCGTCGGCGGTGTTGGTGTGTGAGCTCTGCTTACGGTCAGTTGACACCTCGTTTTGAAATGACATTGACTAAAGAACAATATAAAACACCTCGGACACTTACCGTACGCGTTCGAACAACCGACAGTTCTTAAAAAAGGGAAACGGCGCTACAAGACGCTGCCGTGTACGTCGACAGTGAAAGCAAAGTAGGCGCATTTGCGCGAGTCGAAAAGCGCAAGAACTGGCTCGCTTTAACAACTTCCTTTTACACACTAAACCTGGTTTCAGTAACAACAAAAGGAATAAGCATTATATATGATGCAATCCCTGTCCATGGCGCATTTATACAATTTTCGATTATATCCCAACGGCGCAAAAAACAAACGCACGTGTACTGCAGCTGCAGCCCGTCCCGTCTTCGGAGCTTAGTTGGCATGGTGCTACCTAGGACCGGTAGCAACCGCAGATCCGGATCATGAAAAGGAAGTAACAAGAATAAGATTAGGATGGAGCGCATTTGGCAAGCATTCCCAAATTATGACTAGCAGCTTACCGGTACCGCTCAAGAGGAAAGTATATAACAGTTGCATCTTGCCTGTACTCACCTATGGGGCTCAAACATGGAGGCTAACCAAGAGAGTTCTACTTAAGTTGAGGACAACCCAGAGGGCTATGGAACGAAAAATGGTAGGGGTAACATTAAGAGATAGGAAGCGTGCAGAGTGGGTCAGAGAGATAACTCAGGTTACCGACATTCTGGTGGAAAGTAAGAAGAAGAAATGGGCATGGGCAGGATATGTAGTGCGAAGAGAGGATAACCGATGATCGCTTAGGGTAACAAACTGGATTCCAAGGGAAGGAAAGCGTAGCAGGGGGCGGCAGAAAGTTAGGTGGGCGGATGAGGTTAGGACGTTCGCAGGGGTCAAGTGGATGCAGCTAGCACAGAACCGGGTTAAGTGGAGAGGCCTTCGCCCTGCAGTGGATAAAGACAGGCTGCTGCTGCTGCTGCTGCTGCTGCTGCTGCTGCTGCTGCTGCTGCTGCTGCTGCTGCTGCTGCTGCTGCTGCTGCTGCTGCTGCTGCTGCTGCTGCTGCTGCTGCTGCTGCTGCTGCTGCTGCTGCTGCTGCTGCTGCTGCTGCTGCTGCTGCTGCTGCTGCTGCTGCTGCTGCTGCTGCTGCTGCTGCTGCTGCTGCTGCTGCTGCTGCTGCTGCTGCTGCTGCTGCTGCTGCTGCTGCTGCTGCTGCTGCTGCTGCTGCTGCTGCTGCTGCTGCTGCTGCTGCTGCTGCTGCTGCTGCTGCTGCTGCTGCTGCTGCTGCTGCTGCTGCTGCTGCTGCTGCTGCTGCTGCTGCTGCTGCTGCTGCTGCTGCTGCTGCTGCTGCTGCTGCTGCTGCTGCTGCTGCTGCTGCTGCTGCTGCTGCTGCTGCTGCTGCTGCTGCTGCTGCTGCTGCTGCTGCTGCTGCTGCTGCTGCTGCTGCTGCTGCTGCTGCTGCTGCTGCTGCTGCTGCTGCTGCTGCTGCTGCTGCTGCTGCTGCTGCTGCTGCTGCTGCTGCTGCTGCTGCTGCTGCTGCTGCTGCTGCTGCTGCTGCTGCTGCTGCTGCTGCTGCTGCTGCTGCTGCTGCTGCTGCTGCTGCTGCTGCTGCTGCTGCTGCTGCTGCTGCTGCTGCTGCTGCTGCTGCTGCTGCTGCTGCTGCTGCTGCTGCTGCTGCTGCTGCTGCTGCTGCTGCTGCTGCTGCTGCTGCTGCTGCTGCTGCTGCTGCTGCTGCTGCTGCTGCTGCTGCTGCTGCTGCTGCTGCTGCTGCTGCTGCTGCTGCTGCTGCTGCTGCTGCTGCTGCTGCTGCTGCTGCTGCTGCTGCTGCTGCTGCTGCTGCTGCTGCTGCTGCTGCTGCTGCTGCTGCTGCTGCTGCTGCTGCTGCTGCTGCTGCTGCTGCTGCTGCTGCTGCTGCTGCTGCTGCTGCTGCTGCTGCTGCTGCTGCTGCTGCTGCTGCTGCTGCTGCTGCTGCTGCTGCTGCTGCTGCTGCTGCTGCTGCTGCTGCTGCTGCTGCTGCTGCTGCTGCTGCTGCTGCTGCTGCTGCTGCTGCTGCTGCTGCTGCTGCTGCTGCTGCTGCTGCTGCTGCTGCTGCTGCTGCTGCTGCTGCTGCTGCTGCTGCTGCTGCTGCTGCTGCTGCTGCTGCTGCTGCTGCTGCTGCTGCTGCTGCTGCTGCTGCTGCTGCTGCTGCTGCTGCTGCTGCTGCTGCTGCTGCTGCTGCTGCTGCTGCTGCTGCTGCTGCTGCTGCTGCTGCTGCTGCTGCTGCTGCTGCTGCTGCTGCTGCTGCTGCTGCTGCTGCTGCTGCTGCTGCTGCTGCTGCTGCTGCTGCTGCTGCTGCTGCTGCTGCTGCTGCTGCTGCTGCTGCTGCTGCTGCTGCTGCTGCTGCTGCTGCTGCTGCTGCTGCTGCTGCTGCTGCTGCTGCTGCTGCTGCTGCTGCTGCTGCTGCTGCTGCTGCTGCTGCTGCTGCTGCTGCTGCTGCTGCTGCTGCTGCTGCTGCTGCTGCTGCTGCTGCTGCTGCTGCTGCTGCTGCTGCTGCTGCTGCTGCTGCTGCTGCTGCTGCTGCTGCTGCTGCTGCTGCTGCTGCTGCTGCTGCTGCTGCTGCTGCTGCTGCTGCTGCTGCTGCTGCTGCTGCTGCTGATGATGATGATGATGATGATGATGATGATGATGATGTCATGGTGCGCTGTTTAACGCAACGCTGAAAATCGTGCGGCTTCAGTCACATTATGGAATCAGACAGGTTCGCAGCACCTGCAGCGCCTGATGAAGGCAGCTTACCGGAAAGGTTCCAGCAGTGAGTGCGGCAGACGGGCGCTCTGGCCGAGCGCACTCCCTGGTCGTCGCCAGCCCTACATTATTTCGCATCGGCGCAACTGCAGTCGACGCCTGGGGATTGCGCAGCGCTGTAGTAAAGGGGCTACTCATAGAACTACCTACTGTAAAGGGAGCTTCCCAACTGGTATCATCCAAAATTTCTGGTAGTTGTGTCAGTGTTGGGGACATTATATAAAAAATTGACACTTAATATACCTTTATAAATGGCTGAATTGAGCTGACAGACAACCGACCTTAGTGCTGGTAATAATTGCAGCTGACGCTCTTAGTAGTAATCGAGTGGTTATGGTATTTAAAGCCTCTTTCAGGTCTGGAATTGTCACCTCAAAAGTAAAGGTGCATTCACGTTGCAAACAAGAATAGAACAAAACAATAGGCAACGCAAAGAGTCACCCTAAATATTTGAAATCAGGCATTGGAAGAGGTGGACGAGTTGAGAATTCTTGGCCTAGAAATTCACAAATCCGGCAAAGGAACACAACGTCTTGATAAGGTGAAAAACGTAGCTGCGACTTCCTTAATTTTGATAAAACGCATTTCGTCTAGGGGAGGAGGAGCTTGAGCGGACATGGCAAGACATCGTGTACAATCGGTGTTACAGCCGAGGATACCATATCAGGCCGAATTCCAAAGACTAAAGGTCTATTCACACTTGCGACTAGATAAGGTCGCGCGACTACCAGTCGCGCGACCAGAGGAGAGGAGCCTTGTTCACACTTGCGACTGTCGCCTTCTCGAAAAACGAGTTGGGAATAGGAAAGCTGCAGGGCGATGACAGCGAACGTCGGTAGCAGCCGCTTGCCAGACACTTCAGCTTTTTCAGGCGAGAACGCCGACGACGAATAGACGGTGTCAATATAAAATGTTGCGCCTGCATGAAAAACCCATTTCTCAAAAGTTCATAGTACTTACTGGATAGTCCGAATATCTTTCCAATCTCCTCCCAGGCCATATCCTTCTCCCTGCCTTTGAATTCCGGATGCCGTTTATTGAAAAGGTAGGGATACTCTTTAATTGCATTGAGAAGGTGCTCGATCGAGTACTCCGGGACCTTGCTGATTGGTGAAATGATATGCGACTAGTAGTCGCGCGACTAGAAATTCGAGCAGTGCCCGATCGGCCCGCAGCAGTCGCTTTTCGACCGATGCGACCATTTGCGACTGTCGCTTTTCGACCAAAACGGTCGCGCGACCGCTGCTAGTCGCAAGTGTGAACGGGCCTTAACGAGGCGGCAGTGGGCGAAATTGGAAACAATGAATAGGAACGCAATTCGCACTATCACAGCCTTACCAAAACTTACCCCTCCCCCTATTCTCCAAAAATTTGCACAGATAAATACATAGACAGAATTAATTGAAAAACGAGGCAACAAGGGATATGAAGCGAAAGTACGTTATGCCCATAGCATTCTTGTACAACGAAGTGGCAGTTGATACACCACCAATGGCTGACCCCCCTCCGTGGGAATTCACGACCATTACGACAAACAAGACCACTCGGCTTCGTTGCAAAGAAACGCTGTCATCTCGACCTGTGGTTGATGCAGTTCCAGGAATCTGCATTGCATATACAGACGCATCAATTGTAGAAAATGGCGTTAGAACAGCAGCTACTAGTCCAACAAACAGTGAACTAAAGGTACATAAAGAACATGTTTCGGAATACCCGGACCCGCTTGTGATGGAACTCTATGCAATCCGCGATGCTATGTAGGCCACAAATGAAATAGATTCCATTACAGAAGCCCAAATCTGTACAGACTCTTTAGCCGCAATAAAACAACTGAAGCAAATAACAAAGATGCTATGTGTAACCCAGGAAATCCCCGCACTCAATAAAAAAAAAAAAACGAAGATACGCATCCAGATACATTGGACAAAAGATGCTGAGAACGCTGAGCAAAGAAAAGATCACCTCGAACACGAAGTTTCAAACACTAATGCGCCTCCAACCATGCTCCCTTTTGATGCCCACTCCGCTGTTCCCATCTTAGCATCCTCTTTAAGGAAAAGTACACGTGCCCTCATTCCCCCGTGTACAATCCCACAACCTTGTAACTTAAGAAGATTGGAGGAGGTTTCCCAAAAAAGGACAAGAGCTGGGGCAGCCGTTACCCCGTCGGTAACATGCCGATAGGAATCTCAAGCAGACATCGGACCAACCACATGCCCGAAGTGTTCAACACCAGCTGCTGAAGTGGATGTTCGCCACCTGCTGTGGACTTGAGCAGGGACAAGGGCATCAAAGACACAGATTCTGCGCGAAGTGGGACTAACCACAACAAGGGAAGAGGACTTCTCACCGACAACGACAAGAATGGGAGCCTGCTCCGGTTCCTTACCGAAAATAATATACACGAGTTTCTATAATATGCCTTATGGCAAGCTTGCGCAAAAAAAAATAAATATATCAAGTGGTTGAATGGTCATCCCTCTGGTTGTTTAAATTTACATATAGCAGAGAGCTAATATTATAAAGCATGATAATGTTTGCAGTAAATCTCAATCATCATAGAGAAAACTTCTCAAGAGAAAAATTATCCAAATGAATATCTCAGCACAGCCTTCGAAAACAAAAGCGGTAATGCGCGCTAGTCTCAATTTGAGCATAATAAGGTAATCATACTCTAAGAAAGTTCTGTTGAAGAATTAGTATCAAAAGGGCTGCTTGCTCATAACTAAAAGCAGGATGTGCAGCGGTTTGCAAAACATCCCTGCTCTGCTCTATTCGTCAAGTTCATCAGTCAAAGTTTTGTTTGGTTTTTGGTGATTTTTGAAACACCTTGACGAATGATTTAAATTATTTGTCCATTATTTAAAAATTATACAGATGCAAGTTTTTTTTCTGAATTTTTTTTTGCAGCATTCCTCCTGGAACATAACAGTTTGTTTCATACATGAGCAAGCATTAGACTCAAATAGAAATCATTATGTTACCTTGTTAATGATGATATGCAGTGAGTAGAAAATAATTGGGTTACGCGAAGACTCGTTACAATGACAGATATAAAGTATTGCGCTATCACACGAGGCATTGATAAATGCTGTTCTCAATTTTGGAATTTTTACTACAGGTAACGAGCTATACCTTCTGTAATTCAAAATATATGTAAATAAACAGTGAGATGCCTTTCTCTAAATTCATATTCACTGTATAAGAAAGAAGGCATATTAACATACGCCTTCTGTGGCCTCCGCACTCGATACGAAAACCAATGCGCCTTGCATTGGAGAACGTGTGCTGGAGAACTTTCAGAAACCTACTTGCCTACTTCATATTAGCTTATATTAGTTATTATTATTGCGGAATTTCCAGCTTTGTGAGGTTATAGGAAGCAATCGTAATTTTTTGCCTTCATTACTTAGGTCACACGAGTGTGTTATAACGATGGACGTTTTTTTTTCCCTGCGTAGCAGCTATACGTTCAGACAACGTTTCAGATTCCCAGTGCTATTTATTGGTTGACATGTTAGTGCCAGTAATTTAATGCTGGGCAACCGAATGAATTTTCGGTACTCGACTGCAAAGTTTTACTTGTTGCGCGTATATATGGCATGGTTTTTCCGAGAGAACGACACAACCCATCCCACAATATAGCTGAATTCCTACTGAAATGACGATGGATTATACAACTTGATAAAAATTTTAATTTCTCCAGTAAATTCACAGGGACTTTAAAGCAATCAGCTTAAATATAGAGCAAGAACGAAAGTCTGATGCAGAGAAGAACAAATTCGCCTGTTGTGAGAGTTATGTACGGAGGCTAACGTCCTGCTGTGAGACCTCGTGCCAGTTATTCATCATATGAGAACAGAAAGATAACTTGGCTTCTTTTTTATGTGTTTTAGCAGTAGACGTGAACGTCTGTTTGCCAAGCCTGACATGCGACGAGGCATTTTCTCGTGCTTGAGTGCTCGAGTGTGAGTCTAAAGGCATTGCCTATTGGTAAGACAGGAAATTGTCGAAGGCACAAAACTAGTCCTATTCAGGTGTAATAATTTCTATTACCATTTAAGAGAACTGTGAAACGCTGATTACAAGAGGTCGAATGTTTCACATAACAGCAGGTGAGCTGTCATAAATGGCACATTTCTCTGGCATTATGAAGGAGCAGGACTTCCTAGTGATTCAAACTGCGCAAAAGTCTAACCAACAAAAAAAAGTATAAAGCAGATCACTTCTTACCTCTTATTGACAAATTTCTATTTTGTGAATGACCTAGAAAATATTGAAACACTTCAAATTTAAGCACTTCTCTTCCTTTCTTGAAGAACTGTTCTGAGTATAGTTCCTGTGTATTACTGTTTCAACAGGGAGGTATCCGCGTTTACACAGCTACTTGAGCCAGTACGCGAATTTGTAGCAACTATAAACATACAGAGCTGGAAAATACCTTTTGACTTCGAAGACTCATCTTAATGTGTTTCTGACTAGAAGTGTTTGTTGAAATTGAAAGCGATGCTGAAAAATGCCTGTGTTTTCCTGGTTTGTGGCGTATCTTTCCCGGTGCCAATGTTCGATTCTTTCTTGCTTAGGGTTAGTCCGGTCAGGCAGTTCGTGGTTCTATTTCCGGCCCTTTTTTTTAAAATTCATTAACAATATTACACAGAAGTGTCGGTAAAAGTAAACCTCTTTTTAGATGATGAATACTACATACACATTAAAGATCCGAGGGATTAGAATGTCTTAAATTTGTCTCTAGCAAAAGTAAAAAAAATGGACCAAAATGTGGAATATGAAAATACTATAGATAATACCGTAGCAATGACAAGAACACGACTAGATGAACTATTCACTTTTCAGCGGCCCATTTGCAGTCACTCCTCGACAAAAGTCGACAGTCACAAACATTTAGGTGCATATTAGCCCTCCATATTAGATAGAACAAGTGAATTAGCTGGAATAGAAAACCATGCGGAAAATTAGTGAGCGGATCATAAGCGAGCAAGTCAATTTTTGGAAATGCTTCGGGTGTCTGGGATTCTTATGCTAAATATAATATTAAACTCGAAAATATTCAGAAAAATCAGCTAGAATAGTATGCACCTCCTAGTCTGGCGCACATCAGAAATAGCACTTGTGAAAACGTCTTACATAGCCTTCAGTGACGACATTTTCATAAATGACTCCAATGGCTTCATTTTATTTATCGCGGTAAGCTTGGCATAGAAAGAAACCTTATACTAAGCCAGTTACTCGGTGAACCACGCGCCGTAACCACTAGAAAATGAAACGGAAATAGCTGCAAAACCTACATCCTTGGGGACACCTTTTTCCCGAGAACAGCCCGACTACCCAAGCCTTTGTTAGAAGCCTGAAACAAGTTTCTTAGTCACTTGGCTCGAAATGCTAGTGTTCATGTTCTATAGAGTTTTTACGTAGTAGTGTTCAACACATCAGCTTTTTCTAACATTGTTTACCTTCTAATATTCCCTCTGTGAGCCTGCTCGTCGAATTTGCTATAAAATAGTGTGCGCATGTTCATATTCTTCAGCGAAGTATATTTTGGGGACCTGTCTGTGCAGATGGGCTTTTTTTACCGAAATGACTGCTTGATATACGTCTTGTGACACGTTTTTCTGCTGTGTATACTTTTTTTTTTTTTTACGCTGAACGTCGTACTACTGCGTAATGCATTCTTGAGGCTCGCCGTACTCTAAAATAAATTATTGAATTCTCGAAATTCGTGAAAACTATGCCAATCAGTTTCTCATGCACACCTGCGCTGTTTCATTCTTATAAGTCACTCTTATTGGCCGTTAGCCAGCAGTAACAAGGCGCAGGGCTGTGCCATAGGAATAGGAAATGTCTAAAGGACGACTCTTGCTCTTATCTTAAGCGGGCGCATATTTTTATTCGATATAGTTATACGGCTGTGTGCTGTAAAATATGCTCAACAGCCGTAAGACAATGTTCGCGTATATTCTTAACTTAGTGTGGATATCCAACATTTCAATGCAGTTGACACTGACGATATAGTTGTAACAGTTTTCATACCATACACAAAGGTTGGAGGTAGGTCTATAAATGGGGTACGTCACGTGAAGGTGGATAACGAACATGAAATAAAATGTCACATGCAACTGTGGTACGGCAAGAGCTTCAGAAAGCAGGTCCTGGTTTTTCCGCTGTTTCAGACGAAATGATGGCACGTGTACTCTGGCATTTATTAGGAGAACGGATCACTTCAATCCAGAAACCCTAGAATAGCAGCTGCGAATATGCCTCCTAAAACTATGTGGCAATGCGCACATGCGTCTATATGACATTAGGCAAGGCGCATGTGCAAAAACTGCTGTAATGTTTTTTTTTTTTTGTTGCCTATTGTTGATTTGTGAACACTACTACAAATCGGTAGTCTGAAATATGTTCTCTGAAATCTGCGTGTTGCCAATAAATGCGTGGTTAAATATACAATCATTGCTGTTCTTCGTCTATCAGGCAAAAGCATGAAAGATACAAAACATGCTCCTAGTAATATACCACGTGTATGCTTCGTTCGGCAGAGATTGTACTGCATACGCCTAAATGTAGGGCCTTAATGTCGTATTTGAGCTAACTGTCATTGTATTGCTTATAGAACACTCTCGCGGTCGCCAGTGCTGTTACGGGTGCAATTTCGTCGCAGGTGAATATTTACAAACGGTTCTTTGAAGACACATCACATGGAGTAATTATATGGACAGTGCAATTCATAAAATCTACTGGTCATTGAAATTATTATTTTTGATGGGAAATAAGTGCACTACGATAAAGAAAATACGTCTTCTAAGAAAATTGATTCTCATTATCGCACATACGTCCTACAATGTTAGCCTGAAATATTGCTCCATTGAAGCTTCTTGAGGAACAACATAACTTCTTAATTTCGGTGTCAAAGTACAAATATATAAGAAAAAACGCGCTATTGCTCCAAATATAAATGAAAGGCAAGAACCTGACTACAGTGACTGGTATAAATAAATAAAGTTTATTCTCTTTATTTTCGTCAGTCTTTTATTACCTGGGCGCATGAATATTTGGGATAATTAAGCGAGTGTGAAATTAAGCAAACTACAATACTTGTAGTAAGCATGGCAGTCTGGCTCAGTGCTTTCTTGGCGCCAAAATTGTTGTGGTACGTGCACTAGGAACAATATTTCTACTTTCGCTTCGTTACTTCGACTTGTGTTGCAAATTATTCTTATTGTATCGAGGTTCCGCCTGCAAGAAAGACGGGTAAACTTCCCGTCATACTTATATTTCCTCCACTTGGAACACCTGCCACAATGCCGATGCTAGAGTAATTCATTATGTCCGCGTAAATAAAACATTTAGAGAACATCACGTTCAACAAAAAAATCGTAACCTTTATTACGATAGCTGCAGCATAATCGTCAATGTTCCTCTTGCCGGGATTACCAGTTGCCATTTCCCTAAGAGACAACTCGGCACCCGCATGCGTTGCTAGTCAAGTGGACGGTAATGGCTTCACTGGGTAGCCGATCAGGACTATAGAATATAATTTGTCAAACTCTGGCATGGGAATGCTCTATTATCGTCTCCAAGGCGTGTGCGATATCCGGGTAGACCACTTCGTCTCTTGCAGACCTTTGTGGCCACAAATGAGGGCGAACAGGGTCGCATGGCTGCGGCGTTTTAAGTACGACAGCACTAAGTTTGTTTTTCTGGGTCGATAGCATTTTTTCCTGCAACACTAATTGACGACATAATATTGCTACGAAGATGACGAAGCGAGCAGTGGCGCGGGGCGCAGCGCTCGCGCCAGGCCCACTGGCCATTAAAGCATATTTCATCGTCATGTCATCATGTCGTTCTGTTTCTGTTGTGTTGCCGTGTTCCATCGCTTGTCATGCCACCACGTAACATTTGGTTGGAGGTGCGGTTCAACGCCATCCTCGCCTTGCGCCATCGAAGCCAACCGTACGCTGGGTCCATCTGCCGAAAGCCCGTGGAGATCGCCGCCCAGCTCTGCCCCAGCCCTTTTTGCTCAGACCCGACCAGCCGCTGTCCCCAGCCTCGTCCCCAGCCCTGACACCAACACACAACGACCAGGAAGAGCCCAAAGCCGACCTTATACACCCTACCGACCCCACGACGAAGCGACCTCACGACCACTCGAGCGAAGACAGCAGCCCCGCCCAAGCCGCTCGGCGTCTCCATGAGCCTTGGCCTGCGGCAAACGGTGAAGATTGGACCTGATGCTCCGGGGCAAGCATTCATCCCATCTTCGCATTCATTGTGGTGTCCAGTGTTTCGTGTCCTAATCCTGTGTTTGTGTTCATCGTCACTTCATGCTTTGGACTTCTAGCAATCGATCGGGACGATCGCTCGGTGGCCCCGGGTAATGCTACGAAGATGACGAAGCGGGCAGTGGCGCGGGGCGGAGCGTACGCGCCAGGCCCGATGGCCATTAAAGCGTATTTCATCGTCATGTCATCATGTCATTCTGTTTCTGTTGTGTTGTCGTGTTCCATCGCTTGTCGTGCCACCACGTAAAAATATTATGGATTTAAACAAGCATCAATCAAAACTGTGTGTTTTTGCCATCTTCAGGGTGTTTCAACACTATACATATCGCTGCAGAAATCTGCATACTTCATATAAAAAAATGCAGGATTAGCCTCTATCATGCGCAAGTAATACAAACGCTGTCTGTTTATGAAGGTCCCAGCGATTATTACTAGAGATTCTATACAGCGAAGCCTAGATACAAGCGCCACGAATCTATACCGCTCGATGGAGGGAGTTCGCTGAGATTTTCACCGAAACTGAGAATTCTACTCTTTATGACAAAGCATGCCTCCGCTTATATATATGCCTGTATTTAGGTACTTGATGGAAACAAAGATTGTTAAGAAAATGTTTTTAATTTTCATCCAGCATGGAAGTGAATTCGCTGGATAACACACCAAGAGAAGCATTCATTAAATAGTTATTTTTAGCACGATGATGTCTTCTTAATATTCAATTACTCAGATATTCAACTAGAATACGCGGACGGGAATTTGAGAAAGATGCAAGTGTTAGGTGACGGGATAGTTGCGTTAATATATACAGAAGACAAATGCAACGCCATCTGCAAACCTTATATTTTCGTAGAAGGATTTCACTGGTCATATCGAACTGTCTCTTTTAAAATATTTCTTTCTATGAAATTCTGCTACATAAAACTGCTACTACTATCAGTAAATATTTCTGTCCAGTTGATTCTAACTCTAGCTGGTTTCAGCAGAAGCGTAAACGCGAACGTGTGCATAGTCTAGAAACGCACACGATTCAACAACTATTGATTTACCATTGTATTTAGTATTGTTAGCTTTCGTCTTCTACACTGTCCCATACTTTGCTTTTCAACAAAACCTACCCTCTTCAATGCCTACAATGTCTACTCTCTTCAACCGTCGCGAACAACATTCCTGGTAAATATTGGTAAGCAGATTTACTATCATTTGCCTATATAATCAGTTTACTTAGTTTGCCTATGAAGCACGTTTACTATCCTTTGTCTATGAAGCCGTAAACAGGGCAGTTTGCAGCTCTGTTTATTGCTAGACGTGCAGCAAAGTCAATGCTGTTTTTTTAATAATTTTGTAATTATATATGAACGCGCAGGCACAGCTAATTTAAATTTGCTCAAAATCATTTATTTCGCACATAAATTGCCTTCGCTTCGCTCTACTTAAAAAAGTCGCTTGCTGCATTTGGCAACCAATAAAGGCGATCTATTATCCTTTATTTGGATAATATTGAAAGACCAAGCTTTGTTCAGAATAATAAAGAACATATTTTTCGCGGAAACATTCCGCTATATTTACCATCTATTATTTTGGTGCGGTAGCAACAAAAGCATAAACATGTTCGTTATAATCGCAGTACACAAATATAACACTCGCCTGTCATCAGGACATTCTTACAGTGACGCATACAGAGTAGGCAACAATTTTGTTCTCGTATGCTTTCCAACCTGCTAGATGTTGCTACACATGTAAGCTCTGTACAAGGGTGACAGGAATTGAGCTTTTTAACACGATAGGCTCGGCGTAACGCTCAATTAGTATGTAGTCTCTGCTGTGGACGCACACTAAATGCGCAGCTATTAATACTGGCGGGCATTCTTTCTTGTTCTTTTGCTCATTTCAGTCCACATACATCGCTGTATGCTAAGGAGCCTAATAACCCTTGTCTCTTGCTGTGGCATGTGTGGACGTTGAAACCAGACTGCTTATGAAATGTTGGGATGCTGAGCTCAATGCTTGGTCTAATACAAGAGTCCAGGCGCAGAACCCGTCGTCTGGATCCAATTCTAAGCAGTTGAACGGCATGTTCTCAATGTTATAAACTGGGAACAAGCGAACTGAAAAAATAAAAAGGGACCAAACGGTATTTAAGCAAGTCTGTTGATGCCTTTAGAAAAGAACAGGAATGCTGTGAGGAGAATTGACCGGAGATAAACGACTGAATTAGGTTGAGCTTAAAGCCCAGTACTCAACCGTTCGCCCTGTGTCCGTAGCGTCGGCCCTGGGTTGCACCTAGGCGTGTGGCACTGTTGCCGAACGTGAACAACCAGGATGCACCGAAGATACAGAGGAAGCCTTTCTGGACGACAATTAATGCCTGTACTCTAAAGCTGCTATTGATATGAAGGATTGTGCGTGTGGTGATTCCGTCGCTGAACGTCAGCGGGCTTTCATATTGCTGTTTTCAAGTGTCCTATTCCAGGAGATCGCCACTACTTGCGTTCCACATTCCGAACAGGTCCCAATTGTTTTAAAGCCTCTACGATCCTTCTGCGCCCCAAATCGAGTCGAAGGCAATGCTCTTCACCTTGATGTTTTTTTTTTTCCAAATTAAACTCCATGCATTTTAGACCCTAAAGGGGAACTCTGGTTTTTTCAACAAGCTTCCGCTTTAATGAAGTGTTATCGGCGGCAACCATACAAATGCGGCTCATTTGGTACTGGCCAATTCAAATCCCCTAAGCGAATGTGACGTGGAATTGAGCACCACGGTTTGGGCAACTTTCGAGTTACGCGAGCCGAAAACGGCTGTGTAGAGCAATATTGCCGGCAGGAAACAGAGGGAAAGAGGACAAACTTGTTCTGGTTCACTGCTGGATATCTCCTTGACCGAAGACTTCGGCTTACGACGAATGCGCTGTTTTCATCTTGGAGCACTTTCAAACACAACCATTTGAACGGCTTCTTCATCCGCTACGCCCAGTTAAAAACGTAGGAAAAATCTTATAGGGCTCATGAAAAAGCTATTTACGTACGTTAAAGAACACACACAAGGACGCCAATTGATATTTTCCGCGGCAGAAAAATTTTTAAGCTATACTCATTGATGTCCAATATATGGGTGATCAAAAAGGATCATCCTCCTATCCCCGCCCAGCTCAACCCACACAGGCGCGTAAGAGAAAAACAAGAAACAATTTGCGACAGCGCTCCGCTTGCGCGCCATCGCGCCCGCATAACTTGGGGCGTCCAATGTGGGCGCGCCCAACCCCCCGCAGATATGAATGGGGAGATTTGCACGCGGCAATATGTCGCCCAACACGGCTGCGAGCGGTCACCAGGAGCACATTTTAAAAATTATTTGTAAATTACCGCTTCCACGCAAAGCATTCACATTTGTCTCCGAAACGCACAAAGACCACCTCTTATGATCTTGCGCTTAGATTTTACCTCAAGCACCACTTCAGGCGTCCTTTAATTCCGTTTATTCAACGTTCCTGCCAGCTGAATCGCAACGTAGGGGACGCTACGACGACGCATTCAGCCTGTCTCCAGGAGGAAGCGTGATAGGCAGCAGCAGCGTGTCGATCTCTGCTACATGCCGTCTACCGGCAGCTCTGAAGACAAAGCGGCGCAACGAGTGCGCCTTCGCCGCCGAGTGGACCTTTCTAAATTCGTAAAGGCTGCACAGTGAACAATAGGTTTTTTCTCCCTTGGCATAGGTCGATACTCTTTACATATTGTTACGTCGAAGATTTACAGTCCCAAAGCTGTCCGCACAACAAACGTTGATGAGGGCACCGATTTCACAACACTCAGCGTCATCGTCTTCTCCGAGTCTGTTGCATTCTTCATCCTCATCACGAACAGTGAATACAGCTAAGTAACACTACCCCCCCGCGGGAAAAGCACAGTCCCGGTGCGGTCTATGTTAGCGAAATAGAACGTTGATGATAGGGCTTTAGACGGGACACATGCACTATTTCGGAGGTTGGAGCTGTGGACGGGGACTTCAGAACCACAGATTCAACTTCGTAGGTGACGTCGGTCACAAGGCGCAAAACACGGTAAGGGCCAGTGTAACGGGGCAAAAGTTTTTCACACAAGCCCACTCGACGGCACGGGAGCCACAGCAAAACGAGAGATCCAGGAGTGTAGTGGACATCACGGTGGCGGCTGTAGTACCGCATCTTTTGAGAGTCTTGTAATGCAGAGAGCCTGGCAGGAGCTATCCGGGGGGCATCATGAGCGCGGGTGACGGCATCACTGGTGTAAGTACTGGTGGCGTCTGCCGCGGGGAGAGAGGTGTCGAATGGTAGTAACGGATATCGGCCAGATAATAAATAAAATGGGGAGTATCCAGTGGTAGAATGGACAGATGAATTGTAGGCGAATGTGACAAAGGGGAGATAAACGTCCCAATCGCGATGGTCGTCAGACACATACATGTCCAGCATGTCTGTGAGGGTACGGTTTAGACATTCCGCGAGGCCGTTGGTCTGGGGGTGATATGCGGTGGTGAATTTGTGGCGGATGGAGCGCGAACGGAGAATTTCGTCAACCACTCACGACAGGAAACAGCAGCCACGGTCAGTTAGTAGTTCGCGAGGAGCAGCATGATGAAGAATTACATTTTCTAGAAGGAAGTCAGCGACGTCTGTGGCGCAGCTGGTCGGGATGGCTCGGGTAATAGCGTACCGAGTAGCGTAATCGGTGGCGACGGCGATCCATTTGTTCCCCGAGGTGGAAACTGGAAAGGGACCAAGGAGGTCAAGGCCTATACGGGAAACCGGGTCAGTTGGTATGGATATCGGCTGCGTATGACCTGAAGGCGAAATTGTGGGCTTCTTCCGACGCTGACACAGTTCACATGCGGCAATGTACTGCTGGACAGAGCGGTAGAGCCCCGGCCAGTAGAAACGTAGGCGCAGGCTATCGTATGTGCGAGAGACACCCAAGTGGCCAGCCGTGGGAGCATCATGGAACTGTTCAAGGATGGTGGAACGCAGGTGTTGGGGAACGACGAGCAAAAGGTCTGTGCCATCTGGTCGCATATTAAGTCGGTATAGGGTGTTCTCGTGGAGCACACATAAGGCGAGAGATGGGTCAGAGCGGTCGGAGGTAAGACGGAGGATAATGGAATGCAGAGAAGGATCTAAGTGCTGTTCCTTGGCAATGTTGGCAAAGGCGGAGACAGACAAGACATATGCATCATCGTCAGAGTCTGTAGGACTAGGGGAGTCGACGGGATGACGTGACAAACAGTCTGCATCTTGGTGAAGCCGGCCGCACTTGTAGACGACGGAAAAGGTGTATTCTTGTAATCGTAGAGCCCAGCGCCCCAAACGGCCAGTAGGATCTTTGAGAGAGGAAAGCCAGCACAAGGCATGATGGTCTGTTATCACAGTAAAATGGCGGCCAAACAAATAAGGGCGGAATTTCATAATAGCCCAGACAAGCGCCAGGCACTCTCGCTCTGTAATAGAATAATTTTGTTCGGGTGTTGAGAAGACACGGCTGGCATACGCAATCACCCTTGTACGGCTGTGTTGTCGCTGAGCGAGTATAGCTCCTATTCCATGGCCACTTGAATCGGTACGGAGTTCAGTATTGGCGGAAGGGTTGAAGTGGGCCAAGACTGGTGGCGTAGTTAGAGCAGCAATAAGCTCTGAAAAAGCTGCAACTTGTTCAGGCCCCCAATAAAATAAAACGTCTTTCTGGAGGAGTTGGGTGAGCGGACGAGCAAGGACTGCGAAGTGCGGGACGAATCGACGGAAATATGAAAATAGGTCAATAAAGCTTCGGACATCGCTGGATGAACCCGGAGTAGGAAAATCTCTGACGGCACGTATGTTGTCAGGGTCAGGCTGAACACCGGAAGTATTAACCAAGTGACCAAGCACTTTGATTTCCCGATGGCCGAAACTGCATTTCTTTGAATTGAGTTGAAGGCCGGCGCGGCGGAAGAGCTCGAGAATGGTAGAAAGGCGAGAGAGGTGGCTGTCAAAAGTGGACGAGAAAACAATGACGTCGTCTAAGTAACAAAGACAAGTCGTCCACTTGAAGCAGCGCAGTAATGAGTCCATCATCCGTTCGAAAGTTGCAGGGGCGTTACATAGGCCAAAAGGCATGACTTTGAATTGATAAAGGCCGTCAGGGGTGAAGAACGCTGTTTATTCACGGTCTCTCGTCGACAGAAATCTGCCAGTAGCCGGAACGAAGGTCAATGGATGAAACGTAGCTGGCTCCGTGCAAACTATCAAGCGTGTCGTCGATGCGCGGAAGAAGATATAAATCTTTTTTGGTTATCTTATTCAAATGACGGTAGTCAATGCAGAATCTCCAACTGTTATCCTTCTTCTTGACCAACACGACAGGGGATGCCCAGGGGCTACTGGAAGGCTCGATTCTGTCGTTCACTAACATCTTTTCGACCTCCGTTTGAATGACGCGTCGCTCGGCAAGCGAAACGCGATAGGGCCGCCTGCGAATAGGACTGGCGTCACCAGTGTCAATGCGTGGGTGACAACTGTCGTTTGCCCCAATGGGCGGGTACTGAAGTCGAAAAGGTCACTGTAGGTAAACAAAAGCTTGTGTAACACAACGGCGAATTCAGGTTGCAGATCAGCTGCAATCATGCTGTTAAGCGGATCAGGGCGCGATGTGGACGACGAGGGGTTGTTGGCAGGGACGGTAGTTGTATGATCTGTAGACAGAGCTGAAATGGCACAATCGGTAATCGGGGACAGCGCAGCTAATGAAATTCCCTCGGGCAGAACTTGAGTTGCAAAGCTGAAGTTAAGGACTGGGAGAGTGGCGCGGTTCTGGGAGATGTGCACAATTAGATGAGGAAGGGTGACGTGCCGTTGCAGCATGACATCAGTAATGGGACAAGCGAGATAATCGCCATCTGGGACGGGTGGAAATGGCGACATAGGGATGTAAACGGCAGTTTCAGGAGGAAGGCGGCTAAATTGTGCTGATCGAAGGCGGGGTGAGCAGGAGGGGTCTTCAGAGCAGAGCGGAAGGTCCAAGCGAAGTAGGCCGCTAGAGCAGTCAATAAGGGCAGAGTGGGCTGTTAAGAAGTCAATGCCAAGGATAACGTCGTGGGGGCTTTCATGTAGGACGGTAAACAACACTGGGGCATGGCGGTCAGCAATTGTAACTCGCGCCGTACACATGCCAACTACGGCAGCAGGGCTGCCATTGGCGACGCGAACTGTGGACGAGACGGCTGGCGTAAGGACTTTCTTGAGGCGACGGCGAAATGAGGAGCTGAGAAGGGACTGTAGGGCGCCTGTATCAATTAGAGCAGAAACGGGAACTTCATCCACAAGGACGTGGATACAGTTATTTTGTAGGGCAGGGGTCAATAGAGGCTTTTCGGTCCTTGTCATAAATGCAGTGTCACCTCCGGGAGCTGCAGTGGCTAGTTTTCCGGTACGTGGCAGAATATGACGGTGGCGAACTGCAGCGAGGAATAGGAGAACGCGAACGTAGTGCTTGCGGGGATGATGAACGGTTGGCAGCACGGACAGTGGAACCGGGGTCAGCATGGGTCTGGTCGGGGCGAGGTGAGGAATAGCGAGGGGAATAGTCTCCGCGGCTGTCGATGTAGATGTCCTGGCGAGATGGCGTGTACTGGCGGCTACGGCAGTGACGGGAAATGTGGCCAACGCGAGAACATGTAAAACAGGTGGGCTATTGTCGTGGGTACGCCATTCATTTGGGTTGCGGTCCGATATCGAGGCGAGAAACCGACGTTGGTTGAGGCAGCAGCAATTACTGGAGTGGCAGGTCCGGAATTCGTGGTGTCGGTGGTGTGGTAGAAGGGCGGCCCATATTCGCAACCTCCTGGTGAACAACAGCCTTAATAAGTGATATGTTAGCCAGGGTGTTGACGGGTGTATGCGACAGCGAGGCCGCGGGAGTCATTGCCTCGAACTCTTGGCCGACAATGCGTGTCAAAATGCTGTCGTTAGCAGGCGGTCGAGGGGTCGGGATATCGATACAGGAGGAGCTAGCAGTCGTGTTCGGCAGCCGGTCGAAACGATGAGATATGCGCCTCTGTTTCGCCTGCTCGAAACGTCGGTACACCTGTAGCACATAGTCCACGGTGGAGCAATCCCTGCACAACAGGAGGTTGAAGGCATCGTCGCCAATGCCTTTTACTATATGGCCGATTTTATCCTCCTCAGGCATGCCTTGGTCGACTTTGCGGCATAGAGACAGGACGTCGTGGATGTAAGTGAGATAAGACTCTGTAGACGTTTGGGCGCGAGAGGCGAGCGCTTTTTTGGCGGCAATGTGCGGCGAATAGGCTTTCCGAATAGGTCGTGTAGCTTCTGTTTGCAAATATCCCAAGATGTTAGCTCGTCTTCGTGGGTTTCAAACCACGCTCGCGCGGTCCCAGCCAAGTAAAATATTACATTCGCGAGCATGAGTATGGCATCCCAGCTGTTGTGCTTGCTCACGCGCTCGTATAGGGCTAGCCAGTCGTCTACGTCGACGTCGTCGGTCCCGCAGAAGGTTCCGGGGTCACGGGGGTGGGCCGTTACAACAGCAGGGGCGGCGGCTGTAGAGGTAGAGGCGTCAGTAGTCATCGTGGTGGTTCCGATGTGGCGGCCACTGCGGAGATGCAGCTTGTGACAGGGGATCGAATAGATTCACCTCCACCAAGAGATGTTACGTGGAAGATTTACAGTCCCAAAGCTGTCCGCACAATTAAAGTTGATGAGGGCACCAATTTCACAACACTCAGCGTCGTCGTCTTCTCCGAGTCTGTTCCACTTCTTCATCCTCATCACGAACAGCGAATACAGCTAAGTAACAATATCATCGTTGAAGAATTGCGTAGATAAAAATGGGTAAAAACATTTTGGCCCATGAGTAGATATTTTATAACCACTCGAACCGCGAATAGTGAACTGAGATTTACACTTATGCTGGAAGAAAGTTGCAGATGTACTCGATGACTATGCGCACAGTGGGACAGATATCACAGATATTAGGGCATTTTATTTACACAAAAGAGACGCTACGGTGGAGCAATTGCCGGCAGAATAAGCAAGACTAGTTTCACCTGTACCACACAACAACTCAACTCAACCCAACTCAATCTACCTGAGTAATATTTTACTGTCAAGATACGCAGTTGTACACCTCCCTCCCCCCTTTTATAAGAACTTTTCTAACTCCCGTAAAACCTTTGTCTATTAGATAAAACATAATGTACAAAACACCTTAACCGTTAAGGTTCTGCTTCTGACGCATACACTTCCACCGTGAGAAGCAACAAAATAGTTTGCCTAAATACGAAACTTCCTGATATATTTTGTAAAGCATCCGAAAATAATTTGGAACATCACTGGCTTCATGCAACTTTTATTTTAGAACTATCGAATTTAAATGACGATCACATTTCTTATGGCCATGTATATAGTAAATAGCAGTATGTTTCTAAAACAGTTTTCTAGTTTTGAAGGGAATAATTTGTATCATCTCGCACATATCACCTTTGTAACGATGTAAAAATAAGTAATCTACTCAATTGGCATTGCTAAAACTATCGAAAATCTTAGAAAATCCAGAGATCGTTTGAGGGCAGTACTGCGAAATTCCTAAAAAAAGGATAGACTCCTCCGCGGTATGTAACATGTAGCAGTCATCTGAAAACAGTGAATTACAAGCCGAACAGAAAAATTGTATGTGTGAATGAGGCATCCTTGAAGAATATGAACCACGACAGAAAAAGCATTGAATGAAAGACATTATCCAATGACGCACAACACCTATGTATACATATCTCTAGCCGCTTAGAGATTCATATATTGAAAACAAAATACAAATCTCTACACAACATATCCCATTTCAAAATAGAAAATATTTGATACGCTTACATACCTTGCTTATTTAAAACCACATATACTCCATTTTAATTTGAAAATTGATCACAGGACTGCCATTTGTGCCACTAGGTGTAGCTATATAGAGGTCGATGGTCACCTATTGCTAGATGACAGCACACGACGTGAATACGTCAGCGTTGCAGACGTTGGACACATCTAGGTTTCGTCGGGAGGTTTGTCCGAAGAATGTAGCGTAGTGTACGCGTGGACCGGTCTTGAAGAGCATGTCACGTATGACACGTTTTCAGTGACGCACACACTTATAACATATATAACACATATAAGAAGAACTATGTTCATGTTCATGCTCATGTTCAAGAAGGTTCATGTTCACAAATCTGGTAATTAACTTTCACTTTTTAAGTATCGCGCGATATCTGTTATCATCATAAAGCAGCGTGAAACACAAGACGGAGAGCTAAAGGAGACGCCACGAGCGCTGTCTAACAATTGATTTTTTGATTTATAGAAAGTAAGTTATATAGGCAACAAACAGAAACAACAAAAACCAGACTCTTGTTAAACCGCGAAGCCCTTTAAAAACCATACACGTGCACATAGGGAGGAATAAATACGTCAATGAAACAAAGAAATCCAGCACCGCCTTGAGCTGCCAGAGATGAAGTCAGCTTTCAAAGGGAAAGTTCAGAGGCTAAGAGACACTGGTTTTCCGGATGCAGGTTTGGTTTAAATATCGGAAAGGTTATTGCCTAGGGGCGCAAATCCTGCAAAGGGAAATGATAAAGGTGGAGGGCTGACCCCAGTGGGTATTCCGTTCGAAGGCGGAATGTTTAACCTGTTGAAAAAGTTGGAGCCAGATACTGGGTAAAAGTAGGTTTAACCGATAAAAATAAATTTGGCAGCATCTGCAGTGCTGTAGGGAGGAAGCTGGAATCCCGAGATACCTATGCGAGGAATAAGTGCACGTTATCGCACGAAAAACCGCTCGTCGGCTGCGACATCGCTGTGGAGTATTCCATCCCGCTTTCGTGAGGTGAAACATACAATGTCCAGACCGACCGATGCATTATTGAGCGGTTGTTCTAAAAACGCAGATCAGTTAAAGGGGATGTTTCATTCAACCTTGCCGCGCACTACCGGAAGTATAAAGATCGTTTCCCCTATTTTGACAGAGCCAATACCTTGTTCAATCACCCAGATCAGATATGCAGGAAGCTAGTCGAGGCTTTTCTAAAAAGGTAAGAGACAGACACGTGCGTAGCTACCGCTTCCATCAATCCCCTAGAACAAGAAAATCGCGGCCTCAGCGAATATTTGGCGACAAGGTGATAGCTGATTCTTCTCACTTAGGGGGTTGCTGGATTTTCTTGTTCTGTTAACGTCTTTAATCCTCTCTCTGCGCACGTGTACGGTTTGTAATGGGCTTCGCGGTTTCATCGTGCCTCTAGTATTTGTTGTTTGTATTTGTTTCCTACATAAATGCATTTCTAGAAATAAGAAATTCAGTTGTTAGAAAGCACTCGTGTCGTCTACTGTTCCTGTCCGTCTTGTGTTTCATGCTGCTTTACGATCATGTCCTTCCAACTAGCCCAGGATTCTATCCTCGTGATCTATTACCAGCATACCATGCAAAATCTTCCAACATTTTTTTTTTCCCACAATGTTTCCTCTCTTCAGTCTAACTCGATTTTTATATCCTCTCAGCAATGACTTAAAAATCGTATTTTTCTAAAACCCAGAATCCCGTACTGAGGCATCAAGTTCAGACAATCTTTAACAATAGGCTGAAATACCAACTTTATTTTTTTTCTAGATTTCGCAAAGATGCTTGACAAGGCTAGCCATTGCCTTTTATAGCTACAACTGTCCATATGATGTATAGAAACCGAAATATTAAACTGACTAGAGGTTTTCCTTGCACCCCATCAGTAGTTTTTTAGTGGATGCAGATCTAACGGCAACATTGGTGTGCTGATATTTGGCGACTTATACGCTGCAGCTACATAAGGTGACCAACTGACACCTTTGTTACCATTGCTGTAACGTGCTGTCCAGCTCTTTCTGTGGAACGTATGACATAGAAAACAAGGCATTATGTTTGGTTCTCTGCTTTAGTGGAACTTTTATATTTATAGTACCCACTAATTTGAACTATTCAGTACAATTTCTTCATGACAAATTCATTCTTTTTGGGAAATGCGAAATGACCATTAGCAGCAGTCACAATATAACGTCAACAAATTCTCTCCTTGCAGAAGTTGGCATAAGATATTGAATTCTTACAATAGCAACATTGTGTGATTTGTGCGAAATATTCAAAGTATGTAATGGTGTTTGCTAGGAGCTGTCGGAGTATTAGTTTGGAATTCCTATTTCTCGAGCCCTAGCTGGTCATTGAATATAACACTCATTACAACCCCACCTGATAGCACGGTCTAGTATTAGACATGCAGCTTTCAGCAACCCCAACAAGCTTCAAGGTTCTTTAATATACAGCACATTTACATGCAGTGCGAGAAAGTGTGTCATTATTGTTGTATTATGGTAATAAATTAGATCGACATGTCCCAAATAATACACAACATAGTAGCGTGCTTTATCACATCTATCAGCAAACACCAGTCATCTCTGCTATGCACTATTGTGCTCCTCATGTGTTGTCTGTGTTGACCTTTTCTATTTAATTTTGTGGCGAATGCCTTAATTGACTATGCTTGAGAGCCTTGTCTCTAGAAATGTGCCGATATAATTAGGTTCCACTGAAACAAGGTAGAAAAAACACGATAGTAATATACGACAGAAGACGAAAAAATCTTCCTGAATTTCAAATTGTTGCATGTGGGGTAAATAGATGCTGCATTAGAGTCAAATAAAGCAATGGACAGCTACGTATTGGCGATGTGCAAAATGGTCACGTAATATCTCACTTCTGGTCACGTGGGACATGACAGCCGGTCTCCTGACCTCGCGTAACCTTACTACAGCGTGAATTCATGGGGGATGGTTGCGGGTAGATGCGGAAGAGCGGCGGCGCATTGGGAGGGTGACATATTCAGAAAACTAAGCATGGGGTGTCTTACAGGTGACGTAGTGCGCGTCGCCTCCGCTTCGACTTGCATCGCGCCTGTGGGTGCCTTTCTAACCACGAGCGCGTGTGTGGTGATATACTTTGTACTTGCACATACGCAGAGCGGAAATTTCTATTCCATAACCTGCGTTGTTTGCAGTGCTCCTGCATTGTGGCGTTCGTGTACATAAGGTAACTGCAGCATTCGGTCAAGTGTAGTTTTAAACGGTAGGCCGTTGGTTGTGCAGTCACAACTGAAGCAAAAAGAGGTGAAGAGTACCAAGTGAAGCAAAGAGAGGAAAAAGTGTGGAGGAGGCATCAGAGCTTTGGCATTCGTCCAGTGCTCTTGGCCGCAGTGATCTGTAATTTATTATTGTCGATGCTCCGCTTTGTGTTTATAGACTATTTGGTTTTTCATTCATGCCACGCGGTAACGATTTAACTTGATGTTATAATAAACACATAAACATTTACAAAACACATTCATAATTCCATGGTTGGAACACTGCATATTCTCATTTCGGATGCCTTTATTATGATCTGCAAACCATTAATTCATCTGGTATCTAAATAATAAAAATTATGTTCGAGTAATGAAAGACAGAGAGTGAAAAGCATTGTCGGCATTACGAGACACAATACATTACATTAAGTATCATTTATACACCGGACTTACTATAATTTGATTCTTGTGACGATTGGCGGACTTGCTAAACGTCCATTGTATTTCGACCTGACTCTCTAGCCAAGGGTAAAGCCTATGATCGATCAAAAAAGGCTTGCGAGAATGGATCAGTCTAACTTTGCTTGGAAGTTTCACCTCTTCAGTTAACGGTAAAGCCAGTAATTGGATAGAAATGTTTCTGAGAAAGAATGTGTTCAAATTCTAGGAATCTAGGAATTCTAGGTGATTATCAATAGCGTTTCCTTACATCGAACTGCAGCCGAACTAAGACATTTTAAACCAAACAAAAAGAATAGTTCTGTTTTCACAAAGCATGTTTTGAACCTCCTTAGGCAGCTTGGTGCATTTTCGCCTCCTACGAATAATTCAGTTTTGTCAAGCAAGACTGGAAAGAACATTGTGAAGCTTGTGCCCTTTCACTACTACGTCTAAACTCATATGCTCTTACAAAATCAACTTCGACCTCCCATTTTTCTTTGTTTGATAGAACAAAAAACGATTGCTGGCTTATATTCTTCTAACGTTGGCGCCGAGATGGTACAAAACAAAGCCGCAATCTGGTGTGTGTATTCTGATCTCCAAAAATGGTACGCTTGACGAACCACACAATAGGCTGTAAGATAGCATTGAAAAAAAAAGTAGTAAAAATAAATATTGTAGTGAAATAAATAAAGTAAAAGAAGTATAAGTAGTAAAAAAAGTGTAAAACCTTAAAACCTTGTGCGCAATTCCTGGCAGACAAAATTAGCCCTAAAATGAATTAACCTGTGTTTGCTCGTCTGACTAGAGTAATTGGCAAACTGAAAATATAAGGAGGTCGTAAACGCATTTCAGGCCTATGACTGGGTTATCGGAATAGGAATAACCACAACAGTCATGCGAAGTATTATGGAAGCAAGCAGGATGCTTTCAGCGAAATCTTATTGCGCATTTCCTGCAAAATGCCATGGCGTACTGTATACACAAACCTACATCACTAAGCATAAAATGCTTTTTCCCAGAGCGCAATGAATATTTTGTGAAATGCGCACAAAAACACATGCATTACGGAAAAACGTCTGCTAGAAAAGCCCAACACTTCGCCTGAAATAAAGAATGTGTACTTGTATGTGTAGCTACATAACATTCTTCTTAAAAGGATGACATTATGTATTCCGTACTCTAGTGAAGTTGTGCTGTTTTTGTTTGTACGTTGTCGTATTTGGGGCTGTCTTGGTTACTTAAGGCACATCACTAAAAAACACTGCACCAACGCTCCAGACATGCATTTAGTTTGACTCTCACAGCATGTATGGCGGTTTTCCTAAGGTTGGCAACGCTTCAAACTAGAGTGATACGGAACTCACAGTGTGAGTTGTGGTTGTTAAAACTGGTCGGTGTCCAAGCACGTAACAATTCAGGTGATAGTAGGCTTTTTCGGAAATTATCAGTCGTAATATGAAAAAGGCTGACCGCCGAAGAATTGACGCGTTTGAATTGTGGTGCTGGCGAAGACTCTTGAGAGTTCCCTCGACTGCCAGAAGATCAAATCAGTCGATATTGTCGACCATAAAACCTGACTGCTCATTGGAGGGTCAAATTCTAAAGTTAAAGCTCAGCTACTTTGGTCATCTGATGAGAACAGAGGAGTCGCTGCAGAAAGATTTGATGTTGGGAAAGGTTGAGGGTCGCCGGAGAAGGGGTAGGCAGCGAACGCGATAGTTAGATGGCATCCTCGAGGCACTGCAGATGAAGTTATGTGATGTTAGGAAGATAGTGAGAGACCGGAAAGCATGGCGTGACATGGTCCATAGGGTCACGAAGAGTCGGACACGACTGAACGACTGAACTGAACTGAACTGAATAATATTAAAAATTAGTGAAAAATTTTCTGCTCTTATTTTTAATATAAAAAAACGTTCTAACGTTTTTTTTTTTTGGTTACTTCACAACTTTGTGGCGGCAGATGATGTCCGTTGTTTACCACAAATTATAGGTGTTCACAGAATGTCATGGAGAGGAGCAGTGCAATGACAACACGGACATAAGACACGCAGAAAAAAGGACAAGCGCAAAGTCGTAACAGTTGGCAGTCTGCGCTAGTCCTATTTTTCCGTGTGTCCAGTGTCTATGTTTCTATTGCGCTGGTCCTCTCCTTGATGCTTTACCGAGAGGCCCACGCGATGTTATTGATCACTCACATAACGACCACAACATGAACTAAAGACATGCATTCAACATCCAAGCACGAATTCTTATTGCTTTGGACAAAAAATTTGGTGAAGTGAAATAAATTTCTCTTTGGAGCGATATTTGATTCAATTGTTGAGGCTGTAGCATAGAGCTGTGCGATAATTGATATTCAAGTAAATAATTTAATCGACTTTGAACACATTGAGGTCGATGTATGCATTCACATTGTACGCATTCACAGTGCGTCAAGCGCAGCGTATATGTGTACATGACTAATCTGTCTTCTTTCTTCAAGCCAACAGGTTCACTCCGTTTAGACACCAATAATTGCTAGGGATATTAACCAAAAAGTTATAAGAAGTGATTCCTACACATTGCAACCAAACTATGCTTCCAACTGCGCTGTTTGTCCTGATCCTCCTTCGTTTCTTGGCTTTTATACTATCGTCAATTAACTATGCAATATTTACACCAATGTGATGAAAGCGCAGACACGATAAAGCACAGAAAAGCCCCGTATTGCACGTGGACCACAGGATATTCGTGCAGCACGCTGATATAGGCTCTTTGACTCTATAAATCTACTTTCTATATTTTCCATATTCTCTAAAATTAGATTTTGAGGTGACGTGCGGGATAGACCATTTAAGAATCCGATGGCGCCACTCCAGTCAAGGGCGAACTCCAAGCGATGACCTTTGGGTAAGCTCGCGACTACATGGCCTGTGACCGTAATTTTGCCCACCTTCTTACCTATGGTTGAACAGAAGATGTATTGTCACTATGAATCCCCCAGCGATACCTGCGGCTGTTCACTTGACCAGCGAGACTTGCCTCGTTTTCATGGCCTAGCCCATGAAGATGCTCAGTATCGGCTGGGAAACTTCGAAAGGGCGGCCACTTTCAATTCCTCGAAGACTTACACAAGTACGTGCTATATCCCGTTTATCTATGAAGACTTAGCGAGGACTTGGTATGGGAACCATGACTCGTTTCTGCAGACATCTACATGTTAAAGGGAACATTTCTGAAAGCATTCGCCAGAGCATGTCCCAAAGAAACGGCTGATTTGTAGAACCACATTCAGGACACAAACAAGAGCATTACGATGTACGCGGATTAGAGGAGGAAAGGGGGAAGACTCACGAAGAATGTGAAAAAATAGCTTTTCGCCAGCTCGGTTCCCTGTCCGTCACGACCGTGAATGCTTTCGTTAAGAAGACTGCAATTGAAAAAAAGGGTTGACATGCTGGCCAGGCAGTACATGCGCACAACTGGGTTGCTTCCGTCTACCTATGCTCAGGGAGCCAACATATCCTCCGCAATATCTCTGCGCAATACTATTTGATGCATACAACGAGATCTGCAAAATGTATTGCATGCTCCGATACAGGCATATGTTGCGTCACTTGCCAATGCTGATCGCGAAGTGAAAAAAGCATAGTGGGCCGTCGAGGCGTCTCGCATCTTTTCCACAGCACAAACAATGATTTACGCTACGCCGCAAACCCTTTTCTACCGCCACCGATATCATTTTTAGAACTAGCTGTGACAGCTGCTTCATTCCAACTTCCCAGTTAGCCTTCTCTCACAATATCGAAGCACGGCTCTGTTAGGTCGACGCAAAACGAAGCAAGAACGCCCGACCTCTTCGTAGAACACTCAAGACATCAGAGGAATGCCTCTTTTTCCGCAAGATTAGAGCGCGTAGCCTTACGCGTATCTGAGTCCTCCTCATCACTCTGCGGCGACGATGACTCATCCAATTGAGAAGCCGCTAATCCTCTCCTGAATATCCCCCTGATGCTGAGCAATGACGAAGTGCATCTAGACGAGGAGAGGAGAGGATGTTTGTAAAGCGAAAGTTACGTGTATGTGCATGCGTGCCTTGGCCCGTTGTAACAGACGGATTTAGGTCGTGTCATTTCCACAAGGCAGCCAGTGTAACAGCGAGTGTTTCAGTGATTGGTAAAATGCTACAGCTCGGTTACCGGGCTCAGCCCGCTAATCGGCTAGCTCAACGATCTACGAGGGAGTGGGGCTCGTCTACGGGACGACCAAAACGTGACTGCAGACTTCGGTCGGCGAAGGTGCCCGGTGAAGGGTTTGGGATTTATTTGCTCTGACTCTCTGGTGTGCTTAGTGCGTTAAGGCCTCTATTTATGAAAACCTCTCCAGTAGAATACTTTGCATTCCATTTCTACGTGCCTCTCGGCAGTGTGTTTTAGGTTTTAGAGCGAAATACTCTGCAGCGTGCCTTGCTGTATACAATTTGTTTTGCTTCCTAGTTCTGACTCCGATCCTTAGTCTGGCTTGTGCCGGAGAAAGCTGGGCACCTAACAGTCACCATTTCTGTAACTAGAGGTAGCTTATGCTTGGTAGAGTTTGCCACACAAGCCGAAGACATCTTTTTTGCTACCGTAAATGCTACCCCCTTCACTTTAAGGCCGTTTAGGAGTGTGCGCACTAATAGTGAGCATCGTCATTAAACCATTATTACCAACGAGTGACACTTAATTTCGCGTACGCTACAGGACACTTGGCTCACTTGAGCTGACAGAGCGCAGAACGAGTCGGAAGGGTTTACTAAGTGGTCGTGAAAAGTATATCAGCAGAGCAAAAGCGAGATATTTCTTGCTGAAGTAGTTTTGTAGGGCCCATTTATTGGTGTTATAGTTCACACTCAATTTAAATCTCAAGGAGATTATCGAGTTGGGTCTTCAGAAGGGTCTAAAACGAGCTAAGCCGGGAGAAGGAATGTATTAAAAATAAAGACAGGTATTGTAATAAATTTACATTAAAATAATGCTTTCAGATTGCTTACTACACAATTGACAAGATTTTACGTGCCCTTTCAGGCCACAAATAAAAGAAAACCTCAGCTGGCCAGTCTTGATATTAGCCTATCAAAGCCTAGGAGAAAATGGACTTGTAAATCGATTCCTTTCGTGCCACAGGGCATAACTGCATTTTTTTTTTCAGTTCTCACAGAGATGACACCAGACAGTGACATGCTCCTGTTGCTGGAAAAGTGTTTATCACCACCTCGCTACCAACAAGCAGCATAGCTCCCACTGCCCATGAAAGAGTTCAAGACGCTTTTGTACACAGAGTTGATTGACTATGGGATATGTTTGTGCAGGAAACGCCTGAGGCAGGAGAAGCAGGCTGTCAACATTTTGATGATGCAGATACTTACACTGTAAGTGACCAAATAGCTCTGTATTGTCTTTGAAGGTTACAGGAGCCTGTACCATTGATAGACAGCATAATATCTGGCAGCTGACGCGTGCATGCTATTGCCTTTATATTCTCAGTGACAGCAGTTTTTCCTCTAATAAAAGAGACGCCTACGCAAGATTATATAGCATTTTGAAAATACAACAAGAAGCTTTTGTACAACAAGCTGATTGACTATGGGATATTTTTGTGCAGGAAATGCCTGGGGCAGGAAAAGTAGGCTGTCTGTCGTGTTAGCCCAGGCAGGGGGGGCGCCGCTGCACCCGCGCCGGAACGCTGCCCGAGAAAGCAGTCTAGACACCGCGCTCCCAGACGACGAAAATGACCCCCGTTTATTCTCGCACTCCGCTTTTATACACTTGCGCCACACTTGCGCCACAGATACACTTGCGCCACTATCGCAGTCGCAGCTGGCAGCCAAGCCAAGCCAAAACAGATGATAACAGCACATCCCCCTTTTCAAGCACTATTAACTTTACATGCATACACTTTAAAATAACATTGGAACACACCCAAGAAAACACGACATAACACAGTCACTCCAAGCATCAGTCGTCCACGCCCAGCCTTATGGGTTTGCGAACAACTCTTCCAAATCTGGTCGTAGTTACAATTCTAGCTTGAGAATTGCCACCGTCAGTCTCCGTCTGAGTTAGAGGCACCAAAGCTTCCGGAGCTTCGTCAAATTGGTTGTCTACTCCAGTTACCAATCCGGCCCTGCTGTGCTGTTCCTGACTATCCGGAAATTCGTAGTTCCCGCTATCTACCCGGTCTTTTGGGAGACGGTTAAGCATTCTCCTGTTTCGACGGACTTCAACCCCGTTTTCCATTTGAACACGGTATGAACGCGGCTGTGGTGCTGCTCCGAGCACTGTACCTTTGGTACGGAGATCAGTCACCCACACCACATCACCTGCTTCCAGCTTTGGGAGATTTTTAGACCGGTGACGTTGGTCGAAGTGGCGGCTTTGCTCCTTTCTGACTTTACGGTCCTTGGCTGCCGCTTCTTGCAGACAGCATTGTCCCGGATTGCGGTGCGAAGGCAGCATTGGGTCTCTCGTCCTAAGCCTTCTACCCATCAGTATCTCCGCTGGGCTGACGTTCAAAACACCAGGCATGGCCCTATAAGCCAGCAAGGCTAAGTAAGGGTCGTCCGATTTTAGAATGAGATTCTTAACCGTCTTTACCTTACGTTCGACTTCCCCGTTTCCCTGGGGGTGCCTCGGACTCGAGGTGACATGATGGAAGCCATACAGTTTTGCAAATTTCTCGAACTCGGCACTGACAAATTGGGGACCATTGTCGGTCACTACACACTCGGGAATGCCATGTCTCGCAAAAATGCTTTTCATTCGGCTTATCACGGTAGCAGACTTTGTTGACGGAAGAATGGCGATCTCTGGGTATCGCGAAAGATAGTCTACTGCGACAAGATATTGCCGTCCCTGAATTTGAAACAGATCGACCCCTACTCTCTCCCAAGGAAAAGAGAGCGATGGCGATGCAATCATCGGTTCGATCTTTTCTGGCGCATGCATCCCGCAAACGCTGCACTGTTTCACGAATGACGCCATCTCAGTGCTAAGTCCCGGCCACCAGACAGAACCTTTAGCCACACTGCGGCATCGCGAGATGCCTTGGTGACCGTCATGCAGTTTGCTTAGCGCTTCCTTGCGAAGGGTCTGAGGAATGATAAGCCTCATACCTTTGAGCAGAAACCCGTTCACCAAAGTAATGCATGCACGTTCCTGCCAGTATGGCAGAAGATAACAGGGAACATTTTGTTTCCTGGGCCACCCTTTTTTGCACACTGTGCGCAAGCTTCGACACACTTCATCTTTTGCTTGACCTTCTTTTACTCTTTTCAAGAAATCGTCGCCTGTTTCTAAACCCAGTAAACAAGCTTTCGAGTAAGCGGTTACCTCTGAGACAGGTGAACAGCTTTCCACTTTCGTACGAGCTAACGGCGAACGTGAAAGAGTATCAGCAGTGGTTAGCGATTTGCCTGGTACATATAATACAGAAAAACTGTATCGCATCAGGCGCAGGCGAAAACGTTGAGTTCTTGGCGGCATAGCATCGATTGCCATGTGACCCAACAGCGACACCAAGGGCTTGTGGTCAGTTTCAAAAACAACTTCCAGACCACGTATATACTCATCAAACCTTTCCGCTGCCCACGTCAACGCCAGTGCCTCCTTTTCGATCTGGGAGTACCGTTGCTCGGTTTTGGTGAGCAAACGAGAAGCGAATGCAACTGGTCTACGTTGCCCGTCTTTTTGCTTTTGAAACAAAACTGCTCCCAGACCGAAAGACGATGCGTCAGCTGAAAGAGTGGTTTGTAGCGAAGCGTCGTACAAAGCCATGCATTGCGCTGACCAAATGAGCTCTTTGAGTTCTTGGAACGCTTTTTCCTGATTGCTGTCCCAGACCAAGTCCCTATCCTTGTGCAAAAGAACACGCATAGGAGCAGACACTTGGGCAGGAAGCGGCCCAAATGATTCGCCATGCCCAAAATGCTTCTAAGCTCAGTAACGTTTCTGGGTGCTCTCAAATCTTTTATAGCACTGACCTTCGCTGGATCAGGATGAATACCTTCCTCATTCAGAATGTGACCCAAAAAACGCACTTGCCTAACCCCGAATAAGCATTTCTCTTTGTTTAATGTCACATTTCCCTTGCTAGGCGTGTGATCACGTTACTTAAACGCTCATCGTGTCGAGCTTTGCTTTCTCCAAACACTAGGACATCGTCCATGAGATTAACGACCCCCGGCAGGCCACCTAGTATCTCAGACATTCTCTTTTGGAAGTACTCCCGAGCGGAGGTAATTCCAAAGGGTAGTCGCGTGAAACAATATCTACCGAAGGGTGTTAAGAACGTGGTTAGCTCTTCCGAGTCTTTACTAAGTCGCACCTGGTGGAAGCCTGAGTTGGCATCGAGCTTTGAAAACCATTTCGCTCCCGACAGTGACCCTAGAGCTTGATCCACAGTTGGTAACGTAAATCGCTCTCGAACTACGCATTTGTTCAATTTAGTGAGGTCTACGCAAACTCTCAGGTCGCCTGAGGGCTTCACTACCGGAACTATTCCGGCGCACCATTCGGTGGGCCCATCCACTTTCCTGATTACGCCTAACCGCTCCATTTTATCTATTTCGCGCTTCAGGGACTCCCTCAGGGGAATTGGTACCCTGCGTGGAGCGCTTATGGCATGCGGGATAGCGCCAGCTTGTAGCCTGATTGTGTACTGCCCTGGTATCGTACCTAGACCGCGGAACATTTCTGGAAAACGCGTCTCGTACTGCAGGTTTCCCGAGTCGACCGCGTCTGCAAATTTCACGATACCTAAGACCTCAAGTGCAGGTAATCCTAGAAGGACGTCGCGTAACGGACTGACAACGTAGCATGTTTGATATACAGTTTTCTCTTTCCATGCGATCTCTGCTTCGAATTTGCCTAGTACGTTAAGCTTACTGCCTCCTGCACTTTGCAAGATTTCATCGGTTTTTACCAGTCGGGACGGTAATCCCGGAAACGTTGCTGGTAGTACTGACACTTCAGCACCTGAGTCAACCTTTGCAAAAATGTGCACAGAATTAATGCGCACCTGAACAAATCGTGCTTTTCTGCATGCATCTATTGATCCCACGAAAGTCTCTCCAGTTTCCTGGTTGACCGCTGAGACGCGTACCTTTCGTTGAGCGGAAGCCGTTGCTTTCTTCAAGCAGGCCTTTGCGAAATGTCCCTTCTTGCCACAGTGGAGACACTTGGCAGCTCTGGCTGGGCACATTGTCCTGGGGTGGGCGTCGCCACTGCAGAAAGGACACCGCACCTCTGGCGTTCGTTGCCCATGCAGACGTCCCTTGTGCCTCTGTTGAACCACCGCGTCCACATTGGGGTCCTGGTCACGAATTTCCGATGACTGATGGCTGTGTTGTCCTCGTAGAGTACTTTGCTGCTGTTGGACGCTTTCCTTTAAGCGAGCCTTCGACAGCGCCGAAGCCAGCGTGAGCTGAGAATCCATTTGCAAAGCTTCCGAGAGCTTTGCGTCGCGGAGCCCGACAACCAGTCTGTCTCGGATCATTCGTTCTTTTAGTTCACCGTAGTCGCAACGTTCCGCCAAGCCGTGTAGCGCAGTGACGAACTGGTCTACCGACTCTGCTGGCATTTGTACGCGTCTGTGAAAACAGGCGCTTTCGTACACGATGTTCCTCTCTTTTACAAAGTGCCCGTCGAACTTTTTCTTTACGGTTTCATAGTTCTTGGCGTCTTCGTCAGATAGTGAAAACGTCTTGAATATGTCACGAGCTTGCCTCCCCATTGTGTACAACAGCGTTCGTACCTGAGCCTCCCCGGAGCATTCTTTGAGTGCCGTTGCATATCGTAAGTCGTCGAAATGTTCGATCCACGCCGGCCACTCTGACGTGCGGTGAAAGTCCAGCGGTGGCGGTTGCTGCAGTCCATGCAGTCGCATTGAAGGCGTCTTCGACATCGTGGATGTATGGTGCCTGGCTCAGGGGGAAGATTCTTGACCATCTGACATCATGTCGTAGACGGCCACTTCTGACACCATGTCGTGTTAGCCCAGGCAGGGGGGCGCCGCTGCACCCGCGCCGGAACGCTGCCCGAGAAAGCAGTCTAGACACCGCGCTCCCAGACGACGAAAATGACCCCCGTTTATTCTCGCACTCCGCTTTTATACACTTGCGCCACACTTGCGCCACTGATACACTTGCGCCACTATCGCAGTCGCAGCTGCCAGCCAAGCCAAGCCAAAACAGATGATAACAGCACATTTTGATAACATTTTGATGATGCAGACACTTGCGCTGTAAGTGACCAAAGAGCTTTTTATTGCCTTTCAAGGATACAGTGGTCTGTGCCATTAATAGACACCATAATATCTGGTACCTGACAAGTGCATGCATTGCCTTTAAATTGTCATTGACAGCAGTTTTGCCGCTGATAAGAGACGCCTACAATAGAGTATAAAACATTTTTTAAAGAATCTTGACTATGGGTTATATTTGTGCAGGGAATGCCTGAGGCAGGAGACGCAAGCTGTCAATATTTTGAAAATGCAGGCACTTCCACGGTGAGTAACCATGAAGATTTTTATCATCCGCCAAGGCTAGATGTGTTCATATCATTGGTAGACACCATAATATCTGTTAGCTGACAATGCAAGAAAGGTAAAAGCTTAGTATGGCGTTTTTAATTCACAGTGAAAGTAGTACTGTCTCTGAAATAAAAGGGAATGCCTGGCATAGAGTTAAGAACATTTTGAAAACACCTTACAATTAATGAAGGTGCAGTACAACATGCTGATTGGTGATGACATTTTTCATGCAGAAGACACCTGAAGCAGGACAAACAGGCAGTCAACATTTGGAAGATCCAAACGCTGCTGTGGTGAGTAACCACGAAGCATTGTCTTGTCTTTTAATGCTCCTACCAATGGTGGACACCGCAATATTTACTAGCTGCTACTGTACAAAAGACAAAAAGCACGCTCTGGCTTTTTATTCAGTGACTGAAGCTTTTTTCTGACAACAATGTTGCCCACCATGGAATGTAAAGCATTTTGTGAACACATCTTGTTCTGATAAATGAAGGCCTGCTTAATGAGGTGATTGACGATGCAGTGTTTATTATGCAGGTACTGCCTGAGGGAACACATGAAGACTGTCAGCAGTTTCGAGCCGCACACGCCTTCACAGTAAGTATCCATAAAGTATTTGCCTTGCACTTTTGTGGGAGTGAGTTTACCACTGGTAGACACCTACACTGATGGGTAGCAGTTGCAATAGCCTACATGAGGGCATACTGTGGCTTTATCCTCATAACAACGCTTTTACCACTCACAATACTGGTGTGTACTGTACAGCATAAAGCGTCCTTGGATAACACTTTACTCAACCATGATGCCCTGGTACCTCGAGTTCGTTGACAATGTGGTGTTTTTCATGTAGGTATTGAATAAAGGAGTGTGAGCAGACAGTAAACCATTTCGAGACTGGATACTTTAACAGTAACTGCCTACAAAACATTTTAGTCGTTCCATCTCAAACGCTCCACATGTGGCTCTCGACCATCAACAATTTCTCTAAAAAAAATCATGGTAGCTGTGGGTACATATAAAGAATAGTAATTTGCCAGGTAAGGTCTTGCAAAAATATTTTTTTCATTGTCTACGCACATCTTGAAATAGATGCAAATACAGTCATTGGAAAATATATACATATATATTTATATAGCACAAAACTTGATTCACATTTTTTCCTACATCTTCACATGTTCCTTTGCACTCCAGTGTAATCCACAGATGAAAAATATGTATTCAACAAATTTTGTATATATTTTAAATTTACAAAATTCTGCTATTTGTGAATTTATTTCAAAATCAGTATAGCTTTTTAGGCTCAATATTTAATTGGTAAGTTATACCAGACGGAAAAAAATTAATTTGAATCATGAGCTGTACTTCTGTTTGTAGAAAAAGTAGCAAATATGTAAAAAAAAGCCGCCGTGTGTGTGTGTTTTTTTTTTCATACCTCTTACCACATTGTCCTTCCCCAATGCAGAGTAGCATGCCAGATATTCATATTTCTGGTCGACCTTTCTCCTTTCCACTCAGTAAACAGATCTATCTAAAGTAGAAAATACGCAAAAAATACAATCTTCCTCAACTTTGGGAACAGATTGCATGCCTGGCGGCCCACATAAAAAATAAAAAATGACTATATGTAGTAAAGTATATTGTCTTCTAGCTCGTGCTATTTTATGAAAACAAATCTTGCTTAAAGGAAGAAAATAATTTTTGAAGTTGAACGGCCACTGCAGAGTGCACGATGCTGCACCGGCTTACTGCTATAATGCTGCAGCTTAACTGGTCATGCTGTAATCTGGCCAAAGTACCACCTCGCCTTACATGGCAATAAAAAGGTCTCTCTCATGTTCTTTTGACTAAGATCAGGTAAGCGGCTTGTGCAAGACGACTCGTGTTACATTTTCAAGTGGGCTAGGTGCCCAATATTTGTCTCAAGAAAGTACTCATGACTAGAAGTTTTAACAGAGTGGTTGTCTCTTCATTTTTTTCAGAATAGTCTGCCCTCAGCTCGCAGAAGCATAAATATGAGTGATGCGTACAGCTAGGCTGCTCTGACCGGCTCAGGGGACTCTTGGATAGGAAAAGTCCGACAATTTTATGCAGTGCTATAGGTGTGGGAAGTGCTGGCCTCCTATTGCTATAATTTCTAATAAACTTGATTAGTGGGTACATAACTACAGCTACTGCAAGACGACCTTTCCCACTGACCTCCAATTATCTTATCGTGTGCTATCTGCAGCACCCTTATTCCCACAAATTTCCCCCCCTCATTCACCTACCACTCTGTTACCCCCTATTATATTTGCCTTCTCTAGGAATACATTTTTTTGCACTAAAAAAACCAGTGGATACCTTTGCATCCTATTATTTGCACTGTCAATGCTCATTTCTTATTCTGATTGCAGCTAGGATATCTCTCTCATGTTTGTTCTCCGCTCAACCTGCCTTCCTGTCCCTTAATCCTATGCCTGTCACTTTCCAATCCATAGCTTGCTGCTCTGTCTTCAGTTCAATTTCAAGCCTATTTGTTAACCTTCAAGCTTTTGCCTCATTGGTGAGTATTGGTGAGATGCAATTATTAAATACTTTTCTCTTGAGAGATGCTGAGGGCCCACTAGATATTCATCTATTAACTGTAATGATCAGTATCAGTAATACAGGTGATATCCTAAATGTTCAGAAAAGTAAAAGCATGGCGCATTTTATATTTTTCAATATCACAGTCATATGTCAATATGCAGGAAGTTCCTAAGAGACTGCAAGGCACACTGGCTGTACTAATGGAGTCTACCATGCATGCATTTATCGCTTATTGATTCTACACTGCAATGTTTAAGTAGGTTAAGTGTTGTGTGCACTAACGATATGCAAAGAATTACCTATGTGCGCAGTGGTTTCATGGCACTAGGACACTGAGAAAAGTTACATTGCTCAGTACTGCGGCAAGTGATGTTTTTGAACCAATTACCGTTTTGAACTTTTTTAATTGCTTGTGGTCTCAGAACACCTGTTTCAAATCTAGGTGGGTGCACGCAGCAATTTTAGTATTAAGGATAACACAAGTGTAAAATATTGAATAAAAGCACAAAGCATCCTCCATAAAAAAAAATTGTTTCATTGTTTGGACACTTGTTATGCCACATTATTATTTTTGTGGCCTCTAAATACAGCTGTATTCTTTCAACAGGTCTCAAGAAACGACATGTCTACACAGTGGGAAGATCTTGGTCACAATGACCACACCTATTGTAAATCTGGTCTGCAGTATGCCTTTGGAAAGGGGCAAGTCTTGTCATCTAACCTGACAGAAGAGGACTGCCAATTTTTTTAGGATTGTCAAAGCCCGCATTTGACAGCTTAGTCAATGCTGTAAAAGTTGAAAGCAGAAGACGTTCTTAAGGCTCTCAGTAGAGGACCAGCTGCTGCGGACGCTAATGAGATTGCGGCTTGGTCTACTTTATGGGCACTTGTCAAGGATATTTGGCATATCAGTTTCATACGTGTACAAACTGTTCATGCACACCTTATCTGTGCTGCACAAGATCATGAAGAAAATTGTAGTGTGGCTGCCACGGTCGCTGATCAGAAACAGCATGCCAAAATCTTTCACCGAGAATGGCTACGAGAAAACAACCTGCATCATAGACTGCTCCGAGGTCTTCCTTCAGAGGCCAACGAAGCTCCTTGCTAGGGCTCAAACCTACAGCAGTTACAAAGCGCATAATACGGTCAAATTCCTGACCGCCATTGCACCGAATGGCTATGTGATGTTTGTATCACCTGCATATGGTTATAGAGCTTCGGACAAATTTATGAGTGAAAGTGGTGTTGAACATTTTCTAGGCCCAGGTGATGAAGTAATGGCTGACCGAGGTTTTGTGCTGAGCACAAATCTTGAAAGTCAAGGTGTCAAGCTCAATGTGCCAGCTTTCACAAAAGGTAAGCACCAAATTTTGTTCTATTGCACACTATTCTTGCAGGCTAGTTGGTTCATGCCGAAGTCAATGACTGTGCGAATAGGACGAGGACAGGAGACCATGGATGCAGTGTACCTATGGTGTCGCATTTTCCGGCCTCTGGTCCTTGCATTTGCGCAGCTTTAGCCTTTTTCTCTCTCAGACTACACTAACCTGTTTGGTTTACCTACTGCTTCTTTACAGGAAAGTCTCAGCGAAAGTGAAGTAACTCAAACCAGGAGAATTGCGTCGGTGCGCATACACGTCGAAAGGGCCATAAACAGAATCAAGACATTTAGAATATTCAAGCAAGCCCTGCCAATACGATAAAAAAAACCATAAGTGACATGATATTTGTTTGTGCTGGCCTGTGCAATTTAAAGGGCCCCTTAATTGCAAGACGTGTTGAAGAAAAGGATGAGTAAATGATCAACATTGTACTTCATCATAGTCTTTTTGGCAATAAACTTTATTGCATTGTGTGTTACGTGGCGAGAAATTCTTCACACGAAATGAACTGGCACATGCACTTGTCCAGCTCTGGAAAGTTCAACACTGCTGGGATCACAGTTCACATAATTTCATGTACTCCTTACACAATGAGAGCTTGCCATTTTCATGCTGCTTTTCGATTTCTGGCAACAGCTCACAAAAGTAGAACCTTTGTAGTCTTGGCACTTGAGCACGTACAAAAGTGCTTTCAAAAGGCACTGCTATGATTGCATCACTTTTCACTGTCCAGACATAAAAGTAGCAGAGTTTGCGCCCAGTACAATACATCTGGAACTGCACTTGCATGTAATACCCATTTGGGCCATTCTCTGCTAATATGTACTTATCGCCAACTTCCTTGACATCATATTTACCTGATTTTATTAGACCTACCGCATCCATTACGTATGGGCATTTCACTTCTAAAAGTGCATCAGCTGCCTGCAAAACACCGTCAGGTGAGGCAGACAGCCAAGGCATTGTTGCATGCACAACTGTCCCACTGAGTGTCACATTTAGCCCGTTTTTTTTTCGAAAACTGCTCACGGGCAACAGCCTCATATTTATGGCCGTGCTTAGTAGCAGCATTTCCAGAAAAGTTTGGTGACAACATGGTCATTACTGCAGCTTTACATGACGTTGTGCTCTTTTTTGGTACTCTTTTCACATTTGATGCCGTCAGCCTCAAGCAGCGAGCAACTTTCCACAGTGGGCTGTCCTGTTCTCTCGTATTTTCTTCCAGGCATGCAGCAGCTCTTGGTGAAAGAACTATGAACTTTGCATAGAAGCTGCTGCACCGGTCCCAGCTCTCGGGCAGTGCACTGATGTCATCGTGGACGATGTGTTGCAAGCAAACACGTTCTTCGGCTGTTGGTGTGGGCTGGTGAGGCGCTGTGAAGGTGGCGTGCAGCAGTGTTCCTGAAAGTTAATGTAGACGAGCATGTCAGTGGAGTGAATGGAGTTCAATTAGCAAGCAAACACGGCTTCACAAGAGCTCAGTTTCAAAACATTTCTGATCTTTAGGATAAGAAACCAACATCGGTATTCTGCGGCGTACAAAATGTAAAGCTACTAATTGCAACTACCGTTTATTGTCCACAGTAAAACGTGCTTTATGAAAGAATAGTGTTGGTGTTAGCCAGTTAAGCTACTTTCATCAATAAAAAAGCTATCCTTTCACACAGAACGGTGTTTTTTAAGCTGTTATGGTTGCAGCCAGTTAAGCCACTTGTCAATAACAAGATATTCTTTCATGCAGCACAGCAATTTTCTAAACTGTTATGATTCCGTAATGAGTAGTGAAATTTCGGAGATGCTATAAAGCATACCTGGTATGTTGAACAGCTCCGGGTAACCGGAGTCTTCATGAGACTTCCTGATTTCGGCTTCAGAAAGCAGCACTTGTGAATTTCGTGCTGGACGTTGCACAGTGGGATCAACAGTCTCTTTCTGAAGGTGGAAGCTAATTCCTTCAATTTCAGAGGGCTGGACGTTTCGTGTAGTGCCCTTGTTCCACTTCGCCGCTTCATCAGTACATGTCCTTCCGGTAAGGCCCCGGGCGACTGCGCAGTCTACTTTCCATAGCACAGCACCAACATGGCTACAGACTCTAGCTTGGCCAGCCATGCAGGTGCAGCCTGCACGTAGCACTTCGCCTTCCTTCGTTGCTGACACCCACACACGGTGAGGCTTGTTGTGAACAGCTTGTGATGGCCTGACTTCTGCCTTCAAGATTATAATGTCATTGTTGACTTTATGTAGGAGGACTTTTCCCACCCAGCCCGACTGTAAATAATTATATGATTGCAGGGACTTGTATGACCGTACTTCTCGCAGGTCACAGGCTTTCGAATGCAGCAAATAATATATGATATCTGGTCCTCTAATTTCGGGCCAATCCTTCATATCTTCTGTTCCTTCTTTGATGCTGTCTGGGTGGTCGTAGACAAGGTTTTCTGCAAAGAAAAAGTGAAGTCAGTCATCTCCATGTTTCTAATAATTAAGGTGGGAGCGAAACGCCACTTTCTTTTTCACATGCCCATTTATGCTTCTGAAAACTTCCCTGGAAATAATTTTCTGAGTACGAACGAACATCAGAAATAATGCGCCGGTTAAGAAACATTGAACATTTCAGTCTAACAATATAAACACTGGCTCAATAATGGAATTTTGCTGAGCCATTTTGCGGCACGGCTGGGAGGGCGCCTGTGTTCTTGCGATGCCAGTGCACTTTAAAGATCCCCAGGTGGTCTTAACTATCCGTAGCTCTTTACTGCGGCGGCCCTCATAGCCCGAGTCGCTTTGAGGTGTTGAACCCCACATACCATATTTGCAAACAACTTGCGAGGAGCAAGCTCTTCGACCCAATACTTTCATGTATGTAGATGAAGCGGCTACGTTTGTTATTCTTCCAAGCACAACTTTTTTCAGTGTCTAAAAAAAATTAAACAATGCTGAGAGTGGAACTCGTCGATAAAAAAACGATGCTGAGAGAGGAACTCGTCGATAAAAAAAAAATTAAACAATTCTGAGAGAGAAACTCGTCGATAAAAAAAATTAAACAATGCTGAGAGAGGAACTAGTCAATTTGTATATAACACTTCACAACAATCTGAGAAATTCATGGCTTATGAGGAATGTATGCAGCACTTTTGCCCGCCAAAATATTATCTCGGCTTTCACCTGCGCCCTACGCGGCCCTGCACATAAAGCTCATTTCGAAACATAGCACCTGGCTGCATCAGTAACGCTCAGATATGCGACCGCTGTCTCGCGCCGGTTCGCAGAATGTACCACACTACTCGAGCGTCACGCTTCCTTCTTTTGCGAAAATTGTTAAGAGCAACCTGCGTTGCACCAGGTGCGATAAACAGGACGATTGGGCTTCTGCTTCTGCGTTGCATTGTGTGGGACAACCACCACACGTTTACCGACCGCTGTCATGCGTCGGCTGGCCGCCGGCGCCTCCTTGCCGATAACTACGTACGCCTTTGCTTTCGCTAAATCGGGTTACCCTCAACCGCGGAACGTAAAGATCAGATTTTATCCACGACTACAGTCACTGTGTGCAGCAGTATTAAATAAAAATACTTACCACTGACTAGCACGCCGGGCCTCGAACCCGACGCGTTTGACACCAATGCCGACGACGAAGCGCCGGATCCGCTGGCTGGGTTTGCGTTGGCCATTACTTCACACCGGTCGTTCGTGTGAGCATATGAATGGCGTATTAGGTCATGCGGCACAACAGAGGTGAAATGAAAGGAAGAAGCAGTACGAAACACGGCGCCTTGAAGGGCACAAAACAGGTGCATGGCCGTCCGCCTCAGGTTCAGATTTCACAAGCACAGTCCAAAATGGCGGCATAACCTGTTTCGACGCTAGACGTCGCCCATATCGGGCAATATGGCGCTACTGAAACGACGATTTGTGAAAAGGTCTATACGTCGCCCAGAAGGAGCCACATGAATGCCCTTTTGTGCTTGCGTGTCTCGAGATAGGAAGGCTAGGCAGTGATCGTATATGTGCCCGTCGTTATTTATTCTTAACGGAAGGGAGTTTCTGTTTGCCCAATATACTCCTCAAGATACAAGCCACACTCTAGAAGGTAGACCTCATTACTTGAGTCGCATTTGAAGGCTCCTCTAAATTTGAATGCAAAAAAAGAGGCTGTCATTTGGACCATTGCGGCTGTATTAATCATTGGAAAATACTTACATCGAGGCTTCTTGCTCAGCGTTCATCCTTTTTTCAGTGTGCCTCTCTGAGCATACTTCTTTAATCAGCTGCCGTGAATTCTTTCGATATCCGTCATATATATTGCCGCGAAACCATTAAAACTGTGTTGTTTTTTTACAGCCGTCGGCATGCGGCCTTATCATTGTGATTCTACCACGCGTATCAATTCTGTATCCCGTGTTTGTTCATACTCGTCGCGATACTACGCGTCATCATTTTCTTTGTCGCGAGCGATGCGCCGAGATCTATCTCGAAGATTCCGATCACTTGCCTATGTTTTTTCAATGTTGCAGGTTGTGCTAGTAGCAGTTTGCGTCGACGTTATCTAGATTGTTCTGAGCAGTCTTTAAATTGAGCGTTGGCGAGTGTGATGGGCCTTCTGTGTTCGACGATCGACAAGCACGTTTGTTGCTATTGCCGCCGCCGAGTTGCTTAGTGCTTTTGCGGGCGCAAGTGAGCCCAATAAAAGGTTTCTTCAGTGAAATCGCCGACTCTTCGTTTGTGTCATCGACCTTGTCACTCCCACGTGACATCTGATGGAGGTGCTGCCCTTGATCCTTCAAGCGAAGGCCTCAGCCTTGTTTCTGTCGCCCTGGAAGACCAGCCTACAGGTCACCGAGCGAGCCGCCGACTCCAAGGCCTACAAGCTGATGCAAAAGACTGGATTGACATTTTCGAGCGTGTGGCAGAATTCAGCGGCTGCGACGACGCCGCGAAACTCAGGCAAGTCTACTTTGTTCTTCTAGGACATGCCCGAAATTGGTTCGAAAATCATCAGGCAGCTATAAAGGATTGGGAGATTTTCAAGGAAGCGTTTTTGACTGTCTTTTCAGGTGTCGTCCGAAAGAAAATAGCCCAGGCCCTCCTTTAGTCAAGAATGTTGAGGAGATGAAGCGCCTCTTTCGCCGCGCCGACCCTAACACGACCGAAGGTGAGAGAGTCAAATGTTTAATGCGAGGCGTTAAAGAATTTCTTTTTGCAGGTCTTGTCCGAAATCCGCCAAAAACCGTGGCGGGATTTGAAACGGAAGCGTCTACCATCTAGAAAACGTTGAACACCCGGATGCGCCACTACGAGCGACCACTTCAACCGGACTATTCAAGCCACTACCTGAGCGCATCTGCAAGCAGAGAGAATCTACGGGACCTCATCCGGGCTATCGCACGAGAGGAGCTCCGCCGACTGCTGCCATCATCACAACAACCCTAGGGGGCAGCGCTCGCGGACGTCGTACGTCAAGAAGTCCAGCAGGCACTCGACGTTCCTCAAGCAACGACTCCGACGGCTCCAGTGCATGAATCAGCAGCGATGAACTAAGTTGCTGCATTACGGCGTCCTGCACCCCGACGCGACCTCCCAAGCCCTCGTCGCTACCATCCTGCCCCCGAAAGCCGTCCCTTGGCCCCCACCCGCCAAGTCTACCAACGACCCCCAAGCCACAGGAAATGCGACGCCTGGAGGATGTCTAAAAACCGACCGCTCTGCTTCCGTTGTGGTGAGGCTGGACACATCCTCCGTCACTGCCCGTACAGGCGGATCGGCCTCCGTGGTTGCGCTGTCGACGTCCCAGGAACCCGTCCTGGCGAGCGACCACAGGAAATCAACGACTTCCTGCGCAGCGGAAAGCACTCGTCGCCAAGGCGGCTGTCACGCTCCCCATCGCAGTACAATGCCCGATTTGCGTCGCCGGGCCGCGGTTACTTGCAAGGACGGACTCCTAGCCCCCGTAAGGGAAACTATAGGCAGCAACCTTTTGCACGTGAGGTTGCTCAACGGCGAAAAGACGAAGATCCTCCGCGGCCGACGGCCACTAACGGCGACGCAGCCGTTTCATTGCCGCACCACACGACGACATCGACGAGAACACGACCGGAGTGCAAGACGACGCCGCCTCCCAGCGAAATAAAGATATGCCCCGGCAAAGACCTGAAGAAACGACGGAGCCGAGTTCGGAAACCAAGACCCACGTGCAGTGGGAGGACGCGAATAAGCGACCTTGAAGGTGATGACGACGGTCGCAGAGTAACTGCCCTAGTAGACAACGGAGCTGTACATTCGCCAAGGTTCCTCATCTTAGTCGCTTAGAGATGGGCCATGAATTCGAGAAAAAAAAAAGCTTTTGGGAACTATTTCAGTGAGCTACAGGCAACATTCTGCGCATGCAGTATCCGTGAAAGACGCGCCCTTGCTCTCTTCATGGATATAACAGAAGCGTCTGTACGTGGGAACTTGGGGACGATGTTTTAGGCAGCAGCACGCCACATTACTGGATTGCATAGCACTATTTTTAGCTCGCAGAGACACAGAAAAATATGCTGGATGTCTTGAAATCAAACGCGTGAAGAACCACCCTGCAAAGTTTTGTCCGGCACACATGGAAATAATCTTCAAAGCGGTTTATTTATACAACGTAACAGTAAAGCGGAATTTCTTAAAACTCTATCCGAATATGTTACATGAGTTCGCCATTGGCAGCATTGATAACTGCAAATATATATTTTCTGTCAAGCGGATCATGATGCTGGTCTTCGCCATGCCCGCTTTTAACTGATGCGGGCATGGGTACGCAGAAAACTTTCTACGTCAAGCGGAGCAGCCCTGCTGTTGTCTCTTTCTTCAACATCCTTGTTCAGTCAAAGAGAGAGAGAGAGAGAAAGAGAGAGAAGGCAGAGAGGTTAACCAGGAAAGCTTCCGGTTTGCTACCCTGCGCTGGGGAAGGGAAATAAGGAGTTCAAAGGAGAAAGATAGAAGAGAATGATAGGAAAGGTAAGGCGGCTAGGAGCACAGTCACAGTTTCTCAATCAAGTTTGTGTCTCTCATAAAACACATAAGTGCTTTGAAGGCTTTGCCGTTAGACGCCTTCTGTGGCCATACTTGGTATTTGTCTATTGCTCGTAGCTCTTGCTACTTGTGTGGTCATCAGTACAGCGACTGATTATAACGAGATGAATCCACAGTTCGTGGGAGGTGCATTTGATTCGTTGATGTTCCTGACGGCTTCTTTTTTTACAACCTCTACGCCGATTCCTCATCGAAAGCGCAATGCAGTAGCACTGAGTCTCCTGTGCGCTGTGTGGCTCATGGCAATTATGACACTATGAAGCTTTTACCGAAGCGAGCTGGTGTCGAGGCTTAATTTGCGAGCTACACCAGACGTTGTGGACACACTGGACAAACTGGAAGTGGCGCTGAACAAACGGCAGCTCGTTCCTTGTTTCCTAATGGGCATGGCCGTGGAAGGTATCCTGGGTAAAGGCAAAAAATAAGAGCTCAGTATACAGTTAGCTCCTGTCGGTATACAAGAAACATACTAAAGGAGGTTTCGTTCTCATCGACAATGAAAACTCCTAGCTCTCTTTTGCTAACGAGCGACAGGGCATCTGCATAACGTTCAGTCACCCAAGCTGCTTCATATGAAAACTCGGATTTGACCTTGTAGAAGGGAGAGCCTTTCCATCAGATTTCCTTAAACACACCAGTGAAGAAGCATCATTCATTTTCGAAGGAGTACCGTACTCTTTTACGTAAAATGTCAGAAGCGTCGATGAATAACTGAACCGAAAAAATTGTGCCTCTTTTTCTGCAAACGCGATGCGGCTCTGCGCCATAGTTCAGACGAACTCTTATATAAACCAGACGATCTAATGCATTTCGTTTCACTATTTGCAACTTTATTAGCCGTATCCACTGTAGGTTTCTTTATCGAACTCGTATGCTATTTGTATGGAAATTCCAGTGTTGAATTTAAGATTGTAGCTTCGCTCAACCATTCGTCGTGTACAGTTGCAACTTGAGTATTTTCCCGCGGAAATAAATAGCGCCTTTTTTTTTTTTGCTCATAAAATGTAAGGGTAGCATTAAAATCTAACCAATGAGCCAAAATCCTGCCAACAGCTTCTATTATTAAGGTTCACGTTCTGCCAGGCGTCTATATCCAATATCGGTCAAACATTACCTTATTAAGTTAGTTTGGTAGTGGTTATCTGTGATATCTTAACAAACCGTACCATTCGAAAATGGGCTGCACTTGCTCAGAATAGCAACAGCTTTCGGTTGTGTGCTGATAATGGCGTTCATTACTTTCTGTCGAAAAATGTCGCATGGTCGCCAGCCATATATTATGTTGTGATATAGAAACCGCTTTTATTGTTTTGAAAATAAGCGCAAAATTCATATTTCATTAACAAGAGAACGAACTTCGAAGTTCTGAGAACCCTACATCTGTCGGTAAGAGCGAGCGCCAGAATATTTCTGAATAATAAGGATTTGGTATCGAACTGTCGCCACAAGTATTATTGTCACAAATATTCACGTGGCTTGTTTTCTTTCACCGAAGTGAATTCGCTTAACCTGCTTATGACACATTGCAGTGTTACGTGTATCATGCAGGTAATCAGTTTGGCAATATTCTGGAGCACTAGCACGGGGGGGGGGGGGGTTCAAAGCTGCTGGAACGAAGGAAATGTTTATAGCATCATATCGGTGCCTCTGAAGTAGCGAGGGGCACCGAGAAAAGTCACTTATTCTCGAAGAAACTGGCAGAGTTTATACAGCTTGCCAATTCCAATGCACCACAACGGTTGGTAAACTGAAGGTTATATGAGCCTGCAGTTGGATTACGACTGCGAAGATAAGGAATATTATTTTAAAAAACAATTAGGCTACTGGCTACTGCTTTAACCAACGAGACCAACCATTCTTTCCGCTGCATTCTTCACTGAAACACTTGCCTTCCACTGGCTTCTACAAAACGTTAACGTGTTCCTTACAGATCAAGGACACCCCATGAACGCATATTTTCTTTCCCTTGCAACGAGAGTTCCTAATTTCAGTTTCATGCTTATGGGGTGTTCAAGTTATGCAACATTGCCCTGCATTTGAAAGGTGAAAGTGCTGCTACAATACATCGTTTATTCAATGTAGTATATTTAGCATTGTCAGTAAGGCATAGATTTCGCCTAAGATTCTAAGATCTGGTTGTGATTGCGTTGTATGTTACAAACATGACTCAAAAAGTGTTGTTGTTTGGTCAGTTGGTGATCACTAGCAGAAGCCATTGGAGAAAGCGCTAAAACGACTTCACGAAATAGGGTACCTAGAAGAGGATGATACTACGATCCTCGTCCTGTTCCTTGTGCTCGTTATGTTCTGTGTTCCTCCATTGTGTGTCTTGTTTTTACCGCATTTTGCATTCTTTCTGTGAACACAAATAATATCATTTTAATCCTTTCTGAAAAAGCCCTTTCATATGCACAATTTTGCTTTCGGAACTCATATATTCACCCACTAAGCAATAAAAAAAAGGCATTGTTGCATATCCTTGTGCCGTATAATACGTAACCTTGTGTACATAGACTGAGTTTTATGCATTCGCAATGCGGGACAGACCTGCCTTCAAAACACTTATAGCTATGTTGGCTGATATCCGATTCCCGATGAAAAGGTATTACCAATCATTCCGTGCTAAGTTTCACGCAGATTCAAGAAAAAAATGTTCTTTCATGCGTTCAATGTTTCAGTTGCGAAAAGCCTTCGCTGAAACCACCTCACTTTTCCAAGATAATGCTAAGCTCCGTTAAAAACTAAGAAATGTTTTATTGCCATTTTATACAGCTTCTACTTCTACTCCATGCTTTTCTGATTTCACCATTTGCACCTTAACTACCGCGCAAACGACAGGACAGAGATGAAGGAGGGCCACCACACAGCGCTGACTCACAACAATTTGCGCCTTTTCCCCTTAATCATTTCCATTCCCTCTAGTTTCAGGGGGAGTTCAATTCTGTAGTCAATTTTAGGGTAGCATTGTATTGCAGAGCTTTGTACATACTTTAGCAGGAGCCCTTTTAATTCTAACGCTATAATAAATAATGTTTTATTCAGCAAATTGAGTAGCGGTTGCTGATTATGGAGTACCCATCTCGCGATTCGTTTGGTGTTATTGGCTACGATATGCAGTCTGCAGAAAATAAAAGAAACGTAGAATTTATCATGTTCATCTATTTCTGAAGAAGGTATTTTTTATAAAGAATTTCGGCACTCGTTGCAAGTAGTGTTGTGTGTGCAGGTTATAATATTTCGTGGCGTTTGAATTGTTTGTTCTCTTTACTCTCAGCCCCCCCCCCCCCCCCCATCAGAGCAATCGAATTTAAATGAAAAACATCATTGGTTTAAGTGAAAGGGGCATCATTAGGTATTTGGGATTGCCGAATACTTTCTTACAGTTCTTTACCTCTACTTTCTGCAAAGATAGTATTGCAAAGAGCAATGTTGCCGACTTTGTCCTTTCACATGGCAAAGCATTTTGCCTTCTGAACACTGCAACGGTGGTGACGCGGCAGCGATGCTCTATTTCTGTAGCCTGCGATTTATTGTTACATTTATTTCTTAAACAGCTATTGTATATAAATAATTTCACTACTCGTTGCAAAGAGTGATGTGTGTGCACGTGTTAACCTTTTCACGGCTTTCGAACAGTTTGTTTTATATCCTTGTCGATGGCGCGCATTCTTCGCCTTCGCGTGGGTTTGATCGCGGTCACCCCACATGAAGTAAGACGACATAAAAAAAAAAACAATTCTCTGGTGTGTGTAGGGCAGAAACAACAAAAGTTCCATCTACGGAGTTCTCCTTTCCCTTCTCTTTATTTGCTACGGTCGCCCTACCTGTATTAAGATCGATATATTACCTCAGTCACACGGGAAAATTTAGTGACACTTTCACGAAGTGCACTTGCGTAGGAAAAATGACAATTTCGGTGCTCGCTGTCACACGGCAAAATCAATTGTCATTGTGAAATGACGACACTGCCGATGCGGATTCTGCAGCCTTATGTGAAAATTAATTAGTTTACACAGAAATGCCTTAAAATTCAAATTTATTGCACGCACAAGGACCCCAAGCTAATATTCAGTTTATTTGTGCATTTGAGAAAATGGTTTTGACTACAAAAGCATCGCGATATCGCACGGGCATGCTAGCTTGACCGCGCCTTTTGTTAACGAGCATGGTTACTGCTGTTTGCATGCGAAACCGACCTCGCTGCTAACCGTGGTTATCGCGGGCGTAGCTTTGCGACTTTAATTTCCATCGTTAACCGAGAAAATGCTGGTAGCGCCTACGTATGGAGCGGTGTCACCTGTGTTCGAGCTCGAAAAGTGCACAAGCTGTATGATTCAGAGAAGAAGTGCATTTTTCACTCGAAATCATGTCCGACGGCGCTTCTATGCAGCCTAAAATGTGCAGCGGCGCAGCACCCACCTATGGCAGCATCGCCACGTCTTCACAGCGTTTGCTCGGCGTGTAGTTGCGCACAGCGACGAAAAGGGTGCGGTTTCCGCAGCATCACGAAAGTATAGCGAGAATTTCGAAAGTTCACAGCATCGGATGCTAATAGCTTTGCGCTGTAGTGTCGCCCTTGAGCGTTCGTGAACGGCATAGCGCGCGGTGCAAGTAGCGCTTTGCTGTGCGCTCCTCCGCGGTCGTCCTCATGCCTTTAGGTTGTTTCGCGTCGAAGTATCAATGGACGGCGCTTTCGTATGGCCAGCTTAATAGGATGTGTGGCTCACTCGTGGCACTGCCTTATTGTCAACCTTACTGTCTGTCGATAATAAGAGAAGGTTGCATTTCAAATCGAAAACGACTTAGGAGTGGAGATAGCGTATATTTGTACAGCGAGGGTGCGCTGTGCCACGCCGCCGGCGACGATGGCTATTAAGTTGTGAGCAGAAATTTGCTTGTGTCGCAGCAATTACTCCTACTAGCGACTCGGTACGGGTCAACGATCCCCAAGAGCGATTAAATACTGACATTGCTTTCCTCCAGTGATTATTATTCACGGGAAAAACACATTCTCGCACTCTTTTCTGACGCCGGTGAGCGCGGGGCCGGAGGCGCCGTGGTGCTGGCTTGGCGCTGGCGGCTTGCGGCTTGCTAAAGGAAAAGCGGCGGTGTCCCCGGCCGGCGCTTGAGCGAAATGCTGCTGTGTCAAGTGCCACCTTTCTAGAGATTTTGTTACAAATAACTCTAACGTCGCTGATGTAGCTTGGGATACCGCATACCATCGAAGTGCAGCAGCAGACGAACGCCTTCGCCTTAGCGCAAGCACTGAGAGCGAGGAAATCTATTCAAGTGCACGCATCGTTTTTAATTGGTGACAGCTTAAATCTCTTGCCTATAATAGAAACGCACATGAAATTGCGGTAAACATTTCAAAACATTGTAATTTTCAAAAATGTATCAGTGATATGTCGGCGCCCTGCTGTCGAGACTACACACTCGCTTGCCGGACAAAGTGTACTGAGTTTGCCAAACTCACTTCGCGCCGACTGTGTTCGGCAGCGAGTGCCATTAAAGTTCATAGTGTGACGCGATGCGATTGACACTAAACGCGAGTGCACTCGATGAAAGTGACACTAAACTTCCTCGTCTGACCGGGGTATAAGACCCCACAATTCGCTATTCTGGACCAGCGCAAATGCCGCAAAATGACTGACCAGACAGATACATCTACCAGTCACTTTATTACACATTTAGTTAGGAGCTTTATAAGTAGTTTTCAGCTTGAAGTGTAAAGAAATGAAAAACGTTATATCTTCGCTTCAGGTTAAAAAATATGTAAGTAACAGGTAAATATGAAGTTCGAATGGCAAGTGAACCATTCATATCACTAGAACTCTTCATAAGAGGATTCGAATCGAATTTAAAAATATTGTTAAATTCGCTGAAGCTACGTCTGGTTCTCCTGTGAGTGTGTCCCTGAGGGTGAACTGTTGCGGCTACGACGTACCATCGCTTCCTAATATCTCGACGTGCCTCGTAACAATATCATTGGTTTACGAAATTGTAATTAATTAAATATATGGTTTCGCTACAACTTTACTTGAATCTTCCTACCTTTTTCTTTCAGCATAAATAGCATTCCAACCAACAACATTGCGAACTTAATGTCCTTTCAGCTGACATACAGATTTCCACTTGTGAATACTGCCCCTGTGATGAAACTAGCTAAGCTCGACTTTTTGAAACATTATGCTAAGTCGAATGCACTTTCTAGTGTTCATCACTTTAAAGATTTTCACCTTGAGTGCTCAAGGACAATTTTCTACGCTGTGCTTAAGCAATGTGCTACCTTTCGCATTAGTGTTATCTGAGTATAAAGTGTTGTTAGAGGGTGCCCTACATGTAAATCAGCTCTTACGATCATTTTAAAGTGGTCCATACATATCGTGCCATGTGCATAATTTATTGCACTAATGTGTGCGATGTTTCATAATATATTGAAAAAAACAAGAAACGATAAGGAAACATCAATTTACCAATTACTCATAAAACTCAACTACAGCTAAAATTGTGACAAAAAAAGCTAAGAAATCTGTGTTGGCGCCCACCAGTGCTGGCTTGGTAGCGCCTTTTTGTCAGCTTTTTTGTCTACCGATATAATCATGGTGTTATGGGCGAGCTATATTTGCTCGCCTTATTGCGTAACTTTGATAGCACCGACAACCTCAGCTTCTACACAGACCATCTTGGTTCACTTGCTTGGGAAACGTTTTATTTCCTGCATCAAAGAGGACGATGGTGATACCCGGCCTCAGTTGGCCAGAAGCCCCAGTCCAGGCCGCCGCAAGTGCCAGTAGCCTGTTGAGCATGGTGGGACAGGCCCCATTGGACCCCACCGATGAGCACCCGAGATGTGAGATTTTTTGTGAGAAGTCTCAGGCTCTCAAGTATAACAATTTGCTCTCGAACGAATGTGTGAATGCGCGTACGATTACTCTTCGCCAGCAGTCTCTTGGCGCCCGAACATCATTTCCTTGCTTTGAACTTAGTAATCGTGATGTCGATAGTAGTACAGTATGCAAATTTACTCTTGCTTTATCTCGAGGCAAAAGGACTTGCACGAATCCTCGCTCAATAAAATCCATGTTTTGTATCCAGCCCATTTGGGGCCGTACCATCCATCTCAGGGATACGATATTTCAGAACCTGCGAAGGTATGAAGGAGAATATTAAAAAACGTGAATTTCGTTTAGTTGAGACCGTTTTTAAATTATTTTTCAGTGCGAAGAAGAGATAGGCCAGGCAACTACCTTGTACCGAAGTTATGATGTGTGGAAGGTATAGATGCTCGATGCTCCACTAAGGTGCCGACAGTTTGAGGCAGATCTGAATGTGAGACGGTAAGCAACGCCACAAAGTAGGCTGTGTGCGGACACTTCGGCACGGTCGGACATCATCTAGGTACTGAAACAGTCCACCGGCATTGGGCGTCACAGCTCGTATTTAGTCTATTATGGATGAAAGATTTCGCCGCTGTTGTGAGCTGAGGATATATGTTCCCCTGTAGACTGCTGCTGTCACAAATGCCTTCGCTTTTTGGCTGCCTAGACGTTTCATGAAACGATTCATTGGGTATTTATATAGCGCAATGTTTTGTTCCATATTGCAGTTATTGTAATGGTATCAGTTCGTTTCATGCTTTTTACAGCAAGTGAGAAAAAAGTTAAATATCATTTCTCGTACTCCACTCAATATCAAATCAGGTTGAAAGTTGTTATAGGTTCATGAGTGCGAAGAGGATATATGCGTCCACGGAGGGTGTCACACCGTTACCGTAAAAAATGTATTGATTCATGCGTAATATAATGGTTGTAAGAGGTAGCAGGTGAAGAATGTGTCTTTGTAAAAACTTTCGTTGATGTGAATTCATTAGTTTTTCAATTAGGAGCAAAAGTCAATTCCACATCAAAATGGCAATGGACGTCGATGTAATGTTCAGACGTCAAAACAGTCACGTATTTTTTGAAGTTTGCAAAATGTGTCGAAATTGTGCGAAAACGTTGCAAATCGTTAGTGTCAGTTCTGGACATTGCGTTAAAACGTAGAAAACTAAGGCAAGAGTAAAAGAGGAGAAAAGCAGTAAAAGAAAAAATAGTAAAAACAGTAAGAGGAAAACAACCAACAAAATAGAAATTAGAAGGTGTGAAAAGAACAGCAAACAAAAAATAACAGCAAAAAAAAAAGGATTAATTGAATGCAAAGTTAAGGAGAAAAGGCTTTCCCCTTAAGTGCCTGAAACGAATTTCATTATCGGAAGGCAGCCAACTTTGCATAAACATTTTTTCAAAAGTGCTTAAAGATTTCAGTGATGTAGATGTACGTCAAATAACTCTAAGCAAAATGTGTGAAATGATTTCGGACGAAGGGCTCAACTGCATTCACGTTTTTCAAGTAAGGTACATGCTTACATCCACATATGTTGATTGTACTGTACTGTATTGTATTGTACGATGACGACGTGCTACGACCGGCTGAAACAAAAGTGTAACCTTTTCATGGATATTTTGCATCCCGCTAATGTGCTGAAGATATACGCTACAAACAGATGCTGAATTAAGCACCCGGTTTTAAATGTCACACGTAGAGTATCACAAAAGTTTTGTTGTATTCGTATAGAAAGTTTGTTCAGCAGAAATTTCACTATTTAAAAAATTATACGTACCTTATGAAACCGCTACGTTCTAACATCTCAAATTACAGACAAATTTAAATTGCAACCTGCGATTTTCATTTGAGATCGTCTAAAACATTTTGGATTGATAAAGCAGCCATGGCCCGTGGCTCTACCGGTGCTGAAAATTTCAGCCCACTTTCCGAAGTATTTGTTGAAAAACATGGAGTACAGCAAAAGTACCAATATGCTTGAAATAAACATCGGTCGAAACGCATCTGAATGTCTTTTTAGAGTTGTATATTCCTCACTTTTCTTTAACTGAGTAGCATGGCTAGCAGCAAAAATTAATTACCAGACCGAATGAATTTGTAGGTGTAATTTTGGTGAGCTTCGGGAAGATTTCTGCGCGAGCAGCGTCAGAAATGGACGCTGACTTTCTCATGAAAGGCACAGAAAAGGAGTGTATCCACACGATTATTTCGGAATAGGGTTCGAGGCTTTGACAGCAAATTTTGAGCTTTGAGATGCACAGATAATTTCAAAACAGTCTGATATCTTGAAAACAGGAAAATCAATAACTTCCGTTCAATAATCTCCGACAGAGAACCAATCTTGAAAGTGCTTTATTTGTAAGTGACAACGACGCGGGCATACTTCAAAAGCAATGCCAGTGTCGTATATAAGCTCAGCACAGAGAGCATTCATATCTGCGAAAATATGGTTCCTGTCACGCTGAACTACCTAATGGTCTTCGCCATGGCTGCATCCGTGCTGCACGCGCAGGACACTTCCTACATTAAGAGGTATTTCTTTCAAAGTCTGGGGTCTCTTATCAGAAGTCTCTCCGTTTCATTTTTCATTTCCCTCTTAATGATGTATTTTTGTTACCTACGTAAAGATCCAGAATTTTCCCAAGTTTTTGCCCACTAAGTAGCCGATATTTCGCCTGTACCATAACATTTGCACGTATTTGTATTCGCCGAGTCAAATATTCAGTTTTTTCTCTCGTTTCAGCTGTAGGGCTTACTTCCCAATCTTATATCTACGATGGAGATGTTACAGAGCAACTGCCTTTATAAAAAAATATTGCTCCGGCCATACCGAAGCTATAACGCTTCGCTTATCTAGTCGTCCTCTTTTTATGGTGTCGCTTCTCGTATATTCACCTACGTGGCAACAGACGCCTTGTTTTGGCCGAACTTTTCACTACGAATGTTCTCTCCATTCGGAACCGATGAAGGTATTGATCTTACCGAAGACAATAGTATAGATACGCTACGTCATGCAGTTTCAATATTCGCAGATTATTTAGATAAGCTGTTTAAATAAGCCATCTAAACGGCACTGCACATAGCAGCTCGTGAAAAAGAAATCGTTTATAAGCTTCTTGTTTCATCTCATATCAAACATATGCACGTTGCAGCCCATAATTACGAAGTCAAAACTGCCATTGTACGTATTCAACTATTTGACCACTACTGCGTCTGCGGTTTGCTCATACAAGTTGCAAATGCTGTACTAAATGTTAATAATTCTTAAAGAAATCAGCATACTTCATTCAATGATATTCTATAAACTATTCCTATATTAATAATGGAAAGCTGTTTATGCATTGTAGCTCTTTTGAATATTTCACTAACGGCTACACCCATTATCAAAATACGGCAACGTAACTTTATTCGGGAATGGAGGACTAGCGAACTGGAAGCATCCGTAAAAAAAAATCTAAAAGTGTACTGTAGCTAAGTGCAATAAGCTGCGTTAAAATTTCGGGTAGGCCAGAAACAAGATGAATGCAATGAAAATACTTATTAAACGCACTTATTTCAGATATAAAATTTCAAAAAGCTATATCTGAGATGTAGCAAACATTACCACTTATCAATGAAAAATATTATCGAAAGCAAAATTTAACTGGTAAAATAAGCATGTCGCCAGATTTTTCTTCAGATGACCAAACAGCGGTTAATTTACTAAGCCAATTTTGTCAGGCATTTCCGGATCAAAAACACAACAGCAATTTTTTGTGTACTTTATCAGGTATTTTGCTAGATTATGATTATCTTTAGTCTCACTTGGGTAATTCAAATAGCTATGGTATAGCCTTAGGATGGAAAAATCTCCCGGCCTCGAAACAACATCAGTTAGTGAACTTTCACGGAACTTAGATGCAATTAAGCACGTGCTCCTAGACCTTTTAGCTGCTAGTTGGCTGCTGTGATTTCTGTAATATTATTAGTGTAATATATACCCAGTGGGATTTGTACAGGGCAGAGGTTTTCAAACATTTTCTTTTTTTTTTACATATTATATTAATCCCTGGATCGGATTCGAGTAACATGTTCTCTATTTCTCGATGCTCTAAGGCATTTGAAAATGGGATGGGCAGGGCATGTACTGGAAAACGATGATATCCGATGGTCGTTTTAGGTAATAAATTTGATTCCAAGGGAAGAAGACTGTCGCTGGGCACGGCAGAAAGTTGGGTGGGTAGATGAGGTTAAGAAGGGTGGAGGGGTAAACAAGATGCTGCTAGCACTACACTGCATTGGGAGAGGCGTTCGCCCTGTAGTTGGTATATCTAGCTGATGGTGATGACGATGCCTTGCGATTATAATACAGAACCTGTCTCAACAAGGACTTTCTAGAGTTATATGAATCCGCATTCTGCAGAACAGACGACAGTGCTTAAAAAGTGGTTTTTTCGTGTGTTCAAAAAGGAGCTCCTCATGGCTCCATTTAGACCCTCGGCTTTTATATTTATCTGAGCAATTTAGCGGATGCAGTTGGCAGTTATTTATAATAATACACTGAAGATACGGCTATTCTATCCTGTGCAAGTAATTACTCTGATGTAAACAGGCGTCTGCAAAATAAGAAAATCAGTGTATCAGGGTTTCCTGTGTATTATCTCTAACACAATATCGCATGGCAATCTAAGTCACAAAATTATTGTTCATGCTTCAGTTACAATGTCCTCAAGTATGGGTTACCTATTCATAGCCATTGTACTGTTAGGTGGACATCTAGAATTGTTTTAATTTTTATTTGTTTACTGTCAATAAGGACATATCAGTCGTACCTCAACAAAGGTACGAATGCTTTTACCAGATGTACTGACCGAACCTCTGCTTCCTGATGTTCGAAACTATTTCGATCAAACACTTTTGGAACGACGCTTATAATATACAGTATACCTCAGCCCGTTGCCTAAGACCCAAAATCTCATTTGTGATCTCTTACACTGCTACCAAATACCAAAGCACAACACCAGAATACTATGTTTCTGCCATATTTAATAAACTACCGGCGGTCGTTTTACATGCTAACTCAATATATGAGATCTAGAGATCCATCAGAGCTCCAAAAGTTTAAAATATGACTTGTGTTGCTTTTCCCCAAAATAGCTTTTTGCTGTTTTCTGCCCCAGAGTGCAGGAGCTGCCAATGAATCCTTTTAGGTATGGCAGTATTGCTAGCAGTATTTTGTACATTTCTTGCGGAAGCAACACTACGCTGGTCGTCGAGACATTTCGCGTGTCTCAGCGTTGGCCAAGGTGCGCATGCGCGAGAAGGCGGGTGGCGCCAGAGGCAGCAGCTGGTGTGAAGGAGCTGCCATCGCGACCGCGCTTGGTCGCACACTGCGCCAGTGCCGGAGAAGAAACTTTATAAGCACAGCCGGCGTCAGCTGCGCATCACTCTCTTCTTTCGTTGTGCCGAGAAGATATGTGTATGGGGTGTATTATAGCTAGGAGCGCGAGGCTAGAATCAACCAACTGTGAGGAGAACCCGGCCACTGTTTAGCGCGTAGCCTAAAATATCCTTAGCATAACAATATTCTTAGCAAATATTACTGTATACTTCCTCGCCGGCTTGTGGTCCTTTGCCTAGGGGGCTTACATTTGCGTTCTTGTAGTGGACCTGAGCTAAACGACTGCCAATTTTTTATGGCCTAGTCTAAATATTACTGCATGCCTCCTAGCCGGCTTGTTGTCTTCTACCTGGGGGGTTTACATTTGCGTTCTTATAGAGGACCGGAACTAAACGACTGCCAATTTTTTATTGCCCAGTCTAAAAATTACTGTATACCTACTCACCGGCTTGGTGTCTTTTACCTATGGGGATTACATTTGCGTTCTTGTAGTGGTGAATGATGTGTTAGTATGTAGCATTCGACCTCAGATAGCTTCTAGAAAATTACAAAACAAAATACGGAACTGATATATTTATGAGTATTTATTCCACGTGACAACATAACACAATGAACCCACCATTGAAAATTTTCCACGTGGAGAACATTTCTCTTATATGAAAAACAACAGATGTACGATAATACGAGAATATTGTAAAACGCTTTGAAAGCCACGTGGTATTTCCCACGCACAACCTGGTGAATACAGATGGGTTACATCAAAATGCAAAATAAATTACAAGAAAGCAATCAGAAAAAAAATATTTTTTTGTGTTCTATGAAGGTAATTAGCTTTTCGCAATGCAATTCAATAAAAGGAAGAGTCAGAAAGAGATTCTACGTCCAGCAAGCATGCTGATATTTGTAAGGCCATAAAAACCAAATTTAAAGAAGAGTGGCACAGGTACAACTGCATTTGTTTCAACGACACTATGCTGTAGGGAAGCGAAAATAACATTTATGTCTTCTGTATACTGCGAATTAAATGTGGGATTGCAAAGGTTTCACGAATAATCTTTCTTACAATTATAGTTTTTCAGTAACTTAACATATTCAATATTTAGGATGGCACATTACTTACAAAACTTTAAATACAGAGAAAACAAACATGTCCCAGTTGCCTTCATGAATAGGCGCATAGCTGTTAAAATTATGTAGGGTTTAAGTTTGCTGCATTATATAAATATATATTACTTGTCACTACCGTTTTCTTTTCCGCTACCAGGAACTCTTATGTATTGAAACAAATGCTGATAATTATAGCAAAGATACCATTGAATAGCTTGATGACAAATTTTGCCAGAATCTGATTTTTCATCCTTTTTTAGTGCTCCAACCGTGCGACTTATTTGGAGGTAACATTTTTTTTCTTCTTCCTGGCCAATGTGGCTAGTAAAACGTTTCCAGCGCCTGAGACTAATGCAGTTTGAAAAGATGCTCAGAAGAAGGCGCTGTGTGCGCCAGGAAAGCCTCTCGGGCGCTCCGGTTATTAAAACTTTGGGAATAGCAATCACGCAAACGTACACCCAAGAACACGCATATATATATATATATATATATATATATATATATATATATATATATATATATATATATATATATATATATATCGGATGTCACACGCATTCATTGCAGCTGAATAAAGTGTATGCTCAGAGAGGCGCAATGAAAAAAGGATTTACTCCTTGCAAGAAACCTCGCTGTAAGCTTTTTCCAATGATGAATGCAGCCACAACGGTTCAAATCACAGCATCCTTTTTGCATTCAAATTTAGAGTAGCTTTCAAGTGTGACACGAGTAATGTGATCTACCTTCTCGAGGGTTCCGTGTACCGTGAGCAATATATTGGGTAAACAAAAACGCCTTTCCGATTACGAATAAATAACCACCAGGCACATAAACGACCACTACCATGTCTTCCTATCTCAGGACATGTAAGCACAAAATGGCGTTTGTTTGACTCCTTCAGGGCGACGTATGCTACAGTCAGGCTACCACACACGTTATGACAGGGCAGTACTTTGAACGCTGGCATTAATGAGAGTGCTGACAAGCTCTCCTCTCTTTCCAAGTAAATTCCAACCGATGCGATCATTGTCTCTGGAGGCAGTTTAAGTTCTTATGATCTTCATTTTCATACACAATTGTTGTCGAACTTTATTTATTTGTCAAATCAATAATTGACGCTCAACACTGCCTTATTGGGGAGCGCCACTTTCTAATGTATGTTTACACAGTGACAAGTTGTTTTGATCTTGGGCGCTGCCTCACAGAGTGAAATTCCTATTTAATTAAATGGGGTGCTTTCTTTTGTAGTTTTCTCGGACACCTTCAATTCATTATTCCGTGTTTTGTTCTATAAAGTTGTACACACTACGTTTAAAGTAACATGTTTGTTTATCCTTACTAATTTAGCCTTCTTTTTTCTCCTCCGTTTTACTTCCTAGGTTTAGTTTTCGCCCGCTCACTGTTCATCTCCTTATGTGCCTTTTACCTGCTTTATCTGCCTTATGGCAACACCTGTGTCTTGTTGCTGCACGCCACCAGTTCAAAGGCGCTGGAACGCCTTGCACTCAACACAAATGTGTACGCCCATCGAGACTCCCGGTCCCTCTCTTGTGTTGTTGACTACCCACCCTGGTTGCGCGCATGCGATCTGTTGTGGTGTTGCCCCCCTTTCGGTGTTCGCGCGGCGGCGTATTTCCCCATACTTTTTCTAGTTTCTTTTCCCTCCCCACGCCTCAATGCTCCCCTTTATACCCCTTTCTCTACCTTCTGTCCCTATTATTGTAAAACGTTAAGCCGCCAGAGCGCACTGTAAAAAATCCTTAGGAAAGGTCTTGCTACAGATGAAACGTCGAAATATACATTCTTTATGTTTTTCAATGTCATTGACTGATGGCATATATATATATAATGTATTGAGATATTCTGAGAGGCTGCTGAATGGCAAATAAAGTTTGGACCCGAAACCCTGACTATACATTAGATAAATTACTTCCCTTCTCAAGCCTCTACAGGCAATTTGCTTTCCACGAAAGTGTCAATGCGCATATATGTCGCCAGCCGGATCCTACCACGGCAGCACCATTTATCGTCAGCGTATTAGTAATCGGTCTACAGACTGCAGCACGGTATGCAAAATATGTTTCGCGGTGCCTAAAAATACAGGTCGCGCAAGGACATTTAGTGCCGGCGTACACGAGTCTTCACTCAATACTATCGGTTTTCTGTAACATGGCCCTTTCTAGGGCCGTGTAATTGTTGTAACTCGTACGACTCTTCATAAGCTGCGCGAGGCATGCCAGAGAAGATGGAGTAATCTGGAGTCTGCTCTTTATTGACCTTTTATTTACTTTTCAGAGTGGAAAAATAAGGAGAGAAGTTGACGCCCCTGCGCTAATGTTGTAGCGTGTATAAAGTGTATACTTCCGATGCTCCACCGTGGTAGTGACTGGTTTGGGCAGTTGTCACTGTGACAAAGCAAGCAGCTCCAATAAGAAAGCTGTACATTGGAACTTGGCCACGTTCGGACAATTTGTAGGTGCTGGAAGCGTCTACCCACTTCGACAATCACAGTCAATTTTACATTGTTTTCTTGGTGAAGGATTTCCCCACTGTTGTGAGCTTGCTATATATTCGCGAAGATGCACCTATTGTCAATGTGCAATGGTTATTTTGTTATGGTGTTTAGACATTTGGTGAACCAATTCCTTTGGCATTGAGTCGAATGAATTTTTGTACCGCACTGTAGCAATTCTTGTTAGGGTAGATGTAGAAAAGAAAAAATCAGAACAGCTGCTTTTGCTTTTATCGTACTGGAATCAATGTGAAATTTTATCAAAATAGAATGAACAGTGTGAAAAATGTTATATCCAACAGTGCTTGAATTATGAGTGCATGTAGGTGTACTACCAGTACATTTTTGGTAGAGTGTGTGAAAAGATTTAGGGGAAACGGCTCAGCTCTGGTGACTGTATTCAAGCAGATGTCTACTTATACGTGCGTATTGAACTAAAGCAATTACTCAAGCAAATAATTCAATGCACGTTTGTTGAGAAGGCTGACACGAATGGTTGTTCACTATATATTATCAAAATTTTGCATCCTTCGAAAAATACCCCACTAAATTAAGGCGAACTAGCCATCTGGTTCTTAATGACTCATGTTGTATATTGTACCTTTCTTATTTGGTTCACGGTACAAAATGTGTTTGGTAAAAATTTCACTACATTTCTCAGCGAACCTCCGTTTCATTTCTCGGAGTACCATTATATTGCACTTGTCAGCTGCGATGGCCCTATGAGACCGCGTGAATATTTTTGGTTGAAGCACCATCCCTCGCCCGTCACTCTATGGACACTTCGAACTCCTACCAACTTTGCAACATATTTATCGAAGAACACAGAGCACACCATAAACACAAATCTTCTGGTGATAAACATGCGTGAAAACGCATCTGAATGTCGTTACCATGCTATATTTTCGCCACGTTATTTCCGTACAGTCGCTAGGTTAGAGATGGCCCATGAATTCGAGACAAAAAATGCTTTTGGGAACTATTTGAGTGTGCTACAGGCAACTTTGTGCGCATGCAGTATGCGTGAAAGACGCGACCTTGCTCTCTTTATGGATGTAACACGAGTTTCTATAGACGGACACTTCCGGACAGTGTTTTCGGTAGCAGCACGCCACATTAATGGATTGCAGAGCAATATTTATATCTCGAAGAGGAACAGCAAACTTCGAAACAGTGTCATATATGTTGGATGCATTCAAGACGAAAGTACGAAGAACCTCTCTCCAAATATTTGTCCGGATCCCATAGAAATTGTCTTGGAAGCGATCTATTTGTACAACGTAACAGTTAAGCGGATATTCTTCAAAATCACTGAGAATATGTTACAAGAGCTCGCCATCGGCAGCATGGATATCTGCGGACATATATTTCCTGTCACGCGGAACATGATGCTGGAATTCGCCATGCCAGCATCACTTCTGCATACTCGTGAGACTTTCTACATTAAGCGCAGCGGCCCGGCTCATGTCTCTTTCTTCAACATCCTTATTGAATCAAAGCTTGGTATTTGTCTACTGCTCGTAGCTCTTGCTACTTGTGTGATCATCTGTGCAGCGGCGGGTTATAAGGAGACGAATTCACACATCGTGGAAGTTGCATTTGATTCTTTGATGTTCCTGACGGGTTCTTTTTTTGCAACTTCAACGCAGATGCCTCACCGAAAGCTCTATGCTTCAGCGCTGAGTCTCCTGTGCGCTGTGTGGCTCATGGCTATTCTGCCACTATCAAGCTTTTACCGAAGCGAGCTGGTGTCGAGGCTTAGTTTGCGAGCTACACCAGACGTTGTGGATACAATGGACAAACTGGAAATGGCGCTAGACAAACGGCAGCTCGTTCCTTGCTTCCTAACGGGCACCTCCGTGGAACTTATCCTGCACAAAGGCAAAACAAGCAAGAGCTCTATATACAGTAAACTCCTGTCGGTATACAATGAACATAAGAAAGGAGGTTCCATTTTTGTTGACAATGAAAACTCCTGCTTCTCTTTCGCTCAGGAACGACAGGGCATCTGCATAACGTTCAGTCACCCAAGCTGCTTCATTAGAAACCTCGGATTTGACCTCGTAGAAGCAAGAGAGCATTTCCATCAGATTTCCTTAACCACACCAGTGAGGAAGCATTATCCATTTTTCAAGGAGTATCACACTTTCTTACGTAAAATTTTCGAAGCGTCGCTGATTAACCAAAAGGAAAAATCGTGGCTCTTTTTCTGTGAACGCGAAGCGGCTCTGCGTCATAGTTCAGAGGAACTCTTCATCAAACCAGATGATCTAATGCATTTCTTTTTACTATTTGCAGCTTTATTAGGCGTAATCACTGTTGTCTTTTTTCTCGAACTGATATGCTATATGTATTGAAATTCCAGGCCTTGAATTCAAGATTGTAGCTTCGTTCAACCATTCGTCGTGTAAAGTTGCAACTTGACTCTTTTCCCGCGGAAATAAATATTGTTTGTTGTTTTTGCTAATAGATTGTAAGGCTAGCCTTTAAATGTGAAAAAAATGCCGAAATCTTGCCTGCAACTTCTACTAATAAGGGTAACGTTCGCCAGTCGTTCTCGTCCAATATTGGTCCAGCATTACAATAATAAGTCAGTTTGCTAGGGGTTATCTGAGATGTCTTAACAAACAGTACCATTCGAAATTGGACTGCGCTTGATCAGAATAGCAGCTGCTGCCGGTCTTGGGGTGATAATGGTGCTCATTTCTTCCTGTCCAAAGATGTCTCATGGTCGCCAGCGATATTAATGTCCTGATATAAAAACCGCTTTAATTATTTAGCAAATAAGCGCGAAACTCTTACTGCAATGAGGAGAGAAAACTTTTCGAAGTTTTGAGAATCTTACCTCTGTCCGTAACGCAACAGATATTTCCTCTTAATGTTTCTCCTACCGCGAGCGCCATACAATACCATTTAATAAGGATTTTGTGTCGAACTGTCACCACAAACAAAATCGTCACAAATAATCATGTGTCTCGTTTTAATTCACCGAAGCGAATTCGCTTAATCTACTTATGCCACATTGCAATGTGTGTATCATGCAAGTAATCAGTATTGGAAATAATGTGGAGCACGGGTTTCACCGCTGCTGAAACGAAGGAAACATCTATAGCAGCTTATCGGTGCCTTTGAAGCTTGATTCTGTTCTCTCAACGGTATGGATGGATGAATGGAATATAGGAGCGTCCCCTTTGAAACGGGGTGGTAGCTGTAGCTATCATCCTCATTTTTCTCCTCATATCTTAATTATTGTTTTAGATTATAGTTAACTATAACATCATTCTGTTTATTAAATTTTTGTTTCTACATTACTAACATTATGTCATTTCTATGCTTTTAAGCCACCAATCTTCCAGTCGTTTTTTGCTAGCACCGCTGGTTTATTCACCAGGGCACTGGTATCTCTAAACCCCACAGCTTCAGGAAGAGTGACTGAGCCTGCATTGAATTCTGGATAAATGCCATTACATTCGAGTATAATATGCTTAATTGTTTCGGTGGAATTACTGCATACTGCACATGTGTCATCTTCACGGTTAAATTTCTTTTTGTAGCTGCGTGTTCAAAGGCATCCTGATCTAACTTCAAAAAGCAGGGCACTGTCTCTTGAGTTATTAAAGAAAGCTTCCTTTCTTTTCTGTCTTTTCTAGTTTCTCAATAGGTCAAAACTGTGTTTCTTTTCCATAGACTTTATCCAATTTTTCCTTCTGTGTTTTTCTCCTGTTGCTTAACGCTGTTTATTTCTTCGTCCTTGTGACAAGCATATTTACTGATTAGTTTCTTAGTTCTTTTCCTCCGTTGTGAGTGAACGGTTTTAGGTATATGTATTTAAATACTTAGCAGCCCATCTTTTACTGTTCAATTTCCTCAGGTGTTCCTCATATATTATTTTACTCTGAGCTTCCCGTACTTTGAAAGATGCCCAGACTATATCTCCCTGTACCGCGTCATTTGTGGTTTTGCCGTGGGCACCGAGTCCTAATCGTCCGACGGTTCTCTGATTTATTTCTAATGTCGGCTGCACCTGTTTTTAGTCACAAAACACAGCAATTCCAAACTAAGCCCGAGCACCATAATTTATTTCAAAATACCTCTCAAAACCTGATACATGTTTTATCCGCACAATGCCGTATGCTTCATTATCCCGGCATTTCTTCGCCCTTTTGCCTTAAGCGATTGCTCATGCTTTAAAATATATACCAATACTTCGCTTATACATACCCCGAACTATTTAGATTCCGCCTCCCTGGGTATTTCATGGCCTTTTGTTTTAAGACTATGGTTAGTTCAGCCGTTGGAAATCATCAGACCCGGCTTAACGGCGATAAAAATGATTCCTAGAGCATCCCCTTCGTCTCCGAAATATTTAGCTAGAATTTTCAACTCTTTCTGACTATCTGCTAGCAGCGCAATATCGTCTGCATACGTTAAACCGGGGAGGCGCTGCTCTACCTCCTTTCTGCCTAAATTATATGACAGGTTAAAACCAGGGTTGCTTTCTTGTATCCTCCGTTCCATATTTATCATATAAAGCACAAACAGCATCGCTGATAGAGGAAACCGTGTCTTAATCCTTTGTGTATCTTGACAGCTTCCCTACTTCTTATTCCTTCCCAGGTAATTTCTATTTTGTTATTCTGGTATATTTCCTGTCGGAAAACTGTTATCTAATGACCGATACCTTCTTATTTTAATATATTCCACAGGAGTTCCCTGTTTACATTGTCGTACGCCTCATTTGTGTCCAGGCAGGCCAAATACAAAGGTTTATTTTCCACTCTACATATTTCGATGCATTGGGTAAGCACGAACAGGCTATCATCTAAGCGCCTACCATTTCTAAAGCCGTTCTAAAGTTATTCGAGTATCCTCTTACTTCCTACCCATGTTTGCATGTTTAACTTTACCGCTTGCATCTCCAACCTGCATATAACAGATTTCATGGTA